>NC_051307.1:174367007-174992007 GCF_015220235.1 Choloepus didactylus | reverse complement strand
AATACTGACAATACCAAATATTGGTGAGGATGCGGGGAAGCTGGATCACTGATACATTGCTAGAGAGAATGTGAAATGGTACAGCCACTATAGAAATAGACTGGCAGTTTCTTATGAAACTAAAATTGCACTTATGATGCAATCCAGTAATTGCACTCTACGACATTTATCTCAGAGAAATGAGAACTGATGTTTACACAAAAAATGTACAAGAACGTTCATAGCAGCTTTATTCCTAATTGCCTAAAACTGAACACCCGTATGTCCTTCAACAGGTGAATGGTTAAGCAGACTGTGATACACCACAGAATGAAATACTACTCAGCAATGAAAAAAGAATAAACTATTGATACACAGTACTCAGATGGATCTCATGAGAATTATGCTTAGTGCAAAAAGCCAATCTCAAAAAGTCACATAACATACGACTCCACATATATAACATTCTATATGGAACAGTTCTATATTTTGATTGTGGTGGTGGTTACATGAATCGACATATGTGACAAAACTGCATAGAACTAAATAGACATATAATGAAAAGGAAAGTCATATATCGAATAGATTAACTTCTTTCATAATGAATCAGTGCTAAGGATTAATGAGAGCTTAGCGCAGTGACTGGCACAAATAATCAATAAATGTTAGCAAATGTTATGATTATTTGAAAACAAAAAACTAAAGGGCAACTACTTTATAAATGGGTGGCATATGAACAGATTTGGAAAGGACTTTTTAACTGAACTGATTTTTTTGGTTTGTTTTAAATGAAACCATTAAGATATTTAATGTTGGAGTACAAATTGGATTTGAAAAAAAATCAAAAAAATAGTAGTAGTAGTGCAAAAAATGTGTGCCAAACATTTCCCTAAATTAACATTTTCAACTTCGAAAATGAGATGTAAGTACTAACTGAATTACATGGTGGCCAACTAACATATCAACTATATGAAAAACTACCTAGATGCTACAGAATCATAAAAGGAGGATTATAAATAAATTTGGTATAACATTGTTCTAGCTTTTTCAAATACGTTAAATCCTTTCTTAACTTACATACTTGTGTTGAGGAAGAATAAATAAACTCTTTGGGCAAAGATGTGTGGCTTGAAATATGTTTTCCAAGCAAAGGATATTAATTTTATCTGATCTTAGAAGCAATTATGCAAATATACAGAAATGGAGAATTCAGAGCACTTTAGAATCTTATATCATTTATCCTGGAATTTATCTTGTCCAATTCCAATGCATAATGCTGCTGTACATAAAGCAGTCATGTGGATTCTGTGTGTATACCTCCAAGGAAGGCACTTTGCCTTGTCTAATTTCAAATGGCTCAATTAGGAGGCACCCAAATCCCTCTTCTTTGTCATTTCTACACTATCCAGTATTTAATGTGGACTATATGGACTCGAATCCCTCTTGTACTCATGTATCAAAATTTTAAAGACAGTTACCACCTTTCTACCACTTTAATCAGCTATCTAGAGTAAATTTAGTTTTGAGAATTTCCTATTTTTCACACAATAAGGAAAGAACTGGTTTAAAGTCCTATTTCGAAAAGCTTGGAAGTGTGCTATAGAAACTAAAGAGTTCATGTAATTAATAGTACGATATTTAGAGGTGTGAAAGGACAAAATTAATTTAAATTCATTTATAAACACTTTAGTTTAAAAAATCATTTCTGACTTCTGAACATTTTAGGAGGCAGACTCCACTCTATTACAATGTAATGTACAATTAAGACTGAAATCAGCTGGTCTGTTTTGAGCTACCACTTAATGTAGAAGCAGGATGCTTTATAATGATTTTTATTCTTGTCAAATAGAGGATCTCTTTATTTTTCAAGAAGGGGAGAAGCTTTGAGATTGCAAAACCATATTAAGAGGATAAGTACAAATTACATCAATGCCACAGGCAGTGAAGATGGTGTGAATTCCCTGGGATAGCCCCTTGTTAACAATGGCCCACGAAAAACAAGGCTCACCAGAGAGGACCATGAAGGATCTCCAGGCATGACTACAGCTAGGTCTTGATGCAAGTCTGCCTGGTCAGCAGTGAGGCCAACTGTGCCACCCTCCATCACTTCTGCCAATGGAGGCAAGCTGTCTGAGCCACTGTTCAATTAGTTGTTGTCTAATTAGCTTGCAAACCAATGGAAACAGCACCACTGAGGAAACTCAACAATCTCTCATCAAAACCTAATATTTAAATTCCTTGCATCAACTCATTCAGAACTATTTGGCAGAGAATCTGCCCTTTTGCCTGTCTACATACCAATTTTCTGACTACTACTCTGCCTTGTACTTTGGCAAAATATAAGCACTGGCATGTCTCATTTTTCTTTTCCTATTTTACTGAACCAAATTATTCTGAAATATTGCATTAATTTTTCACATTCTATCACAAAAAAAGAAAACACTTGATCTCCTTCATTATCTGTATTATGACCAGTGTTCTATCTTATGGTAATAAACCAAGAGATAAATAAATAAATTATTGCACTCAGTAATCACTGTCAAACAAGAAATCAGTATATTCCTATCATCCTACAATTGAGATTAAAAGAAACCTGGAATGATAATGCATGAAATGAGAACTCTACAAAGGCTCATCTTCACAAGCTCCTAGACCATACCAACTCTCAATTTACAAGCAAATTTTGTCAGAATCTTATGAGCAGGTTCACAATACTTTTTTCACACCTGTAAAAGGTTTCATTAGTCAATAATAAGATTGTTTCCAGTCTTCCCTAGAGTTGATGAGATGAAACAAAACTAGAGTTATGGCTTATATTTGATAATTCATAACAATGATTTCATTAGAATACATCCTCTTATTTTAGGTCATCATTGGTTTTCATGACTTCAGAAGGAATGTATTCCTACTCTCAGCACTGGCTCCACCCCAATCTCCCTACCTGATGCCTATACAACAATTCTATAAAATGTTACTATCTAAGTACTCAGTAGTGATTATTTTTACCATATGTATGGCCAAGAAGAGACAAGGAGCACTTTACTAGGCAGCTGTATTTGCCTTGCCAAGAGGGAAAATAAGAGAGAGAAAGAAGTCATATACTTCCATCGTCTGAAAGGATACAAAAAGCAATTACAGAATAACTTCATGGCTGCCAGTCTCCAATACTAACTGCAGCCACAAACAAGGCTGGCTGTAAATACAATAAGCAATCTAATTTGTATTGGATTATAAAAGTATTTCTCCTAGTTATAAGGCTGCTTAAAGCATTTCTCATTAGTGAGATGGAGTGGAAGAGTATGGGAGGAAAGGAGCAGCAGTATATCAGATTCTGTATTGCAGATTAAACTTTATTTGCCAATTAAAAGACTTTTGGAAAATCTTTGAAGCCAAAACCATATATAACCTCAAACTTTTAAAAAATATACTTGACATTAATCATAAACTTCCTCTCACTTAATCAATATTCCTACTTAAGTGGTTTAGAAAAAAGCAAGAAATAGAAACATCTTAGATTTTTATTTTAGTCTAACCCACTTAAAAACAAAAATCTCAACAGCTGCTCAAAGGGACAGTCCCAACCACCAGAAGAAAAAAAACTGAAAAGCCAGAGAATTGGTCCCTTCTATCTCTTTTAGATTACAGTCAGGAAACATATATCTATAAGAAGTGAAAATGAGCGTGATATTCTTACTTTTACAATACCAGCGTTCCCAAGGGTCAAATGACAATACCTTGCCATCTAAACAGGAATTGAGAAAAAGTATCAGGTTTAAGACAGCTGCTCTTTCTCCATTCCTACCTACATTAATCTCCACCTCTTCTAAATTCCCACAGTGCTTTATTTGAAGTAGTCTAATGCTTAAACAAGGCCTGATATTTATATATTCATCAGGTAACAACATTACTTATCATCAAATCAACCAGGACATCTGAAAGTGAAAGGGGATGCTATCAATAATTATGTGAGGATACAAAGTATCCTAGTTATTCAAAGAATTCTCTCTTTTACTAGACTTGAAGTTCAATGGCAATGAGGGAGCTAGAAATTCATTACTGTATTTCTCAGTAGCATATTAGCTTGTACAATCTAAATATTCAAGACTTACTATGCTGGAAATGAACGAACAAATAAATTTGAAAGGACTTTCATGGTAACACAAGTAGCTGTACAATTTCTGACTTCTGTGGACAAAGGCAAAGGTTGTTAAGTCTATAGGTCTGACTTAAAAATCCTAGAAAAGAATGAGAACAGAAATTACCTGGACTATTCTGTTAAATATATTCTAATAGTCTTTATATAGTATTAAAGGACCTGAAGAGTGGTCAAATCTTTAACCATCACCACTATCCAAAAAACCAAAACCAAAACAAACAAACAAAAAAACACCACACATCAACAACAAAAAACCTCCTGAAAATATGGTATAACCCTGGCAGCTAAATAAACCGGAGAGTGTATCTCATCTCCCTCCTCTAGCCCAGCATCAGACTGGTAATGGAAATCATGGAAAGAGTATACAAATTGAGTATTTTTATTTCCTTTTCTATATGTTACTGTTTCATGAATATCCACTACATACCATACACATTTTATTATTAAATCTAAATCTTTGTTCCAAAGAAAAGAAACCACAGCTCTATTATGGCTACTTCAATTCTTAAGAGTAAAATATTCTTATGTTTGTATGCTTAGTGAACAAAATGAACATGTGCCTAGCAGATTCAAAACTGCTAAAGTTTGCCTAATAACAAATAAGGACCTTTCCTGTCCTGCTTCCCATTAATTTTGTTTCAGCAGGTTTTCATCAGATCTAGTCCTGGTTGGTGGCAGAAAGCAATTGTTGTTGTTAAAATATTTATGGTTTCATTTCAGTTGCACAGTGGTTTCTTGAACAGTTATAAAACCACAGTCTTTATCATATGTGCAACTTCCTGTAATTCACAACTGAGCCCTATTCTACTATTCATTATATAACACAATTTAACAAAACAAAATACAATAGATAAGGAAAATAATAAAAATCCATTTAGTTCTCTTTTTTTTATTTCTTGTTCCAAAAGAAAGGTATGAAAAAATTTTTTTGAAAACTTGAGGAGGCATTTTTAACTACTTTTTTTTCCCTGCAATTTTAGTCAATTATAGATAAGTCATCACTAATGGGAGGCAGAAATAACAGGGATGATGCACAAATTACTTTCATTCTTCTTCACACCTAAATTTAAAGAATCTGCTAACATAACAAATCTGAAAGAGGTGAACCTTATTTCTTATTCCACCTTCTGGTACTAAAGTTAATGAATAGTGACATGGTCAGAAGGTGGATGTTGCAGGGAAGAGGAGAAAAGCAGAATACACAGGAACTGGTTAATTAGACCCTAATCACACTTTCCTGGATACATCCACCTTTAAACTCCCTTTATAATTTACAAGGAAGTTTGGTCCTTCTTAAATTTGCTTCTGGTATAATCAAGAGTTTACTAAGATTTTTATTTAAACAAATTTAGACAAATATGACTGACCTCAAGCAGTGAAATTTCAATTTTGTAAGAAATTAAAATTAAATGCCCTGAACAATACTTCTTGTTTTTAATAAAACCACAGATTCAACTAATGCAACATTACAATGAAACTGCTTCATTCAGCTCCCAAATAAACGTTATGTGATGAGGTGAAGTATTTGTACACCAGGCCAGCAGCAACTGCAGACTCCAGAAAATTTATGCAGCAAAAACCAACAACATCATATAGTAGACAAACTTAACACTCCACAGTTATTCCAGAATCAGGGAGTAAATACTGTTTGGCTTATACACCTTACAGACACATACCAAGCATGTAAATATTCATTCTTCCATTTATTTTAAAAATATGTATCCACTATGGTTCATTAAAAGTCCCAGAGGAGGTTTTTGCCTCTGGTGAAAAGGGTACAGGGAAAGAAAGGACAGGTATCACAGAGCTGTAAGTGAGAGGACAGGAGTTTGTTAAAGGGGGAAAAGGAATCCTGGCACTAAAGGGAGTTTAACTTACGTTCCTTTTACCTGGGGTAGTTCTGAGGCCACACCAAATGACCCAAATTATTCCTCTTAAATTCTCTAAAATAAAAATTATCAGGACTTTCGCATTCCTTGGAAGAAACAAGACAGTAAGTACTACCATGACTAACCAGTGACATGCAAAGGCTAACTGCAGGAGTAAATTAAGGTTAAACGTTTTAGGCACGTTACTTAAACTACAAACCTAAGTTTCTTCATCTATTAAATGGAGATAAAATAAGCCATCCAAGCTATCTTCTTCATAAGATACCTATTAGAATTATTAAATACAATAATATAGGAAACTTCTTTATCAAATATAAGGCAAAACAAAAGTAAAGCATTATTTAATATCCATCTTTTGTTTTACAAATAAAGCTACCAAAATAAAGAACTACAAATAAACAAAAAATTGCTTAAATAAAAAAAGAAGCCAAGGCTATGAACAATGGGACCAACTGTAATTTTGTAAACTGCAAACTTCGAACAGGTTTTAGTAACTTCTATTATATACCATTTTTCACTGCAATCTGTTACCAATTCAAGGAATACCCATTTGAAAATGCTTTTGTGGATCAAAATAGTAGTCACATTCATAATTCAATTTATGAAATTTTAGTAGTAGAACAAAGATTTCAATTAGCTCCACAGTGTCAAACATCAAAATATCAAGTTAAAACAGAGCTATCACTTTATTATAATTAAAAATAAGAACTCCAAAAACTTGCCTTATTTTCTTATAGTCAAATTACCTTGAGGAAAATATTGGTGCTGTTCACAGGAAGTGATGACTTTTTTAAAAAATCAAGACCATAAAGCATTTGTGTCAATCTAAATACTCAGTTTTAGAGTATATATACATCTTTCTTTCTTACGTCTATTTTATTTTACCCACCCAAAAGGAACTCAGCCCTTAACAGAAGTACATCTGTAGACTTAGAATTCTTCAAATTCATTATATTCTATTTTCTCAGTATTTCAACCTTCAAAATATTTATGTGGAATATAATACCCTACCCCTTTCCTCTAGACTTAACTGCTTGAAAACCCTAAATCTTTTAGGACACTGCCAAGGGGAAAGTTTTTTTAATGATAAAATATATTTTATTGGAATTCTATGATGCGCTCTAAATGTATTACAGCATGGTCAGCGGGAAAGAGAAGCCACTTCTGTGCACAAATGTAAAATGTTTCCAATATATTAATCTTGGAGGAAAGCAGTGATTTCCTCATGAATTATCATGTAACCCTTGCTAAGCTAATTTTACAATTATAAGCCAAGAACTCTGCAATGTTAATTAATTTTTGATTCATGAATTCAATAAATTTAAGTAAGGAGCATAGATAAGATTTTATTTTATATTTATGTTAATACTAACTAGTGACAAGTGGTTTTGTTTGATAGAACCATAAAGGTTGAGAAAGGAGACAAAGGAAAAGTTTGTCTACTAGAAAAAAAAATTCTTAGGTCTCTATGGCATAGTTAAGCTTAAAGTCAAATTATTTGGCATAAATGGCAAATTAATGCTAGTCAAAATAATTATTGTAATATTAAATCATGAAGAAAAATAAAAAATATTTTCCAAAGTGTTCTACAAAAGGAAGATTTAATGTTGCTTTTCAGATTTTAGGAAGTGCTAAGGTTTTTTTCTTGTCTTTAAAGTTTTATGTGTAACCTTAGTGTCTAAGGCTTAGAAATTAATATAACCACTATGGACCTCAGTTACTTCACTAAAATGAAAGGGCTGGACTAAATGAAGTCTAAGGTTCAAGTCATCTCTAAAATTCTAATAAAAATAGCTACAAATGAACATATACAGAGAAGTACTTACTGCTCCTATAAAGTAAGATACAGCCCATAAAACTTCGCAGAAAACACTAAAAATAAATCTTGTGATTATTCCTTACCACCAATGAAGTCAGAATTAATTTCCTAGTCTAAAAAGCAGCACTTCAGTCTGGGAGAAATAATAGAAATTTTAACAGCCTCCAGTTTCAGGCATCTCTAATTTTAGTACTCAGGTGAGAGAAAACCAATCACTACACAAACACTTACCCTGCAGACATACCCTTAGAGTTTTAAAAATAGTTTGAGATAGATTGTTGGCCCTTTGCAATTAAATGAATAAGTAAAAAAATTTGCAGCCCAGATGGTGACATTTACATCAAATAAACACCCACGAAAGAGATGGGCTATAAGTTCATTATGAAAAATTCAGCCTACAGCTAAATGAAGACTTGGTTGACATAATGTAGCCTATGAAATATTTCAAGAATAACTTTATTTATTGAAATGGACATTAATATTCTTCTCAAATCATTTATTTTTTAGTTTTCTTCTGTATTTTGTATGTAGGTATAAAAAACAGGCTATTAAATCAAAAAATAATTTCAGTCTTTATAAGGATTGTAAACTTTTCAATAGCTGAATATGATCAAAGGTAGTATCAAGCACTAATGGAAATCATTTTCCTATGGCCTAAATTCCCTGATAAGTTAGTTATATGCCATCCCAATTTTGTGTCTATTTTTACTACCCTACCCTAATCTTGAAGGTGGTGCTTTACAAACTATTCAAGGGCAAGACTTCTGGAATGGCAATATGAGAAGCCTCTACCGCCAAACATCTATTTAAGTGGCCAAAATTAGCTAAGACAATGATTCACAGTCTCTGGAAATTGATCAAAAGGCTTGCAACAAATCAGAAGCATTTATTTAATAAAATATACAAAAAGTGGAAACTCGCTAATAATAGTGGGTAGAATGCTTTGCTTGGCAATCAAGGTAGGGTCTGTGCCCATCCCCGTACAACTATGTATTACAGAAAAGATGTTGTAGTGGGTTTATCAGCTGAGCAGCAGTTCCCATCTGCCACAGATCCCTGGAGTAAAAGAGCTATTCTGAGTGGATGCAGCAGCCAGGAAACACGAGAAGACAACACTTCCCACAAAACTATACAACAGAAGACCTGTATCAAGCAAGTGGCAACAGCCAGCCAGAGCCCATTTTTTACCCAACTCCTACTTCTCAAATCAGGCTGTGAAGGATCTATGTCAGGTGGCAGCACCAGTTCCATCCCTACGTTCATCACTACACTCACCCTAACCCCACCTCACCCCACCCGACCCCATACACAACTCCTGCTCTACAGGAGGATTCAGGTAGGACAACTGGTGAAGAGCCAGCTCTTCACCAATGCCCCACCCCCACCCCAGTTCCAGATCCACAATGCAAGGCTCTCAAAAGACTGACAGCACCCTAGTCCTGCCAAAAGGCCAGACATTGTAAGGATCAGACTATAGAACAAGTTATGCTCCTGGGCATTACTGAAAACAAAAGAACAATGAGAGAAGAATTAGCAGAGGCCAACCACTGGGTGTGATATAAATAGACACAGACAATTAAAAGCTTAAGACCAGGGGTGGAAAAAGCAGTCAAGGAGAACCCAGCTAAAACCACAATAGTCCCTGGTGGTCCAGAAGACTTGACACATGCCAAGGCTGTGCCTTCTGAGGAGCAACCACAAGAGGGACTGTCTGAGCTACATGCAACCTCCCTGAAGAATGAACCTGAAAATATTATGCTAAGTAAGAGAAGTCTCTTACAAAAACATGTTGTATGATTCCATTTATTTAAAATGTACTGAATAGGCAAATCTACAGAGATGGAGTGTAGATGATCAGTGGTTGCCTAGGTTTGGTGGAGAGAAGGGAATGGGGAATGACTGCTATTTGGGTACTGGGTTTCTTCTGGGGATCACAGTTACACAACTCTGTGAATCTACTAAAAAACATTGAACGGAATTGTATAGTATGTGAGTTATACAGTAAAGCTGTTAAAAAGAAGCTACAAAGGCTGCGACTTGCAAAACTTTAAAGTGGAGCATACCTAAGAAGAGCAATCAGACAGGGGATGATGAGAGCTTGAACTATGCCAATGAGGACACAACATAAGGGAAATATTGCATTGGTAGAACTAACAGTACTTAAGATTGGATGCGAGGAATTAAGGGAAGAAAGATGGCTAGGCTGAATTCCAGGTTTCTGCTTTGGTCACCTTGTTATTAGGCACTGGGACAACCCTAGAAACTAGTTTTTCCCAGAGAAGGATGCTTTCAGATATAGCTGCCGCTAAGGCTATGTGATAAGCCTACTTCTTGAAAGAAGACTGATCTCTGAATCCAACACTGGGTATAAACCACCAAGGCTAGCCAGATACTGGTGATCTCAGATATATCCTATGATAGTTATATCCTATGATAGCTATATATCAGCTATCAGCTTTGAGAACCAAAGGAGAGGGGCAATCTGCAAAAAATGGGAAATTAAAGTTTTCAGTCATAGGGTTGTTTGGAGAATTAAATACGTTAACATACATAGAAGAGCTCAGAATAGTGTCTAGCACATAGCATCATATAAATGTTAGCTATAAAATGAAGAGAATTATAGTGTATTATTGAAGTCAACACGTAAACACTGTTCCTAGGAAGGTAAAGATTAGTACATTTAAGGAGGTTGAGATTCCCTATAACTCTTCTCACCAAGAATAAGTTTTGACAGGACAGCAAGCCCATTTCAGAATAAAGATCATCTTGCTCTTGTCCTGCTAAAAGCAGGGAAAAACCACACTCTTCCCTGTCTCCTTTAGAAGATAAAAGTTTATATAACCAGGCTTTTATAAATTTTGGTTAACACAGTAAGTCTGGATTAATTATAATTCAAGTTTGGTTTCCAGTTTAAAACTAGAAGTAATGCTTCATAAAAATCCCTTATTCCCTGTAAAATAACAGACTATCCATTCTCTCCATTTAACATATATGCACTTCTTTAAATTAACACAGGGTCTCCTTTCTCATAGAAATATTTTTTAACAACTGGAACAGTAGTAAGGATCCAATGTTAAAATAATCTTCAAAACTATTCTAAAAATTGATTTATAGGATAATGTACAAGCAGACTGCTACTTATATAGATACAATGGAAATTTTAACTCTTTCTTGCCTGTAGTTTTGTAAAGTGTTTCTCTAATGAACAGCAATTGCACTTCCTGGTACATACCTGGAAGCCCTGAAAACAGTGACAGGGACAGATATCTGCATGCCAGTGTTCACTGCAGCATTATTCACAATTGCCAAGAGATGGAAACAACCCAAATGCCTTCAATAGATGAGTGGATAAATAAAATGTGGTATATACACATGATTGGATACCGTGCAGCAGTAAGAAGGAACAATGTCGTGAAACATATGACAACATGGATGAACCCTGAAGACATAATGCTGAGTGAAATAAGCCAGGCACAAAAAGAGAAATATTATATGCTACCACTAATGTGAACTTTGAAAAATGTAAAACAAACGGTTTATAATGTAGAATGTAGGGGAACTAGCGATAGAGAGAAATTAAGGAAGGGGGAACAATAATCCAATAAGAATAGATAAGCTATCGTGGGTAAATTTAACGTTCTGGAAATGCCCAGAAATGACTATGGTCTGTTAATTTCTGATGGGTATAGTAGGAATAAGTTCACAGAAATGTTGCTATATTAGGTTACTTTCTTGGGGTAGAGTAGGAACATGCTGGAAGTAGTTATCTTAGGTTAGTTGTTTTTTTCTTACTCCCTTCTTATGGTCTCTTTGAAATGATCTTTTATTGTATGTTTTTTAAAATTTTTTTAAATTTTTTTAAATTTTTTATACAGTTGATTTAAAAAAAAAGTTAATTAAAAAAAAAAAACAAGGAAAAAATATGCAGAGCCCCCTTGAGGAGCTGGTGGAGAATGCAGGGGTATTGGCCTGCCCCACCTCGATGGCTGCTAATGTGCTCACAAACATAGGGGACTGGTGGTTTGATGGACTGAGCCCTCTACCACAGGACTTGCCATTGGGAAGACTGTTGCTGCAAAGGAGAGGCTAGGCCTCCCTATAATTGTGCCTAAGAGCCTCCTCCTGAATGCCTCTTTGTTGCTCAGATGTGGCCCTCTCCCTCTAGCTAAGCCAACTTAGCAGGTGAAATCACTGCCCTCCCCACTACATGGAATCAGACACCCAGGAGAGTGAATCTCCCTGGCAACATGGATTATGACTCCCGAGGAGGAATCTAGACCCGGCATCATGGGATGAAGAACATCTTCTTGACCAAAAGGGGGATGTGAAAGGAAATGAATTAAGTTTCAGTGGCAGAGAGATTCCAAAAGGAGCTGAGAGGTCACTCTGGTGGGTACTCTTACACACAATATAGATAACCCTTTTTAGGTTCTAATGAATTGGGGTAGCTGGTGGTAGATACCTGAAACTATCAAACTACAACCCAGAACCCATGAATCTGAAGACGACTGTATAAAAATGTAGCTTATGAGGGGTGACAACGGGATTGGGAAAGCCATATGGACCACACTCCCCTTTGTCTAGTTTACGGATGGATAAGTAGAAAAATGGGGGAAGGAAACAAACAAACAAACAAACAAACAAAGGCACCCAGTGTTCTTTTTTACTTTAATTGCTCTTTTTCACTTTAATTATTATTCTTGTTATTTTTGTGTGTGGGGTAATGAAGGTGTCAGGGATTGATTTTGGTGATGAATGCACAACTATGTAACGGTACTGTGACCAGTCGAATGTACTATTTGTTTTGTATGACTCCATGGTATGTGAATATATCTCAATAAAATGAATATAAAAATAAAAAACCCATTTGAGAGATAGGAGAAAGAAGACGGTGGCATTGCAAAGAGTGGAAGTTAGTTAGTCCCCCTGGAACAACTAATAAACAACCAGGAACCACTGGTAAATAATCTGGGATAACTGCTGGGGGACAAACATGACTGTTCACACATCATACACCAGCTTGGATTGTGAGGCATGCCTGGGATCACAGCATAAAATCTGTCAGTAAAGACTGCAGACCCGTGCTGAGAGCCCCTCCCCCATGGCAACCCGAAATGAAAAACCTCCATGTGATAGACAGCAGCACTCTCCAAACAAGTGAATACACCTCAGTTCAGCTCCAACTGGGGTTTTGATTAACAAAAGTAGACTGCTCAATACAAGCCACAAATCCCCAACAAGCAAACAGAGGCCTTTAGTGACAATGGACCTTAAAGAGCTGGCAGACTTCTCTGTGCTGGGAGAGGAAGCCCAGAGGATCGAGTACTATCTCTGGCCAGCAGATGAAGCTAGGGGGACCATGGATTGGCCCTGAAGGGGGGCTTTCTGTCCCTTTTTCTCTCTCTCAACCTGGGCAGCTCGGTGGAGAAAGCCACAGCCATTTTAACTTCACAGCTCTCTGAACCAGACAAGGGTGGAGACAGCAGAACCAGAGACACAAAGAGCCTATTTTAATGCAAATGAAAACTCCCTAGAGGGTGTATCTTCCCTAAGAGGAAGGAGGTGGTGCCCAGTACTACCTCTGGCTTCCCGTTCAGAACCAGACCCCACAGCTTGGGGGAAAACAGCCAAAACAAAAACTAAGGACTAAGGGGGCCACACCTCCTTACACCAGTCAGTAGCTAGGGGCTGTGTGAATCTTCTATAACACACCCTCAGGGAGACCTGATACTGAATATTGCCCCCTTCTGAGATCTGAGCCCATTCTGGTCTGGGAATACCTGATTGGGGTAACCAAGGAAACCAAATGCTTAGACAACAGAAAACTACAACCTATGCTAAGAAAAATGAAGTTATGGCCCAGTCAAAAGAACAAACTTACACTTCAACTGAGATACAGGAACTGAAACAACAAATGCTAAATCAATTTAAAAAGTTTAGGGAAGATATGGCAAAAGAGATGAAGTGTATAATGAAAACACTGGGCGAATATAAGGCAGAAATCGAAAGCTCGAAAAATCAACTGGCAGAATCTATGGAAATGAAAGGCACAACACAACAGATGAAAGACACAATGGAGACATACAACAGCAGATCTCAAGAGGCAGAAGAAAACACTCAGGAACTGGAGAACAAGACACCTGAAATCCTACACACAAAAGGACAGAGAAATGAATGGAAAAATATGAGCAATGTCTCAGGGACTTGAATCACAACATAAAATGCATGAATGTACATGTACTGGGTGTCCCAGAAGGAGAAGAGAAGGGAAAAGGGGAAGAAGCAATAATAGAGGAAATGTGCTGGTTTGAATGTATTATGTCCCCCAGAAAAAGCCATATTCTTTGCTGCAATCTTGTGGGGCAGACATAATAGTGGGGATTAAGTTGGAACGTTTGGATTAGATTGTTTGCATGGAGATGTGCCCCACCCAACTGTAGATGATAACTGATGGGATATTTCCATGGAGGCGTGGCTCCACCCATTCAGGGTGGGCCTTGATCAGTGGAGCCATATAAATGGGCTGACTCAAAGAGAAGGAACTCAGTGCAGCTGTGAGTGACATTTTGGAAGAGGAGCAAGCTTGCTAGAGAGGACCGTCCTGGGAAAAAGCCATTTTGAAACCAGAACTTTGGAGCAGACGCCAGCCACATGCCTTCCCAGCTAACAGAGGTTTTCCGGACGCCATTGGCCATCCTTCAGTGAAGGTACCCGATTACTGATGTGTTACCCTGGACTGTAACTGTGTAGCCAAATAAACCCCTTTTTATAAAAGCCAATCCATCTCTGGTGTTTTGCATTCCGCAGCATTAGCAAACTAAAACAGGAAATAATCTACGAAAATTTCCATCTCTTATGAAAGACATAACATTACAGATCCAAGAAGCACAGCATACCCCAAACAGAATAGATCTGAATAGGCCTATGCCAAGACAATAATCAGATTATCAAAGGTCAAAGACAAAGAGAGAATCCTGAAAGCAGCAAGAGAAAAGCAATCCATCACATACAAAGGAAGCTTGATAAGACTATATGCGTATTTCTCAGTAGAAACCATGGAGGCAAGAAGGAAGTGGTGTGACATATTTAAGATACTGAAAGAGAAAAACCACCAACCAAGAATCCTATATCTGGCAAAACTGTCCTTCAAATATGAAGGAGAGTTTCAAATATTTTCTGACAGACAGACATTGACAGAGTTTGTGAACAAGATACCTGCGCTACAGGAAATACTAAAGGGAGCACTACAGACGATAGGAAAAGATAGAAGTGAGAGGTTTGGAACACAATCTTGGGTGATAGTAGCACAGCAATTTAAGTACACTGAACAAAAAGGACTATGAATATGGATGAAAGAGGAAGGTTAGGAGCGTGTGGGACACCAGAAGGAAAGAGGAAAGATAAAGACTGGGACTGTATAACTCAGGGAAACCTAGACTGCTCAACAATTGTGATAAAATGTACAAATACGTCTTTAGATGAGGGAGAAAAAATTGAATGTCAACCTTGCAAGGTGTCAAAAATAGGGTGGTATTGGGGGAAAAATACAATCAATGAAAACTAAAGACTATAATTAATAGAAACATTGTTTTATGCTTCTTTTAATGTAACAAAGGCAATATGCCAAAGCTAAATGCATATAAGAGGGGAACATAATGGAGGGGTATGGGACTCTTGGCATTGGTGATGTTGTCTGGCTCCTTATTCTACTTTAGTTTAATGCTATCTTTCCTTTCGTTACTTCCTAGCTGTCATGTTTTCTTTTGTTTTGTTTTTTCTTTTTTCTTTTGTCTCTACCTTCTTTGACTCTTCCTCCTTCTTTGTAGAAGAAATGGAGATGTCCTTATATAGATGGTGGTGAGGGTGGTGAATACATAAATATGTGACTATACAGGGAACCATCAATTGCTTACTTAGGATGGAAGGTATGGTGGGTGAACAAAAAAATGGGTTGATGAAGAAACCTTGAGGACACTATATTGAGTGACATAAGTCAGACACATAAGGACAAATATTGCAGGGTCTCACTGATATGAACTCATTATAACATATAAACTCATAAACAGGAAATATAAGTTACCAGGATATAAAATGAGGCTAAAGAATGGGGAGTGGTTGCTTGTTATGAGTAGAATGTTCAACTAGGTTGAACTTAAGTGTTTGAAAATGGACAGAGGTAGCGGTAGCACTTTGTGAGAATAACTAACAGTGCTGAATGGTGTGTGAATGTGATGGAAAGGGGACGCTCAGAGTCACATATGTCACCAGAAGGAAAGTTAGAGGTTAAAAGATGGGAATGTATAAAACAGTGAATCCTGTGGTGGGCAATGTCTATGATTAACTATACAAATATTAGAAACCTCTTTCATGAACAAGAACAAATGTATGACACTATAACTAGAAGTTAATAATAGAGGGGCATATAGGGAGAAAAGTATACCTGTTGCAAACTATGTACTACAGTTAGTAGTATTTTAACATTCTCTCATCAACAGTAACAAATGTGCTATATCAGTACTATGTTAGGGGTATGGGAGGATTTTTTTTTTTTTTTGTCTATTTCTTTTCTGGAGTAATGAAAATGTTCTAAAAATTCAAAAAAAATTTAATTATGGTGATGCATGCACAGCTGTATGATGGTACTGTGGGTAACTGATTGTACACTTTGGATCTTTGGATAATTGTTTGGAATGCACACAATCTCAATTAAAAAAAACCCATCTGAGAGTGTATTTTTAAAGATATATATTAATTGAATAGCAACTTTAGTCATAATTGAATAAACTGATTTGCTACTGATTACCATTTTATAAATGTTTAGTGACGATTAAGAATTACCTTTTAGTAGAATTTCTTCTAAAAATTAAAAACACTAGAGAAATTCAGAGTCATTCATTAGGTAGGGAAAAAATTTGTTTTTGAAAAGCCTAGATAAATTCAAATTGTTTCAATTATAAATTCTTTCCAAAGACATACATGTTAGCACTGGAAATTACCTAGTCCAACTCATTTCTTTTCCCAGATTAAGAAGCAATTAAGTCCAGAGACTCTAACCAATTTGACTAAGGTCACACGAGCTGCCACTGGCAATCCAAGTCTTTCTTCTTGCAGCAATGATTCCACATGTTTCTCTGTTCCCTCACTGTAGAGTGTTCTACTCTATTGAAAATCATGCTACTACAAGCTACTTCTCAGTCATCTGGGTTAGGCTCCTAGGGAATAATGGAATTATCACTCTCTTAACCTTTCTAATTCTTCATAGTTTTCTAAGCGCTTTTATATTCATTCTGCCAATTGAGGTTACCCCTTCAACTTGAATGCTTCAACGTCTCCCCTCTGCCTCATCCAAAGAAATCTTGTCTCTTTCCTCTCCATTCCCTATCCTCCTCTAATGTTCTCCACAATACAGTAAGCTTGTTAGTCTATTTTCCTTTGTCAGGTATAAAAGAATTATTTGGCTATACTACCTGTGATGGTTAGGTTCATGTGTCAACTTGGCCAGGTGATATTACCTAGCTGTCTGGTCAAGCAAACACTGGCCTAACAATTGCTGTGAGGATGTTTGTGGCTGGTTAATAAACCAACAGGCTGATTTATTAAATCCTCAGTCAACTGACTACAGCTGTGACTGATGACGCACCAAAGGGTGCATCTTCCACAATGAGAGAATACAATTGGCTGGATTTAATCCAATTAATCAGTTGAAGACTTATAAGTGAGACAGATAGAGGACCTTCACTTCTTCTTTGGCTGCCCAGTGAAGCATTTCCTGAGGAGTTCGTTGAAGTTGCCAGTTTGTTTCCTGAGGAGTTCATCGAACACGTTCATCGAAGATCCCAGTTCATTTCCTGAGGAGTTCGTCAAAGTTGCCAGTTAGTTTCCTGAGGAGTTCCTTGGAGTTGACAGTTTGCTGACTGCTCTACAGAATTTGGACTCGTGCATACCCACAGTTGTGTGAGTCACTTTTATAAACTTTATAGTCATAGACACCTCTCATTGATTCTGTTTACTTAGAGAACCCTAACTAATACAGTACCTTATTTTTTCATCCCATAAGAATACAATTTAAGCATATTGAGAGCATTTTCTAACATCTCCCTTTGGATAAATCTCTCCAGTTTCTATGGGGAGACTTGTGAAATGGGTTGAAAACACAGGACAGGACAGAACAAGACAAGACAGGAAGGAGAAACTAGGAGTAGGTCTCAGAATATAACAGCTATGGAGGTAAGAATTCATCCTTTGAGTTATGGAGCAGTGGGATGGGGTGGGGGTAGTGAGAGATTAGGACACAAGAAATGGGAACTGAAAGGTTGGATGAGAGCCATTCTAGAGGACTGTTTGCAGTGTGGTGCCTAAAATGTGGCTCAGCCTCAAATCAAGGGGATTCACTGAAAAATGGTAACAACAACAAACAGAAAGTTAGAAAGCTGGTTTGGGGATATGGTTTATGAGTCTGGTTATAGATGGCAGAAGAGCCAAGTCAAAAATGTCCCAAATTAGCAACGTTATCAAAAAAGGGCACACCTTTTACATGTGTTGGTTTTATAGCCCTTGTCTCACTGCATTATGGTATTTACATTAACTATGATTCAGTGACAGATAATGCTTTCTAGGTAATACTGAATGTAACTACAACCTTGATACCTATGAAATTGAGTACCTGGGAGAAGATGTTTTATTGTTGTGATATAAATATATGTCTATAAATTCTTTGACACCTCTCCTTTCAGAAGGTAGTATCTAATTCCACTCCTGTTCAATGTGGACTAAACTTAGTGACTTGCTTCTTACAAAAAGAATGTGATAGAACTAATGTAATGTGACTTTCAAGGCTATATTTTTTAAAATAGCTTCTGAGTCTGCCCCTATCCCTTCCTTTCCTCCATTCCTCCATTCCTGCCTTTCCTTCCTCACAAATGCTTGCTCTTTCGGATAATCACTATGTGGTGGTTCACTCAAGCTACCTGTGGAAAGGTCCACATGGGGAAGAAAAGAACCTCTGGCCAACAACCAGCACCTACTTGGCATTGTGTAGACTGAGCCGCCTTGAAAGCAGATTCTGTAGCCTCAGGGGCTCAGGGGACATCTTGACAGCAAACTAATGAGAGACCCCTAGCCAAAATAGCCCAACTAAGTTGTGCTCAAGTTCCCTGACCCACAGAAACTAAGAGATGATAAATGTTTAAGTCACTACATTGGGGGGTCAGGGGGAGATGAACATAGTAAATATAAATAAACCACAGGCAATGGGAAAATGATGGGAGAATAGAGATCCATCATCCTGAAAGAATAAAAACCTTGATAGTAGACTTGAAAGAAAACTAATCTTTGAGTGTTTGGCATTGTTCTAGGTACTATATATATTTTGTCTCACTTAATCCTGACAACAATTCCAAAATAAAAGGTAGTACATTTTACATTTTGTCCTTCTTAAGGAAACACAGCTAAAAAACAATGTAGCTAGGATCTAAACCCAGGTACATCTGATTCCAACACTGGTGTACATTCCATTAATTGTCCCAAGGCCATATATTACTACTATATTTGGAGGAGTTTATAAAATAACAAGTCTTAGGATCTTGAAACTCACTTCTCTAAAAGGGGCTACCTGATTAGTAAATCAGGAAAAAATGGAAAAGTATTGAAGTTTGTAACCCAAGTGGACAAATGCATGAATCATTCATTCATTTTGATCTTAACAAGCATCCATATTCTCCAAATGAAAAGAGAAAAAAGAATAAAGGAACTTAGAGGGCAGACCATAAAACTAGTATGGCTTTTGAGAGAGGAAGAGGCAGATGGGAGATCTGCCCATATAAGAGGAAAAAAAGTATTACTGAGTCTGGCAAGCGGAAAAGATGAAACTTACCAATAAATAGTGCAGTGTGGTCAGAGTAAAAGAATTAAGAGTAGAGATATACATATACACTTGCCTATACATATGCATATGTGTATCTGTATATACATATACATGAGTATATATTTCATAGAGTGCCAAATCACATATGTAGGAGAGAGAGGCAGCAATAATGCACATACACCTGAGTGTGAGTGGTGGAGGCAGGACGAGTACATGCTGTCAGGTAGTTGGTGACACTCAACCCCAGTGGCCCAGTTTGGAGAGGACAGGCAAGTATACCTCCAGCTCCATCAAATGTGGAAGTACAAGAGATAAGCAAGCCTATTTCATACTCCCAGAGTTCAAAGATTTTCTTTCTAATTTTACTTTGTGGGCACTAGAGTATAAATGAAAAATTATTAGAGGTTTAGCATCTGATGAAATCTTTATTGTAGGAGAAAATACCCAGAGCAATGATTCCAAAATACTAGAGCAATGATTCCAAAAATTAGTCTGTGAAGTAATGTGACTCAGCTGCTCAAGAACTACATTGGGAATAAAACACACACACACATACACAATATACACATACTGTAAAATATAACTAACATATAGTACATTTAATATATATTTAATATAATGTATGTACAAAATAATATATATATCCACTGCACAGATTCCTGGACCTCGCCTCAGACCTAAAACAGCATATCCCAGGGCACAGTAATCTGTATCTTCCACAGGTTTCCAAGTGACTGATGTATAGGGTTTGAGAACCACAACTACAAAAGAGCAAGGGTCTTAAAGAATATTACAGACCTTTATTTCCTAGAGCTATTACAAAATAATGTAGGGCTTCTTTATCTGGAAAGCAAGTTACAATGCAGCCTGCAGGTACCAGAAGGATGCAACATTCTTTGAACAAAAAATAACATTACAACCTTGAGGATTCTTTGGTGTCTCTGAATTTATGATTCTCTCTTCTTTCATCTTCATGTGTTTAATGTGACAACCTAAACATTAGAAGTCCACCTGAGTGAGCTTGCACTTTTTTAGGCAAAATAAAAAACCACCCAAGAAAGGTAAAATTCAGTAAAATATTTAAATATATATAATATATTCTCTGAAGTTCTTTCTTACATCACAAAGCCTACAATGTCTTTACATTAATAAACAAAAGGATTCTTATGAAAAGAGAATTTTCCTTAATCACTTAAATCAAAAATAACTTCATTTCCTTAATGAATTAATATTTCATAAAATAATCTAGTTTAAAGAAAATCTAAAAATGAGTACATAGGTCTGTCTGGATAATAGTCAAATAAATAGGAAAACAGTCAAATAAAACTGCCCTACATTGTGCACTTATCAGTAGAGCCAGGCTCCAAAATCAGTGTACATGGTTCAATGGTGGCTCTTGCTCTGTAGGTTTCCAATGGTTCATTTGCTTGTCATTCCAGATGGAAGAATGGTACTATAAGAAAGCCAATTAGGAGTAGTGAAGTGGAGAAAATGTGTATATGTCTGGCCATAAATAACAAATCAGTGCAACAGTGATGTTTGCAGTATAAATAAAATGAACGTAACTAAATGATTTACTCACCTCTTTGTTTTTATTGGAATCCAACTGATATCTATAATCTGAACTTGAACATGTGTATCTTTTTGATAGATACAGCAGTTTAGCCATTTCTGCAAATACAATGGTTAGCAGTTTAACCATTTCTGCAAATAAAATGAATACATGCGCTCTAAAAAAGAAGAAAAAAAAAGACTGACTAGATACTGAACTGACTAATATTGCTCTTTAAATTCAATCCACAACTAAAATATCATTAGTGGGTTTAAGTAAAGGATTGTGTTTCTTCCCAGGTCTCCTTCAGTTCCCAGAATTACAAAATATCAGAGCTGGTGAGGAATACATAGGTAAAATAACTTGCTCAGAATAACAAAGTAAACAGATTTTGGAATTCGATTTGAGCACTCAAAGCAGTTGATTCTCAATCATTATTTTAAAATAAAAAGGCATATCAGATTTTGGTTTATTTTACAATTTTAGGAGCTAGGGAGTCTTCTAATACAAGTTTAACTAAACACTTTGTATTCCTCATCTTCCTTTTTTTAAATCTATACCCTAACTTCTCAAGGTTCATCCCATAATAACTATTAATAAGGCTGTTGTATCAGCACGTGAACAAAATAACAAAGCCTGGCCCTAGAAAAATGAAAGTTTCCACAGTAATATTCTTCGAGAATACCAAAGAAATGGGTAAGATAAAAGAAAGGTTAAGCTATTCTATAGAAAGTAAAAGGTAATATTACATACTGTCCTCTACAGGGGTTATAACTGCAGTTCTCAAAGTGTGGTACACAAATCTCTGAACATTCCAGACACTTTCAGGGGGACAATGGATTGAAAACTATTTTCATGATAAAACCAAGACCTCATTTGCCTTCTTCACTGTACTGACATTTGTAATGATAATGAAAACATAACAGTAAATAAAACTGTGGTACCTTCTCTAGAATCAAGGCAGTGGCACCAAACTGTAGTACTAACAGTTAAAAAAAATTAAAAAAGACAGCTTGACTTAAGAATGTTTTTGACAAAGCAATAAAATAATTAATTGTATTAAAAATTTGTCCTTGAGTATGCATAAAGTATTTCTTCCTTGAAAGAGTGACTGACAGACAAACTACACTTACTCAGACTTGGGTATATGGCAGATATTTTCTAAAACTAAAGAGTGAAATGAGCCTGCTACATCAAGAAAAACAACTGACAGTACTGCCAGTGATAAAATTTGACATTTCAAGTGAAAATCAGAATTTTGGAAAACCTATATCTGCCACCAATATGAAAATATTTTTCTGATAAGATCAGTAATGATCTTAAAGAATGAGAATTTTTGATACTGCATAATGAAATGTATCAACATTTGGAAGGACTGCATAACTCAGACAACCAAATGATCAATATATGAGGTTTCAAAATCATAGATGGGTAAAAGATTCATTCAAAGTACAAGAAAAATAATAACTAGAAGTTGCATGCACACACACACAAAACTGAATGAATGAATGCATGCATAAATGAATGAATGAAAACAGTGTAAAACTGACTAATGGCTTTCAGTGTAACAGAATATGACAACTTTATTGAACAGTTTCAGGACCTACAATGCAATTAACCCATAAAAGTTACCACTTTCATCTTTGGTGTATTATTAAAAAAAAATCTACAATTACCCAAAAAAGCTATTAAAACACTCTTATTTCCAACTACATATATATGTGAGGATTTTTTTTCATGTACTTCAAGCAAAAAACATATCACTACAGTGAATACAGAAGCAGACTCCAAATGCTGTCTATTAAGTCAGACTTTAACTCTTTAAGTATGCAAATTAAAAATGCCATTCTTCACACTTTTCAAAACAGTCATTTTTCACAAGATATGTTTTTTATGTTAAAATATAATGGTTTTGAGGAGAAACTAATATGGCAGCTAGGAGAGACAGGGCAAAAAAACACCTCCATGAAAAATACTAGATAAAAGCCAGAAAGTGACCCAGAACACCAGTTCCAGGGATGCAGCAGCTGGACAACGTCTGCTAAATCCACAGGGACCGTGCACTTTGTGAAACCCAGAGTCTGCATTCTGAAATGAGTGAGTAAGCCGCTGAATATACAGCAGCCATGCTCCGGTGTGGGGAAACCGAGGGTTGGCATTTGGAGGCAGACTAGTTCTTGTTTAAAAAAACCCAAAAGTGGCTGCAGATATGGCAGTGAGAACCGCACAGTGAAGCATGGCAGGAACAGGCTGTGCGAACGCCTCAGTATCTGTTGTGGAAGACAGCCTTTCTTACACCCACTGCTAAGTGTCTTGGAGCGAGGAAGGCAGAGGTTAGTGAAAAGGGGAAAAAACCACACCCCTTGCAGCCATCTTCCCGGTGGGCTGGGAATGCTTCGGCCCGGCGCCACAGCCACAGCCCAGAGCCGCACCAAAAACCCCAGTGTGACAGGAAGTGTTTCCAGCAACACACGTACATGTCACAATATTGGGTGTGGACATGTAGCCTTTCATGCACTTGCAGCTAATTGTCCAAGAGCTGGGAAGGCATAGCTGTGCATGAAGGGGGAAATTAACACACCCCATTCAGCCATCCTTTCAGCAGGCTAGGAACATCCCTACACGGCCCGGCAGCCCAGAACTTCCCTTGAGGGATGGCATGCACTTGTGACGTAGCACAACCTTCCCTCAGCAGAAGCCCTAGAAGGGCATGGCTTGGAAGAGGGATCCACTCAGAAATCCCAGCAACCCTACGCCAATACCAAAGACTTGTGGGTCAGCAGCAGAGACAATCTGTGGCGAGTCTGAAATGAAGGTTTAGACTCTTGAAACAGCCTTAAATCTCCAGGAACAGCTGGGAGGTTTGATTGTTAAAGCTGTCCTCCCTCCCTAACCACTCAGACACATGCCCCACATTCAGGGCGGACAGCACCAACAACACACCCAAACTTGGTGCACCAATTAGACTCCACAAGAATCAGACCCCCACACACCACAAAGACAAAGTTGGGGAGAACTGACTTGAGGGGAATAGGTGACTTGCGGACGCCATCTGCTGGTTAGTTAGAGAAAGTGTATGCCACCAAACTATAGATCTGACTAAAATTAGAGATTCGTCTTTGAATAATCCTACATATCCTAAAAGAACACTATCAAGTAAAGCAAATGCGAAGAGGCCAAAAACAACAGAAAATTTAAAAGTGTATGATAAAACAGACAATATGGATAACCCAAACCCAAACACCCAAATCAAAAGATCAGAGGAGACATAGTACTTGGAGCAATTAATCAAAGAACTAAAGACAAACAATGAGAGCATGGCACAGGATATAAGGGACATGAAGAAGACCATGGCACAGGATATAAAGGACGTGAAGAAGACCCTAGAAAAGCATAAAGAAGAAACTGCAAGAGTAAACAAAAAAAAAAAAATAGATGATCTTATGGAAATAAAAGAAACTGTTAACCAAATTAAAAAGATTCTGGATACTCATACTACAAGACTAGTGGAAGCTGAACAACCAATCAGCGACCCTGAAGACCACAGAACAGAAAATGTAAGAACAAAAGAAAGAATGGAGGAAAAAACTGAAAAAATTGAAATGGACCTCAGGGATATGATAGATAAAATAAAACATCCAAATATAAGACTCATTCATGTCCCAGAAGGAGAAGAGAAGGGTACAGTTCTAGAACGTATATTCAAAGAAACTGTTTGGGGAAAACTTCCCAAACCTTCTACACAATATAAATACCAAAAGCATAAACGCCCAGCTAACTCCAAATAAATAGAAATAGAATAAATCCAAATAAACCCACTCCAAGACATATTCTGATCAGACTTTCAAATACTGACGAGAAGGAGCAAGTTCTGAAAGCAGCAAGAGAAAAGCAAGTCACCACATACAAAGGAAACAACATAAGACTAAGTAGTGACTACTCAGTGGCCACCATGGAGGCAAGAAGGCAGTGGGATGACATATCGAAAATTCTGAGAGAGAAAAATTTCCAACCAAGAATACTTAATCCAGCAAAACATTCCTTCAAATCTGAGGGAGAGCTTAAATTTTTCAGACAAACAAATGCTGAAAGATTTTGCTAATAAAAATCCTGCCCTTCTTCAGATATTAAAGGGAGCCCTACCGACAGAGAAACAAAGAAAGGAGCGAGAGATAAGGAGAAAGGTTCAGTACTAAAGAGATTGAATATTGGTTCATTAAAGGACATTAAGAGAGAGAGGGGAAAAAATATATCTGACAAACATAAACCAAAGGATAAGATCGCTGATTGAAGAAATGCCTTCACAGTAATAACACTGTATGTAAATGGATTAAACTCCCCAATTAAAAGATATAGATTGGCAGAATGGATCAAAAAATATGAACCATCAATATGTTGCATACAAGAGATTCATCTTAGACACAAGGACACAAAGAAATTGAAAGTGAAAGGATGGAAAAAATATTTCATGCAAGCTACAGCCAAAAGAAAGCAGGAGTAGCAATATTAATCTCAGATAAAATAGACTTTAAATGCAAGGATGTTAGGAGAGACAAATAAGGTCACTACATACTAATAAAAGGGGGAATTCAACAAGAAGAAATAACAATCATAAATGTTTATGCACCCAATCATGGTGTCACAAAATACATGAGACAAACACTGGCAAAACTAAAGGATGCAATGGATGTTTCCACAATAATTGTGGGAGACTTTCAACACATCACTCTCTCCTATAGATAGATCAACCAGACAGAAGACCAATAAAGAAACTGAAAACCTAAACAATCTGATAAATGAATTTTATTTAACAGACATATATAGAACATCACATCCCAAATTACCAGATTCTTCTCTCCTGATCACAGAACTTTCTCCAGAATAGACCGTATATGCTGGGACATAAAGCAAGCCTCAGTAAATTAAAAAAAATTGAAATTATTCAAAGCACATTCTCTGACCACAATGGAATACAATTAGAAGTCAATAACCATCAGACACTTAGAAAATTCACAAACACCTGGAGGTTAGACAACACACTTCTAAAATAAATGGTTTATAATGTAGAATGTAGGGGAACTAGTGATAAAGAGCAATTAATGAAGGGGGAACAATAACCCATTAGGAACAGATAAGCATTGTGGGTAAACTTAACGTTCTGGGAATGCCCAGGAATGACTATGGTTTGTTAATTTCTGATGGGTATGGTAGGAACAAGTTCACAGAAATGTTGCTGTATTAGGTTAGTTTCTTGGGGTAGAGAAAGAACATGTTGGAAGTAAAGCAGTTATTTTAGGTTAGTTGTCTTTTTCTTACTCCCTTGCTATGGTTTGTTTGAAACTTTTAATTGTATGTCTTTTTTTTTTTATTTTTTTTTGATATAGTTAATTTAAAAAAAAAGTTAATTAAGAGTTAATGACAATCAATCCAATATATGATACTGGATAGGATCTAAGAATGGAGGAGAAAAGCTCAAAGAGGTATAAGGAGAAATTGGAATATCGAATTTAAGCTTTATATCCATATTAATTTTCTTGAATTAACTGCAGTTAATGACATAAGTGAATATCCTTGTTTGTAGGAAATGTACATGGAAGTGTTATGAGTTAAAGGAGTATGATATACGCAACCTGCTCTCAAATTTTCAGAAGTTGATAAATGGGTAGATGGATAATTGATAGAAAGATAAAACATATAGTTGAAAGAAAGAGACAGGGGGAGGGAGGGAGGGAGGGAGGAAAGAAGGAAGGGAGGGAGGGAGGGAGGGAGGAAGGAAGGAAGGAAAGAGAAAGAAAGGTACTGCAAAGGTAGCAAAATGTAAAATCAGTAGATATAGATACCTGGGGGTGGGGGGGTGTTGGAGTTCTCTGTATGGGGTTTGTACTATATTTGCAACTGTTCTATATGTTTGAAATTATTTCAAAATAAAAATTAAAAAAAATAGTGGGTTTATTACTGCTATTTTTAAACAAATTAATAAATATATTTAAGTTTGTTTTAATTTCTAATAAAGCAATATTAATAGCTATAGTCCAATAAACTGTATGAGTGAAAAAGAGATCCTAAGACAAAAAGGCTTGAGAACTGTTGGTTTAACAGCGTGGCATAAAATAGTATTTGACTGCCAAAAATCAAAAGGTCTTATACATTTTTAAGACTGATTCAATATCTTTATTTGAAAAGGTTTATCCCTTTTGCTACAATTTCATCAATTTACATCTTTGACCTACTCAAAGTCAAACTCACCTGCAAGGGTCAGTTTTATTCCTATACAAAGTAAAGAGTGAAATCAAATATATATTACACTGAACCATGAAATACCAATTCTTCCATGGAGAACAGCAGTTAATTGTTAAGCAGGAGACATGAAGTTATCCAAGAGCCAAGGACCAAAGATAAGGAGATCCCTTCAGAGTAGATGTGCTAAACCTAGTGCCCTGGCTAGAATCCACTTCAGATAATTAATTATATTCTACAGAGGGAATCCAGGTAAGACTAACAATATAATTACATTGGTTGGACTCTCACCAGGATAACAGGGCAACAGTCTTATTCCTCTGAGGAGAGCAATAGGAACCTGAAAGGCCAGAGTGGTCAGCAGTTAATTACTGTAACTCAATGGACTTGGCAGACAAAGCAAATTGCTGATGAGTTCTTGTTCTAGCTTTTGTAATAATTTTTTTGTGATCCTGGTTTGGTAACTTCATCTCTCTCTATTTCATTCCATGTATCTGGATATGAGAAAAACAGTAATTCTGCAGATTTCAAGTGATAGATTAGTTATCAGAAAAGCATTACTTCACATCCATGCAAAACATACATCTATTTTATAGATTATATTTTAAAGCATCCTCATTACCTAAAAGCAATGTTTCTAATTTCACGAGAAACATTATTGTACAACTGCTAAAGGTGAATTAAACATGAAAATGTATACCTGATAATAAAATAAAATACAGTGCATTCCCTACTTTGTCTCACTACCTAGGCCAAGATGTATAGTTGTGACAGATCTTGTATACAAAGTTAAAAATATTTATTATCTTTCCTCTAAAGAAAAAAGTATACATTAGGATTTTTTAAAGATCTATATTATGATTTTAACATATCTCATTTGCTTTTTTTTAATAAAAAGCCTCAGGAAGAATAAACACAGATGAATAATTAGTGATACTTAAGTGATAACATACAAATTCCCCATTAAGGTTTTCCTAACATTGTCTCTAGAACCAATGGTTAGTTTCTTTTTGTTTTTTGTTTTTGTTTTTTAAGTTAAGAAGACTGTGTTATTTCATAAAACAACAAGTTTGATGATACTCCTGGAGACATGACTATGAAAGCATTTACAAAACTCATCAGATCACACCAAGCTCCACCACTGGAATAATCAGGGTGACAATTAGTCGGTAAATGCATACTCCCTGGTTTGGGTTCTTGACTCATCATGACTTCATGTTTTTCTGATAGTTTCTTAACCACAGTTCATTTACTTTCGTACTTTACTTTCAGTAATAAACTAGGGGAGATCGCCCTATATGGGCTGTGTGCTTTTACTGCACACAGCACCAAAGTATACAGGAAAGGAAAGAAGGGATTTGTGTTATGTCAGGACGCTACCAATGAGGTTCTCGTGGTATGGCCTGTCACTAAGAAACTCTTAAAAGACAAAGACAAAGCACATCAACAGCACTACAAAACACAGAAGCTATATGAGAGGTCTAGTTTGGATTCCTGCTGTTAACGAATATGATCAAGGGCAAGTCACAATTCTTCTATCATTTCAAAATGACAGCTGATCTCTAAGATATTTTCCTGCTGTGTAAGTATCTGTGATCTTAGATGATAAGGCATGCAGCCCTCATTAGGTATAACAGAAATCCAAAGAAAGAAGTCAGTGTGTACTGGGGTCACCACAGATTTCTTCAAAGGCATGGAATTGAACTGTTTGTTAAGGATGTGTGGGGTTTCACTCGAGGATTAAACGACCAAGCTATTTCAGTGATGGGAAATAGCAACAAAATCAGGAGGTATAATTTGGTAATAAAGCACCTACCTAACTTGGAGTAAAGAGTAATTATTTCATAGTGAGAAATATTGTTGGAAGGGTAAGAGCAAGGTTACAGGATCTTTGAAAAATCTAAAAGAGAAACTTATAAACAGTTGTTAAGAAAACGGAACCGGGGGGGCTTCTGAACAGAGAAGTAGAGTGGTCAGTTTTGTCTAAGGTAGACTGGAAATGGCTGGAAGGAACATCATGGACTGGGGACAGAGACTGGAGGAGGCATGGAGATAAGATGGACAGTAACTTTGGCTGCGACACCTCAAGAAGTCCTGGATAGAGGAAAATATATAGACATGAGATGTATTTACAAGGAGAAATAACAAGGCCAGGAGGATGAATGGACATGAGTCAGCAATGATTCCAACTGCATGGTGTAAAAGCTACATAAACCCCCTCCCAACCAGAGAACTCCAAGCCATGCTCCATTCCCCCCTTATTTGGGAATTCACAAACTTATGTTGGTTGCCAACATCCAAAATATGGGAGATTTCACAGACTTCCCATATGCCTTTTGATTAATTAGAAGATCTGCTTACAGTAAATCTTTTTAGTTTTGATAATAAACCAGAGCAAAAGAGTGCTGTCCTTTTTGAATATTTGTGTCCCTACTTGGCCTACTCATTCTTTGAATCTGAAACTCTAAGACAGAAGAGAAGCAGAGGCCTGACACCTCAGCTTTAGAAAACACTTTGAGTCATAAAAAGAAACTAGAAAACGTAATCAGGAAAGAAGGATCAGAGGACAGAGGAGAAAAGTATAGTGCTACAGAAATCAAGGGAGATGATGATTTCAGAGAGCAAAGGTGAGCACTAAAATTTTTAGCAAGGCAGTCACTGACAGCTTTCATTCCACAGATTTTAAAAGTACTACAGAGACAGAAAATGGCAATAGCAACAAAAGAGAGATGGACATCATGTGTAAATAGCTTTGTAAGAAGATTCTTTTTAAACTGCAGAGATTTACGTGAACAGCAAGCAAGTAGGAAGAAGTGGTGTTAGTCTCAGGCAGCTGTAAAGAATGAAGTTCTTGTATTCAGCACTTACTGGCTCTACAAGGTAATTGTTTACAGTGATACAATAATTACCTGCCTCATTATATTTTTTATCATAAACATTTTGAGTAAAGTATCTTCAGAGCAAATAAGATGGAATAAAAAGATACAATGAGTCATCTGAACTCAATACATAGCTGCTAAAGAGAAATGGAAATCAGATAAGTCCTTTCTTAATCATCTTTTCATATCTTGTATTCAAGGAAGGTAGAAGAAAACATCAAACCAATTGGAAATCAAGAGTTCCAATCAATAAACTATGTCAAATAATCTATTCTTGTAAAACTAGTTGACCATATATATACAAATCATATCAAGAAGAACATACAATAAATATTACTCTCTCTTCTAGTTTAACCAAAGACATTAATTTATTATGATGGCTCAGTAAGAATTACTTTGTACCTATCTTTATGACCTGGATAATGTGCTAGCAAATACATTTACATTTCTTCTTCTACAAACATCTAGTTGAAAATGCTTCACTCAGAAATAGGATTAATGTACAATTATTCTTGTGGGACTATTACCTACTTAGCATTTTTATTTAGTGATCTATGTATTCAAGGTAAGCAAAACATGTTTCTACTTTATAAATTATACTTATGAATAATCTAATTGCCTAAGAACTGTTTCTTAATTCAAAAGAAACATTACTGTATGACTTCTAAAGTTGAATAAAACATGAAAATTTAAATCTGACAAAAAGAAAAGTAAATTACATTTCTTCTAAGGAAAAAAAACAACAAAAAACAAAAAACAAAAAAACAAAAAACAAAAAACAAGACTGTTCTAAAGCCAAAATAAAAGGAGAAAAGATTGCAATGACAGTTGATAGTCTTACTCTAGAGATTAATATAGCTTGCTGGATATTTTTATAAAAAGGCACAGGAAGAATATGCCCAGATGATGAATTTCTTATACTTCAGTGAATTCCCATTAAGGTCTCCATAACTTTTACACTTGATCTTAGCCAAAAGGCCAAGAAGTGATTCCAAAACTTCTAGAACCAATGACTGTTCTCATTTTTTTAAGACTATGCTATCTTATAAAATTATGAGGTTTGACCACATACTCAACAACTATGTACTGAACATCTACTGTATTCCAGGCATGATGCTAAGCACTGAAGATCAGTGTTGGACAAAATGGACAAGGTCTCTGCCCTTTCATGTTTGAGTGTATGAATGTCATTAATAGCTTAGGCATGTAGCTCGATAGCTTCATCAAAAATCCAAAGACCTTCCTACATGAATTTCACTATGAGAAGGTCTTTAGGGTAACAGTTCCTAAATGCTTTACATTAAGAACCACCTGAAAAGCTCAGCTAACAGAGAGAGAATGAAATAGAATTGGGAGGACTGGGAATCTGTAGTTATTTTAATCTGTGGCTTTCCACCCAACAACTGAGACTAGAGTGACAACAATGAAGCAGCTAAATGCTTATTATATGCCTGGCACTGTGCCAAAATGCTTAGGGAGCACAACCACTTAATGTGAGGTGTGTACTAGCATTCCAATTTAAAATATGAATAAAAAGAGACACAAAGACGGTATGCAACTTTGTCAGGGTTGTGTAATGGCCACACAGACATTAAGTGTCAGAGTTGAGACTGTCTGTTTCAAGCTCTTAACCATTACTCTACTCGAAGCTAGCAGGAGGTTACTCTGAAGGCCTGAAATCCTACCAGGAGGAGATGAATTTTCATGAAGCGTTGCAACAAAAAACACTGAGATACCTGGGAGACAGAGGAGAGGGACTCTGAGAGTCAAAAAGAAGTGAAAGAGCACTACCATTTTCTCTTCTTCCAAATTTTACCAGGTTAAGCCTCAGTATTCCCTTCCTTAGTTAAAGACTAAGAAGAGCAGTTGTTTCACCTTTTGAAAACGTTAAGTCCAGGAATAAGATTAGCATGGGCATGCACACCTGTACACAGGTACAAACAAAAATATACTTCTTATATATTATTAACATTGTTTCATAGCGAAGATACTTTAACCCCTATAATAACAATGGAAAAGAACAATCCCTTAAAAAAAAAAACATATATATGAAAATCTCATCATGTTGCCTTATTTTTCTCATTTTGCCAGTTACCACAAATTTGGGGAAAAATGCCTTAGACTCTGCTAATGTGGGAATGTGGCTATTTTCTAAATTAATACTGTCAGTAGTGTGTTTGGTATGTTCTTTGCCTTTTATTTTACCTATTAGCAGAGTTTGCAGCAACAATACTAATTTTTTAAATAGCAAATATATTTAAATTGTGGAGAAAAGTCATAACAACATATGAAGAGATAAGATTTCTTGTTTCCTTGAAGACTTTTAAAATAGTTGATATTATCATCACTCTAATTAATTGTTAACACCTGTCAAAAGTCTATGCTATTCCATCCCTTTGTGCCCAAGAGTAAAACAAATGCAGGATCAACCAATTCATCTGTGAAGCTGTATAATGCACAAAGGCTCCCAGAGGAGGGAGTAAGTAAGGACTGAAATTCAAGCCCTCTATGTTGAGAGTTGCATCTACTTAAAGAAGACTCTTACTAATTCACAGAAAGGTTCCTCTACTAGCCAAGCTGTGCGTGTGCCCCAAGGAGTATCTTTAGCTAATCAGCAAAGCTGTTGTGTAGGCTAGCAGCAACCCTAAGCAAATAACATTTTTTATGTCCAAGAAAATAAAATCTGAAATGTTTTACAGTCTGTGGAAATACATTATCTATAATCATATCTCATCTGGAATTTTAAATTCTAAATCACAACTATGATAAACTTGTCCCTTGCTACTCAGAGTGATATTCAGACCTTGATTAGCATCACCTGGGAACTTGTTAGAAATGCAAAAGCTTGGGCCCCACCCCAGACCTACTAATACAAACACTGCATCTTTAACAAAATTCTGCAGATGATTCATCCTTACATTAAAATATGAAAAACACTGATCCAGACTAGTAGAGATGAGCAACCCTTGGGCCCACGTGACCTGACTAGCTTCAAGAAAGGGCCCACAATTCAATTTCAGTCCCCCTTACCCTCATCTGTTTTACTCATCTAATTAGAGGAAGGAGCTACTACCTTGTAGTTATCAATCTAATCGTTAAGTAGGTTACACCCATAATTGAATTTTGTTGTGACAAATAATTCCTACATATATGTTCTAAAAAGACACCTTTCAAAAACACACTATTGAGTGGTTTAATTACTGACTTAAATTATCTTTTATATTCACCCTTTTGTGAACTCAAATTTTCTTTTAGAAATAAAAGAATACTTTTAACCAGTTTTGAATACACACGCATATCATAAAAGAAATAATTTTAAACACTCTATCAATCCTTTATTCAAAAGTGTGATTGTATTCTAAAGAAAAATTATATCGCATGAAGGAAAATTACTTTCATAAAACTATTCTGTTCCAAAAATAGAATTTAAAATTAAATAACTTATTACAATTTGATAATGAAAGGCCTAAATTATAATGTCACCAGAAAGCACCATTCCTTTACCATTTTATAACTTCAGTTCAACTAGATATTAAGAAATACTGGAATGTTTTGAAACTAAATACAAGTATTTAAAATACCTGGCATTCAACTATTATGTATATTTCAAAGTATAAAGGAGAAGCATAAAAATCATCAAAAAGATGTTTTAAATGTAGTAAAGATTTGAAAATGCAACCTATTTTATTTATAGAAACATAGTATGGTATCTTCAAGTGACATTTTTAACAGCTTTTCCTCCCAATTTGCTTTTGTTTGTGCAATGTCTTATTCACACACAACATTTGAAAAGTTATATATGGAAGTGGAAATGTATCAAACTGCTTTTTGCTCAGAAAAGTTTTCTTTTTTCTTTGTAAGATATGTGTGCCACAAATGCCAGCCTGTGTAACAAAACTTCATTGTGTAAGGAAGGTGTTGAGCCGGTATCATTGTTGTTTTTATTTTTTCAACTTTACATTATAAAAGATTTCAAGCATGCAAAAGTAGAGAAGAGGTATAATGATCCTCATATACCTCTCATTCAGCTTCAACAATTACCAGCTAACCTACCAGCTAACCGTTGACCATGTTTCCACTTTACTCCCACTTATTAACCCTTTTTTACCCCCACTCCATTATTTTAAAGTGAATCCCAGATACATACTGAAATATTTATATTAAATGGTATGTATCTTCAAAAGACAAAGTTAACTAACTCTATTAAACATATCTAACGTATCATCCTGAACCCCACACACAAATGAACAATAATTTCTTAATTTCATCAAATATCTAGTGAATTCAAACAGATTCTTTACTGAGTATTAACCAAAGCATTGGGAAATAATAAAGTCACCTTACACTATTTTAGCAAAATCTCTTGATAAAATGCCTAAATATTTTAGGAGTATGAATAATACCAATAAGGAAATATATACATTTTAATAATCACACATAATTCTTTAAAATTAAATATTGTACTTTTCTTAAATGTAAGGGGGGGAGGAGGCTGCTTCATTGAAGAATATAAATATTATGTAGTTCATACCCAAAATCTGCTGCTCTCAACATAGCTAAATCTAAAATTAATAGAAACATTATGGCTGATTGATGCTTTTAAAACTGTAAATGAGATAAACCTAAATTTGACCAAATTTAGCACTTGGACCAAGGATTGGAATTGGGTTAATTCAGGCTGTACCCAGATTACAATGAAAGAGGCACCAAACGAATTTGCCCCAAACATGACCAGATTAATTGCTCTAAGTAGAAAAAGCCCTATATTGTGCAAAGCCCCTGTCTTCTATATTCTCAGGGGTTCAAACTGCAAAGATATCTACGCCAGTGGTGCTCAAACTTTAATATGCATCAGAATCACCTGGAGGGCCTATTAAAACGCAGACTGTAGAGTCCACCCCAGAATTTCTGTTTCAGTCTGTCTAGGATGTGACCTGATAATTTTATTCCCAACAAGTTCCCAGGTCATACTTACAATTTTGATCTGGAGACTACACTTTGAGAAACTGTGATCTAAGTTTTCAAAGCCTTAAAAATTTGCATACTTAAGTGATCACAGACAGAAGTATTTGTTTTAAGCCCCACACAGCACAGAGGAAAGAGCATGGGTTTTAGAATAAGATGGAGGTGGATTCAAGTCTCACTGCTCTGCCCTTGCTAGTTATAAAGCTTTGGGAACAAGTGTCCACTTTTCAAAGCCTGGGTTTCACCTGCTGAGTCAATAAAATTCAATCTCTTCTAGAAAAAAATTTCTTTTTTATTTTTTCCTGTAAGGACACTCAAACTTCATCTACTAATCTGTACTGACAGCGTGTAGAAGATGGTGTTTATTAGCTTATCTCTGAATAAGAGATTTAATGACAAAAATCAGCCTGTTCTAGCTACCCTGCACACTTTAAGGTCTATCTCTGAATTAACTGGGGCTCAAACTTAGCGTGTATCAATTTCTTAGAGTTATTACTATGCTACCATTCAATCTGATAAAAGATGAACTTTAGCCTTCTACAAATTCTGCTTGTTTTGACGTATTCATGACACTCTCATAAACTCCAACACCCATCCTGAGCTGAGCCTTCTCTCCTCAAATTAACCTCATTCATTACCATATTAATTCACTGTTGCATTTTTACCTTTGCTTCTCTAAAAGGTTTGTTACATAACATGAATCCAGTATAATAAACTAAACCTAGGTAAACTCATATTCTATAGTTTTGATGATACACTGCCAGTATTTTTAAAATTCAATTTAATATTTAAATCACTTTTGTTGTCATATTTTAAAAAAGAATATTTATTTTGAAAAACGATAAAACTCTAAATTTCACAGTACAAAATCCAAAGTCTGGCATAATCAATACAGTATTAGATTACAGCATACAAAGCAAACTTTATTTACAACTTAAACTAAATTCAGACTTGATGGGGTGTATCTTCTATAAGGCCCTCTAAATCCACCAGCTGACAACATGAGAATTTTATGTGTGTGCACTGCTTATACTGAAACAAAAATCTTGTGGGAGAACAATAAAGAAAATTATTTATAATAGGATAGAAGCTGATACGTAATTACATTAGAAGGAAAACCTGTCATTAAAAGAATAATTAAACTTCATCATCATCATCCACAAATATTCACCCACTGCCAACTACATATGGGTGACAGAATGACCTGGAATGAAAGTTCACAAAATATAATGTAACAAGGTCTCACTCCAAGAAAGATGGAGAAAAGAGAAGCTTTGAATAAGCAGCAGGAGGAACATCTTTCTCACAGCTCCAGAAAACAGTCAAAGGATTGCAGTAACAGACCAAATGCAAAATCAGAAAACAAAGGCAACTTAAAAATGGTAGGGAAACTTCATGGGTCCTTGCAGGCCACTGCGCCATCACCTGATTAGCTCAGCACAGAGCGAGCGTGTGCTCCTAGTGTGGATCCCTGGTCTCATTTCCAGAGGGAACAGTGTAACCTCTGTGTATATACTATAATGCAGGTTTGTCAATATCAATCTGTCTTGGGGGAGAATCAAGGACTGAAGCAGGACACACATAGGCTCACCTTCCCAGAAATTGCCCTTTAGCTACATGTGGCTCACAGAGCTCTCTCACAGAATGCTGTAGGAGAACAGTCAAATCACAGTGGCCTGAGAAAAAAAGAGTGCCAGCTGTGAGACATACAGTGAAGCACCTGGGACTATGAAGACACACTGTATGCTAGGAGAATGAGAACATTTGTATCCATGTAAACAAAGGAATTCCCAGGGCTACACATGCATGCCCAGGACAAGATGTATGGCAGAAAGGACCAGGAAGTACTCTCAGCTTTTGCCTTTGGATTTTCTCTAAACTCACTGTATAGCTAAGCGCTAAAGGACAAGACTCCCTGAGGACAATGGGCAAAGACTGTGAAAGGCATTATTTTCCTTTTTGTTTCCATTAGCTCCTGGCATTAAAAGAAAGCTCTGTCATAACGCTAGCTGGATACAAGATTAAAGGACACCTCAGAGTCTAAATCCCAGATAAAACACATTAAAATATCAAAATGTCCAAGATGCAACAAAAGATTACAAAACATACAAAGAAACAGGAAGCAATGTCCCATGCAAAGAAGATTAAAGCATCAGAAACCATGAACGAGGGGGACCATTCCTGGGACCAATCACATAAAGGCTTTTAAAAAAATGTTCTAAATGTGCTGAAAGAGCTAAAGGAAAATATGGACAAAAAAAATTAAAGGACATAAGGAAGATGATAGATGACCTCAAAGAGCGTGTCAATAAAAATAGCAAAATCATGAAAAAGAACCAAATAGAGCTGAATACCACAGTAACAGAAATAAAAAAATTCCTTTGAGGGGTTCAGTAGCAGATTGGAGCTGGAAGAAGAAACCAATAGTGAACCTGAAGATAAAACAATTAAAATCATTCCATCTGAGGAATGGGAAGAAAAGCTAACATAGCCTCAGATACCTGTGGGACATCTGATGTGTATAAATACACATCATGAGAGTCGCAGAAGAAGAAAGAAAGGGTAGAGAAAATATATGAAGAAATAATGGCTAAAAACTTCCCAAATTCAGTTAAACACAAGAATACACACATCCAAGAAACTCAGTGAACTCAAACAAGATAAACCAAAATAAACAAAAACAAAGACATAATCAAACTGTTGAAAACAAAAGATAAATATGGAATCCTGAAAGCCACAAGAGAGAGGCAATGAGTCACACACAAGAAAGCTTCACCTACGCAATGGGAGACAATATATGGAAACCACATATCAGATAAGGGTTTAAAATCTAGACTACATTAAGACATCATACAATTCAACAACAAAAAGAGAAAGGACCCAATTAAAAAACAGGCAAAAGACATGGACAGATACTTTTCCGAAGAGGAAATACAAAAGGCTCAAAAACATATGAAAAGATGTTCAACTTCACTGGCAATTAGGGAAACGCAAATTAATACCACAATGAGACATCATCCCACACCTAGTAGAATGGCCATTAACAAAAAAAAAAAAAAAAAGAAAGAAAGAAAGAAAGAAAAGAAAACTACAAGTGCTGAAGAGGATGTGGAAAAGAGACATACTTAATTCACTGTCGGGAGGAATGTACAATAGTGCAACCATTCTGGAAAGCAATTTGGCAGTTCCTCAGGAAGCTGAGTGCAGAATTGCCATAAGATCCAGCAATCCCATTATGAGGTATATACTCAGAGGAACTGAAGGCAGGGACACCAACAGACATCTGTACACTGATGTTAATGAGGGCTTCAATCATGATTGCCATGAGATGGAAACAGCCCAAATGTCCATCAATGAATAAGTGGCTAAAAAAACTGTGGTAAATACATATGATGGAATATTACAGAGCTGTAAGACCGAATAAAGTTATGACACACATAACAATGTAGATGAAACTTGAGGACATTATGCTGAGCAAAATTAGCCAGAAACAAAAGGACAAATACTGTATGGTCTCACTAATATAACTAACTATAATGAGCAAACTCTGAGAGATCAAGTTAAGAACACAGGTTATCAAGATATAGAAAGAGGGTGAATAATGGCCATTTGATGCTGAAGGAGTACAGAATGTTCAACAGAATTGATTGTAAAGATCCAGAAATGGATAACACAATACTATCTGATGGGGGCACAATACTGTAAATATACTGAACAAAGCTTTGTGAGCATAGTCGAAAAAAGGAAGGCTAGGGGCATGTATGACCCCAGAAGGATAGATAGAGGATAAAAACTGGGAGTGTATAACTTAACGAAACCTAGAGCAAACAATGATGGTAATTAAATGTACAAATGTAACAAAGTTTTTACATCAGAAAGAACAAATGAATGGTCACCATTGTAGGGTGTTGAAAATGGGATGGTATATGGAAAAAAATACAATCAATACAAACTAGGGTTGATAGTTAACAGTAACAGTGTAATATTCTTCCATTAATTCTAACAAAGGCAATATATCAATGCTAAATGTCATTAAGAGGGGGATATAATGGAGGGGTATGGGATTGTTGTTGATATGGTTTTGTCTCCTTTTTATTTTCTATTATTCTTTTTTTATTTTTTTCTCTTCTTTACTTGTGGAAGAAATGGAAATTTTCTCATACAGACTGTGGTGGTGAATGCATAACTACGTAATTATACCAGGAGCCACTGATTATTCACTTAGGATGGACTGTATACTGTGAGAATAAAACTGTTTAAAAAAGTAAACAGAAAGACAGAAGTCCTGGAGAAGATATGGAGAGAGAGATATAGCCATTCATGGTTGATAGAGAAGTAGAATGGTGCAGCCCCTCTGGAGGACAATGTGGAGGTTCCAAAGGAGGCTGGGTGTAAGGCTGCCATATGATCCTGTAACCCCTTTAGGTGGTATATACTTGGAAGGCTTGAAAGCAGGGACACAAATACACATTTGCACACTGAGGTTTATGGCAGCATTATTCACAATTTGCAACAGATGGAGGTGGGCTAAGAGAATATCGATAGATGAACAGAGGGACAAACTCAGTATACATACAACGGGATTTTGAACGGCTGCAAAAAGGACTGAAGTCATGAGGCATGCAACTAGGTCAATGAATCTTGAGGACACTATGTTGCATGAAATAAGGCAAAAACAAAGGGACAAATATTGGAAGGCCCCACTGATATAAAGTAACTATAATGAGCAAATGCTGAGAATTGAATTTGAGAGCAGAGGTTATCTGGGGATATACCAAGGACAGAGATTGGGCAATCAATGATTAAGGAGTACAGAATGTTCAATAAGGCTTATTGTAAAGGTTCCTAGATTGTAAGCTCTTACTGCAGTCGCTCTATTCCTTAGTTTTAACTGTTATTTCTAAATTCTGAGATGCTGGCTGTTTGTGTATAAGGTTCCCTAGAAATCTGGGTATCTGTGTGACACCTGAGATTGAGTTAGAGTTCTGCAGCTCTGTAAGTCAGCATTACTCCATACAGCAAATGTTAAAGAAGCTGAAAAAGAGATCAGACCACGATTAGAAATACAAATGAAACGAACTTGGTTAGGACTAAGGTAAATTAGAATACAGGGTAAAGGATGATACTGACTGTACTTTAAAACTCCAACTTCTGTGTGAGACTAAAGAACAAGAGGTTTATTTGGTATGAAATTTATATTTTCTGTAGCACACCATCTAATTTTAACCTGTCTGATCAGTTTATTTAAGCAACCTAATTACATGGAACCTAGAACAGGGAATGAGTTCTTGTTATGCTGTAAAGCCTAATGTAACACTGCAATACATTGCAGAATATTTTAGGCAGAAAATTAAAAAGTATTTGTAAAGTCCACTTGAGGGGGGCGGGGCAAGATGGCGGATTGGTGAGGTGTATGTTTTAGTTACTCTTCCAGGGAAGTAGGTAGAAAGCCAGGAACTGCGTGGACTGGACACCGCAGAGTAATTTGACTTTCGACATACTTCATACAGCACTCATGAACACATCGAACTGCTGAGATCAGTGAAATCTGTAAGTTTTTGCGGCCAGGGGACCAGCGCCCCTCCCTGCCAGGCTCAGTCCCATGGAGGGAGGGGCTGTCAGTGCTGGGAAGGAGAAGGGAGAACTGCAGTGGCGGCTCTTATTAGAAACTCATTCTACTGATCCAAACTCCAATCATAGATATACTGACACCAGACACCAGAGAATCTGAGAGCAGCCAGCCCAGCAGAGAGGAGATAGGGATAGCAAAAAACAGCAAGAAAAGCCCAAAAAGAAAAGCGGAGGCTTTTTGGAGTTCTGGTGAACATAGAAAGGGGAAGGGCAGAGCTCAGGCCATGAGGCTCATATGCAAATCCCGAAGAAAAACTGATCTCTCTGCCCCCTGGACCTTTCCTTAAGAGCCCTAATTGCTTTGTCTCTTAGCATTTCAATAACCCATTAGATCTGTGAGGAGGGCCTTTTTTTTTTTTTTAATCTTTTTTTTTTTTATTTTTCTAAAACAATTACTCTAAGAAGCCCAATACAGAAGGCCTCAAAGACTTGCAATTTGGGCAGGTCAAGACAAGAGCAGAACTAAGAGAGCTCTGAGACAAAAGTCAATAATCCAGTGGCTGAGAAAATTCACTAAACGCCACAACTTCCCAAGAAAAGGGGGGCGTCCGCTCAGCAGACTAGGAGCCTCCCTACACAGCCCTGCAGCCCAGAACCACCCTGGCGGGACAGCACTCACCTGTGACAGCACAGTCATCCCTCAACAGAGGACCAGGGGGTGCACGGCCTGGAAGAGGGACCCACTCACAAGTCTCAGGGGCCATACCAAGGACTTGTGGGTCAGTGGCAGAGACAAACTGTGGCAGGACTGAACTGAAGGATTAGACTATTGCAGCAGCTTTAAAACTCCAGGAACAACAGAGAGATTTGATTGTTAGAGCCGCCCCCCACCCTTGCTGACTGCCCAGACACACACCCCATATACAGGGCAGGCAACACCAACTACACACACAAGCTTGGTACACCAATTGGACCCCACAAGACTCACTCCCCCACTCACCACAAAGGCAAAGCAGGGGAGAACTGGCTTGAGGGGAACAGGTGGCTCATGGACGCCACCTGCTGGTTAGTTAAAGAAAGTGTACTCCACGAAGCTGTAGATCGGACAAATTAGAGATAAGGATTTCAATTGGTCTACAAATCCTAAAAGAACCCTATCAAGTTAAGCAAATGCCAAGAGGCCAAGAACAGAAAATTTTAAAGCATATCAAAAAACCAGACGATATGGATAACCCAAGCCCAAGCACCCAAATTAAAAGATCAGAGGAGACACAGTACCTAGAGCAACTAATCAAACCATGGCATGGGATATAAAGGACATGAAGAAGAGCATGGCACAGGATATAAAGGACATCAAGAAGACCCTAGAAGAGCATAAAGAAGACATTGCAAGAGTAAATAAAAAAATAGATGATCTTATGGAAATTAAAGAAACTGTTGACCAAATAAGAAAGATTCTGGATACTCATAGTACAAGACTAGAGGAACCTGAACAACAAATCAGTGACCTGGAAGATGACAGAATGGAAAATGAAAGCACAAAAAGAATGGGGAAAAAATTAAAAAAAAAAATCGAAATGGACCTCAGGGATATGATAGATAATATAAAACGTCCAAATATGACTCATTGGTGTTCCAGAAGGGGAAGAAAAGGGTAAAGGTCTAGGAAGAGTATTCAAAGAAATTGTTGGGGAAAACTTCCCAAATCTTCTAAACACCAGAAATACACAAATCATAAATGCCCAGCAAACTCCAAATAGAATAAATCCAAATAAACCCACTCCAAGACATATTCTGATCACACTGTCAAACATGGAAGAGAAGGAGCAAGTTCTGAAAGCAGCAAGAGAAAAGCAATTCACCACATACAAAGGAAACAACATAAGACTAAGTAGTGACTACTCAGCAGCCACCATGGAGGCAAGAAGGCAGTGGCATGACATATTTAAAATTCTGAGTGAGAAAAGTTTCCAACCAAGAATTCTTTATCCAGCAAAGCTCTCCTTCAAATTTGAGGGAGAGCTTAAATTTTTCACAGACAAACAAATGCTGAGAGAATTTGCTAACAACAGACCTGCCCTACATCAGATACTAAAGGGAGCCCTACAGACAGAGAAATAAAGGAGAGAGAGACATGGAGAAAGGTTCAGTACTAAAGAGATTAGGTATGGGTACATTAAAGGGTATTAATAAAGAGAGGGAAAAATATATCTGACAAACATAAACTAAAGTATAAGATGGCTGATTCAAGAAATGACTTCACGGTTATAACACTGAATGTAAATGGATTAAACTCCCCAATTAAAAGATAAAGATTCGCAGAATGGATCAAAAAAAATGAACCATCAATATGTTGCATACAAAAGTCCACTTGAGGGACTGAGGTAAAATGTGGAACTATTAAATTTCCCCACCTGAGGAATTCCTGCTATTCTCTTAAGCAATAGGGGCTCCCAACTTAATAAGCCAAGCCCTCGATCTTGAGGCTTGTCCTCATGAAACTTATCTCTCCAATGGCAAAGCTAAGCCTACTTATTACTATGCCCAAGAATCACTCCTAGAGAACCTGTTTTGTTGCTCAGATGTGGCCTATTATCTCTAAGCCAACTATGCAAATTAATTTACTACCCTTCCCCCTACATCTTTGGCTTCTGTCTTCACTCCTCTCTCAGCTTCTCTGGGCTAGCATCTCTTAGCTTAGGAACTCCAAACGTCCTTCTGTCCGCATCTCCAAGCGTCTCCAAGCATCAGCAAGCATCTGGGTCCATGTTGGCTCTTAGCTTCTCTCTGAAATACTCTTAAATTCTCCAGTAAACTAATCAAGGCTTACCCTGAATGGGCCACACCTCCATGGAAATAATTTAATCAAAGGTATCACCCACAGTTGTGTGAGTTATATCTCCATGGAAACACTCAATCAAAAGGTTTCACCCTAATCAAAAGACTCATAAAACTGCCCGCACAAGATTGCATTAAAGAACATGGCTTTTGGGGGCACATAATATATCCAAACGAGCATACCATACAATAGATTGGCTTAACAACAGGAATTTTTTGGCTCATGGTTTCAGAGGCTAGAATGCTTGCTTCCTTCTGGAGTCAGTATCTTTTGGCTGGCCCACAATCCTTGTGGTTCCTTGACTTTTCTTCCAGGTTTCACTGACTACCAGCTTCTACTCCTCCTGTAGCTTTCACTCTCTGTCTGAATTTCATTCTGCTTATAAAGGACTCTAAGTAACCTGGATTAATAGTTAGCCACACCTTAACTAAAAATAACATCTTCAAAAGGTCCTATTTGTGAACAGGGGGTTCACACCCCTAGGAATGGATTACAATTAAGAACATGTTTTTTCTGGGGTACATAATTCAACCTACCATATTGATTTACAAGACCTGTTAGCAGCTACTGTACATTAAAATGACAGAAATCGTTTCTTTTTCCTATATTAAATACATTCCTAATTGTCTGCATTCAATCCAGCCAAAATGCTGTACTAATGAAGTCAGAAATCCTAAGCAGCATGAGAAATTTAATACAGATTTCTTCTTACTGTATATAATCTGACTATTATGTGTGCTAGCATCTAAGTGTATTTCAAAACATGTTTATTTGGAAAAATGCTCTCCCAGAAGGTGAATATTAATCCAAATCACTTGCAGATACTTTTCCCACTCTCTTATCAGCTATTTTGTTACCTTAATCTCAAATGATAACACTTGATTGGATACTATTTGATTTTTTATTTAAAGCTTTATTATCTTTAGAATACTGACTAAAAGCTGGGTGTTACATCTACTGGAATATAGCAATACTGTACATACACTTTACATAACACAATTTAGAAACTCATACTGTTTTTGTTATGCCTATTTCTCAATAATATGTATATTAATCCTCAATGCTTATGTAATTAATGATGGCCATTATCCTCAATAGGGGTTTTCCACACATTAAAACAGCACTTTGAATGGGACTTATCTCTCTACTGTTTTGGTCACTAACATAGCCCTAAGGCTCTGATTGATTGGTACATAGCAGGCATTCACTAAAAATGCGGTAAATGAAATCTAATTTAACCCTACGGTCCAGGCCATAGTTAATACCAGAATTAGAATTAATCACAACCTCTAATTTAGAGCTTTTTCTTATGTATCATGTATTAAAATCCAAAGATTATGTTTTTAAAAAGCAAGAGGGGAAACAATTACTTTTCCAATGACTAATTTCTTAAGAGAAATGTTTACGTTGATCTTAAGAGAAGTAAGCAGTGTTTTTGTTGTTTTTTTTTTTGATTCTAGTTCTTAGATGGGTTGTATAATCTATGAGGTTACCCAGGAAATACAATATGCAGATAGAAATACTAACCTTTGAAGATTGCAGGAAATCATAACTGCCTGAAACTCACACCATCAATTACCAAATGAAAATCTTATTATCATCACATCTAGCTTCTGGTGGTAGCCAAACTTTGGAAAATATAAGTCAGCATGGATTTGAGAAGGCTACTGTGTGAATACAACAGTTTTAATGGGGTTTTTTGGTATTTAAATACAGTTTATTTTAAAATTGATTCTATCCCCCACTGTATTACTATTCTTCTAATACAGAGCTGCCACCATAATTAAATCTGATTAGACCTCATTCCGAGTTAATCAATCTGATAATGCCAGGCATTAAGAAGGCGTACATGATTTGGTCACACTGTCTACTAACAGAAGCATGTACACCAAACAAAGCCTTTGCTTTCCAAGAACACTACAACCACTTAAATTAGCTTTTCCTTAGTAGGTACAAAAAAATATTATTCTGTTAAAATACTAATACTATGAAGAACTATTTCTTTTTCTCTATCAATCCTTGTTTATGTAATGTAAATATACTCAAAATCTCAGTAAAATCAGAAATAAAAACAGTTTTACACAAGTACAAATATATTTAGAATGTAAAATAGTATCCCAAATAGTATCTTGAAATAATTTTGTTTTATTTTTGTACTAATGGTAAAAGACCTCAAAACACAATTCATACTATCTACTTATCATTTTTACAGATTTGCTGCACTCAAGCTTAACTCTAGAGAATCAGAAGAAAAAGCAGCATGATTATTTGAAAACAGAAGTCTGTCATGATCCTGCTGTAAGACTAGATATAAACATTTTAAAAGGCAGAAAGCACTATGGAATATATTAATTTTTTAAAAAACTGTCCACTTTTTTTTCTTCTAAGGAAATGAAAAGATTCAAAGAAGGTAAATGAAAGGGAGTTCTATGATAATGATAATTAATTTCTCCTTGGTTTATACATTAGAATTTTTCAGTCAAAATCACTTTTAACTTACCCAAGGGCAGTACAATTTTAGTTTTTTAGTGTTCAGTTTTAAAAGGTTTGTTTCTTGAAACTACAACATAAATTTAAAAGAATAAATGAAACTGCCTCTTACAGAATCACAATTCTAAGAAATGGGTTGTGATTTATTGTCTGTGTCTTAAGGAAAAACGGTAGGAGGTAAGTAACTTATTGAAGGAGCTATGTAAAGGAAATTAATAATTGACAATCATGGAGCTTTTCTAGCAACTGATATACACATGGCAGTTAGTCTGTCTTACTTTCACTGGTATCACAAGGCAAATAAAAAGGGACAGAAATTGTAAAAATAAATAAATAAATAAAGTTTATCTTAACTTTTCTCCCCCACACTATGTCTTATCAATCTACAAAGCCTCCAGTATCTTTCTGTAAGTCCCTTAAGTGACATCCTCTTAAATGTGGTTTTTAGAAATCAGATGAGATGGAGGCAAGCAAAGTCATGAACAGAAAAAAGCTCAAATTTGTAATTTTTAATGAATTTCAGTCTGCTGGGAAACTTAATCTGCTTCAAATACAAACTTAGTCTTCCAGACACTGTAACAAAAAGGAAACAGGAGTTCTCTGACTTCTTAGCCTTGAATCACCAATTTTTCCCTTTCTCTCCCCAACCCCATTCCAGGTGATTCTTTTTTAAAGTTTCTGATTTCTTTTTAATTAAGAAATTTAAATATCCCTACCTATCAAATTGACAATAATAAGATTAATAAGACTATAGGGCATTAGAAAATTTTATACATTAAAAACCTTTTGTCCACATAGCAGCCAAGGTGTTCTTTTTAAAAAGTAAATTCCGTTGGGACTCCTCCACATAAAACACTTCAAAGGCTTCCCATTGCTCTTAGGAAAAAAGACCAAAATCTTTAATTTGGTCAATAAGACCCTGTATTATCTAACTCCAGTCCTATATTGAGCCACTCTAGTCCAGACACCTCAAGATTTCAGTCACATCTGGTCTAATTTCAGTTCCTAGAATATGTCCATTTTTTTAGCAATCTCAAGGTCTTCACACTTGCTCCCTCCTCAGCCTAAAACACTTCTTTCCCCCACTCTGCCTACTCATCCTTCAGTGCTAGGCTTTAAAGGTGTTTTTTCAAAGATAATTTCTTTTTTGCCACTCCTCCCCAAACCCTGTCTGATGTGCTTTCATAGCATCCTTATTTCTTTTCATAAGACTTTCTCACTATTACAATTAAATAGAGAATAGTTGTTGACTCTCACTCGGTCATTTCCTCTAGAACATGAGAGCATCAACCATGGATGGCTGTTTTGCTCATTATTCTAGCTAGTCTTCCTGATCAGCACAGTGCCTTGCACATACTAGGCACTCAGTTGTTTCCCAATGGCACTATTAATAGCACCTCCCTCAAAAGATTATTTTGAAGATTAAACTGAATAGTCCACATAAAGCCCAAGGCCCTGGAGCCTGACCAGCACTCAATAATTGTTAGCTGTTGTTATTAATATTGCTTTTATATAAGAGTGGGTAAATATGGGCAATTAGGCAATATTTATCAAAACTGTTCAAAAACTGACACAGCTTTACTCCTAGACATTTACTGTAAAGAAATAATCAAAGCTATGCAGAATATTATAAACAAGGATAGTCAATGCATCATTATTTTTAAAAGTAAAGAATTCTGACAGGAGATTAGATTAAATTATGAAAAATATAGATGAAGAAATATACAGGAAGAAAATATACAACATTTACAACAATCCATACCTACTGTGCTTTAAAAAAAATTGTTTATCAACAGCCCTGTCTGTAATATTTGACCTTTCTTTTTAATCAACTACACTTTTTTTCTATTAAATCAGTGGGTTTCTGCACAAGAATAATTCAATCAGTAAGAAAAGTGACATCTGTGGATATATGAATCACATTCTTAAACAGCTTGTACTATTTCAACTTCAAATAAGAATAATCCTAGAAAGTGGGAGAATGATTTGTAACTCAACAATTTTAGAGTTCATTCATGCACTTATTTCGTGATGCTTAAAATTATATATATTTTTATATTGTGAAACTGTTTTAGGAAAAGCAGAGCAAGACACAAAAATACTAAAGAAAAATTCTATTCTAGGGGAAAAAAAAGGTGACAATTCCTATTATGACTGTAAACATCCCACAACCACTTCAAATCCACCCCCCCAAACACCAACACTTACATGCACACACCAACACACTAACAAGCAACATTTTTTGAAGGCCAGTCAGAATAGAAGTTCCAGGAATTCAAGGTCCATGCCTCTCGTCATTATTGCTAACATCTTCACTTTTGCCTGCCCACTGCATGCTAAGGATTGGGAACAGAAGAATGAATAAGTTAATATGAAGCCTGTTTCCTCCAAGTTGCTTCCAGGTTAGAGCACGTACCGGTAGATTTGATCAGGAACAGCCTGTTAACAAACATGGTATGAATGCAGTTGTCAAGAGGATTTTATCGAACGTCAGATAGTAAAGGTTCTTACTCCGTAAGCTGTGATCAGAAACCAGATTTGCTTGAGAAAAACAACTACATATCTAGGAGAAACTGTTAAATAAATTTCAAAAAGAGTTATTAAACAATGTAACTAGTACCATATATCCACACAAATGAGAGTTGAAAGGGAACTTTCAGACACAAGGAGCTAAAGATACAAGAAGTTACATCTTGCTCACTAAACCATCTCTCTCTTCTTTTGCCAGGGGCTTAGAAACTAAAGGCTGTTATTATGGATTGAAGCATGTCTCCCACAAAGACATGTTCAATCCTAACTGCCAGTCCTGTGGATGTGAACCCATTTGTCTTATAAATAAGATCTTCAAAGAAGTTACTGGTTAAGGAGGAGCCAAACTGACTTAGGAAAAGTCTTAATCCAATAGGACTGGAGTCCTTACAAGCAGAGGGTATTTGGACACAGGGTATAGGAGACAAAGGGAAGCAGATGACCATGTGAAAGAGGCAGAGACTGAGTTATGCATTGCCAGCAAGCTACCACCAGAACTCTAGAGAACTTGGAGAAAGTATGACCTACCAAAACCTTGATTTTGGACTTTTAGCCTCCAAAACCATGAGCCAAGAAATTCTTCTTGTTTAAGCCAACTAGTCTGTAGTACTTGTTACAGCCACCTGACAAACAGCTACACAGACAAATCCTCAGTTGGTACACGTATCAGAGCCTGTTCTTTCTGCATGTCTGTACGTACTCAATGATTCCCGAGGGCCAGAATATCTGAACACAAAAATTTGTCAAGGAGGACAGTAGCACCAACCCTTGCAGGGAGGTGGGAGAAGCTTCAGCCCCAGTGTGTTTGTAAACCAGACTGAGTTGCTTTCCATGACTATCAAGCCTTGGTTCCAGGCTCCCTCCTAGTTGACGCAGGGTAACTGAGGCTTAGGGCTCTCCTAGAGAAAAGTGGATGGAGAGCAACAGACAAGCTCAGCTGAGTCCTATCTGCATAAATACTCCATCCTAACTCATGCCCTGCACCCAAAGCAATATTGCCACCCAACTGAAGACTGAGAGTGGCATAAGGAAAGGAAGATTCCTGACTCTAATGATGAAAACACTGTGGCAGCAGGCACCCACTAGATAAAAGGAGCAAAATCATCTACTGGAAGACGTGGCAAAAGGAAAGGAATTTTGACCACAGAGTTAAGGTCCCAAAGATAAGCTATCTGCCTGGCCCATTGCTGCTGGGGTAACCAGCCAGATAGGCAAATGCATGAGTCACTTAGGGTCTGCACCAGAATAAGGCATTTCTGGGGTTCTCACAGTTATACAGATGGAGTGCCAATCCAAGACTTTGAAGGGATTTCTGATTCCTAGTATTAACAGTGATCCTTATTCCTTGATTCTTGCCCCCCAGCCCCCCACCCCCACCCCAGGCTGGCTAGGGCCTCAGAAAACATGTTGTTCACTTACTAATGGAGTGAACAATATTTTCCGTCTTTTCTTTCTAGGTCCTTTACCACATTAGCCTTCACATCATTTTCCTGCCTCTGATTTCTCTCTACTACTGCTTCCTTTGCCACGCGCTTTCTGGTCTTTACCAATGAAGAGTTCTAGTGCTCTGCACATATAGCACTGTTTCTGCTACTATTGCATCTGCTCAAATGTCAACCTAAAGTTGCACTTTGGTGCTCAGAGTATCTGAGATTCTCTTAATTAGCCCTTTGTATGACAGAAAGTGCTTCCCTCCCTTCCATTACGCCTGCAACTCCTGAGAAAATCTTGTTCCTTTGGAAGGTGATGGCTGACTTTCTGGTAAACAGCTCTTCTTTCGGGGTAATAAAAATGGTCCATTCTCTAAGCAGCTTCTACATTTCCTTACTTCAGTGTGTCTCCAACAGCAACACAGGTTCTAAGGCTTTTGAACTTTAGCTTTCAATTCCACATGCCAACTATAAATAGGTTTCTAGTGTACTTGAGACCCACCTAAAACAAGCTTCCTATGTGAAGATGACAAACCCAACTTCTTTGTCAACAACTCCCTGTCACCTCCAACATATGCATTCCTGGAAGGAAGCCCGAGGCTGGGTGAGTCCAGTAGGTAGAACAACAAAATAATCCACTAAAGGAGATGTAGCAAAAAGGAATGCGTTTTCATTTTTACTAGGATTCTTGGTTTCTCCATCACTCTCTAGTTTATTCCACTCCCCTTTAGCAAGCCTTATTTTTAACTCCCACAATTGCTCTCATTTTCAGCGTTTAGGAGATAACTGCTGCTGGTCCCAGTTACCTCTCCAGTCAGATCTGGACTTCATCTGCCTTTCTAAACTAATCCTCCTCAGGCAAATCTGTATTTCTCCCCTAACAGTGGGTAGTGGGGTGAGTGGAAAGGGACAGACACCCTTACTTCTCAGTAGGGCTGATCCATTTGCCACATCAATGATCTAAATTCCATCTCTTTCAGACCCACCCACCTCCACCTTAAAACATCTTTTTTTTTTTTTTTTTAATCTTCAACTTTTCCCTCTCCATTAGTTCCTTCTTCTTAGCATTTAACAGTCTAAGGCCTCTTCCATTCCTCAAACAAAAAAAAATTTAAACATACAAATAAATATCCTCCTTCAACTCCAGATCCGTTCATTCTCTCCTCTTCCCCTTACACCTGCCTCTACAAAAAGAAGTCTATGTACAGGGTTGCAACTTCCTCATCTTCCCTTCACTCCTGAATTCAATATAATGGGACTTCTACTCTGCAACACACCACTGATTTTGTTCTTGATAAAATAATCAAGATCTGTCTCAGAAATGTAGTGGACACTTTTCAGTCCTAGCATCTCTATGCTGCATATTTCACAGGACTGAAAAATGCCTTCTTGCTGAAAATTCACCTTCTTGGCTTCCATGATATTCCCCTAGCTTGGAATAATCATCCACCAGGTGTGAGCTTAATAATATGAACAATTATCTCCACCTTACAAAAAAAGTAATGGAAACTGGGAGTTTAGGTACTTGCCTTAAGGCACCTAAGAAATAACTGGAAGAACCAGAACTTAAAATGAAGTCAGATCTCAAAAGCTCAAGGTTTTAACCACTATATTCCTTATTTGTACTTTTTAATTTCACAATGAAGATGTTAACTTTATCTGTTCATCTGATTTCTCAAGTATATCCAAACACCAGGATACACTATGAAATGTTCAGGCCATCCATTCCATTCCTTAATTATTATGGATTTTATTTACATATATATATATATATATATATATATATATATATATATATATATATATATATATATACACACACACACACACATATATATATATATATATATACCTATATATATATAAACTAATCCCCCTCAGGCAAATCTGTATTTCTCCCTAACAGTGGGTAGTGGGGTGAGTGGAAAGGGACAGACACCCTTACTTCTCAGTAGAGCTGATCCATTTGCCACATCAATGATCTATATTCCATACATATATGAGATACATACATATATATATACATATATATATATATGTATATATATCATACCATGTGTGCTTGGACCACATCATCATGACCTCTAACAGAATTATTCTTACTAAAATTATGCTTTGGCATTATGGCCTCAACTTTCATTAAAGAATCAAAAAGAAGCAGTCTCTTAAACCCAATATCACATGTAACATAGGAATGTTGTTGAAAAAATAATCCCCAACATATCCCAGAAGCCCCTTTTGAACCTTCGACAGGGGATTTTATCTTAGAATTAAGTTCTCAGAAAAGAGTTTTGTTTCCTCATATTCCACTCTTCCCTCAACAACTTTTTTTTTTCCTATTCAGAGCCAAACTCATAGTCCAGCCATAATGGCTGTGAGACCTAAAGACATGAACATCTGACTTTTCTTTTTGTTACTGGATTGGACATTTATCTCGATTTCCATTTCTCCTCTGTCAGATTAGAAACAAAGGTTAGACTTCCTAGGTTTGTCTTCTAGCTCCATCTTCCTGAATATGTTAAATTTTGAACATTTCCTTAAAGCATCATTGTTTCAGTTTGCTAATGCTGCCATTTTGCAAAACACCAGAAAAGGATTGGCTTTTATAAAGGGGGTTTATTTGGTTACAAAGTTACAGTCTTAAGGCCAAAGAGTGTCCAAGGTAAGGCATCAACAATCAGGTACCTTCACTGGAGAAAGGCCATTGGCATCCGATAAACTTCCGTTAGCTGGGAAGGCACATGGCTGGCATCTGCTGATCCTGGGTTGTGCTCCAGCTATTCTCTCAGCATCCGTGCATTCTTCAAAATGTTGCTCTTGGAGCATTTTGTCCTCTCTTAGCTTCTCTGGAGCAAACACTGGGATAGCATCCCCAAAATGTCAGCAAAAGTCTGCTTTCAATAGCCACCTTCAAAATGTGTCTCTCAGCTGTAGCAGCATGAGGGCCTGTGTGGCTCTTTTAAAGTACTCCAGTGATCCAATTAAGACCCACCCTGAATGGGTAGGGCCAAATCTCCATGAAAACATAAAATCAGAGTTATCACCTACAGTTGTGAGGGTCACATCTCCATGGGAACAATCAAAGGATCCCAACCTAATCAACACAAACAAATCTGTCTCCACAAGACTGCATTAAAGATAAATGGTGGGAGGCGGGGCAAGATGGCAGACTGGTGAGCTGTAAGTTTTAGTTACTCCTCCAGGAAAGTAGGTAAAAAGCCAGGAACTGCGTGGACTGGACACCACAGAGCAATCTGTCTTTGGGCATACTTCATACAACACTCATGAAAACGTGGAACTGCTGAGATCAGCGAAATCTGTAAGTTTTTGCGGCCAGGGGACCCGCGCCCATCCCTGCCAGGCTCAGTCCCGGGGGAGGAGGGGCTGTCAGCTCCAGGAAGGAGAAGGGAGAACTGCAGTGGCTGCTCTTATCGAAAACTCATTCTACTGATTCAAACTCCAACCATAGATAGACTGAGACCAGACACCAGAGACTCTGAGAGCAGCCAGCCCAGCAGAGAGGAGACAGGCATAGAAAAAAAACAACACGAAAAACTCCAAAATAAAAGCAGAGGATTTTTGGAGTTCTGGTGAACACAGAAAGGGGAAGGGCGGAGCTCAGGCCTTGAGGCGCATATGCAAATCCCGAAGCAAAGCTGATCTCTCTGCCCTGTGCACCTTTCCTTAATGGCCCTGGTTGCTTTGTCTATTAGCATTTCATTAACCCATTAGATCTCTGAGGAGGGCCGTTTTTTTTGTTGTTTTGTTTTTTGTTTTTTTTTTAATCCTTTTTGCTTTTTCTAAAACAATTACTCTAACAAGCTCAATACAGAAACCTTCAAAGAATTGCAATTTGGGCACATCAAGTCAAGAGCAGAACTAAGAGAGCTCTGAGACAAAAGGCAATAATCCAGTGGCTGAGAAAATTCACTAAACAACACAACTTCCCAAGAAAAGGGGGGTGTCCGCTCACAGCCACCATCCTGGTGGACAAGAAACACTCCTGCCCATCGCCAGCCCCATAGCCCAGAGCTGCCCCAGACAACCCAGTGTGACGGAAGTGCTTCAAATAACAGGCACACACCACAAAACTGGGCGTGGACATTAGCCTTCCCTGCAACCTCAGCTGAATGTCCCAGAGCTGGGAAGGTGGAGCAGTGTGAATTAACAAAGCCCCATTCAGCCATCATTTCAGCAGACTGGGAGCCTCCCTACACAGCCCAGCAGCCCAGAACTGCCCTGGGGGGACGGCACTCACCTGTGACATAGCACAGTCATCCCTCAACAGAGGACCCGGGGTGCACAGCCTGGAAGAGGGGCCCACTTGCAAGTCTCAGGAGCCATACGCCAATACCAAAGACTTGTGGGTCAGTGGCAGAGACAAACTGTGGCAGGACTGAACTGAAGGATTAGACTATTGCAGCAGCTTTAAAACTCTAGGATCATCAGGGAGATTTGATTGTTAGGGCCACCCCCCCTCCCCGACTGCCCAGAAACACGCCCCACATACAGGGCAGGCAACACCAACTACACACGCAAGCTTGGTACACCAATTGGGCCCCACAAGACTCACTCCCCCACTCACCAAAAAGGCTAAGCAGGGGAGATCTGGCTTGTGGAGAACAGGTGGCTCGTGGACGCCACCTGCTGGTTAGTTAGAGAAAGTGTACTCCACGAAGCTGTAGATCTGATAAATTAGAGATAAGGACTTCAATAGGTCTACAAACCCTAAAAGAACCCTATCAAGTTCAGCAAATGCCACGAGGCCAAAAACAACAGAAAATTATAAAGCATATGAAAAAACCAGACGATATGGATAACCCAAGCCCAAGCACCCAAATCAAAAGACCAGAAGAGACACAGCACCTAGAGCAGCTACTCAAAGAACTAAAGATGAACAATGAGACCATAGTACGGGATATGAAGGAAATCAAGAAGACCCTAGAAGAGCATAAAGAAGACACTGCAAGACTAAATAAAAAAATGGATGATCTTATGGAAATTAAAGAAACTGTTGACCAAATTAAAAAGATTCTGGACACTCATAGTACAAGACTAGAGGAAGTTGAACAACGAATCAGTGACCTGGAAGATGACAGAATGGAAAATGAAAGCATAAAAGAAAGAATTGGGAAAAAAATTGAAAAACTCGAAATGGACCTCAGGGATATGATAGATAATATGAAACGTCCGAATATAAGACTCATTGGTGTCCCAGAAGGGGAAGAAAAGGGTAAAGGTCTAGGAAGAGTATTCAAAGAAATTGTTGGGGAAAACTTCCCAAATCTTCTAAACAACATAAATACACAAATCATAAATGCTCAGCGAACTCCAAATAGAATAAATCCAAAAAAACCCACTCCGAGACATATACTGATCACACTGTCAAACATAGAAGAGAAGGAGCAAGTTCTGAAAGCAGCAAGAGAAAAGCAATTCACCACATACAAAGGAAACAGCATAAGACTAAGTAGTGACTACTCAGCAGCCACCATGGAGGCAAGAAGGCAGTGGCACGATATATTTAAAATTCTGAGTGAGAGGAATTTCCAGCCAAGAATACTTTATCCAGCAAAGCTCTCCTTCAAATTTGAGGGAGAGCTTAAATTTTTCACAGACAAAGAAATGCTGAGAGAATTTGCTAACAAGTGACCTGCCCTACTGGAGATACTAAAGGGAGCCCTACAGACAGAGAAACAAAGACAGGACAAAGAGACTTGGAGAAAGGTTCAGTACTAAAGAGATTCGGTATGGGTACAATAAAGGATATTAATAGAGAGAGGGAAAAATATGGCAAACATAATCCAAAGGATAAGATGGCCGATTCAAGAAATGCCTTCACGGTTTTAACGTTGAATGTAAATGGATTAAACTCCCCAATTAAAAGATATAGATTCGCAGAATGGATCAAAAAAAATGAACCATCAATATGTTGCATACAAGAGACTCATCTTAGACACAGGGACACAAAGAAACTGAAAGTGAAAAGATGGAAAAAAATATTTCATGCAAGTTACAGCCGAAAGAAAGCAGGTGTAGCAATATTAATCTCAGATAAAATAGACTTCAAATGCAGGGATGTTTTGAGAGACAAAGAAGGCCACTACATACTAATAAAAGGGGCAATTCAGCAAGAAGAAATAACAATCGTAAATGTCTATGCACCCAATCAAGGTGCCACAAAATACATGAGAGAAACACTGGCAAAACTAAAGGAAGCAATTGATGTTTCCACAATAATTGTGGGAGACTTCAACACATCACTCTCTCCTATAGATACATCAACCAGACAGAAGACCAATAAGGAAATTGAAAACCTAAACAACCTGATAAATGAATTAGATTTAACAGACATCTACAGGACATTACATCCCAAATCACCAGGATACACATACTTTTCTAGTGCTCACGGAACTTTCTCCAGAATAGATCATATGCTGGGACATAAAACAAGCCTCAATAAATTTAAAAAGATTGAAATTATTCAAAGCACATTCTCTGACCACAATGGAATACAATTAGAAGTCAATAACCATCAGAGACTTAGAAAATTCACAAATACCTGGAGGTTAAACAACACACTCCTAAACAATCAGTGGGTTAAAGAAGAAATAGCAAGAGAAATTGCTAAATATATAGAGACGAATGAAAATGAGAACACAACATACCAAAACCTATGGGATGCAGCAAAAGCAGTGCTAAGGGGGAAATTTATAGCACTAAACGCATATATTAAAAAGGAAGAAAGAGCCAAAATCAAAGAACTAATGGATCAACTGAAGAAGCTAGAAAATGAACAGCAAACCAATCCTAAACCAAGTACAAGAAAAGAAATAACAAGGATTAAAGCAGAAATAAATGACATAGAGAACAAAAAAACAATAGAAAGGATAAATATCACCAAAAGTTGGTTCTTTGAGAAGATCAACAAGATTGACAAGCCCCTACCTAGACTGACAAAATCAAAAAGAGAGAAGACCCATATAAACAAAATAATGAATGAAAAAGGTGACATAACTGCAGATCCTGAAGAAATTAAAAAAATTATAAGAGGATATTATGAACAACTGTATGGCAACAAACTGGATAATGTAGAGGAAATGGACAATTTCCTGGAAACATATGAACAACCTAGACTGACCAGAGAAGAAATAGAAGACCTCAACCAACCCATCACAAGCAAAGAGATCCAATCAGTCATCAAAAATCTTCCCACAAATAAATGCCCAGGGCCAGATGACTTCACAGGGGAATTCTACCAAACTTTCCAGAAAGAACTGACACCAATCTTACTCAAACTCTTTCAAAACATTGAAAAAAATGGAACACTACCTAACTCATTTTATGAAGCTAACATCAATCTAATACCAAAACCAGGCAAAGATGCTACAAAAAAGGAAAACTACCGGCCAATCTCCCTAATGAATATAGATGCAAAAATCCTCAACAAAATACTTGCAAATTGAATCCAAAGACACATTAAAAAAATCATACACCATGACCAAGTGGGGTTCATTCCAGGCATGCAAGGATGGTTCAACATAAGAAAAACAATCAATGTATTACAACACATTAAAAACTCGAAAGGGAAAAATCAATTGATCATCTCAATATATGCTGAAAAAGCATTTGACAAAATCCAACATCCGTTTTTGATAAAAACACTTCAAAAGGTAGGAATTGAAGGAAACTTCCTCAACATGATAAAGAGCATATATGAAAAACCCACAGCCAGCATAGTACTCAATGGTGAGAGACTGAAAGCCTTCCCTCTAAGATCAGGAACAAGACAAGGATGCCCGCTGTCACCACTGTTATTCAACATTGTGCTGGAAGTGCTAGCCAGGGCAATCCGGCAAGACAAAGAAATAAAAGGCATCCAAATTGGAAAAGAAGAAGTAAAACTGTCATTGTTTGCAGATGATATGATCTTATATCTAGAAAACCCTGAGAAATCCACGATACACCTACTAGAGCTAATAAACAAATTTAGCAAAGTAGCGGGATACAAGATTAATGCACATAAGTCAGTAACGTTTCTATATGCTAGAAATGAACAAACTGAAGAGACACTCAAGAAAAAGATACCATTTTCAATAGCAACTAAAAAAATCAAGTACCTAGGAATAAACTTAACCAAAGTTGTAAAAGACCTATACAAAAAAAACTACATAACTCTACTAAAAGAAATAGAAGGGGACCTTAAAAGATGGAAAAATATTCCATGTTCATGGATAGGAAGGCTAAATGTCATTAAGATGTCAATTCTACCCAAACTCATCTACAGATTCAATGCAATCCCAATCAAAATTCCAACAACCTACTTTGCAGACTTGGAAAAGCTAGTTATCAAATTTATTTGGAAAGGGAAGATACCTCGAATTGCTAAAGACACTCTAAAAAAGAAAAACGAAGTGGGAGCACTTACACTCCCTGACTTTGAAGCTTATTATAAAGCCACAGTTGCCAAAACAGCATGGTACTGGCACAAAGATAGACATATAGATCAATGGAATCGAATTGAGAATTCAGAGATAGACCCTCAGATCTATGGCCGACTGATCTTTGATAAGGCCCCCAAAGTCACCGAACTGAGCCATAATGGTCTTTTCAACAAATGGGGCTGGGAGAGTTGGATATCCATATCCAAAAGAATGAAAGAGGACCCCTACCTCACCCCCTACACAAAAATTAACTCAAAATGGACCAAAGATCTCAATATAAAAGAAAGTACCATTAAACTCCTAGAAGATAATGTAGGAAAACATCTTCAAGACCTTGTATTAGGAGGCCACTTCCTAGACTTTACACCCAAAGCACAAGCAACAAAAGAGAAAATAGATAAATGGGAACTCCTCAAGCTTAGAAGTTTCTGCTCCTCAAAGGAATTTCTCAAAAAGGTAAAGAGGCAGCCAACTCAATGGGAAAAAATTTTTGGAAACCATGTATCTGACAAAAGACTGATATCTTGCATATACAAAGAAATCCTACAACTCAATGACAATAGTACAGACAGCCCAATTATAAAATGGGCAAAAGATATGAAAAGACAGTTCTCTGAAGAGAAAATACAAATGGCCAAGAAACACATGAAAAAATGTTCAGCTTCACTAGCTATTAGAGAGATGCAAATTAAGACCACAATGAGATACCATCTAACACCGGTTAGAATGGCTGCCATTAAACAAACAGGAAACTACAAATGCTGGAGGGGATGTGGAGAAATTGGAACTCTTATTCATTGTTGGTGGGACTGTATAATGGTTCAGCCACTCTGGAAGTCAGTCTGGCAGTTCCTTAGAAAACTAGATATAGAGCTACCATTCGATCCGGCGATTGCACTTCTCGGTATATACCCGGAAGATCGGAAAGCAGTGACACGAACAGATATCTGCACGCCAATGTTCATAGCAGCATTATTCACAATTGCCAAGAGATGGAAACAACCCAAATGTCCTTCAACAGATGAGTGGATAAATAAAATGTGGTATATACACATGATGGAATACTACACGGCAGTAAGAAGGAACGATCTGGTGAAACATATGACAACATGGATGAACCTTGAAGACATAATGCTGAGCGAAATAAGCCAGGCACAAAAAGAGAAATATTATATGCTACCACTAATGTGAACTTTGAAAAATGTAAAACAAATGGTTTATAATGTAGAATGTAGGGGAACTAGCAGTAGAGAGCAATTAAGGAAGGGGGAACAATAATCCAAGAAGAACAGATAAGCTATTTAACGTTCTGGGGATGCCCAGAAATGACTATCGTCTGTTAATTTCTGATGGATGTAGTAGGAACAAGTTCACTGAAATGTTGCTATATTATGTAACTTTCTTGGGGTAAAGTAGGAACATGTTGGAAGTTAAGCAGTTATCTTAGGTTAGTTGTCTTTTTCTTACTCCCTTGTTATGCTCTCTTTGAAATGTTCTTTTATTGTATGTTTGTTTTCTTTTTAACTTTTTTTTCATACAGTTGATTTAAAAAAGAAGGGAAAGTTAAAAAAAAAAAAAAAAAGAAAAAAGACAAACAAGGAAAAAAAAAAAAAAAAGATGTAGTGCCCCCTTGAGGAGCCTGTGGAGAATGCAGGGGTATTCGCCTACCCCACCTCCATGGTTGCTAACATGACCACAGACATAGGGGACTGGTGGTTTGATGGGTTGAGCCCTCTACCATAAGTTTTACCCTTGGGAAGACGGTTGCTGCAAAGGAGAGGCTAGGCCTCCCTGTATTTGTGCCTAAGAGTCTCCTCCTGAATGCCTCTTTGTTGCTCAGATGTGGCCCTCTCTCTCTGGCTAAGCCAACTTGAAAGGTGAAATCACTGCCCTTCCCCCTACGTAGGATCAGACACCCAGGGAAGTGAATCTCCCTGGCAACGTGGAATATGACTCCCGGGGAGGAATGTAGACCCGGCATCGTGGGATGGAGAACATCTTCTTGACCAAAAGGGGGATGTGAAAGGAAATGAAATAAGCTTCAGTGGCAGAGAGATTCCAAAACGAGCCGAGAGATCACTCTGGTGGGCACTCTTACGCACACTTTAGACAACCTTTTTTAGGTTCTAAAGAATTGGGGTAGCTGGTGGTGGATACCTGAAACTATTAAACTACAACCCAGAACCCATGAATCTCGAAGACAGTTGTATAAAAATGTAGCTTATGAGGGGTGACAGTGGGATTGGGAATGCCATAAGGACCAAACTCCACTTTGTCTAGTTTATGGATGGATGTGTAGAAAAGTAGGGGAAGGAAACAAACAGACAAAGGTACCCAGTGTTCTTTTTTACTTCAATTGCTCTTTTTCACTCTAATTATTATTCTTGTTATTTTTGTGTGTGTGCTAATGAAGGTGTCAGGGATTGATTTAGGTGATGAATGTACAACTATGTAATGGTACTGTAAACAATCGAAAGTACGATTTGTTTTGTATGACTGCGTGGTATGTGAATATATCTCAATAAAATGATGATAAAAAAAAAAAAGATAAATGGCATTTTGCAGGACATAATACATGCAAACCGGCAGTTTCTCATCTGCAAAACAGGGATAACAGTAGTACTTACACAGTATGGCTGGTGTAAGGATTAGATAAGATTATGTGCCTGGCTCATAGCAAGCACTTTATCATTTTAATCATTATCATGTTCAGTCATCTCAGATCCTTTGTGGAATGAGATGGAGTGAAAAAAAACTGTGGTTTGGACCACCCAATCTAAAAAATTTGTAAGAAAAACGGATGTTCAGACTGCCCTACTCTAAGGTACCAATGAGCTATGTTGTTTCACCAAAATTTTAAAATAATAAAAGGTTTAAAGAACACTGTAATTTTTGGTAGCTTTTATATATAAAATCTTAGCCTGAATCCAAGAAATCAACTCTTCATGAACCAAGATGTATAATACTAGTGTAAACTTCAGGCTTTTAATGTTCCTTTTAAGCCTTTACCAAAAATACTATAAAAATTGAAATGATTGAAAAGTGGTCTTTCTATAAAGGAATTACACTCCATTAAAATTAAGCAGGGCTATGTTCCAATCACCCTTTTTTTTTTAACACATACCTAACAAATCATTACGGCTCTTAAATGAAAGCACTCCACTTACGATAATAAAAAAGGAAGTTAAGCAAACTCCAATATGTTGACAACATGACCCTATTACTAGGTTCCAAAAAGGAACTCAAGAAACAGCTGTATCTGTTAGCCTATTACTGTCAGAACAGCTAAATATCAATAACGCCAAAGCCAAAACCTCTGTACTGGCAGATGCTCTTCAGAAATTCTGTTCAACAAAGTAACTCGTTTAATAAACTCAGAAGTTCAATCCAAACACACAAAAGATTGTTTGGTAAATAATTAAACAGAGTATCTTTATATATGGCTCTCATATATAAACAACAGCCTTTACAAACTAAGACCTGAGGTAAAAAAATTAAATAACTAAAGGACAGAAAACCCTGATTCTTTGGTCCCCTAACCAATTCAGCTGTCTGAATGGCCAAAAGAGTTAGTTTATTAAGTGTTCATTACTGCTGTATCCCAAACTCATGCTCTGGCTCAGGTAGGAACACACTTCTACCTCACACCCAATAGTTAATTGTTCCTTCTGTCCTCCTTACAGAAAAGGGAGACATTGGTCCAGTAGGCACAACTCTATTTGGAAGCATACACTTCATGCCTGTTTTATCCCATTAGAGGAAAATTATTTTCCTCTGGACACTTAGAAAACAAGCCAGCAAAATTCCAAAAGAGACTGTAGCTATTTTGAAGCTAAAGACTTTGTATAGCGAAATTTGAAAAACAGTCAAGTTTATATGCCATGCCCATCTCGGTGGTTCACTTTAACTTCTACAAAGATAAAAACTTTTTCCAGAACCAATCTCTTCAAAACTATACTGCATTTCTAATATAGAATATCATAGTTACAAAGAATTCTACCAATACCTTTACATTGTTTCTAAATACTGAGTTCCATTAAATTATATGGATTTACACAGGTGAAATATCTTGTTTTTCCAAAGAAAAGGTTCAATTTTATACACAGTTTAAAAAATTGGTTAAAAAACTATTTTCAAAACATACATTTTATGTTTTCTGGAGTTTTTTCTATGTATTATTTTAATAAAAACTACTCTGAAATATTCTTGGCAGACTGAAAATAATTCAACTACAATTTGGCACAGGCTGATTTAGAGCTGTTTTCCAATTCTAAAAAAAAATTATGAAATTGTAAATGAACACATGTAATAAATGGATTAGGTAATACTGTTTTTAAACTGTATAATGTATCAATCATGCTCATGATGCTTAATAAATAACTTATCAAACAAAAGGATTAATAGCTTAGAAATCTCCTTCATAAGTCACATGCCTCCAAAGACACAGAGATCAGTGATTTTGAACACAATGCTACACATATACCTAGAACTCTACTGTGATGAATATAAAATAAACCAGGAAGGAAAGATTTAACTCTAAAATGTTTTTAAATCACACAAAACGAAGAATAACATTTTAATTGTTTATGAAAGATATGCATTTTTGTAAGAAAAAAGAATTCCAGGCAAGAAGCTTATTCCAAAGCAGTATATTAAAAAGCAGTCTATTCAGAGAGGACTATCAGGAAGATGGCCAAGTATTGAGCACAAGGACTCAACTGTCCTTCCACCAAAACAAATATTAAATAGGCAATATGTGTCCGAAACAACTATTTTGAAACTCCAGAGGCCAGAAGAACACTAAACAGCATCCAGGAAGATAAGGAAGAAGAGGCCAATACATTACAGTAAAGAAAGGTAAATTACTCTAAGCAGGGACTACCTGCCTCTCTCTCTCTCTCTCTCTCTCTCTCTCTCTCTTTCTCTCTCTCTCTCTTTCTCTCTCTCTCTCTTTCTCTCTCTCTCTCAGCAGGCTGCTGCAGGGTCCAGTTCCTGGGTAGCTGCTGGTGACAGAAATGGACATAAAAACCCTCTTCCCCAAGAACAGGGGTGGGCACAGCTGATCACTAATCACAACTTTAGATTAACAGATTTGTATCACTGCATTCCAGCTCTGAGGGCAGCTGCTGCTTCTACCTGCCCTGGACAAAGGCAGCAGCAGCAATTGTTTCTACCCTCCCCAAACAGGGGTGGAGGTGGTGAAGATGTAAAAACATAATACTTCCTCAGGGATGTAGGGGAAAGTTAGCTGAACAGCTGCATTTGCTGGACAAACGAGGAAAGTTCAGCTTTGAGGAGTCATTACAAAAACTTTAAGCACCCTTCCTCAAGGCACTTTGGAGCTGGATTGCACCCCTTTCTTGGGTCCATAGCTGTTTTGGCTGGGAAGGACGAACTTGGAAAAGTCCTCTCAGGGGTGACCCCCTTCCAGAATTTGCCCTCCAGGCAAAAGCAGGCTGAGAAAAGTAAAGGAGAGTAAAAAAAACTATAAAGGCAGATAGTCTGGGACAAAGGCCTGCAAGCTTCTAATAGGAGAAGGGGGTCTAGTCTATCTCCTGGGAAACAGAGGGGATACTCAAACTCCTATCAACAGAAGAACTCCAAAATAACTAACAAGCAAAAGGCCAGGACAAGACAGAGGCCCAGAAGGACAGGGAAAACCCTGCACATTGCATTTGTCTATCAGACATTCCTGATAGGAGGGCTGAAGTTCAAGAAAATCCCTATCTTAACACCAAATGCTTACAAAACAGACATATCAGGGAGCAAGCCTCAGAGTTAACATTTTAAAATATTAAAATGTACAGTGTGCAACAAGAGTACAAGACAAACAAAGAAACAGGAAATGATGGCCCTCAAAAAGACGAGGATAAAAATGCAGAAAACAACAACAAAGACGACAAGAATGTAAACAATCCGAACAAAGCCTTTAAAAAAATGACCTTAGAAATGCTCAAAGAGATGAAGGAAAGTATAGAGAAAGAAATAAAGAATATCAGGAAAATAATGAATGAACAATGTGAAAGTCTAAGTAAAAATATAGGAATTTTAAAAAGGAACCAAAAAGAACTACTGGAGTTGAAGATGACAATAACAGAAATGAAGACTGCCCTAAGGGTTTCGAGAGCAAACTGGAGCTAGCAGAAGAATCAGTGAACTTGAAGACAAGACATTTGAAATGAATCAGGCTGAGGAGAAGAAAGAAAAAGAAATATTCTAATAAAAATTGGCTAAGTCACCTCCAGGAAACTATCAAGCACACGATTACATGCATTAAGGGAGTTCCAGAAGGAGAAAAAGAGGGAAAGAGGCAGAATGAATGGTCAAAGAAATAATGATAGAGAACTTACCAAACTTAGCAAAAGACATGAAATGCACATCAAAGAAGTTCAGTGAACACCAATAGGATAAACATCAAGAAAAATACACCGAGTCACATACTGATTACACTATTAAATGCAAAGGACAAGGAGAGTGTTCTGAAAGCTCCAAGAAAAAGCAATGTGTTACCTACAAGGGAGTACCAATTAGAAAGAGGGCCGATTTCTCATCATAAACAATGGAGGCAAGAAGGCAGTCAGCTGAAATACCTAAAATGCTGAAGAAAAACAAAACTGCCACCCAAGAATTTCATATACAGCAAGACTCTCTCTCAAAAATGAGGGAAAGATTAAGATATTATCAGATAAACAAAAGCTGAAGGAGTTCATCAACACTAGACCTGTCCTACAAGCAATGATAAAGTGAATTCTTCATACTGAAAGGAAAGGACATTAAACTGTGGTTCAAACCAGCATAAAAAAAGACAACCCACAGTAAAGGTAAACATTTGGGTAATTTTAAATGCCATTATTGTATTGTATTGTTTAGTATGTAATCCTACTTATTACTTCCTATAGGCGGTAAAATGCAAAGGCACAAAAAGCAGTGATAAACCTAGGTTTCTGGATATACAATATACAAAGATATAACTGGTAATAAGTACAAAAAATGGTAGGGAGACAAAAAGGTATAGGAGAAGTATATGTGCATGCTATTGAAGTTATGTAGGTGTCAAACCAAATATGGCTGTATATATTTTGGATGGAATTTTAATTCCATGGTAACCACAAAGAAAACATAGGAAAAATGTAGCCAGATAGAAATGGGAAGGCACTGAATATGGCACAACACATAAAAGCAAATAAATATAAAACTAAGTTTTAACGGAAGTAAAGGGACCAAAAAAGGCATACAACTTACAAAGGCTAAATAGTAAAATGGCATAGGAAAGGCCTGCATTATTACAGTAGTGACTGTAAATGTAAATGGAATAAACTCTCCAGACAAAAAGCAGAGATTGGCAGAATGGATGAAAAAGCATAACCCTTGTATATGCTGTCTGCAAGAGACTCACCTTAAAGTCAAAGACACAAGTAGGCTGACAATGAAGGAGTGGAAAAAAATATACTATGCAAGTACTAACCGAAAGAGCTGCAGTGGTTATAAGCCTAAAACAGTTAGAATGGACAGAGATGGTCATTATATATAGGGGACAAATTCAACAAGAAAATAAAATAATTACATATATATATATATGCCCCAAAATACATGAAGCAAACAATGACAAATTTGAAGGGAGAAATTGACTGTTCTACTTTAATAGTATGAGACATTAACACACCACTCTCAATAATGGATAGAACATCTACTCAGAAGATCAATAAGGAAGTATGGGACTTGAATGATACACTAAACCAACTAGACCTAATAGATGCACACAGAACAAAAACAGAATATACATTATTCTCAAGTACACAAGGATCATTCTCCAGATACACCATATGTTTGATCACAAAACAAGTCTCAACAAATTCATATATATTGAAATTATACTATGTATATTCTCCAACAAGAAAAGAATGAAGACAGAAATCAATAAAAGAGGGAGAAATGGAAAATTTACAAACATGTGGAAATTAAAAACACCATTAAACCACAATGGGTTAAAGAGAAAATCACAACCAAAATAAGGAAATATCTTGATGCAAATGGAAATGAAAATACAACATATCAAAACTATGGGATGCAGTGAAGTCAATACTGAGAGGGAAATTTATATCCCTAAATGCTTACATTAATAAAGAAGGCATCAAATCAGAGACCTAACCTCAAAACTGAAAGAACTAGAAAAAGAACAGAAAACTAAACCCAAAGTGAGCAGAAGTTAAAAAATAATAAAGATCAGAGCAGAGATAAATGAAATAGAAAAAAATAACAATAGAGAGAATCAATGAAACCGAAAGTTTTTTCTTTGAAAAGATCAATGAAAATTCACCAAAGAAAGAGGATACAAATAACAAAAATCAGAAATGAAAAGGGGGTTATCACTACCAACACTGCTGTAATACAAAGGATTAGAAGATGATACTATTAACAACTGTATGCCAAAAAATTAGGCAACCTAGAATAGATAGACAAATTCTTAGAAATACACAAACTATCCTCACTGCCTCAAGAAAAACAGACTATTTCAACAAACCAATTAATAGTAAAGAGACTGAATCAGTAATCAAAAACCTCCCAAAATAGAAAAGCCCACGACCAGAGGACTTCACAGGGAAATTCTACCAAACATTCCAGGAAGACTTAATTCCAATTCTGCTCAAACTCTACCAAAAAACTGAAGAGAAAGGAATACTACCTAATTCATACTATGAAGCCAGCAACCTTATATGAAAGCCAGATAATGATATCACAAGAAAAAAACTACAAACCAATATCTGATGAATATAGAAGCAAAATCCTCAACCAAATACTAGCAAACCAAACCCAGCATCATATTAAAAGAATTTTATACCATGATCAAGTGGGATTTATTCCTGGTATTCAAGTTTCTTCAACATAAGAAAAACAATTAATGTAATACACCATATTAAGACAACGAAGGAAACAAATGATCAATTGATGCAGAAAAGGCACTTGACAAAATTCAGCACAACTTCTTGAGAAAACACTTAGATTACTAGGAATAGAAGGAAATTTTCTCAACATGACAAACAGCATACATGAAAAGCTCACAGCTAACATCCTACTTAATGGTAAAAGACTGAAAGCTTTCCCTCTAAGATCAAGAACAAGACAAGGATGCCCAATGTCACCACTGTTATTCAACATTGTACTGGAAGTTCCAGCTAGAGTGATTAGGCAAGAAAAAGAAATAAAAGGCATCCAAACTGAAAAGAAGTAAAACTTTATTTGCAGATGCTATGATCCTATATACTTAAAATCCTTAAAAATCCACAGCAAAGCTCCTAGGGCTAATTAATGAATTCAGCAAAGTGGTGAGTACAAGATTAACATCTAAAAATCAATCAGTAGTGTTACTTATACACAAGCAATGAACAATTGGAAGAAGAAATTAAGGCAAAAATTCCATTCACAATAGCAAGTAAAAGAATCAAATATTTAGGAATAACTCCAACTAAGATGTGAAGGATCACAATAGCAAGTAAAAGAATCAAATATTTAGGAATAACTCCAACTAAGAATGTGAAGGACCTGTACACAGAAAACTACAAAACATTGCTAAATTGAATTAAAGACCTAAATAAATAAAAGGATATTGCATGTTCATAGATTGGAAGATTAAATATTGTTAAGATGTCATTATTACTCAAAGATATTTAGATTCAATGCAATCCCAATCAAAATTCTAACAACGTTCTTTGCAGAAATGGAAAAGCCAATCATCAAATTTATACGGAAGGGTAAGGGGCCCTGAATAACTAAAGCCATCTTGCATGAAGTTAGAGGACTCACACTTCCCAATATCAAAACTTATTACAAAGCCACAGTACTCAAAACAGCATGGTACTAGCACAAGGACAGATGTATGGACCAATGGAATAGAAATGAGAGCTCAGAAATCAACCCTCACATTTATAGTCAACTGATTTTTGACAAGTTGCAAAGACTACTCAATTGGGAAAGAATAGTCTCTTCAACAAATGGTGCTGGGAAAACTGGATTTCCATTTGAAAAAAAAGGAGGACCCCTACACTTCACTTCATATACAAAAATCAACTGAAAATGGATCAAAAAAATCAACTGAAAATGTAGCTCCCTTCATATAGGAGCTACAACTATCAAACTCCTAATAGAAAAAGTAGAGTAGGAGTATCAGGACCTTGTGGCAGGCAATGGTTTCTCAAGCTTTACACCCAAAGCATAAGCAACAACAACAACAACAACAACAACAAAACAAATAAATGGGACCTCATCAAAAATCACAAATTTTTATTCTTCAAAGCACTTTATCAGGCAAGCAAAGACACATCTCTCCAAAGAAGCTACACAAATTGCCAGAAAGCATATGAAAAGATGCTCAACATGATTAGACATCAGGGAAATGCAAATCAAAACCACAATGAGATACCTTTTCACACCCACTAGAATGGCTGCTATTAAAAAAAAACAAAGATAAACAAGTGTTGAAGAAGATGCAGAGAAACAGGAAACTCATTCATTGCTAGTGGGAACGTAAAATGGTACAGCTGCTGTGGAAGACATTTTGGTGATTCTTCCAAAAGCTGAGTTTAGAATTACTGTATTACAGCAATCCCACTTCTAGGTATATACCCCAAAGAATTGAAAGCAGGGAATCAACCAGATATTTTCACACCGATTGTTCACAGCAGCATTATTCACAATAGCCAAAAGATGGAAACAACCCAAGTGTCTACTGACCAATGAATGGATAAATAAAATGTGGTAAATACAAACAATGGAATATTATTCAGCCACAAAACTGAAGTCCTGATACATGTAACAACATAGATGAACCTTGAAGATATCATGGTGAGTGAAATAAGCCAGATACTAAAGGACAAATATTGTATGATCTCACTGATTTGAAACAATCAGAATAAGCAAACTCATAGATTTGATTCTAGAATATAAGTTACAGGGGATGGGGTGGGGATAGGAACTTAAGGCTTAAAACGTACAGGGTTCCTATTTGGAATTATGGAAATGTTTTAGTAATGGATGGTGGTGATAGCAGCACAATATTGTGAATGTCATTAACAGCACTGAAACATATATCTGAATATGATTAAAAGGGGAAATGTTAGATTCTATATATGGTAACAGAATAAATTTAAAAAAAAAAAAATCAAGGAAGTACATTGCATGAACAATAAACCCTAAGTTAAACTATGGATTTTAATAAACAGAACTATAAAAATATGCTATCATCAATTGTAACAAATGTTCCACATCAATGCAAGTTGTTGGTGGTGGGGTGGTGTATGAAAATTCTGGATTTTATGCATAATTGTTCTGTAAACCCACAACTTGTCTAAAAAAGGTGGGGGGGGGGGTTAGCCAATTCGAGAGCACATTAAGGTGACTTTTTAAGAGGTCATACTAAAGTTAGCGGACACAGAAATGTTTAATGAAGTTAAATTGTGTTTTGCAGTCTACTGAAGTGATTCCATATATTTTCAGTCCCATACCTTTTGTGGACACTCTATCACAGAGAAAGTAAACAAAATTAGTGAATTCCCCTTTTGTTTCTAAACTGGGAAAACTCTCTAGAACCCTTTCACCATCAAATCTTCCACAGAAAATTTTCATTTGAGGAACTAGGTCTCCACCAAGCTCTTCAAACATACTGAATTGTCAAAACAATTTCTACAGGTTACATATGATGTAAGGTAATTTTTCTACATGTTACATATACACATAATATATAAGTTGGTCCGTAAGTTTTACTGTGAGAAAAATTACAATATTTGAATCAGGTGATTTTTTAAATACTATTTTTTTTAATGAGAAGAAATAGTACAGTGACACACAATGCAATGTTGTCCCTAAATATTTAGGAAAAAAGGAGAAAACAACAATTCCTTGTAAAACCATGGCCAAGGGATAATTTAAATATGACTTTTTAAAAATAAGCAGGGAAAAAAAAAAGAACCGAGTTACTCTTAGTATAACACCCTGTTCATATGAATGTGAGCACACCAGTGGGCACACACACACAGAAGGACAACCAAGGAAGAAGATAGTGATTTAGGGGGTTTCAATGGATGTGGAACAGAGGCTACGCTCCTTTATTTTAAGGGGCGGGGGGCTTCAGTGGCTCTTCTATAGTAACTCTACAAATTCCACAAAGGTGTTGGTTGGTAACTTTTCTGGTTTGCTAATGCTGCCAAAATGCAAAATACCAGAATGAATTCGCTTTTACAATGGGGGTTTATTAGTTCACAATTTTACAGTTATAAGGTCAAGAAAATGTCCAAATTAAGGCATCCAGACAAAGACACCTTGACTCTGAAGAAAGACCAATGTCACATGAGAAGGCACATGGCAACAACTACTGGCCCTTCTCTCCAAAATGTCTCTGGGCTTCTGTTTCTCTTAGCTTCTCTCTTGTTTCTCCCAAGGAGTTTCTGTCTAAGAGTCTCTGAGCTCTCTTCAAAATGTCTCTGTCTTTTATCCTCTCATACAGGATACCAATAAAGATGACTGAGAGACACCTTTAAAGGGCAAGGTCACATCGCTGTGGAAACAACCGAATCAACAGGTCCCACCCTTCTGGGTCTGCCCAAAGGTCTGCCCTCACAAGATTGGATTAAAGGAACATAGTCTTTTATGAGTTACATAACAGAGTCAAACCAGCAGAGTAACATTCATGTCCTGGTTCCATACATTTTCCACAATCTAAGGTGAATTCTTGAGACTTCTTTTCTACTATCAGGTTCATTTAATAAAAGATTTCACCTGCATAAAAATGGTCACCCTAGAGGAATAAACCACAAGGAATTTCTCCCGTTTCAGTAAAAGTCTTATTTCATGCAAGTCAAAACATTATGACAAATACTTTTCCTTTCTTAGGGAACCATTTGTATAAGATCAGTACACCAAAATAAACATTTATTAGCATCAATATAATCATATAATTTATGGTTGAAAGCCCATTCTACTGTTATTATTAAGGAAACTGACATAGAAAGGCAAAATATTTAAAAGAAGCCCATTCAAACACAGGTGACTTTTTCAATAGGCCACACTAAAATTGACACAGAAATGTTTAAGCTGCTTTTCTTCATTCCTGACTTCACTTACATCCAGTCATTTCCAAAGTAATGACTTACCCTCTCTCATATCATTCTACTTTCAACTGCTGGTGACATTTTTTCCTTTTTGTCCTACTGAAAATATCTACTAGTCACCATCTTTGGTCCCCTGTGAGGCACCCAGTCTTTTGCTAAACCCCTTGGTCTTGCCTTTCTAATCAAATTTAAGTTCTTGGTCATATCACAAGTATGCTCAATTACATGCTCTAAACTTGCACATGCAGTTGCCATTCCATCCTGCTAGAGCTCTGATCCCATCACAGTGCTAGGCTTACTCTCTGTGATCAGTAAAATTAATTCATACTTTATAGAGCAATCACATGATTAATGTACTGTCATCTTGTCTCATTAGCCTTCTCTTTTTAAATACACTTCTAACACTTACCTCTCCTAAGAAGAGAAATTTTTCTTTTAATGGCAGTTGCTGAATAGATGAAAGAGGCAGATTTAAATGAAGAAAAGCAAAAATACAGAACATGAGAAATTACAACAATGATAGGAGACATCTTAAAATTCTGATTATTTTAGAATCCTGGAGAATAAAGAAGGGAAAATAAATGTCAGTATGTACACTACAAAGTTTTCCACAAAATACTGTTACGTTCTCTCAATAAAAAAAAAGAGGTAAAGGTGATGCTCACATATAGCAGACTAGTATTTGGGTTATGTTTTGACTTAAAATGTACAATAATCAAAAAAAAGTAAACAGCTGAAAGAAAGCCCTAATATATTAAGCATGTCTTCCCTTAAGAAAGATAAGACAGTAGAAGTAACAGTAATCAGAGCCCCCTTCTGAGATTGGCAGTTAGAAATAAGAATAAAAACTGAGCTCCTAGTTTGATTTAACAGTCTTGGAGGCAAGAGACCAGCGAAGGGCTGGTACTGCCTGATGGAGAGAAGATGGGTTGAGGAAGATCATGAAGAAAGGTCTTACCCTGTGCCATGTGCTGTGGCTGTCATTACATTCATCTCACTTAGATGATAACTTGGTGTCCTAGTCTAACTGTTCTGGCTCTGCCTTTCCTGCTGAATGAAAACCACAGAGAAGCCATGGTTCAGGAGTCATTAACACAGCTTCTTTCATAAGCCACATCCATCCAAAGGAAAAAAAGTACCTGTTCCATAATAACATCATATCCCTAAAACCTTAGGTGGCAAAATGGAGAAAAGAGTAAATTGCTATCACTTCCTTCCTATTGGTAGCCTTCCAAATAGGCTACTAATCTTTTTAAATGTCTGGTGTTCCATCAAAACATGCTGGTATATGTGTAAAACTGCTTTTCATAAATGTGCATTATTATGAAAAAGAAAAAAAATATACACTTGTGAATGGAAGTACTGAAACACACTGAATATTAAGCAAGACCAGATGCCACTCTAGCAACCTCTAGGGAGAAAGACAGTAACAGACATTAATAAGGAGAAAGTTAAATATTACATGTATGTGTGTGTAGGTATGTGTACATTAGCTCCAAGTAGATAAATCTTCAAAGTGAACAATTAAAATCAAAGCAATGAGGGCGGGGCAAGATGGCAGAGTGGCGAGGCGTGGAATTTAGTCTCTCCTCTAGAGCAGCTGGTAATTACCCAAGAACTGTATGAAACTGTGTTTTCAGGGTCTCCAGTGGCCAGTCACACATCAAGTTTGAAACTGGAGGAAAAGCTGAGATCACAGAAAACACTAGTTCCCCCGACCAGGGTACTGGGGCCCCTCACCACCCAGACCCCACCAACTGTCTTCGCAGCTGGCTCACTGAAAGGGAAAGAATAAAAACAACAATCTGCTGAGGGCAAGAAGGGGGGCTCAACCCAGCCTCAACTGCAAAATTAATTAACAAATTATTTAATTTTTGGAGCTGAGGGTGCTAAAGAAGGTCTGAGCTCCAAGAAAGGGGGGGAGGCACATAAAAGCGGGCACCCATTCTCAGCCTCCAAAAAAGCTTCCCCCCACCTACATTTTGTCCCTTCTCCTTTTCCAGTGACTCCTTATCTTTTTGTACTTCGAAGTTGTTGGAGAGTAATTATCAGACAATAACCCAAAGTACACCTTTAAATGCTCTATTCTGACACAGAAAAAACATCCAAGCTTGGGAAAGGCTTTTGAAAGGGACTCCTTTTTTTTCTTTCTTTTTTCTTGTTTTTCTTTTTTATGTTTTTAATCTAAAAGTAACATATGTGGTGATTTTCTATAAGAAAGCCCAAGTTGAAGATCTAGGCTAGTCTTGGGGGGAGAAAGAGTACCCAGAATTTCTTTGAATTCCAGATTCACTTCTGAAGAAGGTCTCCACCCCCGTCTTTAATTGGCAACTCATGCTGTCCAAGAAATTAAGCTGGAGTCGCCCCAAAGAAGAAAGGGAAGAAGGGAATAGTGCCCCTGGGAGGAAAGTGGAGAGTGTAGGTAGGTCCAGCTCAACAGGCAGCCCTCCTTCTGGGAACTCAGAACTGAGAGACTACAATTCAGATTCCAGCATCAGTCAGCCATGTCCCTGACAGGATCAGAGTCACCAGGAGAACTAAAAGCCCCATACCTCCTTATACTGGTGGGGGAGCTGTGGACTGGCAAGTGCCATCAGCCAGAAAGGATAAGAAAGGCACCGATTCTACAGGCCTCACAGGAGGGTCTCATTCTCAGGGAAACTCCACATCCCCCTTATGAGACCTGGGCCTCTCTAGACTGGGAAAACCTGACTGGGGTCGACCATATCTCAGAGGACTTTCTCACAAAAAGGCCACACAGAGACAGGGCAAGAAACAGAAAAATAAGAGGTGAAAAATTCTGATAAACTAAATAGAACCTAAGTTAGAGGTCCAGAATAAGTTGAACTGAACAAAAAAGATCAGAGAACAAAGCTAACCAACAAGAAACCCCTAGGAAAAAGAGTGAAAATGAGCTCCAAAATAAACTAATCAAGAAAATCAAATGCCAGGACAAATTAAGATAATAAGCCATACTAGGAAACACAAAAATATGGAGCAGCCAAAGAAACAGACTAATAGTTCAACCAAGATACAGGAGTTAAGGCAACTAATGCTGAATCAATTCAATGAACTGAGGGAAGATATGGCAAAAGAGATGAAGGATATAAAGAAGACAGTGGATGACCACAAAGAAGGAATTTCTAAATTTGAAAAAACAAATGGCAGAACTTATGGGAATAAAGGCCACAATGCAGGAGATGAAAAAACACAATGGAGGGCCAAAACAGAAGATTTGAAGAGGCAGAAGTAAGGACCAGTGAACTAGAAGACAAGACATTTGAATTTATACACACAAAAGAACAGATGGTGGAAAAAAATAGAAAAATACAAGCTGAGTGACAACATGAAACACACAAATATTTGTGTTACGGGTATCCCAGGAAGAGAAGAGAGGGGAAAAGCGGAATAAGGAATAATGCAAGAAATATTCACTGAAAATTTCCCAACTCTTAGAAAGACAGAAAGTTACAGATTCAAGAAGTACAACATACCTCAAACAGAAAAGATCGTGTTCTAGTTTGCTAATGCTGCCAGGATGCAAAACACCAGCAATGGATTGGCTTTTATAAAAGGACGTTTATTTGGCTACACAGCTACAAGCCTTAAGGCCATAAAGTGTTGAAGGTAACACATCAGCAGTTGGGTACCTTCACTGGAGGATGGCCAACGGCATCTAGGAAACCTCTGTTAGCTGGGAAAGCACATGGCTGGCATCAGCTCCAAAGTTCTGGGATCAAAAATGGCTTTCTCCCAGGATGTTCCTCTCTAGGCTGCAGTTCATCAAAAATGTCACCCTCAGTTGCTCTTGGGGCATTTGTCCTCTCTTAGATTCTCCAGAGCAAAAGTATGCTTTCAATGGTCATCTTCAAACTGTCTCTCATCTGCAGCTACTATCTTAGCTTCTGTGCATTCTTCATGTGTCCCTCTTGGCTGCAGCTCCTCTTCAAAATGTCACTCTCAGCTGCACTTCAAAATGTCACTCACAGCTGCACTGAGTATCTTCTGTTTGTCAGCTCACTTATATGGCTCCAGTTATTTAATTCAGACCCACCCTCAATGAGTGGGGTAACACCTCCATGGAAATTATCCAATCAGAGTCATCACCCACAGTTGGGTGTGGCACATCTCCACAGAAACAAAGAATTACAATCTAATCAACACTGATACATCTGCCCACACAAGATTACATCAAAGAAAATGGCGTTTTGGGGGACATAACACATTCAAACCAGCACAGATCCCAAAGACCTACTCCAAGACACTTACTGATCAGATTGTCCAATGTCAAAGACAAAGAGAGAATTCTGAAAGCAGCAAGAGATAAGCAATCCATCAAATACAAGGGAAGCTCAATAAGACTATATACAGATTTCTCCACAGAAACCATGGAGGCAAGAAGACAGTGGCATGATATATTTAAGATACTTAAAGAGAAAAACTGCCAACCAAGAATTTTATATCTGGCAAAACTGTCCTTCAAAAATGAGGGAGATTAAAATATTTTCAGACAAAAAGACACTGAAAGAGTTTGTGAATAACAGATCAGCACTACAAGAAATAATAAAGGGAGTGCTACAGGGTGATAGGAAAAGACAGGAGAGAGACAGTTGGAGAAGAGAGCAGATATGAAGATTATCAGGAAAGATAGAAGGAGAGAGAGGAAAAAATAAGGTATGACATACAAAATCCAAAAGACAAAATGGTAGAAGAAAGTACTGCCCTTACAGTAACAACACTAAATGTTAATGGATTCAACTCCCCAATAAAAAGACACAGACTGGCAGAATGGATTTAAAAACAGGACCCATCTAAATGCTGTCTATAAGAAACTCACTCTAGACACAAGGACAAAAATAGACTGAAAGCGAAAGGTTGGAAAAAGATTTCGAGCAAACAGCAACCAGAAAAAAGTGGGAGTAGCTATATTAATATCAGACAAATTAGACTTCAAAAGTAAAACAATTAAGAGATAAAGAAAGATGCTGTGTATTAATAAAAGGGTCAATTCATCAAGAAACCATAACAATCATAAATATTTATTCACCAAGCCAGAATGTACCAAAATTCATGAGGCAAACAATGAGAACACTGAAAGGAGAAGTAGGTACCTCTACAATAATAGTTGGAGACTTCAATACACTGCTCTCATCAATGGACAGAATATCTAGACAGAGCATCAATAAAGTAATGGAGATGCTGAATTGTACGATAAATGAACTAGACTTGACAGACATTTATAGAACACTCCACCCAACAGCAGCAGGATACACTTTTTTCTCAAGTGCTCACAGAATATTCTCTAGGACCAACCACATGTTGCATCACAAAGCAAGTCTCAACAGCTTTAAAAATACTGATATTATACAAAACACTTTCTCAGACTATAAGGGAATAAAGACAGAAATAAGTAAAAGGCAGAAGGTGGTAAACTTCACAAATACATGGAGGCTAAACAACACCCTCTTAGAAAACCAGTGGGTAAAGGAAGAAATTACAAGAGAAATTAGTAAACATCTCGAGGCAAATGACAATGAAAACACAATATATCAAAACTTATGGGATGCCACAAAGGCGGTGCTGAACTGGAAATTTATTGCCCTAAATGCCTATATTAAAAGAGAAGAGGGAGCAAAAATTGAGGAATTAACTGTTCACCTGGAGGAATTAGAAAAAGAACAGCAAACTACCCCCAAAGCAAACAGAAGGGAAGAAATAACAAAGATCAGGGCAGAAATAAATGAAATTGAGAACAGGAAAACAATAGAGAGAATCAACAAAACCAGAAGTTGGTTCTTTGAGAAAATCAATAAAATTGATGGACCACTAGCTAGGCTAACAAAAAAAAGAGAGAGAGAGTGCATGCAAATAAATACAATCACAAACAGGAAAGGAGACATAACTACTGACCCTGCAGAAATAAAGTAGATAATGAGAACATATTATAAGCAACTACATGTTAATAAACTAGACAACTTAGATGAAATAGACAACTTCTAGCAAAACAATTACTGAAGAAGAAATAGATGACCTCGACAAAGCAATCACAAGAAAAGAGATTGAGTCAGTCATTAAAAAGCTTCCTAAAAGGAAAAGCCCACAAAAGTATGGCTTCACATGTGAATTCTACCAAGCATTAAAGAAAGAATTAATACCAATCCTGCTCAAATTCTTCAAAAAAATTGAAGAAGAGGGAAAGCTACCCAACTCATTCTATGAAGCCAACATCACCCTAATACCAAAATCAGACAAAGATACTACAAAAAAAGAAACTTATAGACCAATCTCTCTAATGAATATAGATGCAAAATTCCTCAACAAAATACTCGCAAACCGAATCCAGGAGCAAATTAAAAGAATTATATACCACAACCAGATGGGATTTATTCCAGGTATGCAAAGCCAGTTCAAAACAAGAAAATCAATTAATGTAAAACATCACATCAAAAAATCAAAGCAGAAGAACCACATGATCATCTCGATCAATGCAGAAAAGGCATCTGACAAACTTCAACATCCTTTCCTGATGAAAACACCTCAAAGGATAGGAATAAAAAGGAACTTTCTCAATATGATAAAGGCAATATATGAAAAACCCACAGCTAATATCATACTCAAAGCTTTCCCTCTAAGATCAGGAACAAGACAGGGATGCCCACTGTCACCACTGTTATTCAACATTGTGATAGAAATGCTAGCTAGAGCAATTAGGCAAAAACAAATAAATAAATAAATAAAAGGCATCCAAATTGGAGAGGAAGAAATAAAACTTTCACTCTTTGCAGATGACATGATTCTGTATGTAGATAATCCAGAAAAGTCTACAGCAAAGCTACTAGAACTAGTCAAAGAATACAGCAAAGTGGCAGGCTACAAGATAAACACGTAAAAAATCTGTAGTGTTCCTATACACAAGGAATGTGCAACAAGAGGAGGAAATCAAGAAAAAAATTCCAATTATGAAAGCAACCAAAAGAATCAAGTATTTAGGAATAAACTTAACCAAGAACACAAAAGACCTTTACACAGAAAACTACAAGAAACTGCTAAAAGAAATCGAACAGGACCTAAAAAAAATGGAAGAACATACCATGTTCATGGATTGGAAGACTAAACATAGTTAAGATGGCAATTTTACCTAAATTGATTTATAGATCCGATGCAATACCAATTAAAATCTCAACAACTTACTTTACAGAGATAGAAAAACCAATAACCAAATTTATTTGGAAGGGGAAGGTGCCCAGAATAGCCAAAAATATCTTGAGAAAGAGGAACAAAAGTGGGAGGTCTCACACTACCTGACTTTGAAACATATTACAAAGCTACAGCAGTCAAAACAGCATGGTACTGGCATAAGGACAGACATACCGACCAAGGGAATCGAATTGAGTGTTCAGAAGTAGACCCTCGAATCTATGGACAATTGATCTTTGATAAGGTAGTCACGCCAAAGCAACTGGGACAGAGCAGCCTCTTCAATAAATAGTGTTTGGAGAACTGGATATCCGTTTCCAAAAGAATGAAAGAGGACTCCTATCTCACACCTTATATAAAAATTAACTCAAAATGGATCAAAGACCTAAACATTAGCACTAAGATCATAAGACTCTTAGAAGAAAATGCAGGGCAATATCTTAAAGATCTTCTGAAGGAGGTGGTTTCCTAGACCTCATAACCAAGGGACAAGAAACCAAAGAACAAATAGACAAATTGGATCTCCACAAAATTAAACATTTTCTCACATCAAAGGACTTTGTCAAAAAAGGCAGCCTATGCAATGGGAGATGACATTTGGAAACCACATATCAGATAAGGGTTTAATATCCTGAATATACACAGGGATCCTATAACTCAACAACAGAAAGATAAACAATCCAATTTAAAAATGGGCAAAAGACATGGACACTTTTCTCAAGAGGAAATACAAATGGCTCAAAAACTGAAAAAATCCTCAATTTCACTGGCTGTTGGGGAGATGGACATCAAAACCACAATGAGATATTACCTCACACCTACCAAAATGGCCATTATCCAAAAAACAGAAAATTACCACTGCTGGAGAGGATTGGAAAAAGAGGCACTTTATTCATTGTTGGTGGGAATGTACAATGGTGCAGCCACTCTGGGAGATAGCGTGGAGGTTCCTCAGGAAGGTAAGTCTAGATCTGCCATATGACACAGCTATTCCATTGCTAGATATATGGTCAGAGGAACTGACAGTTAATACACAAACGGACACTTGTAAACCAATGTTTATTGCAGCATTGTTCGCGACTGCCAAGAGATGGAAACAGCCCAGGTGTCTGTCAGCAGATGAGTGGATAAACAAATTGTGGTATATACACATGATGGAATATTATGCAGCTGTAAGAACAAGACATGGACATATAACGTGGATGAACCTTGAGGACACTATGTTGAGTAAAGTTAGCCAGAAACCAAAGGACAGATACTGTATTGTCTCACTAATATGAATTAACACTAATGAGCAAACTTTGAGAGATAAAAGCTGACAACACAGGTTACCAGGAGATAGAAAGATAGCAGAGATCAGGCATTTGATGCTGAAGGACTACATAATGTTCAGCAGGATTGACTGTATAGATCCAGAAATAGACAGCATAATACTGTGTGATGATAGTACAATATTGTAAGTACACTGAACAAAGATGTCTGTGAGTAAAGCTGAAAGAGGTGGAATAGGGGAATGTATGACACTAGAGGTAAAGATAGATGATAAAGACCAGGACTGTATAACTTGGTAAAAACTGGAGTGGCCAATGACTGTTACTAAATGTACAAATATAAAAATGTTTTTACATGTGGAAGAACAAATGAATGTCAACCAAGCAGAGCATTAAAAAAAGGATGGTACTTGGGAAAAAACATAATCAAAGCAAACTGGAGTCTATGGTCAACAGTAACACTATAATATGCTTGAATTAAATGTAACAAAGGCAATATACCAAAGCTAAATGTGTATGAGAGGGGGATATAAGGAAGGGATATGGGATTCTTGGTAGTGGTGTTGTTTTGTCCTTACTATTATATTGTATTGTATGGCTTGTTATTTTTTTTTATCATCTTTTATTATTTGGTAAAAAAAAAAAACACTTTTTTTTTTGTAGTAATCAATATTTTCAAGTGCTGATTGTGGTGATAAATGTACAACTTTATGATGATACCGTGAACAACTGACTTTACAGTGCGGATAAATGCATGGTATGTGAATATAACTCTATAAAATTGTAGGAAAAAATATAAATAGGAGTAAAAGTGCTGGAGAAAACATGAAGAGAGGGATGTACCTATCTACTATTGATGAAGGGCAGACTGGTGTAGCCTTTCTGGGGATCAGTGTGGTAGTTCCACAAAAAGCTAAGTATGTGGGGGCCATAAGGTCCTGCAACCTCATTATGGGGTATATAATTGGAAGATGTGAGATCAGAGACACAAATGGACACTTGCACACTGGTTTACGGAGGCAATATTCATGATTTGCAAATGGTGGAGGTGGCCTAAGGGTACACAGACCAAGGAATAGAATGGTGAACTGTGGTGTATGCATACAATGGAATATTGTGCAACTATGAGGAGTGAAGCTGTGAGACACGCAAAGAGGTGAATGGATCTTGTACACAGTATTTTGAGTGAAGTACGCCAGAAACAAAGGCAAACACTATAATGCCTCACCAATACGAACTACAATGTGTAAACTCAGAATTGAACCTTAGAACACAGCCTAACAGGGTGTGCCAGTTTGAATATATTGTGTCCCCCAAATGCCATTATCTTTGATGTAATCTTGTTGATTAGATTGTAATTCTTTCAGTGTTTCTGTGGTGATGCGCCCCACCCAGCTGTGGGTGATGACTCTGATTGGATAATTTCCATGGAGGTGTTACTCCACCCATTCGGGGTGGGTCTAAGTTGAGTCACTGGAGCCACATAAATGAGCTGACGGACGGGGAACTCAGTGCAGCTGAGAGTGACATTTTGAAGAGGAGCTACAGCCAAGAGAGACACTTTGAAGAAAGCAAAGGAGCTGCAGATGAGAGAGAGTTTGAAGATGGTGGTTGAAAGCAGACACTTGCTCCAGAGAAGCTGAGAAAGGACAAATACCCCAAGTGCAACTAAGAGTGACATTTTTGAGGAACTGCAGCCTAGAGACGAATGCCCTGAGAGAAAGCCATTTTGAAACCAGAATTTTGGAGCAGATGCCAGACACGTGCCTTCCCAGCTAACAGAGGTTTTCCAGACACCATTGGCCATCCTCCAGTGAAGGTACCCAATTGCTGATGTCTTACCTTGGATACTTTATGGGCTTAAAACTGTAACTGTAAAACCAAATAACCCCCCTTTTATAAAAGCCAATCCATTTTGGGTGTTTTGCATTCTGACAGCATTAGCAAACTGGAACACAGGGGAATGATTATTGTAATGGTCCCTAGATCGTAAGCTCTTACAGCAGTCAAATCTATTCCTGAATTGTAACAGCTATCTCCAAACTCTGAGATGCTGATCCCTTTGTGTATAATCTGATTGGTCTCTGGAATACTGGGTATCCGTGTGACACCTGAAACTCAGAATTAGAGCTCAGCAGATATGAATGTCAGTATTAACACATACAGCAACTGCTCAAAAAAAAAAAAAAAAAAAAGGTGAAAAAGAACCCAGGAGAAACTAAGATGGCGGCTAGGTGAGACAGGGCGAAAAAACGCCTCCGGGAAAAACACGAGCTAAAAACCAGAAACTGACCCAGAATACCGGTTACAGTGATGCGCCAGCTGGACGAGGGCTGCTAGCTCCAGAGGGGCTGTATTCTTGGTGAAACCGGGAGTTGGCATTCTGAAACGAGTGAGTAAGCTGGCTGGAAGACCCACAGCCACGCAGCGGTGAGGGGAAGACAGGGTTCAGTGTTTGGAGACCGGCTGGCTCTTTGAAAAAAAAAAAAGGGAAAAACCCAGGAGCGGCTGCAGTTGCAGGAGTGGGAACCACACAGTAAAACACAGCAAGGGGGGCTGGGCCGGCCTCTCGGTGTCTGGCCGGGAAGATAGCCTGCTGCAGATACCCTTGGGTCTGGGGGAACGGAGGGGAGAGCCGGAAGCAGAAAGAAACCCCGCGGCTAGCAGCTGGCTTACCAGAGGGCTGGATAAACTCCTGCCCGGGCCGTGCCCACAGCCCAGAGCCCCGCTAGTTGCTCCGGAGCTGGGAAGGAGGAACTGTACAAGGAAGAGGGGGCTGAGACATCCCGTTCAACCATTTTTGCTTCAGGCTGAGAGCGTGCAGCTTCACGGCCCGGAGGCCCGGAGCTTCCCTTGAGGGACGGCGCACACTGGTGACGTAGCACAGCATTCCCCCAGCTGAGCTCCTGGGGGATTGCGGCTGGGAGGCGGGACCCACTCAGAGAACCCAGGGACACTACGCCAAGTCCAGTGGTTTGTGGATTAGTGAGAGAGAGGGTATGGGGCTGAACTGAAATGAAGGCTTAGACTCTTGCAGCAGCCTTGAATCTCTGGGAACCTGGGGGATTTGAACATTAAAACTGCCCTTCCTCCCTGGCCACCCATACACAAACCCCACATTCAGGGCGGACAGCTCCAGCAACACACCCAAACTGAGTTCTCCAACTGAACCCACAAGAATCATTTCCCCACACACCACGGGAACAAGGTTGAGAACTGACTTGAAGGATATAGGTGACACACAGACGCCATCTGCTGGTTAGTTAGAGAAAGTGTACATCACCAAACTGTGTTTCTGAAAAATTAGATCAATATCCCTTTTGTTTTTTTTTTTTTTTACACCTTGAAAGAACCCTATCAAGCAAAACAAATGCCAAGAGGCCAAAAACAACAGAAAATCTTAATGCATATGATAAAATCAGAAGATATGGGGAATCCAACTCCAAACACACAAATCAAGATATCGGAAGAGACACAGTACTCGCAAAATTAATCAAAGAACTACAATCGAGAAACAAAAACATGGCAAAGGATTTAAAGGACATCAAGAAGACCATGGCCCAGGATATAAGTGACATAAAGAAGACCCTAGAAGAGCATAAAGAAGACACTGCAAGAGTAAATAAAAAAATAGAAGATCTTATGGAAATAAAAGAAACTGTTGGCCAAATTAAAAAGACTCTGGATATTCACAATACAAGACTAGAGGAAGCTGAACAACATCTCAGTGTCCTAGAAGACCACAGAACATAAAATGAAAGAACAAAAGAAAGAATGTAGAAAAAATCGAAAAAATTGAAATGGATCTCAGGGATACGATAGATGAAATAAAATGTCCAAACTTAAGACTCATTGGTGTCCCAGAAGGGGAAGAGAAGGGTAAAGGTCTAGAAAGAGTATTCAAAGGAATTGTTGGGGAAAACTTCCCCAACCTTCTACACAATATAAATACACAAAGCATAAATGCCCAGCAAACTCCAAATAGAATAAATCCAAATAAACCCACTCTGAAACATATTCTGATCAGACTCTCAAACACTGAAGAGAAGGAGCAAGTTCTGAAAGCAGCAAGAGAAAAGCAATTCACCACATACAAAGAAAACAACATAAGACTAAGTTGTGACTACTCGGCGGCCACCATGGAGGCAAAAAGGCAGTGGCATGACATATTTAAAATTCTGAGAGAGAAAAATTTTCAACCAAGAATACTTTATCCAGCAAAAGTCTCCTTCAAATTCGAGGGAGAGCTTAACTTTTTCACAGACAAACAAATGCTGAGAGACTTTGCCAATAAAAGACCTGTCCTACTTCAGATTCTAAAGGAGCCCTACCAACAGAGAAACAAAGAAAGGAGAAAGAGATATAGAGAATTTTAACAGACATATATAGTACCTTACATCCCAAATCACCAGGACACTCATTTTTCTCTAGTGATCACAGATCTTTCTCCAGAAGGGACCATAAGCTGGGACATAAAACAAGCCTCAAGAAATTAAAAAATAAGTAAATAAATAAATGAAAATTGAATATACTCAAAGCACATTCTCCAACCACAATGGAATACAAATAGAAGTCAATAATTTTTGAACTGTAACTCCACTATTTACTTCCTACATGATATAAAATACACAAACTCTAAGGACAAATCAGTGGTTTTGAACTCAATGTAAAATATGTAATTTTAGACAACTATATAAAGGTGGGGGAATGAAGGAGTATAGGAACATAGTTTATGTGTCCTGTTGAAGTGAAGGTGGTATCAAAGAAAAACAAGATTGATATGGATTTAAGACGTTAATTTTAAGCCCCACAGTAAACACAAAGAAATTATCAGAGAATATAACTGTGCCAGTTTGAATGTATTGTGTCCCCCAGATGCCATTATCTTTGTGGTCTTGTGTGGGGCAGAAATTTTGGTGCTGGTTAGATTTGCTTGGAATGTGCCCCACCCAGCTGTGGGTGATAATTTTGATGAGATGTTCCCATGGAAGCATGGCCCCGCCCATTCAGGGTGGGCCTTGATCAGTGGAGTTATATAAATGAGCTGACTCAGAGAGAGGGAACTAACTGAGTGCAGCTGGGAGTGATGTTTTGAAAAGGAGCAAGCTTGCTAGAGAGGAACGTCCGGGGAGAAAGCCGTTTTGAGGCCGGAGCTTTGGAGCAGATGCCGGCTGCCTTCCCAGCTAACAGAGGTTTTCCGGACACCATTGGCAATCCTCCGGTGAAGGTACCTGATTGCTGAGGTGTTATCTTGGACGCTTTGTGGCCTTAAGACTGTAACTGTGTAGCGAAATAAACCCCCATTTTATAAAAGCCTATCCATCTCTGGTGTTTTGCATTCTGCAGCATTAGCAAACTAGAACAGATTTTGGTACGAGAGAAGTGGGGTGCTTTTGCTGCTGAGTTTGCAAATACCAAACATGTTGGAACAGCTTTTTAAATGGATAATGGGGAGTTTCTGGAAGAGTTGTGAGGAGCTTGATAGAAAAGGCCAAAACTGCTTTGAAGAGACTGTTAGTGGAAATATGGACTCTAAAGATACTTCTGATGAGGCCTTGAACAGAAATGATGAATATGTTGTTGTAAACTGGAAGAAAGGCGATCCTTGTTTTATAGTGGCACAGAATTTGGCAAAATTGAGTCCTGGTGTCAGATGGAGGGAAGAATTTGAAAGCGACAACCTGGAATATTTAGCTGAGGGGATCTCCAGACAACGTGTGGAGGAGGTGCCCTGGCTTCTCCTTGTAGCTTACAGTAAAATGCAAGCGGAAAGAGATAAACTTAGAACTGAACTCTTGGGTTCAAAGAGACCAGAAGCTGATCGCTTGGAAAATTACGAGCTTCCAGGGGGTGGAATCCCTGAAGCTACAGCCCAACATGAGGATGTAACCAAACATGGAACCCAGCCACCATTTCAGTACAAGCCAAGATTGGAGATGGAATTATCCAGAAAGGATCTGTGGAAAGTCCTGTTGTCTAATGGCTTTGACCCCTGTGTGCTTCATGCAAAGCCAACAGAATTTTTGCGAGATCTTTATAGACAGAGCCATTGCCGGTCTGGACTGGAGGAGACAGACAAGGAAAAAATTTAAGGAAAAATCTCTTCAAAGACAGAGCCATGGAGGTTGAGGTCTGGAGTCAAGAGGTCTCGGGCTGGGAGAGTGGAGCAGCCCACATGCATGGAAAGGGTGAGTTTGCCCTGGAGGTCGAGGGTGGGCCTTCCACCTCGATGCTCTGGAAGAGTTTTGCCACCTCAGGTCCCAAAGAGGGTGGAGCACATTTCCAGGGAATTGGGGAGAGCCTGGCTGCCATCCCACTGTTCTGAAGGGGTTGAGCATGTGCCCCGGAGATGGAAAGGAATCCGGGAGCTGCCCCAATGTTTGAGGAGGGTGGGGCCAAGAAGGTGGTCTTCCCAATGTGTGGATATGTTGGAGCACTCACCCAAGTGTTTGGAGAGGAAAGGGCTGCCAGAAAGGCCCTTAGGAAGGGTTAGACTCCCGCTCTCTCAAGCCCCAAGGATGCAACGTTGTTCTGTTAATGACTCTCAGACTTTGAAATCTAATGGAGTTTGTCCTGCAGGTTTTAGGAACTGTTTTGTTCCTGTTAACCCTGTTTTCCTTACTGTTTCTCCTTATGGCAATGGAAATGTTCATCCTATGAATGTCTCTCCTTTGTATATTGGAAGCACATAACTTGTTCTAGGTTCACAGATACACAGCTAAAGGAAAATTATGCCTTAGGACTGGCCATGCCTATAATTGATTTTGATGGGATCTTGTACTTAACTTTTGTTACTGAAATGATTTAAGTTTTTGTGATATTGTGATGAAATGAATGTATTTTGTATTTGGAAAGATAATGTCATTTTGGGTTCCAGGGGGTGGAATGTGCCGGTTTGAGTGTATTGTGTCCCCCAAATGCCATTATCTTTGTGGTCTTGTGTGGGGCAAACGTTTTTGGTGCTGGTTGGATTTGCTTGGAATGTGCCCCACCCAGCTGTCGGTGATGATTCTGATGAGATGTTCCCATGGAGGTGTGGCCCCACCCATTCAGGGTGGGCCTTGATTGATGGAGCTAATAAATGAGCTGACTCAAAAAAAAAAAAACGAGTGCAGCTGGAAGTGATGTTTTGAAGAGAAGCAAGCTTGCTAGAAAGGAACGTCCTGGGAGACAGCTGTTTTGAGGCCGGAGCTTTGGAGCAGATGCCAGCTGCCTTCCTAGCTAGCAGAGGTTTTCCGGACTCCATTGGCCATCCTCCGGTGAAATACCCGATTGCTGAGGTGTTACCTTGGATGCTTTGTGGCCTTAAGACTGTAACTGTGTAGTGAAATAAACCCCCGTTTTATAAAAGCCTATCCATCTCTGGTGTTTTGCATTCTGCAGCATTAGCAAACTAGGACAATAACCACAGAGATGAAAAGTAGAGTTTGGGTTAAGAGAAATGGGGGAAGGGGCAACGGGGAGTTAAGAAATGAGTGTAGGGTTGCTGTTTGAGGTGAAGGGAAATTTCTAGTAATGGATGGTGGGAAAGAGCATTACAACATTCTAAATGTGATTAATCCCACTAATGGAAGGCTAGGGAGGGGGTGGAATGGGAAGATTTAGGCTGTATATATGTTTCCACAAATGAAAAAAAAAAAAGACAGTCTAACTAGATGACAATTGAATGCTAAGGATGAACTTGGATGGGATTGGAGGATAGAGGACAGGTGGCTCAAAGGGACACAGTTGAGACATAAGAAAAAGGAAATACAGAATGTAAGCTTTGTATCATTGTTGAATCTCTTGGACTTCTTAGCTGCGCTTAATGGAATTGCATAAAAGAATGTTGTTGTTCATGGGAAGTGTATACGTGAATTATAGTGTATCTTCAAGGATGTGTGCAGCTAACTCTCATATGTTCAGAAGACAGAGCAATAGATGATGGATGATAGATAGGGAGGGAAAGAAATAGTGATGTGACAGCATGTTAAAGTTGGTGGACTGAGCTATCAGGGGAGGGGGTGAGGGTATGATGGAATTCTGTGTATGGGGCTAGTATTGTTTTTGCAACTGTTCATATTAACTTTGAATTTATTTCAAAATACAGAAAAAAAGAAAGAAAAGAAAAAGAGCCCAGACTTCTATTAGAGATATGAATGAAGCAGATCTAAGACTAGGGCAAATCAGGCCAAAGAGTAAAGGCTGAAACAGACTGCATTTTAAAACTTCAGTCTTCCATGTGAGACCATGGGAAGAGATGTTTATCTGGTGCAGGATCTATATTTTCTAAACAGTATAACTTCTACAGTCAGTTTGTTCAAACAAAACAGTTACATGGAAATTTGAATAGGAAGTGAGATACAGTAGGTTTGTATAGGTTAGGGTGAAACAGGGACACATTCCCAAGTAATTTGGGCAGAGAATAAAAATATATATGCAGGGCCCCCTGAGGAGCTGGGGGAAAATGTAGAAGAGTTGGACTTCCTCACCTGGACTGATGTTGTCACAAACATTGAGGACCGGCAGTTTGATGTGCCGAGCCCTCTGTCCTAGGACTTGCCCTTATGAAGTTTGTTACTGCAAAGGAGAGGCTAAACCTGCATAAATTGTGCCTAAGGGTCTCCCCCTACCTCTTTGTTGCTTAGATGTTGTCCTCTCTCTCTAGCTAAGTCACCTCGGCAGGTAAACTCACTGCCCTCCCACCTACGTGGGACCTGACTCCCAGGGGTGTAAATCTCCCTGGCAATGCAGAATATGATCCCTGGGGATGAATCTGGACCTGGCATCATGGGATTGAGAACACCTTCTTGACCAAAAGGGGGATGCGAAATGAAACGAAATAAAGCTTCAGTGGTTGAGAGAGTTCAAATGGAGTCGAAAGGTGACTCTGGTGGACATTCTTACACACTATATAGAAACCCTTTTTAGGATTTAATGTATTGGAATAGCTAGAAGTAAATGCCTGAAACTATCAAACTCCAACCCAGTAGGCTTGACTCTTGAAGATGATTGTATAACAATGTAGTTTACGAGGGGTGACAGTGTGATTGTGAAAACCTTGTGGACCACATTCCCTTTATCCAGTGTATGGATGGATGAGTAGAAAAATGGGGACAAAAACAAAATGAAAAATAGGGTGGGATGGCGCGAAGGATTTGGGTGTTCTTTTTTACTTCTATTTTTTATTCTGATTCTGATTCTTTCTGATGTAAGGGAAATATCAAAAATAGAGGTAATGAAGGCATAACTATAGGATGGTACTGTAAACAGCTGACTGTACACCAATGGATGACTGTATGGTATACGAATAATTTCAATAAAACTGAATTAATTAAAAAAGAAAAAGCAAATAAACAATGGGGGAGGAGGGGAATGGGATGTTTTGGATGTTCTTTTTTATTTTAATCTTTTTTTTATTTTTTGGAGTAATGAAAATGTTCAAGGTTTGATTGTGGTGATGAAAGCAAAACTATATGACGATACTGTGAACTGACTGTACACTTTGAATGATTGTATGTTATGTGATTATATCTCAATAAAATTGCATTAAAAATTTTTTTAAACTTAAAAAAAAAAATGAGTAGGCTGGACTCCATGATTACTAATGCTCTTTTCAACTGCAATTTTTCCCCTTTTCATTTAAATTATTTTAAAACCCCACCCTTAATGCGTGCATAACATCCCACTTAGGATAAAGGATAATTTACTATTACCCTGCTGTTGGACATTTAGGCTACTTCCAGTTTTTCCTTAATATAATTAACCCTGCAATGAACATCTCAGTGCAGTAACTATCTGCTTTACAGCTTATTTCTTAGAATAAATTCTTACAAATAATCTTATCTAGATTTATTCCAGTAACAGGCATCTTTTAAAAAAATTTTGTTAATTGAATGGGAGTAATTTTAATGTGTTGATTTATTATACCTACTTTTTTAAAAGCAATATTATGCTATAACAGGCATGTAGTAAGAAAAATGTAACATGTTTTACTTTTACTGGATTTCCTTGAAATTTTTTACCATTAATTTTTTTATTAGAGAAGTTGTAGGTTTACTGAAAAGTCATGCATAAATACAGAATTCCCATATCACACTCTATTATTAACATTTTGCATTAGTGTGCTACATTTCTTACAATTCACGAAATAACATTTTCAGAATCTACTATTAACTATAGTCCATTGTCCACTATAGGGTTCACTGTTTGTGTTGTAAACTTTTTTTTTTTTATTTTTATCTAGGACCACATATATATTTGAATGTCATTAAAACGAGGAACTATTAGGTTGTATGTTACTAGAATCATTATTTTTTTATATCTGGTCTAGAGTTTATATTAAGAAAATTAAATTTGTTGATATAACAGCATTAATAAGAAAGAATATGATTTACACATTTTATTTATACCTGATTACCTTAAAATTTTAAGACCTTGTTTGGAACATGTTGGCACATGGCAATCAATAAATACCAAACGAATAAAAACAAAAAATCAAAGCAATACCTAATGCAATGCACTAAAATGTAGAAAGGACATAATGCAAAAAATGCAGCCATGCTACAGACCTAATTTAGTATTATAAATTTTGAAGAATTTAAATATCCTAATAATTTCAAGAGGACTTTATTAATTGCTTTGAAAGAAACTGACATAACCTCAACAAATCTTTTCCTCACTTTTTAAAATTAATACAGCAATTAAAAATTAAAATGTTCTTGATTAAATAACATACACATCAGAAATATGGTTTGAATTATGCTATTTTTTTGTCAAAGGTTAAAATGCTAAGGTTTCTTTAGTTTATGTATAACTAAGAAAAACTCTGACAAACAGAGATAGAGATAGTGGCAGCAGAGAGAGAGGGAGGAGGGAAGGAGGGAGATAGAGAGAGAGAGAGAATAGCCATTAAAATAAAGAACAAATAAAAATAGTTCTATAAATCCCCAAGCAATCAATATGACAAGATGGTGTCATTATTTTGCTTAGATGTACAAATATAATAGCTACACTAAACAATTATCATTTCAATTAGAAAAATGAGACTATAAATACAACCCTATTAATTTCATTGAAATACTTCCCATAAAATACTGAAAGTATATGTATACTAAACAGAAATCTGTACAAACTATAAAACCTCAGAAGAAAACAGAGAGAAGCATATTCAGGACCTTGCATGAAACAATGAATCCTTAAAACTTTATACCCAAAGAACAAGCAAAAGAAAAAAAAAAACAGATAAATGGGACCTCATCAAGATTACAAACTTTTGTGTATCAAATGATTTTCTCAGGAAAGTAAAAAGACACCCTGCACAACAGGAGAAATATCTGGAAACAACATATCTGATAGGGGCTTAATATCTAGAATACATAAAAGAAATCCTAGAATTCAACAACAAAAAGACAACTAATTTAAAAATGGGCAAAAGACTTGAATAGACATTCTTCAAAGAAGATACTTATATATATAAAAGTCCAAAAAACACATGAAAAGACGCTCAACATCATTAGCCATTAGGGAAATGCAAATCAAAAACCACAAGATACCATTTCACACCCACTAGAATGGTCACTATTTTAAAAAATCAGAAAATTATGTGTTGGAAAGGATGTGGAGAAATAGTAAAAGAAATATCCCCCATTGTTGGGGGAAATGTAAAACAGAGCAGCCACTGTGAACAACTGTTTGGCAGTTCCTCAGAAATTTAAACATAGAATTAACATCTGATCCAGCAATCCCAATACTAGGGAGAAACCCAAAAGAACTGAAAGAGTGACTTGAATAGACACTGGCACACTGATGTTCATAGCAGCAATTGCCAAAAGATGGAAGAAGTCCAAGTGTCCATCAACTGATGAATGGATAAACAAAATGTGGTATATACACACAATGGAATATTATTCAGCCATAAAGAGGAATGAAGTTCTGATACACTGACAACATGAATGAACCCTAACGACAACATGTTAAGTGAAATAAGCCAGACACAAAGGGACAAATATTGATAATCTCACTGATATGAAATAAATAGAATAAGTCATTTCAGAGAGTCAGAAACTAGAACACAGGTTACCAGAGGCCAGGGGAATAGGGAGTTAACACTTAAATCCTACAGAGTTTCTATTTGGGATGATCGAAAAGTTTTCATAATGGACGGTGGTGATGGCAGCACAACGTTGTGAACATAATTAACAACACTGAAATATATATTGGAATGTAGCTAAAAGGGGAAATTTTAGGTTGTATATGCATTACCGGAATAAAAAAAAATTTTTTTAAATCCACAGGAATGTACAATACAGTGCACCTTAAAGTAAATCATGGACTATAGTTAATAGTACAATTATAAAACTGTTCTTTCATCAATTGCAACAAATGTACCACAATATGAAAAGTGCTTATAATAGAGCGGTATGTGGTGACGCTGTTTAACACCATTTTTCTGTAAACCTACCACTTCTCTAATAAAAAAAAAAAAAGGCTGGTTTGGGAAAGCTTGTTTACTAATAAATTCTCTCAGATGGTGCTCTCTTAAGAGTATTTTGTTCCGAGCTACTAGGAAATTTATCCAACAGTCAAACAATTCTTTAGATTTAAAGAAGTTAATCTGCTATAAATTGAAACAAAGGCATCACATGTGATAAAAAGCAAAATGTTCAGAGATTCATAATTTTGTAAAATAGAAAAAAGAAGAAAGCTTAAACCTATCAACCATAATTTTCACATCCCACCTAGACCAACATCAATTATCTGGGAATGCCATTTCTTTTACTTTGACTCTTTCTATAGTTACATTCTCAATACACTTTAGCTGCCTCACTAAATCCCTGAATTCTTGCTCTCTCTGTTCATATAAGCACATCATTAATAGTTAACCTCTACCATTTACCTCCCTTTTAAATTGTGTTACTTAATAGTTAAGTAAAAGTTAAACCTGAAATTGCCCTCATCTGTCTCACAACAAATTGTTTTTGAGTAAGATATATTGAAGACAACCAGGTTATATGAGTTCATAAACCACTTACACAGCACCGGCTTTTCATTACCACATTTCTTTTAAACATGTCATCAAGCAAAAGGAAACTATGCCTTAAAGAAACTGACAGAATCTCCAAATCCCTGTAAGATTATATAAGTATTTTGATAATTGTATGGCAACAATCTACCTTTCCAGCTTGCTCTTCCTCACTCCCATCCTCTCTCATTTCTACTTATCCATCAAAACCCAGCTCACACATGGCTTCCTACAGAAAGTCCTCCTAAGCCACTCCTTCCCACCTCCTACTGGCCCAGTCGAAATCAAACACCTCCCTATGTAATTCCATAACATCTTATAATTTCCTTTAGGACAGCACAATGTCTAGAATCGGAATTTTGCACGTATGCATTTTAATAAAGTCAGATAAACCTTAACATATAAATTCAACCCAATAAACAGGATTTTAGTTAATTATTGATCCTACACAGATTACATGTTCCCTGAGAGCAAGAATTTTTCATGTCTGTATCCCTAGTCACTTGCATAAACAGCACAGAACAATTTCTCAAACACTGACGACTGACTCTCCTATCATTAACTTACAAACAGCTACCCACATCTCCTCATACACAGAGTAACCTGATTGTTCCCTTAACTGGGCTTTAATATGTATAAATTCCTATGCCTTTTCTTGTGCTATTCCCTATACCTGGAATCTTGTTTCATCTTGCTTTTACTTCGTATCTTCCTTCTGACCTCAAAGTTCCACATCTGAAAAAAAAAAAACACTACTTATTTCATGATCTTCTATCATTCTTCAAGGCTTAGTAACCTTTCACGATCTCTGTAAAGTCTTCTCAGCATCTCTTAGACAAAATTACCTCTCGCCACCATGTTTCCAAGTCATTTTTAATGTAAACATCAGTTTTTAATAAATCATGGCTGGTATCAGAGTTTAAAAGATCAGTCTCCCCAACTAATGCAGAGGGTCCTTAGAGCAAGGATCAAGTCATTCATCTTCATTCACTCTCACCCACAAGATACATGCCTGGAAGATTTAGAAGCACTCCATAAATTTAATGATGTTTAATTCCAAAGTCAGCTATTTTGAAGCCTTTGTAGCAAAAAAAAAGGTAAATAAATGCTTCTCCAATCAAAATGTGAATAAAATAAATAGCTTATTTCATTCTGAAAAATTGACTTTGAAGACTTTTTAAGAATCCAGAATGTAAAAACACTGTATTTCAAGATTCTTCCCAGAGCATTTGTTCTTTCATGTCAATAGCATATTGCTCTCTACTGTAGTTGTATCCCACTATACTTGCGGTCCCTTGAGAACAAGAACTAGATCTTCTTAAAAATATCAAACTACATTTACATTTTAAAATTAATGTAACAATTTCAGAAAGGCAAGAGAAGGAGATTACGTATAACTTAATTACTCTAAAAAGAGGACTATAAATTAAATTTTCCCCAAGTGTCCCAAGTGTTTTTACATATTTATATTTTATATTTATTATCATAGAGTATATGTAAGTTAGCCTATTCCTTTTTATATGCATCTTTTCATAATACCATATACTTTGCCCATTTATTTTTATTGAATACATTACTGTGTAATGGGCAGTTTAGCCATAATTTATTTATCCATTTCCCTAGGCATAATATTGTTTACTTCCACATTTTCATTATTACAGGTAATAGTCTGTATTTTAAATCATTTTTCCATAGGCTAGAGTCCCTTATGTTGAATTATTGAATTAAAGATCATGAACAAACATTTTTATTGCTACTGAAGCACAGTGCCAACATGCTTTCAATTACAGCTGTATCTTTCACAGTCCTCCAGTAAGAGCAGTAGTTTCACCAGCATGTGTATGATTCCTTCTTGTTTTAAACTACCTTTCCTAGATTATTAGCAAGGTTGAACATTTCCCATATGTGTGTTTACTAACCATTTTTCCTCTTTTGTGAACACTGTTTTGTGTACTATGCGCATTTACCTACACAGTCATCATGGTTTTTTACTGGTTTGTCATCCTTTGCCTATCTTATTTACTGTAAATACATTTTTCCCAGTTTGTTATTTGCCTTCTCTAACACACAAACATTTTAAAGCAGTTAGTTTAGTTTGCAATTTTATATAGTCAAATTGGGTTTTTTTTTCTTTACAATTTCTTCTCTCAATTCTAGAAGCCATCCCCTAAAATTATTTTCTCCTAGCTTTATTTTTCATTTATATTGAACTCTTTAACCCATTGTTAAGGAATCTGTCATCTCTACATGCCCCTATGGAACTTATTACAGTACCTTTCACATGTTAAGCATTCAGTAAATGTTTTAAAAAATATTCATTAAGAGATGAAATTAAAATATTAGCTATTGTTATAATCTTACTAGTCTCTTTACAAACTAATAAATTCAGATACAAAAGTAAAATGCACTCTATAATGAATGGTAAGACAATGCTGCAGGATTTGGTTTCTTTCTTTCAATTGTGGGAATATAAATCATATGGTTTATGAAAACCTGTTTTAATTGGTGTGCCAGTTTGAATGTATTATGTCCCCCCAAACGCCATAAACTTTGATGCAATCTTGTGTGGGCAGACGTATTAGTGTTGATTAGATTGTAATTCTTTGATTTAGTGTTTCCATGGAGATGCATCCCACCCAACTCCAGGTGATAACTCTGATTAGATAATCTCCATGAAGGTGTGGCCCTGCCCATTCAGTGTGAACCTTGATTAGTTTACTAGGGCACTATATAAGCTCAGACAGAAGAAGCGAGCTTGCTACAGCCACAAGGGACACTTGGAAGAACACAAAGAGAGCTGAGAGGAACTAAGAGCGACATGTTGAAGAGGAGCTGCAGCTAAGAGAGGGCAAAACGCCCTAAGAGCAACACTTTGGAGAACGCCATTTTGAAAAGCAACCTGGGAGCAAGGGGACACCAGCCTCGTGCCTTCCAAACTAACAGAGGTTTTCTGTACACCAATGGCCATCCTTCAGTGAAGGTACCTATTGTTGATGCCTTACCCTGGACTCTTTTCATGGCCTTGAGACTGTAACTTTTTAACCAAATAAACCCTCTTTATGAAAGCCAATCCATTTCCGGTATTTTGCATTCCGGCAGCATTTAGCAAACATGAACAATTGGCAAACCAAATTTTAACGTCTGTGGTTAAGTCATACAATTTCTTTTTCATATACATAGCCTACAGCATAGCTGTAATGTATTATTTTTTTTCTAAGTCACAGTCCTCAGAACTCTATTATGCACAAACTGTGAAATGAACTACTGAATAATTTACTCAAACTCACAACATGACTTACACTACTGTATAATAACTCACAGAAGCAACTACCTTCATTATAATGACACCTTGGTAGTCTTTTAGTCAGCCATCAACCCTTCAACAAAAAAAAATGTGTATGTGTGTATATATGCACACACACAATTTATAGATTTAAATAACCAAGACACTGCCTAGTAAAGAGCACACAGTTTATTACTCTTTTCCAACTTCAGTAACTGTAATTTTATTCTGTTTTAGGGAAACAGTCAATTAGGCCAACGACTACTACAATCAAAAATATGACAAATGTGCTCCCTTGGATTATAGTGCACTTACGTAGAGTACCTACTAATATAATTTGCATTCGAAATGCTGTAACAATATTGGTAAAATCACAGCTGTGTAAATTAATCTGAATAGTGAGTTTAGCAGCAATGACTTTATTTTCATCTAATGGTTATAGCTTTAACCTATAAATATGTTTGGGTATGGCAAATAATTGCTGGTAACTATATCCTATGAATTTTGGAAGAATTGTATCTCCTACCACATAAAAAGCCCAGAGAGATGATGGGTATCTTAAAATCTACAAAATCCCCAAACAAAGAAGGAAGATATAAGAAAACTGTTTATATATATAGATTTTATGGTTTGAATATGTCAATTCTAAATGTAAGTTAATAATGAATCACTTTACCAATAATTTACTACTACCTATTTAAGGTAATAAATTTAAGAGAGGCAAGCTCCTTTAATGGGAAATAAACGTAGGAGGCACATAGTTTGCATGAAAATATCAACCACTCTTAAGTATCTAAGACTGAGTGTTTTTTAAAATTACAGAGAGGCTCTGTTTTAACTTTCTGACAATATTAAGAAATAGGATGATGGCTTAAGTGTAAAGTTTGATTTATAGTGCAACCACTGCCAAAATAGGTAGCAGCAACGTATAAGAAACTCTATACGATTAGACCATTAATATATAAAATGACCATATTTTAGGCACGATTTTTATGTAAACTTAAACCTTCCCTAATAATAAAAAATACATATATATACACAGATGTGTGAGAATGTGTGTGTGTGTATACATATACATGAATGAGAAGCAAATCCAGAAAACAATGTTCTTTATCTTTTAGGGAATCACTGAAAATTCTATAAAAGACAAGGACACTCCTCCAGATTTCCACTTGCACTCGATTTTACATATCCTCAGAAGGGTTCATGGACTCCCTGAAGCCAGTAACAGAACATGGATTAAAACTCCTGTCACAGAGAATTGGAGAAGACATTATCTACATAAAAAATTTAGGCTAACAAAGTTACTGTAACTGAAACACAACTTCAAGCTTCCTTATAGCCAAAGCTAATGGAAAACACAAAAGGCTATATATAATTTTCAATGGCTGACAGAAGAAAGTGCCAGATAATAAGGAAAGAAACTCTCTGAGACAAAATTCTTGAAGAATTTATCATGTGAATTCTTATCAGGGGAACACTAAACACAATAAGAGACAATGTCCTATTGAGGACAATGTCCTATTGAGGACAGTTTTATAGGAGATACAGAAATATTTTTCATCTAACTCCATCTAAAAAAGATTGATACAATTAGAGAGAATAGTACTAAAATATAGGATCCAGCACTTTTTCTGATCTAGTTTGACGCAAGGGTAGAGATGAAATTATGCCACCCTTTCCAATCTCATGCCCACAGAAGCCTCCAATACAAAATCAGGAAATTTTCCCTGCTGAGTGCAGACCTGGTCTCAGAATCCTCAACACTGTATGATGATCCAAGCAGCCACTTTCAATAAACTGAAGTGGGCATCTTAAATCTTTGTATGAGACAATAATGCAATAGAGAATCAAGACTCAGCAAAGATGCTATATAATTTAACGTGTATAGTCAGTTTATTCAAACACCATAATTACATGGAACCTTGATTAGGGAGTGAGATCTGCTATGTTTCTCCAGGTTAGTGTGAAGCCCAAATACATCCCAGAGTAATCTGGGCAGAGAATAAAAGAGCATTTGAAAAGATACCTTGAGGGACTGGGGGAAAACGTGGAAATATTAAACTTCCCTACCTGGGCAATTCCTTATATTCTCACAAGCATTGGGGACTACCAATTTAGTAGGCTAAGCCCTTGAATTTGGGGCTTGCCATTACGAAGCTTCTTACAGCAAAGGAGAGGATAAGCCTACTTATTACTGTGCCTAAGAGTCACCTCCAGAGAACCTCTTTTGTTGCTCAGATGTGGCCTCTCTTTCTAAGTCAACTCAGCAGGTGGTCTTGCTGCTTTCCCTTCTACACGGGACATGACTCCCAGGGGTGCAAATCTCCCTGACAATGTGGGACATGACTCCCAGGGATGAGCTTGGGCCTGGCATCATAGGATTGAGAAAGACTTCTGGACAAAAGGGGGGAAGAGAAATGAAACAAAATTAGGTTTCAGTGGCTGAGATTTCAAATTTAGAGTTGAGAGATCATTCTGGAACTTATTTTTATGCACTATATAGATATCCTTTTTAGTTTTTAGTTTATTAGGATAGCTAGGAGGAAATACCTGAAACTGCTGAACTGCAATCCAGCATCCTTGATCTCAAAATGATCATATAACTACACAGCTATATGGTTGACAGTGGATTGTGCAATCCTGGTGGCTCACACTCCCTTTATCCAGTGTATACAGAGTATACAGAGGAGTAGAAAAATAGTAAATGAATAATGGGGGGAAGAGGGTGTGTGAGATATTTTGGGTATTCTTTTTAACTTATCTTTTATTCTTATTTACATTTTTAATTTTTGGAGTAATGAAAATGTTCAAAAATTGATTGTGGTGATGAATGCACACCTGTATGATGATAGTGTGAACAACTGATCGTATACTGTGGATGACTGTATGGTATGTGAACATATCTCAATAAAACTGCATTTAAAAAAAAAGACTCAGCATTGAAAACAGATTTAGAGTACAGTCGGTCTGAGTTTGAATCCTGGCTCATCTACTTAATAGTTATGTGACTTTTGCAAGTTTCTAATTGATACACTGAAGTTTCTCATCTGTAAGGTTGTGATAACAGTCCTTACCCTGGTAGAGTTCTTGGGAATTAAATGTGTTAAAATATACAAAACTTTTACAAAGACCTCTGTCTATCCACCCACCTGGAACTGTGAAGATTAAACAGATTAAACAGCTATTAGGATAACTTATATTAAGACAATGTAGCTATGATACAATTCCTCAAGAATGTATAGTTTAAAAATCTGGTTTAATATATGTGCTGGTTTGAATGTCTTATGTCCCCCAGAAAAAGCCATATTCTTTGATGCAGTCTTGTGGGGCAGACGTTTTAGTGCTGATTAGATTTGCATGGAAATGAGCCCCACCCAACTGTAGGTGGTAACTATGATAAGATATTTCCATGGAGGCGTGGCTCCACCCATTTAGGGTGGGCCTTGATCAGTGGAGCCATATAAATGAGCTGACAGGCAGAGGGAACTCAGTGCAGCTGTGAGTGACATTTTGAAGAGGAGCCACAGTCAAGAGGGACACTTTGAAGAAAGCACAGAAGCTGCAGATGAGACAGTTTGAAAATGGCCATTGAAAGCAGACTCCTGCTCTGGAGAAGCTGAGAGAGGATAAATACCCCAAGTGCAACTAAGAGTGACAACTAGAGAGGAACATCCTGGGAGAAAGCCATTTTGAAACCAGAACTCTGGAGCAGATGCCAGCCACGTGCCTTCCCAGCTAACAGAGGTTTTCTGGACACCATTGGCCATCCTCCAGTGAAGGTACCCGATTGCTGATGTGTTACTTTGGACACTTTACAGCCTTAAGACTGCAACTGTGTAACACCAAATAAACACCCTTTTATAAAAGCCAATCCATTTCTGGTGTTTTACATCCCAGCAGCATTAGCAAACTAGAACAATATACAAGTCAGTTTAAAAAGCTGGTTTAAAAAAACAGCCTGAATTTTAATTAATTTAGACATTTATTTTCAAAGCCACAGGAATCCCTAATCTTTGCTAATTTAACTACATGTATCTTGGATCAACCCCTTGCTTCCTACTTGTACTCGTAGCTCAAATTTTAAGAATTTGGGAAATATACTAAGCAGATTTTAAAGAAAATTGATGGATTAAAATGTTTCTCTACATATATTTTAACTAGACATTCAGTATTTTTCAAAGCTGTTTGTTCTGAAATGCTTCATTTGGCTTCAGCTCTATTGTTCTGGTTAATCTTTAATTTATGTAATGTGACAGCAAAGTTGCATCTTATTCCAAAATTAGGTTCTAAAATCATTGTAAAAGGCAAAAATTACACATAGTCAACATTACCTCTAAGTATTTCTTAAATCACACTGTAAAGTACTATCCCTGAGTAAGGACAACATAGCCAGTTTTCCTCCAACACTGCAGCAGATCACTGTTCATTCAGCTAAATACCAGATGAAGTAGCTGTTTAGGAAAGACTAATATCAAAATCACACTCAGGAAAGACAGCTATTTGTGCTATCAAACAATGAAGAATTGAGTGAAAGAACATCTTCCATCTCTTACTCAGGGACATATTCATTGATCAGAATGACAAGAATTGTTAAATGGCACTCACTAGTCAACTATTTTTCTGTCAAGCATGTTCTCTCCTTTTAGTAGGAGAGATTAAGTATACATAGTTTAATTCACATAAGTTAAATAAGAAGCAATGCCACTGCATGTGAGGTAGTGGTTACACTAAAAATTGTAGAAGTGGTTCCGATGTCATATAACTTGAATGTTTATGTATTATTAATTGTATAATACAGAACATCCTTTTTTGAGGTTTCCATTACAAAGCAAGTTGGTCAGATGTTTCTGTGCTGAATGTTCTAAATTTTCAATATGCCACTTAGCTGACTGAATATGGATTCTGTAAAACACTTTCAATTCCACTTTATCCTCCTAACCCCCTCCTTCAACCAGGGATTACAGTGGGGGATTAAGTTGCAATCTTAGGAAAATGCGAGAGAAATTTTTCCTGTCTTTATAACAGAAAGGAACACCAGTGAGGAAGTGAGGTAATTCAGGCCATTTTGCCCCACTTTCAAAAATGGAATCAGATTCCTGTCATTAAGGGAGGCACCTGATGGAACCATCTACAGAAAAGTGAAAAGCTGGGGTGTATCAGGCGAATAAGTGCATTTTTTTAATGTAGGAAAATGTATTCAAATACCAAAAAAAGTGCAAAATGATCTATATTTTTGCAATAGTGAGAAATGAGGACAAAATTTATTAGAATTGGAAGCTACTGGAGTGACAAAAATGTACTTGCTTGGCATATGCAATGGACTCAATCTTTATGCTGATCAAAATTTTTTCATGGCAATAATATCCTTTTAAAGTACAATACTAAGACTTTTACAGTGTAGTCTTTAGAGTTGCTATTTGGGTATAAGATGAAAAACTACAAGTGAATTTTGAAGTGTGACACTGTACAAGCTATTTTCTCTCTTGAATAAAGGGGAGGGGAAAAAAGGAATAAATGTCAACACAATTATAAGTTAAAATTCTGGGGGAGAGGGGCAGTGAGAACTCCAGTGAGCCTCTAATTCCAGCCCATTGTCAAACAAATGTCTTTTCCATACTTTTCGGAAAATATATTCTCTTCAGGCCCAAATACCTTTGTATAAAATATGATACACATAAGTAATACATAACCAAGTTATTTTCCGATTTAAATACAGACAATAAAGAACAAGACAATATATCATCAGAGTAATACAACACAAAAACAGTCTAGTTTTATAATACTTCAGCAATTAATAAATTCTTTTAATTTTTATGTTCTTTAGAAACTGGCTTTTTGAAGGGAAAAAAAGGGTCTAGAAAGCCTCTTTTGTGGTTTATACATTCAATCAATAAGTCAACTGAATGCCTACAATATGTTGGGAACCTTTTCTAGAGGCTTTGTGAGGCACTCCAGTATAATTTTTGGGGAAGATACATATATACCACTATGGTTTAGGATAGAAAAAGCTAATAAAATACTTTATTTTTAATTCTATCAAATAGTCTATGCTCAAAATACATTTTATTGCCTATTTTCAACAATTTGTGGGTAGACATCCATCTGAGGCCTCCTGCTTCTGACCCTTTGGAAACCTGTACTTTTATTTATCTATTCATATATCCATTTGTTCATAAATTCCCAACCTCAGGTAGAATAGTTGGTGGAAGAATAAAAGATAAATGTATGTAAACATGCAAAAGACAGTTCCCAAACTCAAAGAGGTACAGTTTTTCTTCAATAGAGGAAAGTCAAGTGGGGAAGAAACAATCATTTGGTATATTCATAGAAGATTTAAGGTGCTAAGATACAGATCTGAGGGCATCCTTTAAAACTGTAACTGCTATTCTAACGTAACATATTATTATTAAACAAAATTACCTGATTTTCCTGATGATTTCAACTATTCATGCAATTATTATGAATAATCAAAACTCACTTAATAGTGATATTATCACACTGGTGACGTATGACATCCCCTGGAAAAGTCTAACCTTAGAATTAACTAATATAAGGACAAATCAAACTTGCTTGTATCTCTGAAGTACAAAATAGACTGGAAAAGAACTCTACAAATGCTGCAATAAAGAAAAAGAAAAGCAAACACCAAAAGTAGGTAGGAAATTTGCATCCTGTACCCAACAGTACAGACCCTTCCCATTCACTCGGTCCCATGAAGCTTGGGAGTTGCACAGCGGCACAACGGCCTGGGTACCTCCTGTCACGGATGCAGACCACAGAGCCACTCACCACGGAAAGTTAGAACCCCATGCATAGCAAGGCACAAGGACCCAAGTCTGCAGAGACACAGAATGGAACATAAGCAGCTAAGGAGTGCAACATATAAAAGTGCCCCAAGGGGACAAACAGACCACAGCAGAACTGCTGGCAAGAAGTGAACACACACAATCCAGTCTCTGCTGGTGGACCATCTAACTCAAAACAGACCTTTCTGGATTGACCTCTTCTGGCTCCTCAGGGCAGAATACTATAACGGGGAAGAAACCAGAGGCAGAAAAGCCACACAGAAAAACAGAAAGAGGGGGTGGGGTGGGAAACTGAACTGCTGTAAGACAGGATGGATTCCAGAACTGCAAAGTATAATGAAAAGGGGCTAATGATTGAGAGGGAAAATGTACACAAATCATAGCAGCTGGGGAGAAAATTCTGCAGAAAAACAAGGAGAACAGATCAAGATTCCTACAGAAGGAACAAAAGAAAGGAAATTTTCTCCTGGAGGTGAATCAATTACACAGAAAAGGCAATCTTAAATAATTGTACTGCATGTCCAGGGCAAGACTCACATGCAAAAGAGCTGAGAAAGTCTTAACACTTAAACACAGACTACTCTAAAGGTTCAGGATAAGCTAGAACAAGCATCAGAGAAGAATCTTAACACATAGTCAAACAATAATAAAATCCTAGGCAAGAGGGAGACAGTGACCTTCAGAGTTAACACATCAAAATTATCAGATGCCCAAATATCAGCAAAAATTGATACCTATACTAAGAAACAGGAAAATATGGCTCAATCAAGGGAACAAATTAACACTTCAGAGGAGCCACAGAATTTGGAACAACTTATCAAAAGAAGTTCAAACAAATCTTCTAAATTAATTAATGGAAATGAAAGGAAGTATGGATAGAGATAAACTAATGGTGGATATGGACATAAGGATATTAAGAAGCCAATATGGGAGCATAAAGAATTTAGACAATTAAAAAAGGACTGTGGTACTGTAACCCATAACATTCTTGGAAATTTCCTACATAACTACATGTTAAATCATGCTTTGAAAGTTATCACCTTTTTGTGTGTATACTTCGCAGTAAGAAAAAAAATAAACTATGAGAATGAAAGGCACAATAATGGAGATTTTAAATAAACTAAATGGGTAAGAGATTTCAAATAGAGTCGCAAGGCTATGCTGGAGGTTACCCTTATGCAAGCTTCGGCTAGATATTGCAAATTGCCATGGTATGCCGAGCCCTAACAGTATTCCTGAAAACCCTAAAGAATACCTAGGGCTCTATTTGAGATGCTATAAAAGTTTCACTCATGAAGCATATTTTACAGAAACTTAAAACTTCCAGATGGTTCCTATGCCAGATACGCATGAAAACTTAGAGGTACCAGTCTCTCCAAGAACATCAACCAGTTGCATCCCTCTACACCACAATGTCAACACCCCTTCTCAACATTAAAAAGTTAGAATGGTCATTGCCCAAATATCCCTGAAAAGTGAGAGAATGAACTAATGAGGGGGAGGAGTTGCAACAGAGAAGACAGGAGTTAACAATTGATTATGACACTGAATCATTATGTAGGTAAGTCTCTAATGTATTGGAACAGCTAGAAGGAAACACCTGAAATTGTGGAACGGTAACCAATACCATAATTTCAAATTTCCTCTTTAACTATTTGTTAAAATGCACTTTGAAATTTATCACTTTTCTGCATATATATTTCACAATAAAAATTGTTTAAAAATAAAAACAAACTAGAAGCATAATGCAGCAGTTATGAGGAGGTAGAAGAAAGAATCAGCAAACAAGAAAACAGGACAATTGAAATCAAAAAGTCAGAACACACGCAGAAAAGAACACAAATAATTTAGCAGTGCTTCATGGACTTGAGTGACAGCATGAAGCAAAACATAGGCATAATGCATGTCCCAAAAGGAGAAGAGGACGAAAATGGGGCAGAAAGAATATTTAAGGAAATGATGGCCGAAAAACAACCAACTCTTATGAAAAAACATACATACACATGTACAAGAGTGCAACGTACTCCAGAAAGAATAAACCCTAATAGACCTATTCCAAGACACGTACTAATGAAAATATTAAATGCCCACTATCAAGAGAGAAATCTGAAAGCTACAAGAGAAACCCAATTCATTAAATACAAGGGATCCTAAATAAGATTAAGGGCCAATTTCTCTTCAAAAACCATGGAGATGGCAAGGCAGTGGTATGATATATTTCAGGTACTGAAAGAGAAAAACTGCAAGACAAAAATTCTTTATCTGGCAAAACTGTCAGATAAAGTGAGAGTTTAAAATATTCATGGATAAACAGAAACTGAAAGAGTTCATCAAAGATACCTGCCCTACAAGAATTACTAAAGGGAGTTTCTGCAGAATGAAAGCAAAAGACAGGAGAGAGAGGCTTGGAGTAGTGTGAAGAAACGAAGATCATTAGTCAGGGTAATTAAAAGGGTAAATGCAAAACCAACAGTATTATATCCTCAATATACAACTCCACCGTTTAGTTCACATAAGAATCAGAATACAATTGGATAAGAAAAACACATATTACTTGATAATGGACATGTAAAATATAAAGTGATAAAGTGGAACAAAAACAACATGAAGAGGGAAAATAGAGAGTTATGGGAACAGAGAATGTGTATGGTATAGAAGCTAAGTTGGTATCTTTTCAAATTACTAGTTTATAGATATAGGTTATATAATACAAATCCCAAGACACTAACAAAGGAAGTATTTTAAAACTATACAGAAATAGAAATGAGAAAGAGATGATCCAGACAGACACATGAGAAAAGATTAACTATACATAAAAGGAAGCTGCAACAAAGGAAAAGGGAGACAAAAAAGACATGACAGATAAAAACCAAAGGCCAAAATGGCTGGTAAGTACTGCCTTTACAGTACTAACAGTGAATGTTAATGGATTAAACTGCCCAATCAAAAGACACAAACTGGGAAAACAGGTAAAAAGCACAATCCAACTATATGCTGGTTAAAAGAGACTCCCCATAAAACCCAAAGATACAACAGATTGAAAGAGAAAGGATGAAAGATACTCCATGCAAATAATAACCAAGAGCTAGAATAGCTATATTAATAGTAGACAAAATAGGCTTTAAGCCAAAAGCTCCCACTAGAAACAAAAAAGGATGCTATATATTAATAAAAGGGGCAATTCACCAAGCAGAAATAACAACCATAAATATTTAAGTACCTAACTATTGTGCCCCAAAGTACAAGATGGATTCAGTGGCAAAGCAAAATGGACAAAAAGATACCTCTAAAATAACTGTTGGAGACTTCAATATGCTACTCTCATCACATCTAGACAGAAGATCAATGAAGAAACAGAACATGAATAATATGAAAAATGAACTAGACTTAACAAACATATAAAGAACACTGAACCCCAAAAAAGCAGAATATACATTTTTCTCAAGAGCACACAGATCATTTTCCAGGATGTAACACGTTAGGTCACAAAACAAAAACTGTGAATAAATTTTAAAAGACTGAAATTATACAAAGCATCTTCTCTGACCACAATCGAATGAAACTGGAAATCAATACCAGCCAGAGAACTGGAAAATCGACAAACACATGGATGTTAAATAACACACTCTTAAACAATCAATGGGTCAAAGAAGAAATTACAATGGATATCAGTAAATATTTTGAGACAAACGAAAATGAGTACACACACAAAAAACACAATATATCAAAAACTGATGAGATATAGTGAAGGCAGTGCTGAGACAAAAACTTACAGCCCTAAATGCTTACATTTAAAAAGAAAGAGGGGTGGGGAGCTGCAGGCTGACAAGCTCCACCTGCTGGACAGGACAGGAAAAGCACAGAGTCTAGAGGGTTCACAGGAGGACATCACAACCTGCAGGGGTCTCATTCTCAGGGAAACTTCATGTGGATTACAATCTCCTCCTGAGACCTGGGCCTGTCTGGACTGGAAAAACCTGATTGGGGTCGATGATACCTGGGAAGACCCTCTCACAAAAAGGTTACGTAGAGGCAGAACAAAAATCAGAAAAACAAGAGCAAAAAAATTCTGATCAACTAAACAAAAGCTATGTTGCAGGTCTAGAATAAGTTGAACTGAATGCCAAAGAACAGATAGAGAACAAAGCTAACCAACAAGAAAACCCAAAGTAAGAGTGAAAACAAGCTCCAGAATAAGGTAATCAAGAAAATCAGAGGCCTAGACAGCTAAAAAATAACAAGCTGCTCTAGGAAACACAAAAATATAGACCAGCCTCAGGAACAAACTAATGCTTCAACTGAGATACAGGAATTGAAACAACAATTAAAGACATCCAAACTAATATTCTAAATCAAATCAAAGAACTGAAGGAAAATGTGGCAAAAGAGATGAAGGATATAAAGAAGAAACTGAATGACCATAAAGAAGAATTTATAAGCTTGAAAAATCAAATAGCAAAACTTATGGGAATGAAGGGCACAAAACAAGAGATGAAAACCAATATGGAGACATACAACAGATTTCAAGAGGCAGAAGAAAGGATCAGTAAACTAGAAGACAGGACATCTGAAATCCTACACATATAAGACAGATAGAGAAAAGAATGGAAAAAATATGAGCAGGGTCTTAAAGAACTGAATGGCAACATGAGCACACGAATATACATGCCATGGGTGTCCCAGAAGGAGAAGAGAAGGAAAAAAGGGCAGAAATAACAATAGAAGAAATAATCACTGAAAATTTCCCAACTCTTATGAAAGACATAAAATTACAGATTCAAGAAATACAGCATATCCCAAACAGAAAAGATCCTAACAGACCTACTCCAAGACCAAAACACTTACTGATCAGGTTTTTCAATGTCAAAGACAGAAAACTCAGAAAGCATCAAGAGAAAAGCGATCCATCACATACAAGGAAAGCTTGATAAGACCATGTATGGATTTCTCCAAACTATGGAGGCAAGAAGACTGTGACATATTTAAGATACTGAAAGACAAAAACTGCCAACCAAGAATTCTATAACCAGCAAAACTGCCCTTCAGTAATGAGGGAGAGATTAAAATATTGTCATACAGACACTGAGAGAGTTTGTGAATAAGAGACGTGAGCTACAAGAGATACTAAAGCGAGTGTTACAGATTAATAGAAAAAGACAGGAGAGAGAGGTTTGGAGAATAGTGTAGAAATTAAGATTATCAGGAAGAGTAAAAGGAGAAAGAGAAAAAAAAAGATATGGCATATGAAATTCAAAAGACAAAATGGTAGAAGAAACTACTGCTCTTACAGTAATAACATTAATGTTAATGCATTAAACTCCCCAATAAAAAGACATAGGCAGAATGGATTAAAAAACAGTACACTTCTGTATGCTGTCTTCAAGAAATTCACTTTAGACACAAAGACAAAAATAAGCTGAAAGTGAAAGATTGGAAAAAGATAATTCACACAAATAAAAGCCAGAAAAGAGTGCAGGTAGCTATATTAATGTCAGACAAATTAAGACTTTAAACGAAAATAATTAAAAGAGACAAAGAAGGACACTATATATTAATAAAAGAGTCAATTCATAAAGAAAATATAACAATCATAAATATACACCGAGCCAGAGTGCACAAAATACATGAGACAAACACTGACAACACTGAAGGGAGAAGTAGATACATCTACAATAATAGTTGGCGACTTCAATACACCGCTCTCATCAATGGATAGAACATCTAGACATAGGGTCAATAGGAAACCAAGATGTTAAAATTGTATGATAAATGAACTAGACTTCACAGACATTTATAGAACACTACACCCCCAAAACAGCAGGATACACATTTTTCTCAAGTGCTCATGAATCATTCTCTAGAATAGACTACATGTTGGATCACAAAGCAAGTCTCAACTAGTTTAAAAATACTGATATTATACAAAACACTTTCTCAGATCATAATGGAATAAAGTTAGAAATCACTAACAGATAGAAGATTGGAAATTTCAGAAATATATCGATGCTAAAAAACAGACTCTCAAACAACCAGTGGAGGAACAGATTACAGGAAAAATTAGTAAACATATCAAGACAAATGACAATTAAAACACAACCTATCAAAACTTATGGGATGCAGCAAAGGTGGTGCTGAGAGGGAAATTTATTGCCCCAAATGCCTATATTAAAAGAGAAGAAAGAGCAACAATTGAAGAATTAACTGTTCACCTAGAGGAACTAGAGAAAGAACACCAAGCCAACCCCAAAGCAAACAAAAGGAAAGAAATAACAAAGGTTAGAGCAGAAATAAATGAAACTGAGAACAGGAAAACAAGACAGAAAAATCAACAAAACCAGAAGTTGGTTCTTGGAGAAAAATCAATAAAATCGATGGACCCTTAGCTAGGCTAATGAGAGAGGGAAGAGAGGGGGGAGGGGGAGGAGGGAGGGACAGAGAGAGGAGAGGTGAGGGATGGAGAGAGAGGGAGAAAGGAGGGAGGGAGAGAGGGAGGGAGAAAGAGGAAGAGAGAACGTGAGAGAGCAGATGCAAATAAATACAATCAGGAAAATAAAAAACAACAGTGAAAATTAAAGACCTAACTGCAAACCTGAAGAAACAAAAAAAGAACAGCAAACCAACTCCAAAACAAGGAAAGTGTTCCAGTTTGCTAATGCTGCCATTATGCAAAATATAAGAAATGGACTGGCTTTTATAAATGGGGTTTATTTGGTTACAAAGTCACAGTTCAAGGCCATAGAAGAGTCCAGACTAAGTCATCAACAAGCGTATACCTTCACTGAAGAACAGCTGCTAGTGTCCAGAAAACCTCTGTTAGCTGGGAAGGCATGTGGCTGCATCTGCTGATTCCTTGCTTTGAGGTTCCGATTTCAAAATGGCTTTCTCCAAAATGTCTCTGGGTTTCTCTTAACTTAGCATCTCCAAATGTCCTTCTGTCTGCATCTCTAAGAATCTCTAAGTGTCAGCAAGCATCTCTTGGGGCAGTTTTTCCTCTCTTAGCTTCCCCAGGGCAAACTCTGGGCTACCATCTCAAAGTGTCAGCAAGCAACTCTGTTGGCTTCCAAGTGTCTAATGTCTGTGTGTTTCAGTTTAGCATATCCCAGGGCATTTTCCTCTCTCTGCTCTCTGTGAGAGCTCCCAGTAAACTATTCAAGACATACCCTAAATGGGCAGGGCCAAATCTCCATGGAAACATTCAATAAAGAGATCACACCCTGATCAAAAAGATTAATCAATCTGTGCCCACAAGATTGCATTAAAGAATATGGCCTTTTCTGGGGGCATAATATATACAAACCAGCAAAGGAAGGAAAGAAATAACAAAGATTAGAGGAGAAATAAATAAAATTGAGAATTAAAACAGAATTAATAAACCAAAAGTTGGTTCTTTGAGAAGATTAATAACATTAACAAACCTTTGGCTAGACTGACAAAAAAAGAAAGAAGATGCAAATAAATAAAATCAGGAATGAGAAAGGGAGCATTACCACTGACCCCACAGAAATAAAAGGATCATAAGCACATAATAGGAACAAATGTATACCCAAAAATTCACAACCTAGATGAAATGAACAAACTGCTAGAAACACACAAACAACCTACAATGACTCGAGAAGAAATAAAAGATCTCAACAGACCAATAACTAGTAATGAGATTAAATTAGTTACCAAAAACCTCCATACATCACATATATATACCAAATTTTGTATATCCATTCATTGGTTGATGGACACTTGGGATGTTTCCATCACTTAACAATGGTGAATAATTCTGCTATGAACATAGGTGGTGCAATGTCTGTTTGCAATGGAGTACTATCCACCTGTAAGAAGGAATGATGTCATGAAGCACACAATAACATGGATGAAACTTGAGGACATGTTGAATTGAAGTAAAAAACAAGAGGACAAATATTGTATGATCTCACTATTACGAGCTAATTAAAATATGTAAACTCAAAGATATAAAATCTAGAATACAGGTTACCAGGGGATAGAATGAGGCTAGAGAATGGGGTGTGACTGCCTAATACGTCCAGAATGTTTAACCAGATTTAACTTAGAACATTAGGAAGCAGATAGTGCTGATGGTAGCACAAAATTTCGAGTATAATTAACAGTACTGAACTGTGAGTGAATGTGGTTAAAAGCAGTAGTTTAGAGTCATGCATGTCACCAAAAGAAAAGCTAGAGGTGAAAACATGGGAATGTATAACACAGTGAATCTTCTGGTGGACAATGACTGTAATTAACAGTACAAATATTTAAAAATTCTTTTATGAAACAGAGCAACTGCATGACACTATTTTAAGGAGTAAATAACAGGGGTATTTGGTAGAAAATGTATCTATAGCAAACTATGGACTATAATTAACAGTAATATCTTTTTTTTCTTGTATATCCTTTTTTTGAACTTTTGTTATCAAAAAAATTTTTTTTAATTTTCAAAACAAAACAGAGGAATAAGAAAAATAAATAACCTAAAATAACTACATTGCTTCCAACATGTCCCTACCATACCCCAAGAAAATTAACAAACCATAACAAAACAAAGGAATAAGAAAAACAAATAACCTAAAATAACTACTTTGCTTCCAAACTGTTCCTACCATACTCAAGAAAATTTACAAACCATAATCATTCCTGAGCATTTCCATAACATTTAGATTATCCTCAACAGTTTATCTGTTCTTATTAGAGTATCGTTCCCCCTTCACTAGTTGCTGTCTATCTCTAGGTCCCCTACATTTTAAAATATAAAATATTTATTTTACATTTTTCACAGAGTTCACATTAGTGGTAACATACAATATCTCTCCTTTTGTGTCTAGCTTATTTCACTCAGCATTATGTCTTCAAGCATCATCCATGTTGTCATGTTTCATGACCTCATTCCTTCTTACTGCTGCACAGTATTCCATCGTATGTGTATACCACATTTTGCTTACCCACTCATCTGCTGAAGGACATCTGGACTGTTTCCATCTCTTGGCAACTGTGAATAATGCCACTATGAACATTGGTGTGCAAATATCTGTTTGTGTCGCTGCTTTCAGATCTTCTGGGTATCTACCGAGAAGTGAAATTGCTGGATCGAAGGGTAACTCAATATTAGTTTTCCAAGGAACTGCCAGACTGTTTTCCAGAGTGGCTGTACCATTATATAGACCACCAGCAATGAGTAAGAGTTCCAATTTCTCCACATCCTCTCTAGCATTTGCAGTTTCCTGTTTGTTGAATGGCATCCATTCTCATGGGTGTGCAAATCTCACTGTGGTCTTGATTTGTATCTCCCTAATAGCTAGTGAAGATGAACATTTTTTCAAGTGTTTTTTAGCCATTTGTATTTCCTCTTCAGAGAAATGTCTTTTCATATCTTTTGCCCATTTTATAACTGGATTGTTTGTACTGTCTTTAGAGTTATAGGATTTCATTACACATACAAGATATCAGTCTTTTGTCAGAGCCATGGTTTCCAAATATTTTTTCCCATTGAGTTGGCTGCCTCTTCACCTTTTTGACAAATTCCTTTGAAGTACAGAAGCTTTTAATTTTGAGGAGTTCCCATTTATCTACTTTTTCTTTCATTGTTTGTGCTTTGGGTGTAAAGTCTAAGAAGCGACCTCTTTATACGAGGTCTTGAAGATGTTTCCCTACATTATCTTCCAGGAGTTTTACGGTACAGTCTCTTATATTGAGGTCTTTGATCCACTTTGAGTTAATTCTTGTGTAGGGTGTGAGTAGGGGCCCTCTTTCATTCTTTTGGATATGGATATCCAGCTCTCCTGGCCCCATTTGTTGAAAAGACTGTTATGTCCCAATTCAGTGGGTTTGGGGGGGGCCTTATAAAAAGATCAGTCGATAGTAGATCTGGGGGTCTATTTCTGATTTCTAAATTTGATTCCATGGATCAATATGCCTATCTTTGTACCAATACCATGCTGTTTCGACTACTATAGCTTTATAGTAAGCTTCAAAGTCAGGAAATATAAATCCTCCAGCTTCATTTTTCTTTTTTAAAATGTTTTTAGCAATTCAAGGCATCTTTCCTTTCCAAATAAATTTGAGAACTAGCTTTTCCAAGTCTGCAAGGTACATTGTTGGAATTTTGATTGCAATTGCATTGAATCTGTAGATGAGTTTGGGTAGAGCTGACATCTTAACAACATTTACCCTGCCTATCCATGAACAACCCAGACTGACCAGAAAATAAATAGAAGAACTCAACAAAACAATCACAAGCAAAGAGATCCAATCGGTCATCAAAAAGCTTCCTACAAATAAAAGCTAAGGGCCAAATGGTTTCACAGGGGAATTCTACCACACTGACACCAATCTTACTTAAACTCTTTCAAAAAATTGAAGAAAATGGAACACTACACCTAACTCATTTTATGAAACTAACATCACTCTAATATCAAAACCAGGTAAAGATGCTACAAAAAAAGGAAAACTACAGGCAATCTGCCTCATGAATACAGACACAAAAATTCTCAAGAAAATACTTACAAATCGAATCCAAAGACACATTAATAAAATCATACACCAAGTGGGGTTCATTCCAGACATGCAAGGATGGTTCAACATAAGAAAATCAATGTAATACAACACATTAACAAATCAAAAGGGAAAAATCAAATGATCATCTCAATAGATGATGAAAAAGCACTCAACAAAATCCAGTGTCCTTTCTTGATAAAAACACTTCAAAAGGTAGGAATTGAAGAAAACTTCCTCAATATAATAAAGGGCATATATGAAAAACCCACAGCCAGAATAGTAGTCAATGGTGAGAGACTGAAAGCCTTCCCTCTAAGATCATGAATGAGACAAGGATGCCTGCTATCACCACTGTTATTCAACATTGTGCTAGACATGCTAGCCAGAGCAATCCAGCAAGACAAAGAAATAAAAGACATCCAAATTGGAAAGGAAGAAGTAAAACTGTCATTATTTGCAGATGATATGATCTTATATTTGGAAAACCCTGAGAAACCGATGACACAGCTACTTGAGCTAATAAACAAATTTAACAAACTAGCAGGGTACAAGATTATGCATATAAGTCAGTAATCTTCCTAGTCCCCAGAAATGGCCTAACTGAAGAAACACTCAAAGATTCCATTCTCAATAGCAACTAAGAAAATGAAGTACCTAGGAATAAACTTAACAAAGGATATAAAAGACCTATACATAGAAAATTACACCTCTTTACTAAAAGAAATAGAAGGGGGCCTAAAAAAGATGTAAAAACGTTCCATGTTCATGGATAGAAGGCTAAATGTCATTAAGATGTCAATTCTACCCAAACAGTAATATCTTAATATTCTTTCATCAACAGTAACAAAGGTACCACACCAATATTAGGGGTCACAATAAGTGTGATAAGTGATATGGGATATTTTGGGTTACCTTTTATATTTTTACTTTATATTATTATTATAATTATTATTATTTTGGAGTAACAAAGATGTTCTAAAATTGACTGTGGTGATCACTGCAAAACTATGTGATAATACTGGGAGCCACTGATGGCATACTTTGGATGGATTATATGGTGTGTGAATGTAACTCAATAAAATGGCATTTTTAAAAAAAAAACTCCCTAAAAATAAAAGCCCATACAAGATGGCTTCACAGATAAACCCTACCAAACATTCCGAGAAGAATTAATACCAAACCTGCTCAACATCTTTCAAGAAACTGAAGAGGAAGAGGGAACACTATATAACTCATTCTAAGAGGCCAACATCATCCTAATACCAAAGACAGATACAGATACCACAAGAAAAGAAAAATACAGATAAATTTCTCTTATGAATACAGATCCAAAAATCCTCAAAAAAATTAACAAAATGAATCCAACAGCACATGAAAAAAAAATATACACCACGATCAAGTGGGATTTATCCCACGTATGCAAGGGTGGTTCAACATAAGAAAACCAATTAATATAATACACCACATTAACAAAACAAAGGGGAAAAACTACATGATCATCATCATTAACACAGAAAAGGCATTATACAAAATCCAGCATTCTTTCTTTTTTTTTTTTTTTTTTTTTTTAAATCTTCATTTTATTGAGATATATTCACATACCACGCAGTCATACAAAACAAATCGTACTTTCGATTGTTTACAGTACCATTACATAGTGGTACATTCATCACCCAAATCAATCCCTGACACCTTCATTAGCACACACACAAAAATAACAAGAATAATAATTAGAGTGAAAAAGAACAATTGAAGTAAAAAAGAACACTGGGTACCTCTGTCTGTCTGTTTCCTTCCCCTATTTTTCTACTCATCCATCCATAAACTAGACAAAGTGGAGTATGGTCCTTATGGCTTTCCCAATCCCATTGTCACCCCTCATAAGCTACATTTTTATACAATTGTCTTCGAGATTCATGGGTTCTGGGTTGTAGTTTGATAGTTTCAGGTATCCACCACCAGCTACCCCAATTCTTTAGAACCTAAAAAAGGTTGTCTAAAGTGTGCGTAAGAGTGCCCACCAGAGTGATCTCTCGGCTCGTTTTGGAATCTCTCTGCCACTGAAGCTTATTTCATTTCCTTTCACATCCCCCTTTTGGTCAAGAAGATGTTCTCCATCCCACGATGCCGGGTCTACATTCCTCCCCGGGAGTCATATTCCACGTTGCCAGGGAGATTCACTTCCCTGGGTGTCTGATCCCACGTAGGGGGGAGGGCAGTGATTTCACCTTTCAAGTTGGCTTAGCCAGAGAGAGAGGGCCACATCTGAGCAACAAAGAGGCATTCAGGAGGAGACTCTTAGGCACAAATACAGGGAGGCCTAGCCTCTCCTTTGCAGCAACCGTCTTCCCAAGGGTAAAACTTATGGTAGAGGGCTCAACCCATCAAACCACCAGTCCCCTATGTCTGTGGTCATGTTAGCAACCATGGAGGTGGGGTAGGCGAATACCCCTGCATTCTCCACAGGCTCCTCAAGGGGGCACTACATCTTTTTTTTTTTTTTTCCTTGTCTTTTTTCTTTTCTTTTTTTTTTTTAACTTTCCCTTCTTTTTTCAAATCAACTGTATGAAAAAAAAAGTTAAAAAGAAAACAAACATACAATAAAAGAACATTTCAAAGAGACCATAGCAAGGGAGTAAGAAAAAGACAACTAACCTAAGATAACTGCTTAACTTCCAACATGTTCCTACTTTACCCCAAGAAAGTTACATAATATAGCAACATTTCAGTGAACTTGTTCCTACTACATCCATCAGAAATTAACAGACCATAGTCATTTCTGGGCATCCCCAGAACGTTAAATAGCTTATCTGTTCTTCTTGGATTATTGTTCCCCCTTCCTTAATTGCTCTCTACTGCTAGTTCCCCTACATTCTACATTATAAACCATTTGTTTTACATTTTTCAAAGTTCACATTAGTGGTAGCATATAATATTTCTCTTTTTGTGCCTGGCTTATTTCGCTCAGCATTATGTCTTCAAGGTTCATCCATGTTGTCATATGTTTCACCAGATCGTTCCTTCTTACTGCCGCGTAGTATTCCATCGTGTGTATATACCACATTTTATTTATCCACTCATCTGTTGAAGGACATTTGGGTTGTTTCCATCTCTTGGCAATTGTGAATAATGCTGCTATGAACATTGGCGTGCAGATATCTGTTCGTGTCACTGCTTTCCGATCTTCCGGGTATATACCGAGAAGTGCAATCGCTGGATCGAATGGTAGCTCTATATCTAGTTTTCTAAGGAACTGCCAGACTGACTTCCAGAGTGGCTGAACCATTGTACAGTCCCACCAACAATGAATAAGAGTTCCAATTTCTCCACATCCCCTCCAGCATTTGTAGTTTCCTGTTTGTTTAATGGCAGCCATTCTAACCGGTGTTAGATGGTATCTCATTGTGGTCTTAATTTGCATCTCTCTAATAGCTAGTGAAGCTGAACATTTTTTCATGTGTTTCTTGGCCATTTGTATTTCCTCTTCAGAGAACTGTCTTTTCATATCTTTTGCCCATTTTATAATTGGGCTGTCTGTACTATTGTCATTGAGTTGTAGGATTTCTTTGTATATGCAAGATATCAGTCTTTTGTCAGATACATGGTTTCCAAAAATTTTTTCCCATTGAGTTGGCTGCCTCTTTACCTTTTTGAGAAATTCCTTTGAGGTGCAGAAACTTCTAAGCTTGAGGAGTTCCCATTTATCTATTTTCTCTTTTGTTGCTTGTGCTTTGGGTGTAAAGTCTAGGAAGTGGCCTCCTAATACAAGGTCTTGAAGATGTTTTCCTACATTATCTTCTAGGAGTTTTATGGTACTTTCTTTTATATTGAGATCTTTGGTCTATTTTGAGTTAATTTTTGTGTAGGGGGTGAGGTAGGGGTCCTCTTTCATTCTTTTGGATATGGATATCCAACTCTCCCAGCCCCATTTGTTGAAAAGACCATTATGGCTCAGTTCGGTGACTTTGGGGGCCTTATCAAAGATCAGTCGGCCATAGATCTGAGGGTCTATCTCTGAATTCTCAATTCGATTCCATTGATCTATATGTCTATCTTTGTGCCAGTACCATGCTGTTTTGGCAACTGTGGCTTTATAATAAGCTTCAAAGTCAGGGAGTGTAAGTCCTCCCACTTCGTTTTTCTTTTTTAGAGTGTCTTTAGCAATTCGAGGCATCTTCCCTTTCCAAATAAATTTGATAACTAGCTTTTCCAAGTCTGCAAAGTAGGTTGTTGGAATTTTGATTGGGATTGCATTGAATCTGTAGATGAGTTTGGGTAGAATTGACATCTTAATGACATTTAGCCTTCCTATCCATGAACATGGAATATTTTTCCATCTTTTAAGGTCCCCTTCTATTTCTTTTAGTAGAGTTATGTAGTTTTCTTGTATAGGTCTTTTACATCTTTGGTTAAGTTTATTCCTAGGTACTTGATTTTTTTAGTTGCTATTGAAAATGGTATCTTTTTCTTGAGTGTCTCTTCAGTTTGTTCATTTCTAGCATATAGAAACATTACTGACTTATGTGCATTAATCTTGTATCCCGCTACTTTGCTAAATTTGTTTATTAGCTCTAGTAGGTGTATCGTTGATTTCTCAGGGTTTTCTAGATATAAGATCATATCATCTGCAAACAATGACAGTTTTACTTCTTCTTTTCCAATTTGGATGCCTTTTATTTCTTTGTCTTGCCGGATTGCCCTGGCTAGCACTTCCAGCACAATGTTGAATAACAGTGGTGACAGCGGGCATCCTTGTCTTGTTCCTGATCTTAGAGGGAAGGCTTTCAGTCTCTCACCATTGAGTACTATGCTGGCTGTGGGTTTTTCATATATGCTCTTTATCATGTTAAGGAAGTTTCCTTCAATTCCTACCTTTTAAAGTGTTTTTATCAAAAAGGGATGTTGGATTTTGTCAAATGCTTTTTCAGCATCTATTGAGATGATCAATTGATTTTTCCCTTTTGAGTTTTTAATGTGTTGTAATACATTGATTGTTTTTCTTATGTTGAACCATCCTTGCATGCCTGGAATGAACCCCACTTGGTCATGGTGTATGATTTTTTTAATGTGTCTTTGGATTCGATTTGCAAGTATTTTGTTGAGGATTTTTGCATCTATATTCATTAGGGAGATTGGCCGGTAGTTTTCCTTTTTTGTGGCATCTTTGCCTGGTTTTGGTATTAGATTGATGTTAGCTTCATAAAATGAGTTAGGTAGTGTTCCATTTTTATCAATGTTTTGAAAGAGTTTCAGTAAGATTGGTGTCAGTTCTTTCTGGAAAGTTTGGTAGAATTCCCCTGTGAAGCCATCTGGCCCTGGGCATTTATTTGTGGGAAGATTTTTGATGACTGATTGGATCTCTTTGCTTGTGATGGGTTGGTTGAGGTCTTCTATTTCTTCTCTGGTCAGTCTAGGTTGTTCATATGTTTCCAGGAAATTGTCCATTTCTTCTACATTATCCAGTTTGTTGCCATACAGTTGTTCATAATATCCTCTTATAGTTTTTTTAATTTCTTCAGGATCTGCAGTTATGTCACCTTTTTCATTCATTATTTGTTTATATGGGTCTTCTCTCTTTTTGATTTTGTCAGTCTAGCTAGGGGCTTGTCAATCTTGTTGATCTTCTCAAAGAACCAACTTTTGGTGATATTTATCCTTTCTATTGTTTTTTTGTTCTCTATGTCATTTATTTCTGCTTTAATCCTTGTTATTTCTTTTCTTGTACTTGGTTTAGGATTGGTTTGCTGTTCATTTTCTAGCTTCTTCAGTTGATCCATTAGTTCTTTGATTTTGGCTCTTTCTTCCTTTTTAATATATGCGTTTAGTGCTATAAATTTCCCCCTTAGCACTGCTTTTGCTGCATCCCATAGGTTTTGGTATGTTGTGTTCTCATTTTCATTCGTCTCTATATATTTAGCAATTTCTCTTGCTATTTCTTCTTTAACCCACTGATTGTTTAGGAGTGTGTTGTTTAACCTCCAGGTATTTGTGAATTTTCTAAGTCTCTGATGGTTATTGACTTCTAATTGTATTCCATTGTGGTCAGAGAATGTGCTTTGAATAATTTCAATCTTTTTAAATTTATTGAGGCTTGTTTTATGTCCCAGCATATGATCTATTCTGGAGAAAGTTCCGTGAGCACTAGAAAAGTATGTGTATCCTGGTGATTTGGGATGTAATGTCCTGTAGATGTCTGTTAAATCTAATTCATTTATCAGATTGTTTAGGTTTTCAATTTCCTTATTGGTCTTCTGTCTGGTTGATGTATCTATAGGAGAGAGTGATGTGTTGAAGTCTCCCACAATTATTGTGGAAACATCAATTGCTTCCTTTAGTTTTGCCAATGTTTCTCTCATGTATTTTGTGGCACCTTGATTGGGTGCATAGACATTTACGATTGTTATTTCTTCTTGCTGAATTGCCCCTTTTATTAGTATGTAGTGGCCTTCTTTGTCTCTCAAAACATCCCTGCATTTGAAGTCTATTTTATCTGAGATTAATATTGCTACACCTGCTTTCTTTTGGCTGTAGCTTGCATGAAATATTTTTTTCCATCCTTTCACTTTCAGTTTCTTTGTGTCCCTGTGTCTAAGATGAGTCTCTTGTATGCAACATATTGATGGTTCATTTTTTTGATCCATTCTGAGAATCTATATCTTTTAATTGGGGAGTTTAATCCATTTACATTCAACGTTAAAACCGTGAAGGCATTTCTTGAATCGGCCATCTTATCCTTTGGATTATGTTTGCCATATTTTCCCTCTCTCTATTAATATCCTTTATTGTACCCATACCGAATCTCTTTAGTACTGAACCTTTCTCCAATTCTCTCTGTCCTGTCTTTGTTTCTCTGTCTGTAGGGCTCCCTTTAGTATCTCCAGTAGGGCAGGTCTCTTGTTAGCAAATTCTCTCAGCATTTCTTTGTCTGTGAAAAATTTAAGCTCTCCCTCAAATTTGAAGGAGAGCTTTGCTGGATAAAGTATTCTTGGCTGGAAATTCCTCTCACTCAGAATTTTAAATATATCGTGCCACTGCCTTCTCGCCTCCATGGTGGCTGCTGAGTAGTCACTACTTAGTCTTATGCTGTTTCCTTTGTATGTGGTGAATTGCTTTTCTCTTGCTGCTTTCAGAACTTGCTCCTTCTCTTCTATGTTTGACAGTGTGATCAGTATATGTCTCGGAGTGGGTTTTTTTGGATTTATTCTATTTGGAGTTCGCTGAGCATTTATGATTTGTGTATTTATGTTGTTTAGCAGATTTGGGAAGTTTTCCCCAACAATTTCTTTGAATACTCTTCCTAGACCTTTACCCTTTTCTTCCCCTTCTGGGACACCAATGAGTCTTATATTAGGACGTTTCATATTATCTATCATATCCCTGAGGTCCATTTCGAGTTTTTCAATTTTTTTCCCCATTCTTTCTTTATGCTTTCATTTTCCATTCTGTCATCTTCCAGGTCACTGATTCGTTGTTCAACTTCCTCTAGTCTTGTACTATGAGTGTCCAGAATCTTTTTAATTTGGTCAACAGTTTCTTTAATTTCCATAAGATCATCCATTTTTTTATTTAGTCTTGCAGTGTCTTCTTTATGCTCTTCTAGGGTCTTCTTGATTTCCTTCATATCCCGTACTATGGTCTCATTGTTCATCTTTAGTTCTTTGAGTAGCTGCTCTAGGTGTGTCTCTTCTGGTCTTTTGATTTGGGTGCTTGGGCTTGGGTTATCCATATCGTCTGGTTTTTTCATATGCTTTATAATTTTCTGTTGTTTTTGGCCTCGTGGCATTTGCTGAACTTGATAGGGTTCTTTTAGGGTTTGTAGACCAGTTGAAGTCCTTATCTCTAATTTATCAGATCTACAGCTTCGTGGAGTACACTTTCTCTAACTAACCAGCAGGTGGCGTCCACGAGCCACCTGTTCTCCACAAGCCAGATCTCCCCTGCTTAGCCTTTTTGGTGAGTGGGGGAGTGAGTCTTGTGGGGCCCAATTGGTGTACCAAGCTTGCGTGTGTAGTTGGTGTTGCCTGCCCTGTATGTGGGGCGTGTTTCTGGGCAGTTGGGGAGGGGGGGTGGCCCTAACAATCAAATCTCCCTGATGATCCTAGAGTTTTAAAGCTACTGCAATAGTCTAATCCTTCAGTTCAGTCCTGCCACAGTTTGTCTCTGCCACTGACCCACAAGTCTTTGGTATTGGCGTATGGCTCCTGAGACTTGCAAGTGGGCCCCTCTTCCAGGCTGTGCACCCCGGGTCCTCTGTTGAGGGATGACTGTGCTATGTCACAGGTGAGTGCCGTCCCCCCAGGGCAGTTCTGGGCTGCTGGGCTGTGTTGGGAGGCTCCCAGTCTGCTCAAATGATGGCTGAATGGGGCTCTGTTAATTCACACTGCTCCCCCTTCCCAGCTCTGGGACATTCAGCTGAGGTTGCAGGGAAGGCTAATGTCCACGCCCAGTTTTGTGGTGTGTGCCTGTTATTTGAAGCACTTCCGTCACACTGGGTTGTCTGGGGCAGCTCTGGGCTATGGGGCTGGCGATGGGCAGGAGTGTTTCCTGTCCACCAGGATGGTGGCTGTGAGCGGACACCCCCCTTTTCTTGGGAAGTTGTGTTGTTTAGTGAATTTTCTCAGCCACTGGATTATTGCCTTTTGTCTCAGAGCTCTCTTAGTTCTGCTCTTGACTTGACGTGCCCAAATTTCAATTCTTTGAAGCTTTCTGTATTGAGCTTCTTAGAGTAATTGTTTTAGAAAAAGCAAAAAGGATTTTAAAAAAAAAAAAAAAAAAAAAAAAAAAAACGGCCCTCCTCAGAGATCTAATGGGTTATTGAAATGCTAATAGACAAAGCAACCAGGGCCATTAAGGAAAGGTGCACAGGGCAGAGAGATCAGCCTTGCTTCGGGATTTGCATATGCGCCTCAAGGCCTGATCTCCGCCCTTCCCCTTTCTGTGTTCACCAGAACTCCAAAAATCCTCTGCTTTTATTTTGGAGTTTTTCGTGTTGTTTTTTTTCTATGCCTGTCTCCTCTCTGCTGGGCTGGCTGCTCTCAGATTCTCTGGTGTCTGGTCTCAGTCTATCTATGGTTGGAGTTTGAATCAGTAGAATGAGTTTCCGATAAGAGCAGCCACTGCAATTCTCCCTTCTCCTTCCTGGAGCTGACAGCCCCTCCTCCCCCGGGACTGAGCCTGGCAGGGAGGGGCGCGGGTCCCCTGGCCGCAAAAACTTACAGATTTCGCTGAACTCAGCAGTTCCACGTTTTCATGAGTGTTGTGTGAAGTATGCCCAAAGACAGATTGCTCTGTGGTGTCCAGTCCACGCAGTTCCTGGCTTTTTACCTACTTTCCTGGAGGAGTAACTAAAACATACAGCTCACCAGTCTGCCATCTTGCCCCGCCTCCTCCAGCATTCTTTCTTGTAAAAATATTTAGAAAACTAGGAACAGAAGGAAATTTCCTCAACATGATAAAGGGCATATATGAAAAACCCACTGCTAACATCATACTCAATGCTGAAAGACTGAAAGCTTTCCCTCTAAGATGCAGAATAACACAACGATGCCACTGTCACCACTGTAATCCACCACTGTACTGGAAATTCTAGGCAGATCAATTAGGCAAGAAAAAAAAAATAAAAGGAATTGAAATTGGAAAGGAAGAAGTAAAACTTTCAACATTTGCATATGACATGACCCTGTATATAGAAAGTCCCCCAAAAATCTACCACAAAGCTACTAGAACTAATGAAACAAATTCATCAAAGTGGTGAGGTACACACAAAAATCAATAGGGTTTCTATATCCTAGTAATGAGCAATCTGAGGAGGAAATCAAGGGAAAAACTCCATTCACAATACCAACTAAAAGAATCAAATATCTAGGAATAAACTTAACCAATGATGTAATTGACTAGTACACAGAAAACCACAAAACACTGCAAAAAGAAATTAAATAAAACCTAAATAAATGGGATGACATTCCATGTTCATGGACTGGAAAAGTAAGTTGTTCTAGTTTGCTAATGCTGCCAGAATGCAAAACACCAGAAATGGATTGGCTTTTATAAAGGGGGTTTATTTGGTTATACAGTTACAGTCTTAAGGCCATAAAGTGTCCAAGGTAAGTCATCAACAAACGGGTACCTTCACCGGAGGACGGCCAATGGTGTCCAGAAAATCTCTGTTAGCTGGGAAGGCATGTGGCTGGCGTCTGCTCCAAGTTCTGGTTTTGAAATGGCTTTCTCCCAGGACACTCCTCTCTAGGCTGCAGTTCCTCAAAAATGTCACTCTTAGTTGTACTTGGAATATTTGTCCTCTCTCAGCTTCTCCAGAGCAAGAGCCTGCTTTCAACGGCACTCTTCAAACTGTCTCTCATCTGCAGCTCCCGTGCTTTCTTCAAAGTGTCCCTCTTCTCTGTAGCTCCTCTTCAAAACATCACTCACAGCTGCATCAAATTCCCTCTGCCCATCAGCTCATTTATATGGCTGCACTTATCAAGGCCCATTCTAAATGGGTGGGGCCATGCCTCCATGGAAATATCTCATCAGAGTTATCACCTACAGTTGGGTGGGGCACATTTCCATGCAAATCTAATCAGTACCAAAATGTCTGCCCCACAAGACTGCATCAAAGAATATGGCTTTTTCTGGGGGACATAATACATTCAAACTGGCACAATAAATATTGTTAAGATGTCAATTATATCCAAAATGACTTCCAGATTCAACACAATCCCAATCAAAATTCCAACAGCCTTCTTGGCAGAAATGGAAAAGCCAATCATCAAATTTATTTGGAAGGGTAAGGGACCCTGAATAGCCAAAAACATCATGAAAAAGAAGAATGAAATTGGAGGGCTCACACTTCCTGACTTTAAAACGTATTACAAAGCTACAGTGGTCAAAACAGTATAGTATCGATACAAGGATAGATATACTGACCAATGGAATCAAATTGGGAGTCAGAAATAGATCTCACATCTAGGGCCAACTGGTTTCTGACAAGACTGACAAGGTCACTTAATTGGGAAAGAACAGTGTTCTCAACAAATTGTGCTGGGAGAACTGGATATCCACATGCAAAAGAATGAAAAACAATCCCTATCTCACAATTCATAAAAAAGTTAACTCAAAATGGATCAAAGACCTAAATATAAGAACTAGAACTATAAAACTCATAGAATAAAATGTAGGAAAGCATCCTCAGGATTTTCTGTTAGGCAATGGTTTCTCAGACTTTACACCCAAAGTACAAGCAACAAAAGAAAAAATAGATAAATGGGACCTCAGCAAAATTAAATACTTTTGTGCAACAAAGGAGTCTTTCACAAAAGTGAAAACAAAACCTACTCAGAGGGAGAAAAATTGGAAACCACACATTCAATAAGTGTTTAATATCGAGAATATTATAAATTGTAATATAAAGAAAGAAATCCTACAACCCAACAATAAAAAGACAAACAACCCAATTAAAAAATGGGGAAAGACTTGAATAGACATTTCTCCAAGGAGGATATACAAATGGCTAAAAAAAATGCGTGAAAGGATGCTCATCTTCACTAGCTATTAGGGAAATGCGAGTCAAAACCACATTAAAATACCATTTCACACTCACCAAAATGGCTACTACTCAAAAAAACAAAAAATTGTGAATGTTGGACGGAATGTGGAGAAATAGGAATAGGACTATTGGCCATTTCTGGGAGAAATGTAAAGTGGTGCAGCCACTGTGGAAGACAGTTTGGCAGTTCCTCAGAAAATTAAATATAGAATTACCATATGACCCAGCAATCCCAACACTAGGTAGATACCCAAAAGAATTGAAAGCAGGAACTTGAACAGATAATAACACACTGCCATTCACAGCAGGATTATTCGCAATTCCCAAAAGACGTTAGCAACTCACGTGTTCATCAATTGATGCATGTATAATCAAAATGTGTTATACAGATACAACGGAATATTATTCAGCATTAAAAAGGAATGAAGTTCTGATTCATGCGACAACATGAATGAACTTTAAAGATACCATGTTGAGTGAAATAAGCCAGACACAAAAGGACAAATATTGTATGATCTAATTACTGAAATAATTAGAATAAGCAAATTCATAAAGTCATAATCTAGAATACACGTTTACAAGTGGCTGGGTTGGGGACAGGGAATGGAGAGTTGATTGTTACATTGTACAGAATTTCTATTGGGGTTGACGGTCAAGTTTTGGTAATGTATGGTGGTGACAAAAGACCACATTGTGAACATAATTAAAAGCACTTAAATATCTATTAGGAGGTGGTTAAAAGGTTGTACATACATTGCCAGCCAGAATAAAAAAAGAAAAAAACATGAAGGTCTGTACAACATAATGAGCCCTACTGTAAACAATGGACTACAGTTAATAGTAAAATTATAAAAATTTTTTTTCATGAATTATAACAAATGTACCTCACTTATGCAAGGTGTTAATAAAAGGGTGGTATACAGGAACTCTGTATTTTATATATTTTATGTATGATATTTCTGTAAACTTACAACTTTTCTAACAAAAAAACTATTAATAAAATAGGGATCAGGACCATAAAAGTTCCCTAACATCTGAATAACTAGATTTAAATTGGTACATTTAAGAACCTAATAAGGCTTATAATATTTTATTAAATTTATTTGCAGTGTTTAATTAAAAATACTCAATACTCTATGCCAATTCAGTCAAGTTCTAATACATGAAATCCTTTGAGGTTTCTAATCATTTACTACCATTTAGTAGAAAGCAAATGAGATTTAAAATTAGGGTGTGAATTTTAACATTATATGACCTTCAGCAATTTAAGTTTTCTGAGATTCAGTCTCCATAACTGTAAAATGAGAGTGATAATGACACTTACCTGGAACAGATGCTATGTTGTAAAGATTAAATAAATGAAAATGAATATGACAATGTTCAGCATAATGTCTATCATATGTGAGAACTCCATAGTTCCTTTTCATCTTCCTTCAAACAGTTTATAACCTTGTAATTTACCAGACAATAAATAAATCCTCTGGTTTTTTTTTCACCTCTGACCCACCATTTTTATGGAAATGGAACCAAAACTTCAGTATCTTTCAACATCTCATCTGTTTCTTTGGTGTATCCCCACAGTACCTAAAATCTTGTTTAACCACATTTATTAGACTATGATAAATAGGCTAAAAGGACAGTTTGGCTTACAAATGTACTGACATAAAAAGAAAACGAGGAGGAGTATCTGAAATCAAGACTTTCTCAGAAAATGTGAGTCGCACAAAGCCTTCTAAATTAATTACTGAAATGTATCCTTTTTATTTAGGTCTGATTCAACAAAATCATACATATAATTTGTACCTTATAGTGACTCTTCATTATCTTTCTAACATTACCCATTTGCAAACAAAAGCTCAAAGTCTTTCAAAACCAAAGTATATATAACACACCCCAATAAAGTCATTTATTCAAGCAAAATTTCCATTATTTTCAAAAAACAAAAGGGCATAAGGGCAAATAAAATTAGACATTTTAGTCCCTATTGTCTGAAAAATGGAAGCATGTGCTTACAAATTCAAGAACCACCCAACCAAAGCATTATTACAATTGACCAGTCTCACACATTGCTGTTATTTACTCATGTTCATTGTATCTTTCCCTCTTTGAAGGCGGTCCTAGTACTCAGCTATAATAAACAAACTTTGTATAGTTAATTATTCTGCTACTCCAACAATTAAAGGTTGGCCCTCTTCCACTTTGTAAAAGTCTTCATTGAGTAGGTTAATGAACACTAATACTGAAAGGTCAACTGCAAAAAAGAGATGTGTAACTTTTTAAAAGGAAAAAATATATACTAACAGTTTTCAAATAAAGCCAGACACAAAGTTATCTTTATTCACAAAAAAAGTGTGCAAATGTGAATCTGTCAAGATATGGAGGGAATATAATTATTGAAGGTTATTTAGCCCTTTTCCATTAAAATTTCTGTAAAAGATATATTCATCTTAAATCTATTTTACATAAGCATGTTTTTAAAAAAATACAACCTAAGCATCCTCTTTAAAATTTTCCCTTTTAACAATTTATTCTTTTTTTCTCTATAAAACTGAGGGTATGTTTTTCTACATATTACATGATCCTTAACTGATACAACAGAAAGAAGAGAAAAAGCTGTATAGAATTCAAAAAAAATAACTATGGGAGAAACAAAAATCATCATGGCTAAGCCACTGAAATGCAGTGGAAGCTAAAATACCATGGGAGGCAAAATGAATTAATAACTACTCAGGCTAAAGAAAGATCCTGAATAATCATAATCTTCATATAAAAGGCAAAAAAAAAATAGTCTCTAAATAGGCATTAGGTAAAATAAATTCTGCTGCATCCTATTTAATCTAAGTATTTTGGTGAGAAGGACTACTTGGTAAAAAAAAAAAAAAATCTCATTACTAAAGCCCCAAGGCCAAGAAAAAGAAATACTAGTTACAGAAAGCCAATTTCAGATTTAAACACTACGAGCCTGCCTGAAACAAGATGGCAGTGAGAATTTCAGAGATCCATCCCCAACAGAACCTTTGAATAACCAAAATGAACTAGTAGAAACACCTTCTCAAAACTCCAGAAAACAGTTCAAGGCTTGCAGAAAGAATCAGGGTGAGTGGTGGGTCAAGAAAAGATACTAAAAAGCAGCAGAATCCCATGGCACCTTGGCTGGCCCCACCCCCACAACCTCACTGGCCATGGAGACAGCCCATGCTCCCATTGTGGGTTCCTGTTCCCAATTCCAGAGGAAGCAGAATAACCCTTGTACACATACTGGGAGCATGTATATGTAGCACAATCTGATTGGTGGTGGCCTAAGGGTCTGAACCAGGATACTCATTACAAGCTCACCCTCCTGGAAATTGCCTTGTGTGTAGAAGGCAGCCCGCAGATCTATTACACAATGCTGTGGGAGAGTAGTAGAGTTGTAGCTGCCTGAGACAAGGGATTGCTGGCTGTAGGGCATACAGAGCAGTGTGTGGAATGGCAAGGAAACTGTTTCCTAGGGAAGAGGGAATTCCTAGGGTTACACGTGCATGACCATGACACGGATGCATGCACAGAAAGGACCAGGAAGGCCCCTATGCTTTGGCCTGGAGCTATTCTCTAAATTCATTGGATGGATAAGCCTTGAAGGAGAGTGCTTGCACAACTCAGTCTGTAAAAACTGGGAAAGGTGTTTCCTTCATTTTATTTTATTGTTAGCTCCAGGCTTTAAGGAAAGCTGTCATTAAACTAGTTGGATACAAGCTTAAGAACAGACACCTCAGAGTCTAAATTCCAGCACTAACACTTTAAAATATCAAAAATCCAGGTTTGAACAAAAACAACTGTAAATATACAAAGAAACAGGAAGCAAAGGCCCAGGCAATGGAGAAGGGTAAAAGCATTAGAAACCATCGATTAGGAAGACCAGATCTGGGACATATTAGACAAAGACTTGAAAACAATGGTCCTAAATATCCTCAAAGATTTAAAGCGAAACATGGGCAAAAAACTAAGGAAAATCAGGAAAACTATAGATTAACATAAAGAGAATATCAATAGAGAGATGGAAATTATAAAATAAAACCAAACAAAGCTAAAGATGTCAATAAAAGAAATAAAAAAAAATTCCCTAGAAAGGTTCAACATGATATTGGAGTTGACAGAAGAATCAGAGAATTTGAAGATAAGACAAGTGAAATCATCCAGTCTGAGGCACTAAAAGAAGAAAGAAAGAAGAAAATAAAGAGGTTCCTAAGGAACCTCTGGGATATGCTCAAAGGTACCAATACACTCATTATGGAGTCCCACTAGGAGAAGAAAGAGAAAAAGGGGCAAAAAATATCCAAAGAAATAGTGGCTGAAAAGTTCCTAAATTTAACAAAAGACATGAACATACACATCCAAGACACTCAACGAACTTCAAACACGATAAACTAAAAAGACCCACACTGTTCATATTATAATCAAAATGTCTAATAACCAAAGATAAAGAGAGAATTCTATAAGCTTCAAGAGAGAAGCAACTTGTTATGTACAAGGGAGCCTCAATAAGATTAAATGCCCATTTCTCATCAGAAACCACGGAAGCTAAAAGGCAGGAGGATGATATATGTAAAGTGCTAAAAGCAAAAAAATGCCAACCAAGAATTCCATATCTGGCAAAACTTTCTTCAAAAATGAGGGAGATAGATAGATAGATAAAAATAAACAAAAATAAAAAAGAAATTAAAATGAGGGAGAGTATGACATTCCCAGATAAACAAAAGATGTGGGAATCTGTCACCACTAGAATGATCCTACAAACGATGCTAAAGAGGGCTCTGCAGGTTGAAAGGAAAGGACAGTAGACAATAGAGCAAGGTCATATGAGGTGAGGGTAATGACACAGGTAAATATAAATGCCAGTACTATTGTGTTTTTGGTTTCTAACTCCACTTTTTACTTCCTACAGGATCTAAAAGAAAAATGCATAAAATGTAATGAAAATTCAGCAGTTTGGGACTCAATGTACAAACATGCAATTTGTGACAAGAACCACATAAAAGTGGGGGGACAGAGGATATAGGAACATAGTTTGTGTATACTAATGTAGCTAAGTTGGTATCAAATGATATTGTTATAGTTTTAGGATATAAATTTAAGCTCCCTAATAACTACACAGAAAGTATCAGAGAATATGCAAGAAGATGCTATTGTTATAGTTTTAGGATGTAAATTTAAGCCCCCTAAATAACTACAAAGAAAATATCAGAGAATATGCAAGACCATAGAGACAGAAATTACAGTACAGGTTACCAGAAGGTGGAAGGTAAGGGTAGGAGGGGCATGGGGAATAGGGAGTGTTCGAGTTTGCTAATGCTGCCATTTTGCAAAACACCAGAAATGGATTGGCTTTTATAAAGGGGGTTTATTTTAGTTACAAAGTTACAGTCTTAAGGCCATTAAGTGTCCAAAGTAAGGCATCAACCATAGGGTACCTTCACTGGAGGATGGCCAATGGCGTCCGGAAAACCTCTGTTAGCTGGAAAGGCATGTAGCTGGTGTCCGCTTGCTCCCAGATGGCATTTGAAAATGGCATTCTTCAAAATGTCTCTCTCTTGGGGCGTTTTGTCCTCTCTTAGCTGCAGCTGTTCTTCAAAATGTCACTCTGAGTTTCTCTGAGGTTCTTCTGTCTGGGAATTCCTTTATACAACCCCAGTGATCCAATTAACACCCACCCTGAGTGAACAGGGTAACACCTCCATGGGGATTATCCAATCAAACATTTCACTCAGTTTATTGAGTCACATTCCATGGAAGCACTCAATCAAAGGATTCCAATCTAATCAACACTAACACGTCTGCCTGCACAAGATTGCATAAAAGATAATGGCATTTTGGGGGACCTAATACATCCAAACTGGCACAGGGAATTCATGCATAATGGGTGTGATGGTTTGAATCTGTATATACCCCAAAAAAGATCATGTTCTTTTAATCCATTCCTGTGGGTACAGACCTATTGTAGGTTGGACTTCGTGATTAGGTTATTCCTACTGAGATGTGACCCACCTCATTCAAGATGGGTCTTAATCCTCTTATTAGAGTCCTTTGAAAGAGGATAAAAGACAGGAAAAAAAAGACCCAGAGAAGCTAAGACAGCCAGAGAAGCTGAGAGACAAGGACGGACACAGAGAAGCTGAAAGAGAAGCCACTGAAGCAAGAAGATGAAAGCAACAAAACCTGGTAGAGAAGGACCAGGAGACGTCACCATGTACCTTGCTATCTGACAGAGGAGCCCAAGCTTGCTGGTATCATCCTGTTGATGCCTTCATTTGAACATTTTCACTGCCTTGGAACTATAAACTTATAAGATAATAAAACCGCACTGTTAAAAGTAGGTCCATCTCTGGTATACTACATTTCGTCAGCTTTAGCAAACTAAAACAAAAGATAAGGGTTTCTGTTTGGCTAATGGAAAGTTTTAATAACGAAAGGTGGTGAGAGTACCACAACATTATGAACATGATTAATCCCACTGAATGGCATGCATGGGAGTGGTTGAGATAGGAAGGTACATATGCTTCCACAATAAAAGAATAAAGAAGATGATGATGAAGAGGAGTTGAATAACTAAAGAGACATGACAATTAAATGCAATATATGATCCTGGCAAGATCCAACAAGGTAGAAGAAAGGCTCAAAAGGCCATTATTGGGACATACTGCCATATGGACTATAAGCTTTATATCAATGTTAGATTTTCTGAACCAGATAGCTGTACTTAAGATAGTTACAAAAGTGAATATTCTTAATCTTAGGAAATGTACATGGCAATATTAAGTATTCACAGAGCATAATATATACAACCTAACTCAAGTATTCAGAAAATGGACTGATAACTAGACAGTGACTGCAGTAGTTTGAAGCTGTTATGAACTGTATAGACCTATTATGGGTAGGACCTTTCGATTAGGTTATTTTGATTGAGATATGACCCGCCTTATTCAGTGTGGGTCTTGTTCCCCTTACTGGAGCCCTTTATAAGAGGATAAAACACATACAGAAGCTAAGAGATGAAATTGAGAGAAGCACAGAGAAAGGCTTCAGAGAAGCTAGAAAAGGACCCACAGAAGCTCAGAGAGGAAGCCACTGAAGCCAGAAGCTGAAAGCAACAAAACCTGGGAACAAAGGACCAGCAGATGCTGGCCATGTGCCTTGCCATCTGACAGACATATCCCAGATGACAGCAGCCTGTCTTCAGAGTCCAGGTATTCTCCTGTTGATGCCTTGAGTTGGACATTTGCACAGACTAAGAACTGTAAATTGTAAGTTAATATATCCCCATTATTAAAAGCCAACCCATTTCTGGTATATTGCATTCTGGCAGCTTTAACAAACCAAAACAGTGACAGATACATGGTTAGAGAGACTATTACAACAAAGGTGGCAAAGTGTTAAAAAACACTGGTGGATGTGGGGGGTAGGGGAATGTTAGAATTCTTTGTATAGGGGGTATATTATTTTTGTAACTGTCCTGTAAGTATGAAACTATTTCAAAATAAAAAGTTAAACAAACACATATTCACAAAGGTACTTCCTTCAAAAAAGGCTGAAAATTTGCCAAATGATTACACTGAAACTAATGGGAGATGAGGTTTTGTTGGGTTTTCTTTTTTTTTTTTTTTTTTGGCTGAACCAAAAAACTGTATTATTTTTAACATTAAATTATTTTAAATAAAGCCATTAGTTTTAAAATGAATATATGTAGCTGTTTGAAGAAGTTCAAAATATCAAACACAAAATTTAAAAAGCAAGAACAAGCTAAGTGGTACGGTGGGGAAGGGTGAAGGCTCCAAGATATGAGGTCTGATAGGAAAGTTGAGGTTCAGAAATGGAGCTTATTTAGTAAAATGGAACTGTAATACCTGCCCTTATTGGACAGTTGGGAGCATAAAGATGAAGCATGAGATCTGATACATAAGTGTTCAATAACTGATATTATTATAATGAAAATCATTTGTCCACATTACTGGATAGTGTAGCAGGTAAAGAATTTTGTTCAACAAAAAAGTAAGCAACTAGGATAGTATCTTCGTAGCTTTCTTTGCAGTTCCTTTAGTTCAAACTTTGATAGTTATTTTATCTTCTTTATGATGTTTCTATTCAGTGATAACTATTTCCAAGCAAAAACAGTGATAGCAAGTTACAAGAAATTTGGGAATTGTAATATTGCTTATTTACTCTCAATTTAACCTAATACTACTTTAATGGTAATTACATTTTTCTCAGCAGAATACTCATGAGTTGTAGAATATACTGCTTCACTTTCAGTGACAGCCTGATAACCATCAGCAAAGTGTTCCACACTGTTAATGCAATAAGATCATCTAAATCATAAAGTTTCTAGTAAAATCTAAAGGCTGTCATCCCTCCAATATTTGTTTTTGTAAGAAACAAATAAGATGGTAGAAACAAAATAAAGCACATTTCCATAAACTCAACAAATAGTCTTTCTGTTCCAATATACATTTTGGCTTTATGAACTGCTCATGACTATACTGGAAAATACAAGGTAAAATATCTGGTTAATCAAATCTCGCCTGAAGAACAAAGCTCTATGTAACAGACTACTACTCTGCAGTAGATCTTTATTTGCATGAGAATGATATCTAATCATATTGAAAAGTAACTTTAAAATCTATCAGACTTGAGGAGAGGTATAAATGGAAGGGAAAATGAGGGAGGCTCTGGGGTGCTAGTAGTGTTCTATTTCTTAATTTGAATATTATTTGAGTATACATAATCTATGAAAATTTATATCTACTTCTATATATTACATAATACATAAATACACAGATTATAAGTATATATTATAATTCAGTTTAAAAATTTTTTAAATAAGATATCTGGGATTTGCTTTGAAATAATATAGAAGAGAGTGGAATAGGTAGGGGTATTGGTGAAACAAGATTAGCCAAGCAATGAATACACAGCAGTTCATTATAATATTCTGTCAAATTTTACATGTATTTGAAATTTTCCATAATAAAATTATTTTTAAAAATCAGACCAGTAAAAGTTAGAGTCTCACAATAACAACTGTTGGAAAGAATTCTGGGAAACAAAGTGCCATTCACTGCTGATGGGTGATTTGGCAATATCTATCTAAAATTAGTAAATATGCATCCCCTAGGACCTATCAATTTCATGTCCAGACACATTTCACAGAGAAACTCTGAAACATAAAATACAAGAAAGATGTTAAGGGACACAAAAGCAGCTTTGCTTATAAAAATAAATCCTGGATGCAATCCTCACATCTATTAGAAGGTATGCTTGTTTGTATATATTATTTCCCCCAGAAAAAGACATGTTCTTTGATGCTATCTTGTGGAGCCAGATGCACTCATGTTGATTAGGTTGGAACCTACTGGTTCAGTGTTTCCATGGGGATGTGACTCAATCAACTGTGGGCAACACCTTTCATTGGATTATCTCTATGGAGGTGTTGCTCCACCCATTCACGATGGGTCTTTACGGGATCACTGGAGTACTTCAAAAAGAGGCACACAGGCCCAGACACAGAGCAGCTGCAGCCAAGAGACATTTTGGTGAAAGCCATTTTGAAACACAACCAGGGAGCAAGCAGACACCAGCCTCATGCCTTCCTGGCTGACAGAAGTTTTCCGGACGCCAATGGCCTTTCTCCAGTGAAGGTACCCTATGGTTGATGCCTTACCTTGGACACTTTATGGCCTTCAGACTGCAACTTTAAACCCCCTTTATAAAAGCCAATCCATTTCTGGTGTTTTGCAAAATGGCAGCATTAGCAAACCAAAACAGAAGGAGAATGGAAAAATTGTTACATATTCATTTTACGGAATAACCTACAGCAGTTAAAACAAATGTACAAGATCTGAGGTATTAAGAAAGAGATTGAGAAAATGACATTGAATGAAGAAAGTAAGCTACATAATGCTTCAGATAAATGATAGTATTTAAGTAAAAATTTTCAAAAAGCAGTTACTATATGCTGTTATGGATATTTATAAAATATCAATTTAAAAACTGTATAGAAACATTTAAAATTTATAAGGGTACTTTCCACTGATTGTGAAGGGAACTTTCAACCTTTCATTATCTGTGAAGTTTCTGTTTCCTTAATAGAAAAAAAGTCTGACAGAAAATTCATGAAAGGGAATAACAGGAGGATTACATTTTGCAGGAACAATGCAAATTAATATACATTTTTAAAACTTAAGAAAAAAGTTTGCATTAGTAAATTTTCACTTTGATGGTTACTGTGTATCAGCATGGCTAGCTTATAGTGTCCAACTATTTGGTCAAGCACTGGTCTGCTTATTAGCGTGAGGGTATTTCCTAGATGGGATTTGAATCTATGAAGAATTGCATTTACAATCAACAAAGCAATGCAGGGAGTCTCCTTATCCAATCAGCTAGAGATATTAAAAGCCAAAACTGAGGGTTTCAAAAGTCACAAGAAGAATTTCTGCCTCAACTTTAGCATTGTCTCTTGCTGTAATGACCAACCAGTCAGCTTCCCTGGGGAATTCAATTGAGGACTTTAACACCACCTTTAACAGTTTCCAGCTTGTGGCCTAACCTACCGAGTTTGGACTTGCCAGCCCTCACAGTCACAGTAGCCAGTTCCTTATAATAAATCTTTTTATACACACACCGCCACACACACACTGTATGTACATACACTGTTAGTTCTGTTTCTCTGGAGAACCCCACCTAATACACTCGCTTATGAAAAATGAAATGTAGATTCCCCAGTGAATATTCCTGAATGTCTTTCTCAAAATGGTTTTTTAAAAAATAATAAGGTAGTACCTACTGCACCCAGTGATTTCCCATGTTTTCACATACATTTTTCCCTCTGAAAACCTGCACAGAAACCTAACTATTTCCATGTTTACCACCTTGAAGCTGGTAGTGACAAGGTATCATGAAATGGTTTATGATTTTCAATTTTGTGATATGCAAGTCACTGAATCCTTTGTCTTTCCAAGAAGTTCAAAGAGGAAAACATTAACTCATTCTTTCATTTAGTAGCAATTTACTGAACACTTAATCTGTTCCATGGACTATTCAAGCTATCAGTGCCTTTAGGATATTCATATTCTAATGGGAGAGAATAGACAATATGCATAATAATAAATGGGAGAAAATAGGTGATACACATAATAATAAACAAGTAAATGATAGAAGTGTTAGAAGATGGTAAATCCCATGGGGAAAAAACAGAACAGAGTAAAATAGACTACTAATGCTGAGGTAGGGTGACATTTGAGGAACAACTGAGAAGAGAGAGTAAGTCATGCAGTTATTTGGAGGAAGAACAATACACCCAGAGGAAACAGCCAGTACAGAGACTCTGCCTGAGGTGGGAACAAGTCCGGCACGTTTGAGGAACAGGGAAGAGCCCAGTGTGCCAGGGGACAAAGTGATTAAAAGTGTAGGAGGTGAGGTCAGAGAGATAAAGAGAGACAAGATCACTTCGTTTCACGGGCCATTGGAATAAGGATCCAAGGAGTAACATGAACTGAATTTCATTTTAAAAGGATCATTCTGGCTGTCACGTAAAGAATAAACTACAGTGATACCTCAGTACTTGACTGCTTTGAAAGTTGTTGAATTTGGTACTTGATGCATTCTGACGTGAAAATTTTGTCCCAGTACTAGTCATTTGTTTGGTACTCAATGCGCAAGCATCAGTTGCCTCGCAACTCACTACCCTTTCCAGCCGAAACAAAGGATCTCACATTAGTCACGCAGTAGCTCTTGCCCTGGGCACATCCCCTTTTGGTCTTATCTTAGCTTCTGTGATCATTTTGTGTACTTCCGCACTTTATTTTCTCATCATGGGTCCTAAGACAATGAGTAGTGATAGCACTGAGCAGAAAAGAAAATTACTGGCTGGAGGATCTAAGATGGCAGCAGAGAGAGGAGTGAAAGCTAAGTAGTCCCCCTGGAACAACCGAAAAAAAAAAAAAAAAAAAAAAGAAACAACCAGTAAATAATCCAGAATAATTGCAGGGGGACAAACGTGACCATCCACTCATCATACACCAACCTGAGTTGGGAGGACTGCCCAAGATCACAGCATAAAATCTATAAGTAAAAAGTGCGGATCCAAGTTGGGAGACCCCTCCCCCCACAGCCCGAGCTGCAAAGCCTCATGGTGTCAGAGACAAGCTCTCTCCCAACAAGCGAATATAGCTCAGCTGAGCTCCAAGTGGGGTTTTAATTAGCAAGTGTGAACTGCTCGCTAGGAGCTACGAATACCCAACAAGCAGACAGAGGCTTTTGGGTGACAACTGACCTTGGAGAGCCTGAGGGTCGCCTTAGACTAGCTCTGAAGGGGACTTTCTGTTTCTTTTTCAGCTCAGTGGAGAAAGCCTCAGCCATTTTCAGTTCCCAGTGATGTGACCCAGACCACGGTGGAGACAGCACATGCAGAGAGAAACCAGTGAAATGCTAATGACCTCCCCCTAGGGGGTTTATCTTCTCTAAGAGGAAAGGGGTGGAGCCCAGCTCTACTACCTGCCTTCCATTCAAAATCAGAACCCAGAACCCAGAGCCTGGGGAAAAACAACCACACCTCCTTACACCAGTCAAGAATTACAGGCTAACAGGTGCCACCTGCTGGGCAGAAAAGCAGAGAGACCTGAGGCAACACAGGGTGTAACAATTTTCTAAGACACATCCTCAGGGAAACCAGATACTGAATATTTCTTCCTTCTGGGACCTGAGCCCATTCTGGTCTGGGAAAACGTGACTGGGGTAACCAAGGAAACCATGCCTAGATTACAGAAAACTACAACCTACACTAAGAAAAATGAAGTTATGGCCCAGTCAAAGGAACAAACTTACACTTCAACCAAGATACAGGAATTTAAACAACTAATAACAAGTCAATTCAAAAAGTTTAGGGAAGATATGGCGAAAGAGTTGAACTGTATAACGAAAGCACAGGATGTACATGAGGTAGAAACTGAAAGTTCAAAAAACCAACTGGCAGAATCTATGGAAATGAAAGGCACAACACAACAGATGAAAGACACACTGGAAACATACAACATAAGATCTCAAGAAGCAGAAGAAAACACTCAGGAACTGGAGAACAAGGCACCTGAAAGCCTACACACAAAAGAACAGATAGGGAAAAGAATGGAAAAATATGAGCAACATCTCAGGGAACTGAATGACAACATGAAATGCATGAATGTACATGTCATAGGTGTCCCAGAAGGAAAAGAGAAGAGGAAAGGGGCAGAAGCAATAATAGAGGAAATAATCAATGAAAATTTCCCATCTCTTATGAAAGACATAAAATTACGGATCCAAGAAGTGCAGCATACTCCAAACAGAACAGATCTGAATAGGTCTATGCTGAGACACTTAATAATCAGATTATCAAACATCAAAGATAAAGAGAGAATCCTGAAAGCAGCAAGAGAAAAGAAGTGATCTATCACATACAAAGGAAGCTTAATAAGACTATGTGTGAATTTCTCAACAGAAACCATGGAGGCAAGAAGGAAGTGGTGTGATATATCTAAGATACTGAAAGAGAAAAACTGCCAACCAAGAATCCTATATCCGGCAAAACTATCCTTCAGATATGAGGGAGAGCTTAAAATATTCTCTGACAAACAAACAATGACAGAGTTTGCAAACAAGATACCTGCTCTACAGGAAACACTAAAGGAAGCACTGCAGACAGAAAGGAAAAGACAGGAGAGAGAGGTCTAGAAAACAATTTTGGGAGACAGTAGCACAGCAATATGAGGACACAGAACTGGATATACCTAATGAACACTCCCAGCATCATCAGACCATCAGGCCATCAAATCCAATGTGCTCTGGCCTCAGAACCCATGTTTTTTCCCTCCACCCTCTGCCTTTCTTTTTTTTTATTTTTTTATTTTTTCCCCCTCTGCCTTTCAAGGGAACTTGGGACTTCACAAGCCTCCTTAGCCTCTACTGGAATCTGAACCTTCTAATAAGCTAAGCTTTATTGCCTACCAAAAAAAAAAAAAAAAAAAAAAAAAAGAAAGAAAGAAAGAAAGAAAAAGAAAAGAAAAGAAAATTACTTCGCACTACCATTGAGCAAAAAAAAAAAAGAAGTAACAGGAAAATATGAGAGCAGTATTCACATTACTGATCTTGCTAGGGAATACGGTATGCCTAGAACAATGGTCTCCACCATCATTAAGAATAAAGAAGTGATTAAAAAAAGGCTGCTGTTGTGGAGTTAGTGGATCATGAAGAGCTCAGCACTGAGGAGCTGCAGGAACTACAGAAGGAGCAGCAACAAGAGGTAGCTGAAGAGATTTCTTCAGGTGAGGAGGAGATAAGGGAGGATGTCCCCAGTTCCTTGATAAAAGAAGCACGCAAAATGGACAGAAGTTCAAAACTTTGTGGAGAATTGCCATCGGGACAAAGCTCTGACAGGCAGAAATGTGAATTTATTGAATGAACCAAAGAATTTCACATTTTCAATGAATTCTGAAAAGAAGATAGTCCTCATTGGATAACTTTTTAGTGAAGGTGACAAAGAGCGTGTTAGAGCCTGCGGTGCAAGTTGAAAAGAGGAAGAACACCTGAAGCGCAAGTGCCCAATATTCTATTGGAGGGAAGACTCTTCTTCCAAGCAACACTCCATGTAACCTCTCCTCCTCACCACTCTCCTCCCACCATCCCCTTAGGCCACTGACTCTTGTCAGTACAGGTAAAGTAAAGTTTTCATTTTATTTAAACTAAGTATTTATTAATTTATAGGTTTATCTCTCATGTAAAGTAATGATATACAACCATATCTTTCTACATATTGCCTTAAAATGTCATTGTCTTTTGGGAACACATTAAATTTATTTACATTATTCCTTATGGGAAAAATTTGTTTGGTATTTGTAGTTTTTGGTATTCATTGCACCTCCCAGAACCAACTAATTATGAGTACCAAGGTACCACTGTATAGAGAAGGAAGAATAAAAGCAGGGAGACCTAGAGGGAGGCTGTAGCAATAATTGAAGCAGAAAATGAAGATGGCAAGGACCAGAATAATAACAATGGAGGAAGTGAGAAGTGCTGGACTCGAGATATATTTTGAAGGCTGGGGCAAAAGGACTTACTGACAAAAAATGTGGCCTTTTGTGAATGACTTCTTTCATCGAGGGACTGAAAATGCCTACTTGACTAAAAGGGGGAAAAGAAAGGTAACAAAATAAAGTTACTGTGGCTAAGAGATCTCAGAGTCCAGAGACAATCCTAGAGGTTTCTCTTATGCAAGCTCCAACTAGATATCCCAAATGGCTACAGTATGCCATGTACTTATCAACAGTAGTTCTGAAATATCTAGGTTCCTATTTGAGATCCTATAAAAGATTCTCTCACTAAGTTTTCTCTCTCAGAAACTTAAATCCACCAGAGCATGCCACACAGGTCCTAAAACCCAGAGGCAACATCCTCTTTAAGAATAACAATCATAGCAGCCCCCTTCCCTATAATGTTGACACCCCCTTTGAATATGAACAAGTTAGGGTGGTTACTGCCTAGACACCCCTAAAGATCAAGAAAGTGATTACACACGAGGAAGGAGTAGCAACAGACAAGATAGGATTTAATAAAGGATTACAAATACTGAAACTTTATATAAAATATATACAATATATATAATACATTATATACAATATACAAAATATTACTATATATAATATATGTTTATATACTTATATTTAGAATATATATATTAGAATAGAAGGAAATAACTGAAATGGTGGAATGGTAACCTATAACATTCTTTGAAATTTGCTCTATAGCTATTTGTTGAATTTTGCTTTGAAAATTAGCAACTTTCTGCATATATCCTGTATTTCACAATAAGGAAAGAATTGAAACTATGGAACTATAATACATAACATTTTTTAAAATTACCTGTGTAACTGTTCACTGAGCTGTATTTTGAAAGTTAACACCTTTCTGTATATATGTCATATTTTACAATAATGGAAATAACTGAAATTATGGAACTGTAACCCATCAACTTTCTTTGATGTTTGCTCTCTACTTGTTAAATCGTACTTCGAAAGTTATCACTGTTTTATGTACATATGTTAAAGTTCATAATAAAAAATTGTGTAAAAATTTTTTAAAAACACTGGAGATTACATTTTAAAGAAAAAATATTTTGCTGACAATAAACCAACCCCAATTAATGAATTTTGTAAACATGAAAAACTAATGAGCTAATTTAGTAATAAAATAATCAGTGCAATCTCATAATGAACTCTCTAATCATCTTCTTTTAACTGACATTAACCCAGCTGATGAAACTTCTACATAGAGCAGAAATGGAAAATCTTTATCAAGAGATACTGACAATGAAGCAATCTAGTGTCACATACAAGTAACAAGAAACTTATGTACATGTTTTGCTTTTTAGAGAAAAATAAAAGATTTAGAAGTTCCCCACCTTGTTAACTATGTAAAAATATTTGACTACTTACTATACACAATGTTAAGAAGATAATGACTAATATACATGTCATATGCCTTCATTGTCCTCAAAAGTAATAATGGTAGATGCAAGCAAGCCATGTAAATAATAATAACAGCATCAATAACTAACAATTATTAAACCCTTATGTGCCAGGCACCACTCCAAGTACTTTATAAATATTAAGTCATGTAAGCCTCACATAACCCCATGAGATATTACTGATGAGGAAACTGAGCCACAGAGAGGCTCTATAACTAGACCATGCAGTTTTACGTAACCCAGGAAGTCCTCTCGACAAGAAACCACTGTGTAATACTGCCTCTCTAACGCAAAGTCACAGTTGCTGTGGGTGCCCTGAGAGCATAAGGGGACATTCTGACTGGAGAAAATTATAGAAGGGAGGTGAAATTTGAGCTAGGCCTTTATATCCAAATAGAAAAAATGTTGAAAAGGTCAATCCTGTGTATATGTATACAGAAAGACTTCTCTCTGCTACTCCTCTCTGGCTTCTACAGACACAGGACACAGGCAGAAGCAATGACAGAGACAGGCAGTCCATACATCCACAAAAAATGTTTCTCTGAGAGTACACTTAACCCAATCCTAGCTTTCAGCGTAGCTTTTGCTGTTCTCCAGAGGTAGCATTCCTGACAGCTTTCTCTTTACCAAAGAAATGGTGAAGAGTATATGCTGACCATATTTAATTGTGCATTCCAAGAGATGGGAGCTAGACTTAAGTAAATTGACCAAGCTACCAGCAACTTCTTCACTGAGAAAAAGAGTGGATTAAGAGAAAGACAACAAATACTGACACAAGCACAACCAACTTTGTTCAGTCCATAGAAAAAAAAGGACCTATGAATCCTTAAAAGCGTTCCTAATTAAGCTGGTCCCTGAGCCTGATGGGGCAACATTCAGATAAGCAGAACCTACTTCCCAAGGGGAAGGCCTTCCCTCCTGAGCCCAATTATAGAGTCTAGTTGAACAGATAATATGGATAATCTTAGAAAATTACAAAAGAAATTACTCTTGCAATCTCAATAAAACTTGATAATCTTTATTCACTTATTACTTTCCTGTTGAGGAAAGTAGGTAATTAACAATCTTATTCCACTTTTTATTCACTTGAAAATTTTATTCATGATCAATTTTAGACCCAACTCAAGAACAGTATGCATTCACTCTGATGGAAACTTCTCTCCTGGTTTTCCTCCTACTCCCTGGGATGGCGAACTCCTCCTTCTGTCTCCTTTGCTGGCTCCTTCTCCTTCACCCACCTCTAAATGCTATAGTCAGAGAGCTTGCTCTTGGGTGCCTCATTTCTTCTATATTCTTTCCACATATCAATTCATCAGTTTCCTGTGGATTTAAATATTTTTATGATGACAACTTCAAATTGGTATTTCTAGCTCTCCACTGAACTCCAATCTTATATTCAACTGACTGCCAAATTTCCATTTAGATGTCTCACAGACATTTCACAATTAACTTTTCCAAAACAGAACTCTTAATCCTCCAAACCATTCCCCTCCACCAATCTTCCCCATCTTGTAAGTTACCACCATTCCCCAACAGATAGAAACACGAACCCTGATTTCTTCCTTTTTTTTTTTAACAAGTCCCCCAACTCCACCAAGTATCCATCAGCAAGTCCTGTTAATCCGCCTTCAAAAAATATACCTCAAATTACCCTCCTCTCTATGTCTCCACTGCCACCACCCTGACCCAGAATATCATCCTCTCCCTTGGATGACTATTTGGAGCTCCTCTAGTCCAGCATCCAGAGCAATCTTCATACAAGTCAAACTCTGCTTAATTTGGCCCCAATCTCGTTTTGAAACCTTATTTTGTGCCATGGCCTTCCCCTGCCCACCCCACACTCCCCTTCAACCCAGCCACACCAGACCTCTTCCAGCTCCCTGAACACCAGAAGCACATTTCTGTTTTAGAGCCTCAGCACATGCAGCTTGCTATGCTCATGGTCCTCAATGCCTCACGTAGTTAGTACCTTTTCTTCATTTAGTTCTCAGTTTAAATGTCACCTCCTTTGAAAAGTCTTCCCAACCCTCCCTACCTAAAAGTAGATCCCCACTCTAAAACTCATTGCTTGTTTGTTTCCTTTGTAGCAATTATGATGTCTGCTTACATCTTCCTCTCCTTCCCAAGGTGTTGGTTTTTTTGTTTTTTTCTTTCCGTTCTTTTTTTTTTTTCAACAGTTCCCAGTCTGTCTTCACAGATGAAACATAAGCCCCACAAGGGATGGAGATTCCATTTAGCTTGTTCCTCACTGCATCCCCCAGTATCCAGCACAATGCTGATTACATAATAGACACTCAGAAAATATTTGTTTACTGCTAAATGAAAAATAATCTCAAAGTATCTCTTACTCAACTTATCTTATTATTCACTTAACCAAGCAGTAGTTATTTTCTGAACAGCACCTTACACATTCTTATTCAAGAATGTAATTTTACTTTGCTGTTTTCCATGCCCCAGTACTATTCTGAGCATACACATGGGCTATTAATCCCTATTAATCTCTGAACAGCTGCTTGGTCAGACATGAAGACTATTCTTGACCCTGTGACAAATTCTCACCTCTTAACAATGTGGCAAAATGCATTGCTGCTCCATCTTACCCTAACTCAATAACAAGCACCTAGAAAGACACATTTACCCTAAATCCCCAGGGATCAATCCTTCCCAAGCCTCCAGCAGACTACTGGGCTTCAATCCCAACAGCCCCTATGTCTAATTTATAAAGTTAACATTGTAAGCACATAAATATCAATCTAAAACTGCCTAATCTCTTAGCTAGAATAATATGCTTACTAAAATAAACAGTCTACTTTGTAGATAATTCAGTACTTCCCAGCTATCTGGAACTGATCACAGAGGAGATAAAGGTCACTAGATGCATTTACATGCACATGTCAGACTACCTTCCACATAGAAGACTGAAAATCTGCTCAACTAAAATTCACCACCTCCAAAATCTAGTCAGAAGTCTCCAACTTGCTGATTACAAAGCTACAATCAATTTGGTCATGCCCCACTAAAAACAGTTTACTTCTTAAAATGATGGCAAAGCAGAGGAATGAAAGGGTATTTCAAGCATGGAGAATGATGACATCAGAAACCACATGCAACTCTATTCCCTGAACAGAGTTTCTATCACCAACCAATCCATTAAACCACACCCATGGTGAGCTCAAGACTCGAAAGAAATGTTAAACAGCTTTTCCCCTCTTGAAAGCTGGACACATTTGACCCATACATAATTTGAGGAAGGAGAAAGAAAATTTCAGACAACTACCAAAGAATAATTGTGATACATATTTATTAAGTATTCTCTGATACCTATATTTACATATTTGATAATCTATTTAAACCCTGAATTTAGTATTTAAAACACTCTGCCCATTATAATACATGCAGAATATCATCTGTGATTCATATTCCGTGGTTTTAAATGACATATTTTCACCTTATACTGCATGAGTTATTAATTTCCCTGTCCTTTTCCATCAATGCAGATAATCAACAACAGAACAAGTCTAACCACCTAAGTAGTGGAGGCTCCTTCTAATGTTGTCTTTGAGGTCCATTTTACCTTTTAAACAAAGCTAACTTACAATGAAGTTCTTCTGGTACTACAATAACTAAAGTAACACGGAGATAGTTCAAGCCATTTGGATAGTCCCACTAGTGCCTTATAACCAAACTCAAATTTAGAGCAAAATGCACAAGGTTTTGTCCCAATGTATTAACAGTCTAAAGGACAAAATATTATATGAACTCTGAAAATTTCTAAGGACTTGAAAACAATGCAGAAGGATAATAAATTTAACTCCTTTGTTTGCTTCCTCTTAAAAGGCAAACTATCTGTCCCTCTCCCCCACCCTCAAATTCCAGTTGTTTGCAAAGTAGTAGAACCATAATGGTATTTAATATGATTCATGAGCCAGGCTGTTGCAATGCATTTTCTGAAGTGATGCACAAGGGCTTGGATAAGAAAGCAAATCCTTTACCTTATAAGCTGCAGAATATGATAACTAACTCAGAAAAAACTGAGAGACACTACTCCTGTCCCACATCAGTCAAGGGGGCCTGACTCCCAGTCTCCTACTGCTCAACTTCTCCAGATTCTAGATCATTTCACCCTTTCCCTGCAGGCTCAGGTTAGTGCCGGTCCCCATGCTGCAGAACCCTATACTCGCTGCCTGGACACTTGGAATCCAAACACTGCATAAACTGGGCTCCCTTTGCCTACAAACTTCAGGCTCACATCCAAATGTCAATCTTTTAAAGCACTGAGCAGTTGTGTAACTTCAGAAACTTTCTTCTGGCATCAGGCAAGGATTTTCCTTCTGCACTTATAACAGAATTTGTCACCTTCTTCCAGTTTACCACTTTCTCCAATCGTTCTGCTCTGATGCATTAGGCCTTGACTACAAACATGGCAGTCACCTTTTGATAAATGTTTAAAATAAGTTTTTTCTTAGTAAGTAAGATAATAATTGAAACAGGCATTCCACACATATGTATAAAGAACAGTGATGGCTTCATTAGTGTACTATATCATTTGTAATATTTAAAGTCTTTAGTTCTTGTGATGTGAACTTCAAGTGTCAACTTGGCTAGGTTATGGTGTCCAGTTGTTTGGTCAAGCGAGCACCTGCCTGACTGTTACTGTCAGGATATTTTGTAGATTTAAATCATCAAGAAGTTGACTGCATCTATGGCTGATTACATCTACAATCAACTAAGGATACTGCCTTCAACAATGAGAGAAGTCTCATCTAATCAGCTGAAGGCCTTAAAAGGGGAACTGATGATTTCAGTAAACAAAAGGAAGAATTCCCATCTCTACTTCAACTATCCAACTTTTCCTGGCGAATTTATCAAAAACCTTCACTGTAGTTCCCAGCTTTCAGCCTGTCCTACAGAATTCAGACCTGCCCATCCCATACTCATGTGAGCCAATTCCTATAATAAATCTCATAATATTTATATATATGTATGTAAATATATATCCTGTCAGCTCTGTTTCCCTGAAGAATCCTGGCTAGTACAGATTTTAGACCAAGAGTGGTTCTTGAGAAACAGAATCTTAAGGACAAGATCTCTGAGCTGGTTCTGGAATTTTTGGAATTGGTTCCCTAATCTGATTAGATTCAAAGGCACTAATGACTCTACTCCAATGATCAAGATGGCACTGAAAGTCCATGGCACGAATTGGCAATAGAGATAAGCAAAAATATCACCGCTAAATACTGCTACTCAAAGACTTTTAAGAGCTAAGGCTCTGGATGAGAGTGTATTTGATACCTTAACAGAGTTTTGTGGAGTTAAGAAGTATGATGGCACTGGCTATCTGTTCCTAAATCTGCTGGATAATTAAGGCTTCAAATTTCTAGCTTAAACACAACATAAAGGACATGAAAGTGTCTATGCATGCCCTGAAAGAAAACTCTTATTTTGTGTAGCTGCAGATTTAAGATTTCTGAACACCAGACCCCAAGTTCCACTGTGCAAGTGGCTGAATTAAAACATAAATTGAATTCCCAACACTGCAGGATGTCTGCTATTGAAGTGAAAGTGTCAAATGGAAAGGAAACGGATCCTGAAAACTGGAATAGGGACATATGGGCTGATAATATTGATGGTGGGGACAGTGAAACCCTAGATTCTGCTGAGTTTTCTTTGTCAAAATAACCTGCAATGGTGTGCCCTGAGGAATCAGCCACCCAACCTTCAGCCTCCCTGAGGAACTAGTCTCCTGACCTCTAATCAACCCTGGGGAATACGCCATCCAGCCTCCACTTGAAAAGATTAACATTGCTGTGCCTGATAAACCTGTAACTGCCTCCCCTAAGGAAACAGCCCTCACACTCTGTCTGAAGAGTTAATCAAGCTACACCAGAAGAAACTGGCAATGGAATGCAATCTCTTTGCTGGCTTGCAAAAGACTGCTAATTCCTCTCATGATCCATTCCAACGCCACCCCTCTTTTCTTCCAGACTTTTAATTAGACTTTGTACCCCAAAAGATGAGGTACAAAGTGAGACCCATAAGGAGATGTGCTATACTCTAAAAGAACTGCATGATTTTTCCAATTTATATAGACAGAACTTAAAGGAATATGTGTGGAAATGGATATTAAGGGTGTATGATAGTGGGAGAAAGAATATAAAGTTGAATCAAACTGAATTTATAGATGTGGACCCACTAAGCAGAGATTCTGGATTCATTGCTGTAGCGCAAGGCAAGGACTGTAACAGTTTGTTTGAATGGATGGCTTAAGTTCCCTGAAGTTAAAATGCCACTACCGCTCTGGTATAATGCAGACAGGGAGAACCAAAGGCTTAGAGAGACTGGAATGTTAAAGTGAATTTATCATGTAAGACCTGCTCACCCAACCCAGGAATGCCCAGAGGACATACCTTTCATGAGGATTGTAAGGAATAAATTTGTGAGATTAATTTGATTATCCTTGAAGAGTTCTGTGGTTACTCTTCTCTGTAGGTCAAATATTACTTTGGGAACTGCTGCCACTGAACTTGGATCCTTAAAATACATGATGATCAGATCCTAGGTTGGCAGAAGCCAATTAGCAACACTTAATCACCAAAGGCAAGGTGGCTACCATAATGGACAGCAGTCAAAGCAGTAATCAGAATAGTCTGAAGCACAGAGACCTAAGGCATTGGCTAATAGATCATGAGGATCTTAAAAGAAAAATAGATAGGCAGTTTACTAACTCCTTCCTTGATCTGTATAAACAGAAAAGTTCCAGGTCAAGTGAACAAAAGTCTAATTATAATCACAAAACGGTCATGGCTCCTCAATCAGTTCCCAGATTAGAGACAGTTTACAGATCCAGAACCCCTTGAATGAAGGGAAGGCTGGATCCCCTTGGGCAAAGACCCTGCTACAAAGCCAAAAATTCATACTGCTAATCTTCCTCCCAGCCTTCCCCAAAGGGACCCACCGCCTTTCACCAGGGTGACTGTGCACTGAAGAAAAGGAAATGATCGGGCATTTCAGGGATTATTAGATACTGGCTTTTTGCTCTAAATGGAATAGACACATATTCCAGATACGAGTTTGCCTTCCCTGCAAAAGTTCTCTTACCTTTTAATCCTAAGAATTCTTGACTCTCGGAATATTTATGTCAGAAAAAAAATTATGTCCCAAATAAGTCATGAATCTTTTTCATTAATGTTTATTCAATTTCTAAGGATATAATATTTTTTCTAGAACCAAAGGGGGTAGGGGAGACATGTTTGTAACAGTTTGTTACATAGTTTAATAAACTTGAAGGTGTACATAATGGCCAAATGAATACTCAAAAGATTTGCATTAGATAATGAGCTCAATTTATGTTAACATTTGATTAATGGAACATTTTCATTTCTTGATTATGTCAGGAAGCAGAGTTAATGGAAAAATATATAATAATCTGGGACCTATCAAAATGATGGATACTAATTTACATCCCTCAACCCCATAACAGGTGAGGTTATTTCCTCATATTCTTCATGTATCTTCCTCTTCTTATGAATTTAAAACTTAGAGTAAAGAAGGAAATAAAAACTCCACTTATCAATTCAGATATGGAACTGTTAACAGATTGCTTTAAATAATCAGGCCAGTTAATATATAAATTACCTATTATGGGCTCCAAGAGGGCAAAGAACAGAGGAAAAATGAGTCACAATCTGTGCCAGTTTGAATGTACTATGTCTCCCCAAATGCCATTATCTTTGATGTAATCTTGTGTGGGTGGACCTATCAGTGTTAATTAGATTGTAATTCTCTGTGCCCCACCCAACTGTGGGTGATGACTCTGATTGGATTATTTCCATGAGGTGTTGGCCCACCCATTCAGGGTGGGTCTGAATTAAATTACTGGAGTACTATATAAGATCAGACAGAAGGAGCAAGCTGGTACAGCCAAGAGGGACACTTTGAAGAAAGCACAGGAGCTGCAAACGAGAGACCATTTGAAGACAGCTGTTGAAAGCAGACTTTTGCTCTGGAGAAGCTAAGAGAGGACAAATACCCCAAGTGCAACTAAGAGTTACATTCTTGAGGAACCGCAGCCTAGAGACAAACGTCCTGTAAGAAAGCCATTATGAAACCAGAACTTTGGAGCAGATGCCAGCCACATGCCTTCCCAGCTAACAGAGGTTTTCCGGACACCATTGCCCATCCTCCAGTGAAGGTACCTGATTGCTGATGTGTTACCTTGGACACTTTATGGCCTTAAGACTGTAACTGTGTAACCAAATAAGCCCCATTTTACAAAAGCCAATCCATCTCTGGTGTTTTGCATTCCGGCAGCATTAGCAAACTAGAACACAATCCATGAGTAAGGGGGACAAAAGCTGGTAAAAACATCCTTCATTGATCTAGGGTCCACTAGCTGGGAAATACCATTACTACCACCCATCTGACACCCAAAACCCTGCTGAAATAAGCAAACAGATTCTTTTTTAATTCCTCCAGAGATGGGGTACTCATTACTTCCCAAAGTCACCCATTATTTCTCTGGACAGTTCTGACTGAATATGAAACCTTACTATCAAATTGAAAATAGTTTCCCTCTAATTTTAACCCAAAAGTGCTGGTTCTGCTCCCTGAAATCATAAAGAAAACATTTACCTTCTCTTCCATTTTAGGGTCCTGAAAACATTTAAACAAACTATCGTGGCACCCTTAATTTCCTCAGGCAAAATAACTCTAATTCCTTTCAAATGTACCTCATGATCATGGAAAAGAATTCCCAAATTTTTTTTGTTCATATGAATGTTATCTAAATTTTGTAAGTATATAAAATGTGTCCACTCTATCAATGAAATAAGGAACACACTGAACTACCAAGACTGACTGCTAGTCCTGGTTTTGCCATTAAACTGTATGTCCTTGGGGGAAGTCCCATTTTCCCTCTGAAGCTTTCCAGCTTCAACATTCTATGAGACTATCTAAAAGCAATGATTTACAATATCCTTTTCATTTGGTAAGAAATTAAAAATAAATAGACCATTTACACCTTATAATGTGAATATTTATAAGGATCTTTTACTTTAATAAGTGCCTCCCACATGTAAGGCACTGTCTTTGATACTCTAAGATATAAAAATATTTAAGAGTCCTTGACCTAGAATCTTAGCATATAGTAGTGATTGGGGGAGAAGAAAAGATCAGTGAGGCAAATAAATACGTAGCTACAAGTAGGAACACAAGCCCCAACAAACAAAGTCGAACTAACCTACTTACTGTTACCCAAAATTTAAATATAAGTTTAACCTTGAGAAGTTCTTATTTTTCTACATCTATGCTGTCCAATATGGTAAGACTAGCCAAACACAGTTATTTAAATTTAAATTACTTAAAACCAAGTAAAATTAAAATTTAGTGACTCAGTTGGACTAGCCACAATTCAAGTACTCAGTCACATATGGATAAGCACAGATATGATTACTTCCATCATAGCAGAAAGTTCTCCTGAACAGGAGAACAGATTGATTCACCTAAGTCTATCTCACAAAGGCAAGACAGCATAGCAGTCTCAAAACACCTTGGCTCTGAAGTCACACCAGGGCTGAAATCCTATTTCTGCCACTTACTTGTTCTGTAACCTCTGGCAAATTACTGAACCTCCCTGTTCTCCCATTTATAAAATACTATCTAAAACTAGTATCTACTTCAAGGATAGCCAAGAGATCAAATGAGACAATGCAGATAAAGCACTTTGCACACTGCCTCAAACACAGGAAACACCAAAATATTAGGCCCCTCTATAATTAACTGTATTTATTTATTTATAGGCATATTGAGCATCAACTGAATGCTAAGATTTCAACTATAAGATTGAAATACACAGATTAAAGAAAGAGCTCCCACCCAGGTAGGTGAAACAGAAAAAACAGTTTAATAAAAAGTGTCAAGAGCACTGACAGCAATGAGGTGTTGGGCCAGGGGTGCTGGATTCCAGGTGGAGGGAACAGCAAGTGCAAGGTAGAAATTTTGACTTCGGTATGAGAACTGTCTCTCTCTTACTTGTTTTGAATTAATACTAGGTCTCATCTTCCACATATGTGAGGGTTTGGGTAAAGAGAGAAATCTATTCAGCTATGTACTAGAAAATAAAATGAATCTTATCTTTTGGCTCTACCTATTATACATTTAGACCTATTTTATATTATAGATAATGTGCTGCTTCTACACAAGTAAGGATTTAGATACAACTTTAAAGTAAGCCCCTGAAGTATGCAGACATTCTATTAGAGAGTTCTACATGTACATTAAAAATCATGATCCAGAATAAGGAGGCGGGGCAAGATGGCGGATTGGTGAGGTGTATGTTTTAGTTACTGCTCCAGGGAAGTAGGTAGAAAGCCAGGAACTACATGGACTGGACACCACAGAGCAATCTGACTTTGGGCATACTTCATTCAACACTCATGAACACGTCGAACTGCTGAGATCAGCGAAATCTGTAAGTTTTTGCGGCCAGGGGACCCGTGCCCCTCCCTGCCAGGCTCAGTCCCATGGGGGGAGGAGCCGTCAGCACCAGGAAGAAGGGAGAACTGCAGTGGCAGCCCTTATCGGAAACTCATTCTACTGATCCAAACTCCAACCACAGATAGACTGAGACCAGACACCAGAGAATCTGAGAGCAGCCAGCCCAGCAGAGAGGAGATAGGCATAGCAAAAAACAGCAAGAAAAACTCAAAAATAAAAGCGGAGGCTTTTTGGAGTTCTGGTGAACATAGAAAGGGGAAGGGCAGAGCTCAGGCCCTGAGGCTCATTTGCAAATCCCGAAGAAAAACTGATCTCTCTGCCCCCTGGATCTTTCCTTAATAGCCCTAATTGCTTTGTCTCCTCGCATTTCAATAACCCATTAGATCTGCCAGGAGGCCCATTTATTTTCTTTTTTTCTTTTTTTTTTTTAATCTTTTTTTCTTTTTCTGAAACAATTACTCTAAGAAGCCCAATACAGAAAGCCTCAAAGACTTGCAATTTGGGCAGGTCAAGACAAGAGCAGAACTAAGAGACCTCTGAGACAAAAGGCAATAATCCAGTGGCTGAGAAAATTCACTAAACACCACAACTTCCCAAGAAAAGGGGGGTGTCCGCTCACAGCCATCATCCTGGTGGACAGGAAACACTCCTGCCCGTCGCCGGCCCCATAGCCCAGAGCTGCCCCAGACAGCCAAGGGTGACAGAAGTGCTTCCTATAACACGCATACACCACAAAATTGGGCATGGACATTAGCCTTTCCTGCACCCTCAGCTGGTTGTCCCAGAGTTGGGAAGGTGGACCAGCATGAATTAACAAGCCTCATTCAGACATCATTTCAGCAGACTGGGAGCCTCCCTACACAGACTCGCAGCTCAGAACTGCCCTGCAGGGACAGCACTCACCTGTGACATCGCACAGTCATCCCTCAACAGAGGACCAGGGGTGAAAGGCCTGGAAGAGGGACCCACTCGCAAGTCTCAGGCACCACACGCCAATAACAAGGACTTGTGGGTCAGTGGCAGAGACAAACTGTGGCAGGACTAAACTGAAGGATTAGACTACTGCAGCAGATTTAAAACTCCAAGAACACCAGGGAGATTTGATTGTTAGAGCCGCCGCCCTCCCTGACCGCCCAGACGCATGCCCCTTATACAGGGCAGGCAACACCAACTACACACGCAAGCTTGGTACACCAACTGGACCCCACAAGACTTACTTCCCCACTTACCACAGAGTCAAAGAGGGGGAGAACTGGCTTGAGGGGAACAGGTGGCTCCTGGATGCCACCTGCTGGTTAGTCACAGAAAGTGTAATCCACGAAGCTGCAGATCTCACAAATTAGAGATAAGGATTTCAATTGGTATACAAATCCTAAAAGAACCCTATCAAGTTAAGCAAATGCCAAGAGGTCAAAAACAACAGAAAATATTCAACCACATGAAAAAACCAGACGATATGGATAACAAGCCCAAGCACCCAAATCAAAAGATCAGAAGAGATACAGTACCTAGAGCAACTAATCAAAGAACTAAAGATGAACGATGAGACCATGGCACGGGATATAAAGGACAGCAAGAAGAGCATGGAACAGGATATAAAGGACATCAAGAAGACCGCAGAAGAGCATAAAGAAGACACTGCAAGACTAAATAAAAAAATAGATGATCTTATGGAAATTAAAGAAACTGTTGACCAAATTAAAAAGATTCTGGATACTCATAGTATAAGACTAGAGGAAGTTGAACAACGAATCAGTGACCTGGAAGATGACAGAATGGAAAATGAAAGCACAAAAGAAAGAATGGGGAAAAAATTCGAAAAAATCAAAGTGGACCTCAGGGATATGATAGACAATATAAAACGTCGAAATATAAGACTCATTGGTGTTCCAGAAGGGGAAGAAAAGGGTAAAGGACTAGGAAGAGTATTCAAAGAAATTGTTGGGGAAAACTTCCCAAATCTCCTAAACACCATAAATACACAAATCATAAATGCCCAGCAAACTCCAAATAGAATAAATCCAAATAAACCCACTCCAAGACATATTCTGATCACACTATCAAATACGGAAGAGAAGGAGCAAGTTCTGAAAGCAGCAAGAGAAAAGCAATTCACCACATACAAAGGAAACAGCATAAGACTAAGTAGTGACTACTCAGCAGCCACCATGGAGGCAAGAAGGCAGTGGCACGATATATTTAAAATTCTGAGAGAGAAAAATTTCCAACCAAGAATACTTTATCTGGCAAAGCTCTCCTAGAAATTTGAGGGAGAGCTTAAATTTTTCACAGACAAACAAATTCTGAGAGAATTTACTAACAAGAGACCTGCCCTACTTCAGATACGAAAGGGAGCCCTACAGACAGAGAAACAAAGAAAGGGGAGAGAGACATGGAGAAAGGTCCAGTACTCAAGAGATTCGGTATGGGTACATTAAAGGACATTAATAGACAGAAAAATATATACAACAAACATAAACCAAAGGATAAGATGGCTGATTCAAGAAATGCCTTCACAGTTATAACACTGAATGCAAATGGATTAAACTCACCAATTAAAAGATACAGATTGGCAGAATGGATCAAAAAAAAATGAACCATCAATATGCTGTACACAAGAGACTCATCTTAGACACAGGGAAACAAAGAAATTGAAAGTGAAAGGATGGAAAAAATATTTCATGCAAGCTATGGCCAAAAGAAAGCAGGTGTTAGCAATATTAATCTCAGATAAAATAGACTTTAAATGCAGGGATGTTTTGAGAGACAAAGAAGGCCACTACATACTAATAAAAGGGGCAATTCAACAAGAAGAAACAACAATCATAAATGTTTATGCACCCAATCAAGGTGCCACAAAATACATGAGAGAAACACTGGCAAAACTAAAGGAAGCAATTGATGTTTCCACAATACTTGTGGGAGACTTCAACACATCACTCTCTCCTATAGATACATCAACCAGACAGAAGACCAATAAGGAAATTGAAAATCTAAACAATCGGATAAATGAATTATATTTAACAGACATATATAGAACATTACATCCCAAATCACCAGGATACACATACTTCTCTAGTGCTCACGGAACTTTCTCCAGAATAGATCATATGCTGGGACATAAAACAAGGCTCAATAAATTTAAAAAGATTGAAATTATTCAAAGCACATTCTCTGACCACAATGGAATACAAATAGAAGTCAATAACCATCAGAGATTTAGAAAATTCACAAATACCTGGAGGTTAAACAACACACTCCTAAACAATCAGTGGGTTAAAGAAGAAATAGCAAGAGAAATTGCTAAATATATAGAGACGAATGAAAATGAGAACACAACATACCGAACCCTATGGGATGCAGCAAAAGCGGTACTCAGGGGGAAATTTATAGCACTAAACACATATATTAAAAAGGAAGAAAGAGCCAAAATCAAAGAACTAATGGATCAACTGAAGAAGCTAGAAAATGAACAGTAAACCAATCCTAAACCAAGTAGAAGAAAAGAAATAACAAGGATTAAAGCTGAAATAAATGACATAGGGAACAAAAAAACAATAGAGAGGATAAATAACACCAAAAGTTGGTTCTTTGAGAAGATCAACAAGATTGACAAGCCCCTAGCTAGACTGACAAAATCAAAAAGAGAGAAGACCCATATAAACAAAATAATGAATGAGAAAGGTGACATTACTGCAGATCCCGAAGAAATTAAAAAATTATAAGAGGATACTATGAACAACTGTATGCCAACAAACTAGATAATGTAGAGGAAATGGACAATTTTCTGGAAACATATGAACAACCTAGACTGACCAGAGAAGAAATAGAAGACCGCAACCAACCAATCACAAGCAAAGAGATCCAATCAGTCATCAAAAAGCTTCCCACAAATAAATGCCCAGGTCCAGATGGCTTCACAGAGGAATTCTACCAAACTTTCCAAAAAGAATTGACACCAATCTTACTTAAACTCTTTCAAAACATTGAAGAAAATGGAACACTACCTAACTCATTTTATGAAGCTAACATCAATCTGATACCAAAACCAGGAAAAGATGCTACAAAAAAGGAAAACTACCGGCCAATCTCCCTAATGAATATAGATGCAAAAATCCTCAACAAAATACTTGCAAATCGAATCCAAAGACACGTGAAAAAATCATACACCATGACCAAGTGGGGTTCATTCCAGGCATGCAAGGATGGTTCAACTTAAGAAAATCAATTGATGTATTACAACACATTAACAAATCAAAAGGGAAAAATCAAATGATCATCTCAATAGATGCTGAAAAAGCATTCGACAAAATCCAACATTCCTTTTTGATAAAAACACTTCAAAAGGTAGGAATTGAAGGAAACTTCCTCAACATGATAAAGAGCATATATAAAAAACCCACAGCCAGCATAATACTCAGTGGTGAGAGACTGAAAGCCTTTCCCCTAAGATCAGGAACAAGACAAGGATGCCCGCTATCACCACTGTTATTCAACACTGTGCTGGAAGTGCTAGCCAGGGCAATCCGGCAAGACAAAGAAATAAAAGGCATCCAAATTGGAAAGGAAGAAGTAAAACTGTCATTGTTTGCAGATGATATGATCTTATATGTGGAAAACCCCGAGAAATCGATGACACAGCTACTAGAGCTAAGAAACAAATTTAGCAAAGTAGCGGGATACAAGATTAATGCACATAAGTCAGTAATGTTTCTTCATGCTAGAAATGAACAAACTGAAGAGACACTCAAGTAAAAGACACCATTTTCAATAGCAACTAAAAAAATCAAGTACCTAGGAATAAACTTAACCAAAGATGTAAAAGACCTATACAAAGACAATGACATAACTCTACTAACAGAAATAGAAGGGGACCTTAAAAGATGGAAAAATATTCTATGTTCATGGATAGGAAAGCTAAGTGTCATTAAGATGTCAATTCTACCCAAACTCATCTACAGATTCAATGTAATCCCAATCAAAATTCTAACAACCTACTTTGCAGACTTGGAAAAGCTATTATCAAATTTATTTGGAAAGGGAAGATGCCTCAAATTGCTAAAGACACTCCAAAAAAGAAAAACGAAGTGGGAGGACTTACACTCCCTGACTTTGAAGGTTATTATAAAGCCAGTTGTCAAAACAGCATGTTACTGGCACAAAGATAGACATATAGATCAATGGAATCGAATTGAGAATTCGGAGATAGATCCTCAGATCTATGGCCGACTGATCTTTGATAAGGCCCCCAAAGTCACTGAACTGAGTCATAATAGTCTTTTCAACAAATGGGGCTGGGAGAGTTGGATATCCATATCCAAAAGAATGAAAGAGGACCCCTACCTCACACCCTACACAAAAATTAACTCAAAATGGACCAAAGATCTCAATATAAAAGAGAGTACCATAAAACTCCCAGAGGATAATGTAGGAAAACATCTTCAAGACCTTGCATTAGGTGGACACTTCCTAGACTTTACACTCAAAGCACAAGCAACAAAAGAAAAAAATAGATAAATGGGAACTCCTCAAGCTTAGATGTTTCTGTACCTCAAATGAATTTCTCAAAAAGGTAAAGAGGCAGCCAACTCAATGGGAAAAAAATTTTTGGAAACCATGTAGCTGACAAAAGACTGATATCTTGCATATATAAAGAAATCCTACAACTCAATAATGATAGTACAGACAGCCCAATTATAAAATGGGCAAAAGATATGAAAAGACAGTTCTCTGAAGAGGAAATACAAATGACCAAGAAACACATGAAAAAATGTTCAGCTTCACTAGCTATTAGAGAGATGCAAATGAAGACCACAATGAGATACCATCTAACACCGATTAGAAGGGCTGCCATTAAACAAACAGGAAACTACAAATGCTGGAGGGGATGTGGAGAAATTGGAACTCTTATTCATTGTTGGTGGGACTGTATAATGGTTCAGCCACTCTGGAAGTCAGTCTGGCAGTTCCTTAGAAAACAAGATATAGAGATACCCTTCGATCCAGTGATTGCACTTCTCGGTATATACCTGGAAGATCGGAGAGCAGTGACACAAACAGGTATCTGCATGCCAATGTTCATAGCAGCATTATTCACAATTGCCAAGAGATGGAAACAACCCAAATGTCCTTCAACAGATGAGTGGATAAAGAAAATGTGGTATATACACACGATGGAATACTACACGGCAGTAAGAAGGAACGATGTCATGAAACATATGACAACATGGATGAACCTTGAAGACATAATGCTGAGCGAAATAAGCCAGGCACAAAAAGAGAAATATTATATGCTACCACTAATGTGAACTTTGAAAAATGTATAACAAATGGTTTATAATGCAGAATGTAGGGAAACTAGCGATAGAGAACAATTAAGGAAGGGGGAACAATAATCCAAGAAGAATAGATTAGCTATCGTGGGTAAATTTAATGTTCTGGGAATGCCCAGGAATGACTATGGTCTGTTAATTTCTGATGGGTATAGTAGGAACAAGTTCACAGAAATGTTGCTATATTAGGTTACTTTCTTGGGCTAGAGTAGGAACATGTTGGAAGTAAAGCAGTTATCTTAGGTTAGTTGTCTTTTTCTTACTCCCTTGTTATGGTCTCTTTGAAATGTTCTTTCATTGTATGTTTTTTTTAATTTTTTTTTTATTTTTTAATTTTTCATACAGTTGATTTAGGAAAAGAAAAGGGTTAAAAAAATAAATAAAATAAATAAAAAAATATGCAGAGCCCCCCTGAGGAGCTGGTGGAGAATGCAGGGGTATTGGCCTGCCCTACCTCGATGGTTGCTAACATGTCCACAGACATAGGGGACTGGTGGTTTGATGGATTGAGCCCTCTACCACGGGATTTGCCCTTGGGAAGACTGTTGCTGCAAAGGAGACGCTAGGCCTCCCTATAACTGTGCCTAAGAGCCTCCTCCCGAATGCCTCTTTGTTGCTCAGATGTGGCCCTCTCTCTCTGGCTAAGCCAACTTGAAAGGTGAAATCACTGCCCTCCTCACTACGTGGGATCAGACACCCAGGGGAGTGAATCTCCCTGGCAACGTGGAATATGACTCCCGGGGAAGAATGTAGACCTGGCATCGTGGGACGGAGAACATCTTCTTGACCAAAAGGGGGATGTGAAAGAAAATAAAATAAGCTTCAGTAGCAGAGAGATTCCAAAAGGAGCCGAGAGGTCACTCTGTTGGGCACTCTTACGCACAGTTTAGACAACCCTTTTTAGGTTCTAAAGAATTGGGGTAGCTGGTGGTGGATACCTGAAACTATCAAACTACAACCCAGAACCCATGAATCTCGAAGACAGTTGTATAAAAATGTAGCTTATGAGGGGTGACAATGGGATTGGGAAAGCCATAAGGACCACACTCCACTTTGTCTAGTTTATGGATGGATGAGTAGAAAAATAGGGGAAGGAAACAAACAGACAAAGGTACCCAGTGTTCTTTTTTACTTCAATCGCTCTTTTTCACTCTAATTATTATTCTTGTTATTTTTGTGTGTGTGCTAATGAAGGTGTCAGGGATTGATTTAGGTGATGAATGTACACTATGTAATGGTACTGTGAACAATCGAAAGTATGATTCGTTTTGTATGACTGCGTGGTATGTGAATATATCTCAATAAAATGAAGATTAAAAAAAAAAAAGAAAGGAAATGAAATAAGCTTCAGTGGCAGAGAGATTCCAAAAGGAGCCGAGAGGTCACTCTGGTGGGCAGTCTTATGCACAATATAGACAACCCTTTTTAGGTTCTAATGAATTGGGGTAGCTGGTGGTAGATACCTGAAACTATCAAACTACAACCCAGAACCCCTGAATCTTGAAGACAATTGTATAAAAATGTGGCTTATGAGGGGGGACAGTGGGATTGGGGGGCCATGGGGATCACACTCCCCTTTGTCTAGTTTGTGGATGGATGAGTGGAAAGGTGGGGGAAGGAAACAAACAAACAAACAGACAAGGGCGCCCAGTGTTCTTTTTTACTTTAGTTGCTGTTTTTCACTTTAATTATTATTCTGGCTATTTTTGTGTGTGTGGTAATAAGGGCGTTGGGGATTGATTTTGGTGATGAACGTACAACTATGTAACGGTACTGTGAACAATTGAATGCACGATTTGTTTTGTATGACTGTGTGGTATGTGAATATATCTTAATAAAATGAATATTAAAAAAATAAAAAAATAAAAAAAGGCAAATTCTGTCAACATAAATTTAAAAATCAAAATCTGCATTGTTCTCAAAATACAATATACTAACAAAATAAAGTTTTACTTGTCATTTGCAATAATGCTTGACAAAAATATTTAGATTGCTGAACATAATCACTACAAAGAAATGCTTTGGATGCTCAAAAGAATACAAGTTTTCAGGACATGTTAAAAGATAAAAGAGCTATGGGAATTAAAATACTACATGTTAAAGAGGAATACAGCACTTTCTATCTAAAGTGCTAAGGTATAACTCTGAAATAATAACAAGTTATAAAGGTGGGCAAAGTAAAGTAAGTGATAAAATGCTCTGTTGCTATTATAAAATATAATCCCAGTGCAAACATTTAATATATTCTTTTTAGACACTTTGTGTACTGTTTAAAGCAGAAAACATCAAAAGACTATAAGCAATGGATACTAAACTCACTTTATCATTCAACATTTCTTTTTATTAGCAAATAAACATTTTTAAATCTATAGTTAAATGCAGACAAAAATATAATAATATTTTGAAATAATAAAACAAGGATTTGGTGATTTTATTCAGATATGTCTTTCCAGAGAGCAGGTGAAGGTATGAGGTACATTTGAAAGTGGAGGTACATTTGAAACTGAAGGTACATAAAAACAAACATTAACAAATAAAGCTCCCCAACTAAAACAACAGGTAGCCAGCCCTCTTAGGTTCTAGGCTGGTTGTGTCAAGTGAAAGGATGGCCTCAAGGCAAAGGCAGAAAGAAAACCATAAATAAATTCTTGGCTTCATTAAGAAGCTCATCTTTAAAGCAATAAAAGAAGGTACAGAAACAAGAACTTAAATGAACTTTAAAGTCTTAACATAAGGCAATACCATGCTTTCTCATTCAGAGAATATGGCTATCCAACGAACAGGTGTTAACCAAACAATTCTTCAGCTATTTTAGCCATTTAGTGCCTTTCTAATGTTATTTTAAGACTTCTGTAATTGTAAAGTCCAAAACTACTCACTCAAGACTGCAATAATGGAGTCAAGAACTCACAGAAGTGAATAAAAAATATTCCACAATCATCATTACTAAAGAAAGGAGAAATGAATATGAATAATTCAGAACCTGGATAAGATAGCCCCTCACTGTGTATTTAAATTTTATCATGTTAATGACTTCTCATTAGAGGCACACCAGCATTCTAGTAGGAAATACACATTCACATCAACTTTCAGTTATTCATACTGTGTATTTACTAATAATTGGCATTGCTCTTAAAAGACTCTGAGGTGGCATATAAAGATTCATGTAGTATAAAAGTGCCAAATGAAAATATCGATATAAGAAGGAAAATAAAGGTAGGAAAATAAAACCAGAGTTAAGGTTTCTAAACAAAATGTGGTTAATTAAGATCTGTATAATTACTAAAGTTGGGAAGGAAATAAGGTTATGAGCGTCAGGGAAGCCAAAGTAAGGAGTGAAGCATTATTATTGTTAAGATTTGTAGTGGCCATAGACAGAAACAAATCAGTTTTCATCTGTTTGCCTTCCTAATTATGCATATTTTAAGTTAATAAAATCAGTCTGCAGTAAACAACTCCTCAGTTTCTGCCAAAAGTACCATCATTCTCCTAGACTACAAAGATCACACTCTTTAGAGTCATCCCTAACAACTCTGTCCCTCAAAACCAAACCATCAATAAGGTCTGCCAGTTCAAAAACACTTCCCATTACTATTGCTTTTTTTTTTCCTTCCTCTTGCTCATTCTAGAATAGGCAAATCTCATTGGACTAGGTCCTTTATCACCTAGAACCTGTAGTCATGCAACAATTTTCTTACTAGATTCCCCAACTCTTGATATCTTCCACACCCTTACCTCCTCCTCCACTCCACATTAGACATTATCAAATTAATCTTTCTATGAAACAATTTTTTATCAAACTTTCAAGTCCTCTCTTTTTTACTCAATATTTAAATCTCAAATTAAAATGGCTGGTAGTTTTAAAATCTTTCCCAGTCAGCTTCTAACAAATCTTGCCTTCCACATGGAAAGGAGGCCTATCCATTGACTTCACTGTTCTAACATTACTAATTCTCCCCCTTCATGTTTCTGCTTGCACTCATTCCCTTATCTAATGGATAAACAGAATGTGGCACATTCATACAGTGGGATATTATCTGGCAACAAAAAGGAATGAAATATTGATACGTGCTACAACATGGATAAATCTTAAAAACATGCTCTGTGAAAGAAGCCAGTCACAAAAGAGCACATATTATATGATTCCATATTTACGAAATGTCCTGAATAGGCAAATCTATAGAGACAGAAAGTAAATTAATGGCTGCCTAAAACTGGGGAGGATGGGGGGGGAGGGTTGGGAGAAAATGAGGAGAGAATGGCTGCTAAAACATGAGTATCTTTTGCAGATAATGAAGGTTATACAACTCTGTGAATATACAAAAAAAGGCACTGAATTTTACACTTTGAATGGGTGAATTATATACCATGTCAATTATATCTCAATAAACTGTTACCAAAAAAAAGTACAGCAGAGCCAGTGTTCAATGAGCAAATCATTGAAACACATACAAATGAAAAGTGAAAACTGCTACTATAACAGCACTACATCCACTTTTTTGGCTTATATCCTTCTTTTACTTGTTTAATTACTAGATTAAAAAAATCAAAATCAAACGAATCATTTTACCTTAACCTCTACTTTCAAAAATTAATAAGGATTCTCTTTCATTCCCATGCTCATAAAGCTAATTCAAACTTGGGCAATATCAGATCATAACAGAATTTGAATTCAGCTTCTCTGACAGAGGAACAAATTATCCTTTGGATGACAAAAGTCTTATTTTTAATGTGGAGATTTTCTGGCCCACTAGCTGCCAGTTTTCCACTCGCACCAAAGAAATATAAGTGACCCATTCGCATTCATAGACTTAAGTTCCGGGCTTTTGAAAATCTGTGAAGAGTCCTGAGAGTTACAACATACAATCAGTTTTAAGGGGCAGCAATTCTACCTATTAGAGTTCTGTAAGGATATAGCATGAATTTGAATCACTCCATCTAGCTAAGTTAGCATCCAAGATCAGGCAGTGAGCAATTCTAGCCAACAAGCCAACACCTCAACTTAGCCCAAAGTATCAGAGCATTTATGGATTCTGCAGAAACCTCAAAATGTAGCCCTGTAAATGTCACAGATCTATTGTGTTATCCAATATAAGAGCTAAAAGCAAGCAAAAAATATTCTATTTATAGGAAATAGTTGAAGTATATACCAAATTCCATCAAAATCATGTATAATTTTCTAAGCCTATGGCCCTACAGACCCTATGAGTTTATGAACAGACTTTTTTCCTTGGATGTACCAGAAACTTTTAGACTGTTTTAAACAAGAACTCTTTATACCGTGAATTAAAAAAAAAAAAAAAAAGGTAAAGAATTTAACCCAGCTTCACAAATAAAACTGTACTGCTGTATTTTCACTTCATTCAAAAACAACAAAAAAGTTAAAAGTGAAAAATACAAAGGCACATGTTTCTGACAAGAACTAATTCAATCTAATAAATCAAACATTTTGTGGATGCTCTTTTAAAATAATTTTTAAGTTTATTCAAAACCTAAAAATAATTTTAAACAATACTATAGTAAAGTAATATCCTCTAAAAATGCTTTACATAAATATATCTATCTACTTTGAGTGACGTGATTTGGGGAGACTTTATATTTTCAACATGTTCAAATGACAGACTTGCACAACATTTACACATGCTAACTCCTTTAATATGATTCCAAGAGTTGTTTAAGTAGACATCTCGTAGGAGATGCACCAAAATTCAGAGGTCTGATCTCTAACCTGACATACACACAGAAAGACTGGGCTATATTGGCCTGTTAAGTTTCCAGACAATAAGCATAAACCACACTCTGAGTGGAATGTGAACCAACTATCCCTCTGACAATTAATAGATGAAATCCTTCTCCACACTCTGATTGCCTAAACAGGTAAAACCCCAGATGTTCCCTCACACATAATCTTTATCTGTGACAGCAGACTAACAACTATTCAAGAAACCAAAAGAAAGGGTTTTGAGAGGTATGTGTGTTGAGAGAGGTAACACACAAAGGGACTACTAAGGGAATGATCTGTTCTGAAATTAGATATACCTTACTAATTAAGTAAGGAACTCGGATACCTTTCATTAGGCAGATAGCTTTAATTTGCTATATTTCTATATACTAATTCATTATAGTCATCAGGCCAAACATAAAGGCAGCTTAGAACTTTAAAAAGATCAACCACAAAAGCATTGTTAACTTTGTGTCCAAAAAAAACCAAACTAAAAATATGTTCTAACTTCTTTTTTTGAAGATGATAAAACCACATTCTCACTATCTCACATTCTCAGACAGGCAGATTTACTATAAACCACAAGCAAATATTTTACTCCAAACAATCTAAAGAACACAGTAATCCACTTAACAAGCACGAAAAACATCTACCTTAAGTAGCACAAGCACATAGGAATTTGAAATAATCACTTTTCAATCAGCCGCAGCACAGAAGATTTTTTGCTTAACAAAGGGGAATACCACACAAAGGTAGATGAGCTTTACCTCTGCCTGACCCAATCCCAGCAGCTATCTGGGGATCAAAAAGATAAGTCAAAGCCATTGCACTGTAGACCAAGATTCTAAAGCAAATTTATCAGCTATGAAGTCTTCAGACTGCAAATGGATTTCCTTGTAAATTCCCGTAAATAAGCAAATTAACCCAAGTAGGTACCTTTCCTGAAACTGTCTAAAGGGCTTATCATGGGTGACTTCCATAGTTAAAAATGAAAAACTATTGTGTATATTTTCTTTAGTTATAGAGAGCTTACATATGAACTGATAACAGTGTCCTTAACTAAGGAAGTAGATTTCAGATTTTTTATTTTAAGTAGAACTATGGATTAAATATTTTCATTTATTTAAATAACCATTTTGTAATTCCTTTTCTCAGTCTCTTCAGTGCTCATACATGCTTACAATATTGGTTTAATCAAAGTTAAATTGTTATCTGTGATAATTCAAGACTAAATTAGACCATCTAATGTATCAGAAAGTAAAATACCTGATAGCAAAGTTGTAAATGGTCTATCACACAATATTACATGTGTGTGACTGAGCCTTAAGCAAGGTCATTAAAATATTAATTTTATTTTTTTAATTAAAAATTACATAATACTTTAAACATTAGTTTATTTTGCCAATAATCCGTTGTTTAAATTTAAGCAAAGAATTGTATAAATTAATGTCGCATATTTACCAATTCAGTTGTTTGTAAGAAAGTTACAAAAATAATGTGATAAAATACAGTTAATTAAAAAAAAGAGATCCAGACCATTAAAACGCATCATACTTAAGAAGCAAGGAGTTTTATGTTTAATTCAAACTGGAGTTTTTCCACAAATCAATCCACTTATATTAATTGGCCACCAAAGCCTAAACAGCGATCTGCCAGCTGAAACGGCTTTGATGTAACATAATTTTAAGTGTGAAAAGAGATTTACCCTTAAACAGTTTTACCTAGCAAAGAAATGTTTGTTCTTTGAATATTATTATTGCGTGTTTATATACTGTACATGACTCTTGTGTAAAGAACCATATTAGACTCACCACACATATAATAAGCCTTATTAAGAATTTTTCCTATCCAAAATAGTTCTCAATTAGCCAACTATCAAGATAGTCATCTGCAGAATTTTCACCTTATTACCAGTAGCTGCTATCTGTGCTTTCACATAAAGATAAGATTAGTATAGTCAAAAATCATACAAACAATAAACTCTACCTCCATTCAACACTGGAAACATTTTCATTTAACCTGCTCCCTCACCTTCAATGCTCGAAAGTATCAATTTAAACTATAAAAACTCCATGTTGGCCCAGTTCCAACACTGGCCTCCTATCAAAACACAAATAAATGCCTTAGAATAGCCACAGTCATCTTCTAAATATTGCACCAGACCAAAGAATATAAGGTAAAAGTTATTTTTTTTTCTATTCCTCTATGCACTGATGTATCAATCATTTCCAGGCAAGTATTTTTACTTCCTATAAGTAAACACTGACCAGAAAATTGAAACCATGTAGTTATCAAGGAGTGTTTAAAATCTAACATCATTGATCTCAAATCACCCTTCTTACTAACAACTGACAACCATAAGAAATCATGTAAACCATGAAGAAATACTTTCTACTATATTTTAAAATATCAATTTCCAAGAAGGAACAATTCAACAATTATCAAAGAGCAAATATTTTGCCCACACTATTATTCAATCATTAAAGAAATCATTTAAGTCTCTAACACCTCCTCTTCTACTAAAAGATAAACCTATCTGTTACCCTGTAATTCCATTATCTTATTGTTATTGACTTACTCTATTTTTAGCAACTCCACTCTAGCACTACAAACACAGTTGCTGAATATTCCATTTCTGAACAGAGACAACAACCACTACTGTGGTCCACTATCATTTAAATACAAACCACAATGATGTTTTTACCAATTAATCAGACTTCAACAACAGTTGCCAACAAATATTGGCACATGAGGCCAACAGTTCAAATATACCTTCTGCAAAAGATACAAGTAAATAAAAATCCATAAGTACTTACCTACAGTTGGGAGGAGGGTCTAATGTAATCTCTGCAAGTTCCTTCTGAATTCTTTAAAATAAAGACAAAGAAAGTTATGTTAAAATGGGTATGTTTTCATTCTCAACATTAATCTATTTCATTAAAATGTCATAATTTCACACTAGTATCTCCCTTTGTATGCTTTTAATTTGAAATACTAATATAGTATAACATCATATAGAACAACAGCAACAAAAAGCAGTAATTTCTGCCATGATTTTGAGAATGCAGCAACAAAGGGTGATGAAATTGGCAATACTAGTGCCTTTCATCTGCTGAGGTTAGGCAATGACAAATTAAAACGTCATTAATAAATAAAGAATTACCATGACCCAGCAATCCCACTTCTAGAAACGTACCTGGAAGAACTGAAAGCAGGGACTCAAACAGATATTTGTGCACTGATGTTCAGAACAGTATTATTCACAACAGTCAAAAGATGGAAGCAACCCAAGTGTCCATCAACAGATGAATGGATAAACAAAATGTGGTATATACACACAGAGAATATTATTCAGCCACAAAAAGGAATGAAGTTCTAGTACTTGCTACAGTGTAGGTTAACCTTAAAGATACCATGTTGAGTGAATTAAGCCAGAAAAAAAAAAGGACAGATGTTGTATAACTTCATTAAACTAAACAGAATATGAAAATTCATAAGAGAAGGAAAATAGATTACAGGTTACCAGGGGTGCAGGGTAAGGAGACTGGGGAGTCAATGTTTCATGGGTACATAGTTTCTGTCTGGAGTAATGGAAAAGCTCTGGTAACAGATGGTGTTGATGGTAGCACACATTGTGAATATAGTTATACCACTGAATCACATGCTTGAAAGTAGTTAAAATGGGAAATTTTACATTGTATACATGTTAAAACTAAAAAAAAAAAACTTGACTAAACCACTGATAGCACTAACCAACACTTCTAGTTTAAACTAGAAACTTTTGCTGCACAAATCATGGGTCACTTTAACTTCTTATTTGTACACACAATGAAAAGCAGATCAAATTAAGCTGAATCCAAGCATCCTGTTTGATCTACTCAGTTGATAAAGAAAGGACTATCATGGTCTCATTCCAACAAATGAAAGTGCTACCCAAATACCCTGAAGCCTCTTATGTTGGAGCAGGTTGGGGCTTTCAAGTTTACGCTACTCCTTCTGTTAGAATTTTCCTACTAATACGTGAATAATTTTATTGTCATTGCATAAGCTTCAGGCAGAGAAAAACAAGTATTTTTTAAAGCCTGCTCTTATTTTCTACTTTGATTTTTTAACTGCATCTAAAACCCCATGTACATATATAAAAGTTAACAGTGCCACACTGTTTGCTAAGATTATACTTAGCAACTTCTCAATTTAAGCTTTGTTAAACCAAAGACAAAAAAAAATCTCAAAGCCACTTCTCTTTGTCTTGACTTTTAAATATGAGATTCATTAAAAGCTGAATAACTGCTATCTGCTAATTATTCAGATAGCACATGGGTGATACCTGACTAAAGCCCTTTAAAAAAAAAACAAGAATTTGGCCAAAAACATTTCCTCTCAATTTCATTCTACATTTCTTGGAAGAAAACAAATGGAACTAGAATAAATGATTCCTGCAATAAAATGGGATTCCTATCCTAATTCCTATCCTAAAAAGATAGGATTCCCAAAGGTATTGCACAATACTAATACAATTTTCACTTCTTTAAACCATATGGTTCAAGGTAGGAGGGGCATTATTTAGCAGAGCAAGACCAACAAATTCAAAGAAAAAAAGAAAACTCTCATTTTAATTTTGCTATGTCATTGAGAGTCCTTAAGCAAAAAGGACTTCTTACACCTAGTCTCTCTGTTTTCTATCCTATAAAATAAGTTAACTAGGATAAATTCCATAATCTACTTTATCTTTAAAGCACTACAATTTCCTTCTAACACGGATTCTATGATGTCTACATGCATGAAATACATCTGGCCCATACTTAAACGATGGAAGACTCACATTTTATGGAATACACACAAAAGTATAAAACAGGCATTTTAAAACTATACGGATAAGTCCAGTTTAAAGATGGCAAACTGAGCATACACAAACAGTCACCTCCCACCCCTTTAGGACTCCACTGGGGTCGGGAGTGGGGGAAGGGGTGTACAGAAGTACAAAAAGGAATAAACCTATAAAAGCAAAAAGGGGGATGCTCACCAAAGGATAGGAAAGTCCAGTACATTTCTAGAAGACAAAGTAGATGGGTGTTAAGTCACACAAGACAGTGTAGCCAAGAGGGGGCTGCACAGTGTATAAGTACATAATAAAGACATTAAACAAGAGAAATAAAAAAGAACAACAATCGGAAATCTCAGAAGGAAAAAAAAGCCACATAAGAGAATCATAGATCAAATATAAAGTAAAATAAGATGTGAAAATAACTTTAATCAAGCAAAGGATGTTAAGGGAAAATTAAGGAGATTTGATCTGAAATTCACCTAAATGCTAGACTCATGAGGCCACCTAGCCGGGATCATGATAATGCACACGCAGGCAAGTAAACGTAATTCTAGCATGCTCTTATGTCTGGCAATAATACAGTTTATTGGTCTTTTACTTATACATGAAGAACAGAAAATAAGTTATAGTTGCACTACACAATGTAAACATACCTGCCTTAAAGATGTAGAATTAAGTGTGATTAATAGAAACCAGCTAAAAGTGGATAGCAGAGAGAGGTGAGTAGGTGGAAGGAAGAACAAAGGTATCAATATCCCCATTTTACAAACTGTAGAATCAAGAATAACTGTTGAAATTTGAAGAAACAAGCTATTGATGCTTAAATATATTAGAATACAAAGATAACTGATAATCTATTTTCTATCATTAACCAGGAGGAGGGGAAAGTAAAGAAGAGCAAGTTAACAAATTAAATCTTCATATGCCAAAGCAGAGAGTCAAAAGATATTATTCAAATTAAAAATTCAACAAATAAGATATTTTATTTAGAGTTATGCAGAAAACCAACAAAAGAACTAAAAATAAAAATGACTAAGAGTTTGCTTCAAAGAAGTGGAAATGGAAATAGGGAGAGATTATACAAAAGAATGTTGCCTTCCATTATAAACATTTCTGTGTTTAATTTGTTACCAGAAACATGAAAAACTTAAAAAAAAGTTTTTTAATGAGAGAAGTTTTGAGTTACAGAAAAAATCAATCATGAATAAAATACAGGATTCCCATATACCACCCTATTATTAACAGCTTGCATTGGTGTGGAACATCTGTAATGACTGACAGAAGCACATTTTTATAACTGTAGCATTAACTATATAGTTGTGGTTTAAATTTAGGGTTCACTGTGTTATGCAGTTTCATGGACTTTTCTTAAAATTTTTATTCTAGTACCATATATGCAAACTAAAATTTCCCCGTTTAACCACATTCAAATATATAATTCAGCACTATTAGTTACATCCACAAAGTTGTGCTACCATCACCACAAGCATTACCAAAACTTTTCCATCATCCCAAACAGAAACTACACATCTTAAGCCTCAAATCCCTATTTCCTAACCACACCTCATCCCGTTAACCTATATTCAAGATTCTTATTCTTTAAGTTTGCTTATTCTAATTATTTCATATCACTGAGATTATACCCATTGGTCCTTGTGTGTCTGCCTTATTTCACACAACATAACGTCTTCAAGGTTCATCCATGTTGTCGCATGTATCAGAACTTCACATTCTTTTTATGGCTGAACAATACTGCATTATGTGTATATGACACATTTTGTTTATCAACTCACTGGTTGATGGACACATGGGTTGCTTCCATCTATTGGTAATAGTGAATAATGCTACTATGAACATTAGTGTGCCAGTATCCGCTCAAGCCCCTGCCTTCAAGTGAGTCTATACCTAGAAATGGGATTGCCAGGTCATATGGTAATTCTGTACTTATCTTTCTGGAGAACTGCGAAACTGTCTTCCACAGCAGTTGCATTATTTTACGTTCCCAACAGCAATGACTGAGTGTTGCTATTTCTCCACATCCTCTTCAACATTTGTAATTTTCTGGTTTTTTTAATAGTAGCCATTCTAGTGCATATGAAATGGTAACCTGTGGTTTTTATTTGCACATCCCTAATGAATGATGATTTTCAGCATCTGCTCATGTTCGTTTTTGCTATCTGTGCATCTTCTTTGAAGAAATATTTATTCAAGTATTTTGCCCATTTTTCACTTGGGTTGTCTGACTTTTTGTTCTTGAGTTGAAGGATTTCATTACATATTCTGGATATTAAACCCTTATCAATTATGTGGTTTCCAAATATTTTTCCATTGAGTAGCATGTCGCTCTAATTTCATGATAAAGTCCTTTCAGATGCAAAAGTTTTAATTTTGATGAGGTCCCATTTATCCATTTTTTCTTTTGTTGCTTATGCTTTGGGTGTAAAGTCTAAGAATCCACTGCCTAACACAAGGTCCTGATAATATTTCCCTACATTTCTTCTAGAAGTTTGATAGTTCTAGATTTTATGTTTGGGTTTTGATACACTGAGAGTTGATTTTTTTTATATGATGTAAGATAGAGGTCCACCTTCATCCCTTTGCAAATGGAGATCCAGTTTTCCCAGCACTGTTTGTTAAAGAAATTATTTTTCCCCAATTTAATGACTTACGCCCCCTTGACAAAATCATTTTGCCATGAATGTAAGGGTTGGTTTCTAAGCTCTCAATTCAATTCCATTGGTCTATATGTCTGTCCTTGTGCCAGTATTATGCTGTTTTGATTACTGTGGCTTTGAAATAAGTTTTAAAATCAGGAAATGTTGAGTAATCCAACTTTATTCTTCTTTTACAAGATGGTTTTGGCTATATGGGGTCCCTTATCCTTCCACATAAATTTGATGATTGGCTTTTCCATTTCTGCAAAGGAAATTGCTGAATTTTTTATTGGGATGCATTGAATCTGTAATTCACTTCGGGTAGGACTGACATCTTCACAATATTTAGTTTTCCAATCCATGAACATGAAATATCCTCCCGTTTACTAAGGTAGTCATTGATTTCTTTTAGCAATATTTTGCAGTTGTGTACAAGTCCTTTACAGCCTTGGTTAGATTTATTCCTAGATACTTTATTCTCTTAGTGGCTATTGTAAATCGAACTTTTTTCCTTGCTTTCTTCTTCCAATTGTTCATTACTAGTGTATAGAAACACTGATAAGGGGGTGATGATCTGTACCCCGCAACTTTGCCGAATTCACTTAGTAGCTTTAGGAGGTTTGCTGTGGATTTCTCAGGATTTTCTGAATACAGGATCAGATCATCTGCAAGTAGGAAAAGTTTTACTTCTTCCTTTCCAATGTGGATGCCTTTTATTTAGTTTTTTTCCCTAATTGCTATGGAAACAGTCCAGCACAATGCTGAATAACAGTAGTGACACTGGGCATCCTTATCCTGTTCCTGATCTTAGAGGGAAAGCTTTCAGCTTTTCCCCATTAAATCGGATGTTAGATGTGGGATTTTCATATATGTCCTTTATCATGTTAAGAAAATTTCCTTCTATTCTTCGTTTTCTATGAGTTTTTATCAAGAAGTGGTGCCGGATTTTGTCTGACACAATTTCTGCATGATCTGAGATGACCATGTGTTCCTCCCACCATCCTTGTTCTGTTAATACGGTATATTACATTAATTGATTTTCTTATGTCGAACAACCCTTCCATACCTGGGATAAATTCCACTTGAGTATGGTGTATAATTCTTTGATGTGCTATTGACTTTGGTTTGCCAGTATTTCGTTGAGGATTTTTGCATCTATAGTCATAAGACTATAATTTGTTCTGTAATTTGTTTTTCTTGTGGTATCTTCGCCTGCCTTTGGTATGAGAATGATATTGGCCTCAAAGAATGAATTAGGAAGTGTTCCATTCCCTCCTGCTCATTTTTTGAAGAGTTTGAGCAAGAGATTGGAATTGATTCTTCTTGGAATTATGATAGGAATCCCCTGTGAAGCCACCTAGGCTCTTTTGGGGGAAGTTCAAATCTGCTCTTGACATCCTCCTGGGAATTTTTCATTTCAGTTATTGTGGTCTTCAATTCCAGTAGTCCTGTTTGGTTCCTTTATAAAATTTCTCTCTCTTTATTGAAATCCTCATATTGTTCATTCATTATTTTGCTGATATCCTTTAGTTCTTTCTCTGTATTTTCCTTCACCTTCTTAAGCATTCTGAGGATCAGTTTTTAAAGTCTCTGTCCAGTATGTCCACAGTCTGGTCTTCACTGATATTTTCCAGATTTTTAATCTTCTCCCTTTGGATGAGCCATTATTTCCTGCTTCTTTGTCTTATAATCTTTTGTTGCACATTGTACATTTTAATATTTTTAAAATCTTAATAACTCTGAAATTTATTCCCTGAGATGTCTGTTTCTTGAGCTTGTAACCAGCTATTGATATGACAGATATTTTCTTGAATGTCAGAGCTATCAGGAAGGTCTGCCCAAGTCCTCCCCCTCGCTTTTGTCTTATCCTAGGCTTGTGCTTGCTAGTGGCTTCAGAGTTCCACTGTTTACAGGAGTTTGAATGCTCCCTATAATTCCCAGGAGACAGACCTTTTCCCTCTCCTGGTGGTGTCCCACTGACAGCCTTAAATGACTGAAAGCAGGTAAGCCATAGGCCCCCTGCCTTAATTGTTCCTTACAGTGCTTTCATTGTCTCAAGTTGCTTTTGCTTGGAGAGCAAGTTGGGGGTAGTGGGGGGCAGTGAGGGGGGGTACACTGGTGAGGAGTTTCCCAAGTCAGTCTTTCCCAGTTGGAACAAGGCAAGTAACTCACAAAAGGAGTGCTGGCTACCTCCAAACTGCCCTGGAGAGGAGATGAGGAAAGGGTCAGGAAGGGCACCATGAGCTTCTTCCATAACTCCCCAAAGCTGCGCTTTCTTGACTGGCCCAGCACATGCTTCAACTGTCCTCTACAGCTCTGAGGAAGCATATGGCTTCAACCCCTACCTCTGTCCAGGGCAGAATGGAACAATGGCTGCCCTCAGAGCCAGACCCCACCCGAGAAATTCAAAGTCACTAATCAGAAGCTGTAATCAACAATCAGCCTATGCCCACCCCGGATCTTGGGGAACTGGGTTTTTATGTCCCTTACTGGCACCAGCGAATTATGCCATGGGGGGATCCCACTGTGGCCAGCCGCAAGTGTTGGGGATGGGTACCGGTAACCACTGCACAGAGAGAACAATTTACTGGTATTTACCATAATTCACCAGCCCCTTCCTCCTGGTCTTCCTGGATGCTATTCTACTGGACTCCAGAGTTTCAAAATCGTTGATTTAAACCATTCCTGCCTGTTTAATAGTTTTTCTAGTGGAGGAACTAATCCTGGAGCTTCCAACTCCACCTGTTTTTAAACTAAAAGAACCAAAATAGGCTTTCAAATGTGTATCTTAAAGCATCAAAGAAAACAATTTTTAACATAAAACAATTTATCTGGCATTTTCAAATAAGAAAAACATCTTCTTTAATGCTTATACTGCCCTTTTTAAAAATTGGTAAATTATAATTTTCTGTCATAGAATTCTATAACGAACCTGAATCCCTCCAGAGATTTATAACTCCAAATCTATATTATTCAATACAAAAAGCAATTTACTGATAAATTTGACAACACTGAGCACTGAGTCAATACATTACAAAATATTTTAAACCACTGTTACCTACGAATGGCTGTATTTCTCCAGAAAGTAAGGGTTAGACTATGAATTGCTGTTTCAATGGTTGCAAGATGTCCTGCTGTTTTCAACGACAGCAATTCAATTCTATCTCAAAAGTTGTGATTATGGCATGTATTAAGTTTCTCAGTCTTGACATGTGGGATAAGAATGGTAGCTATTTCAGGCTCTGTCTTCATGTTGAGGAAAAATCAGAAAGAACCAGTAATTCACACTTACAGTGTACCTTTCATCTCATGATCTTAGACCATTAAAAGTGAATTAAATAAATCTCATAGAATTCTCTAGTATTACTGCTTTATCAGTCCCCACTACAAGATAACAAAACTACGGCTAGTTATTGTATACTGGTAAAGTGGAAGACCAAAGCAATTATCTTGCTAAGTCAAACAAACAAAAATACCCCTCACTTACCAAAACTTTTAAGACAAAGATGATTTTTTTAGACATAAATCGACTAAACAATTTCCTAAATTTTCAACTTTCATCTAGCAGTACTACTTAGGTTATCAAGATACAGAAGTCAGAAATTGCAAATAGTTGCTGAGACAAGTCAGGAACAAAATACAGACTAAATTTCAGTTTGCATGACTTTTACTTGATACTTTAACTATTTTAGGAATGGTTAAGGGTACAATAAGAGTACTCTGAGTAACTGTCATTTGCTTTAAAAAAAAAATAAAGAAGGATCATAATCATGATTCATTCAATCTGACTTAAGTGAAGAATATGGTACCAAAATTATATGCACTGGAGAAGATACATGAACCACTAATTTTAATATCAACATACCGGATAAATGGTTCAGAAAAATGTAGTGTTTATATATTACTGTATTTAAAACACACACACTTTGGATTAAAGAAAATTCAATTAATTCACTCAGAGCCAGCTAGAACATGAATATATGAACATGGGGATTGACAAAAGTGATTTCTTACCAGTTATTCCAAAAATAAGCCCTCATCCCACCTAGATGACTTTCTATATTCCCCTGCATACTGCATTCCTCAGTCACCCGATATGATGGTTTAAAGCTGTATATACCCGATAAAAATATGTTTAATCCATTGCTGTGGGCATAAACCCATTGTAAGTAGGAACTTTTGATGAAGTAACTTCAGTTAAGGTGTGTCCCACCTCAATCAGGATGTTTTAATACTATTACTGGGGTCTTTTACGAGAGAGAAAGCCACTGAAGCAAGAAGCTGAAATCAACAAAACCCAGAAGAGAAACAGATAGATGCCTCCGTTTGTCTTGCCATATACAGAGGAGACAGGGTGAAATCAGAGAGGAAAGGGATAAGCTGAGAACTGAACTCCTGGAAACTGGAAATTGAAGGTTTGGAAAATTCTGATTATCCAGAGAGCAAGTTCCCAGAGAATAGTGCTCCATGTGAGGAGTTAACTGACCATGGATCCCGTCAGCCATTTCAGTGCAAGTCAGAACTGGAGGTGTAGCTACCCAGGAAAGATTTGTGGAAAATTCGTCTGATGGTTTGGACCCCTGTGTATTAAAGGCAAAACCAACAAGTTTTTTTCGCAATCTGTATGAACAGAATATCTGCTAGCCTGGACTAATACAGACAGCAAAGGGGCAGATTGAAGGAAAAATCACTTCAAGGGCAGTACCATGGAGCTGAGGTCTGAACCAAAGACATCTTCTCGGGACAAGAGAGTGGGACCACCCATGTGTGTGGAAAGGGTGACTCTGCCCTGGCACTGAAGAGGGCAGGCCTTCCTCCCCATTGTTCTGGAAGAGTGCTGACATCCCACCATTCTGAAAGGGTTAGTCTGTGCCTCAGAGAATGTGGAGAGCCTGGCCACAATCAAGATGGAGAGGGTGGAGCCTTCATCCCAGTGTTCAGAGAGAGCATGATCACTGTGTAAGTGCTTGGAAGGGGTGGAGCTGCCACTCCATCAAGCAAAGGACAAAACGCTGTTTCACAGATGACCCTCAGACCTTGAAATCTAATGGAGTATGCCCTGCTGGGTTTCAGAATTGCATGGGACCCATGACCCATTTTCCTTCCAATTTCCTTCTATGAGAATGGAAACATTTATCTTATGCCTGTCTTTCCTTCATATATTGGAAGCATATAACTTCTTTTCTAGGTTTTACAGGTCTTTAGGGGCCCAGAGGGTGGAATGTGGTGGTATGAAGCTGTATGCAACAGAAAAAACATTTTCTTAAATCTAATCCATTCCTGTGGCTATAAAACCACTGTAAGTAGGACCTTTTGATGAGGTTACTTCAGTTAAGGTGTGTCCCACCTCAATTAAGATGAGTCTATCCTATTACTGGAGTCCTTTATGAGAGAGAAAGCCACTGAAGCAAGAAACTGAAATCAACGAAATCCAGAAGAGAAACAGATGTCACCATGTGCCTTGTCATGTGACAGAGGAGCCAAGAATGCCTTGATGACGCCTTGATTTGGACATTTTCTCTTCCTCAAAACCAAGAGCGAATAAGTCCCCATTGTTTAACCAGATCTATCATGGTATTTGCTTTACACAGCCTAGGAAACAAAAACACCTGGGAACCTATTTTAACTAACTGAATCAACTGGCCAAAATGTTCCAAAACAAACTTATCCACAAAAAGAAAACATCATGCAACTAATTTCTCAAAACGTTTAAGTCTCAAAGTGGTCTCTAAATTAGCCTAGAAAACATATTACCATTGTAAATAATAAGCCTAGAGTTTAATTCTGAATGGTGATAAATTACTATATCTCTGTGATTCTAAGAGACCAATGATTTTATGGCTCACCATCAATTAAATGATTGTGCACATCAATTTTAAGATGTCTCCTAATTTCATAAACATGAAAAAGTTTTAAAATGTTCATTTTGGAATCAAGAAAATACAGCAATTACAAAGATTATTTCTTTCTATAAACAGTAGTACTTCATTCTCATCTGGAAAGCCTTAAACTTAGATGAGACCATATGATAAAAGTTCACATGGGTGTACACCAAAATAAATCTTTCAACCTAATAAAAATTTAGTCTGAAACCAAATGTCATTCCCATAACAGTATTACACTGACTGTCCTACAAAATCATACTGTCTACCCTGAACAAAGTTAATTTGGAATCGATCTGATTTAAAATTCACATTTAAGGAAGTGTCAACATGTGTAATAAGCAGGAGAGTCAATTCAGTCAAGATCATCTCAAAACAAATGTTTTACTGAACTGGTTAGTCAATTTAATCAAAATCATCAAAAATTTGTCACTGCAGACATTGTCTGACTTCAAGATCTACTTTCCAGCTACACACAAATATAAGAGTGATATATACATATCAAGGGAACAGACAGTGCTAAGTACATGTCAATTTTTTAAGAAACAAATTGTTGCCAGAGAAGAGCAAAGGATATCAGAAAAGTAAGCATAATCCTTCCTCCTAATTGTAAAAAAAAAACCCAGAAATTTATTTATACAATTGTTTAAAATAAATAAAATAACCACGTACCTGTTTTCTATATTATACATCAGTTTTTCAGTAATACTTGAAAACTAAGATTTTCAAGAAAATGTTAAATCAAATTAACAATAGCATTAAGTTCCCAGAGGTTAACATATACCTCATTTTTCTAGTTTTCTATAAAATAGACTTGAAAGATATCATTTCAGACTTTAATGCGTACAAAGTACATAACCGACAGCTTCAGTTTTGAGATCTTACTATGAGCCAAGTAAATGCTTTATCATAGTCCTCATCAGAGTCCTGTAAAACTATTGTGCCCATTTTACAGAAGAGGAAACAGACTTAGAGATGTGAAATTATGCATCCAAGATCACAGAGCCACTAAATGTCAGAACCTAGAAGCAAACACAGATCTGCCTGCCTCTAGAGTCTAAGCTGTTCTCTGCTACTGTTTATTCTCACAAAATGACACTATTTGGTAAAGACTCCTCATCTGAATAAAAATCAACTATCAATAATAAAGCATAAATTAGAATTTTATTGTGAAACTACTTCTAACTTTGAATCATCTCAATACAGTAATATTAGGATCCTAACCCAACGAAGAGCCAAGCCCCACAGTAAGCTCAGTGCTCTAAGGAAACCAGTCAACAAATACAGTAACCCTATGGTAGGCACTGTGGATATAACAGTGAATTAAAAAGACATGGACACCCAGCTGTCATGAATCTTATACTCTGTTCTGATGGACAGTAACTCCCAAATTTTTTCCTCAGTTCTTAAAACTTAAGCAGATGGGAAAAAGGAAAAAAACTAACTTCACTATCAATTGAATTGGGAAAGGGGCAAGGGAAGAATTAAACCTTGTTTTTAATTTTAAAAACTAAGAATGAAGCAGCATTCTTATACTTAAAACAAACAGCAAAGGACTAATTCACTTCAGAAACTGTCATATCCATAAACCACAGGAGATCTTCCGGAAAGATCATGAGTCACAGTTTGGAAATCACAATTCACAAGAATCAGTTTGCCACCCAGAGAGATTTCTTTAGCCAGGAAGCAACTCAAAAGATGTCTTACTTTTACCAATACAATAATACCAATTTCTATTTAGTGCCAATCAGGTACTATTCTGAATGTTTTAAACACACCATCTCTAAATTTCTATTAACCACATCCTAGCTAGGTTTTATCTCCTATTTAAAGAGGAGGAAAATATCTTCTTTCCTTATTTTTACTCCATGAAATCTATCAATAGCTTTGAGTGTATAATCTGCTCCTTCTGTATACTGTAGTAAAATGAAGTAAAAGGTAACCATTTGAAAAAGTCATTCAATTCTCATATTTGCATATTATACAGCACACTCTCTCTCAGAGGCAGAATATGGTCTTTGATTATCCAAGAAACATGATTTTGAGATAATTTATAGTGGTGCTACCAACCAGGGGAAAGGGCAGGACCTCACAAAGGTAGACAAGAGTCTTTGCTAACTAGAAGTCATAGTTCCATAGAGAATGGGCCCAGCAAAAGCATTCTGCAGACCCTGCTTCCAACAGGTCTGGACAGCCCTTTTCTGACAAGCTGAAGAGGCCCTGTGGAATCCCTGACTATCAGAGGCTGAGAAGTAAACCAGAGCTTCCACATTTACATAGGGCCACAATCTGTACCTGAACATCTCTTATACCCACACCCATCCAATTTCCCTTCTTTCACCTCAATGTATTTTCTCCATTCCCCACCCTTTCATCTCATCTTTAGTAACTCCTAGTATAAAAAAAAGTTTGGGCTTTCCCAACTTTCCACAAAACTCCTTCTAACAGAGATCAAGGATCAGTGACCTACCTCTGAGAAGGAGAAATTGTTATCTAGTCCCTTGGAATGGGTTGCTGACCACTCACCAGCATCCCAACATCTCTTCCTGGAGAGTCACATCCCATCAGAGGGCCTGAGAAAGTTCTTCCTAACCCTGTGGGTTGCCTAGAGCAGTGGGAAGCAAAGTCTACCAGAACATAACGGTTTTGAGTTCCCCCTAACATACACCACCCAATAAACACATAAAGTTATCAATCTACATTGACATTTCATCAAACATAAAAGCTAGACAATGCTTTTATTTATACTTCAAATTTGACATTTAAAAAGTATTAAAACAAAGCAAAAATATAAAAAGTCACCAGATCAGGAAAGACTAGAAATTTAATTTACCTCACAAATTATTTTCTAAGAGATATTCAAATAATATTAAAGCAGATTCCCTCTGCTGAGTCCAATGACATGCCAATCATCATAAGTGACTGATGTGGCAATAGAGAATCATTCAAACACCTACCTCAAGATTTATCAATTCTCTAGAGAAAAAGGCCAAGTGTATCAACACTGACCCACTGCCTAAAATAATGAAATTGAAACACATTTGTAGCTAAGTCCAGCATTTCTGATTATACTAACAGGGAGTGCTAGAAAATGAACTATCATTCTAATAATTATTTCAACGGATTCCTCCTCTCTATGCTGTGTTACTGAACAGAGTAAAGTATTTATGGTCAGTTAACTATAAATCAAGCCATCATACTTCTGCATGCATGCCCTGTATTTGATTACCTAACAATACATAAACACACACATACACACAAACACAGTATGTATATTTACTTATTTTATGAATTTGCCATGATGTTTAATTGACTTTAAATACCAAAAAGTTCACACACCATGAAATTAAAACCACGTAAATGAGAGAAGGCAAAGAAAATCCACAAATTTCATGACATACACCCAATAAAATATTTAAATGAAAAAGAAAAATAGAACTTAAGATGATAAATTGATACTAAAAATAAAAGGTTACAGTTATTTGGGTACCTTTTAGCACTAGTTGACAATTTAGCAGCTGTTTTGCTAGATATTTTTCCCTCTTTTTTCTTAGGTTGAACTTGCTCTCTTTCTGGTTCTTGCTGAACACTTTCACGTTGGTCTCCATCGGAACTTCCTCCGCTAGTGCTTGGACTGTCATCAACTCTTTGTGCCTCAGTGGACATTTTATAGCCTATATTAAAGAATCAAAAATTATTTATTCAATTGGGGAAGAGCACTGTATGGTACCTTCAGAATAAGATTAGCATCAAAATGGAACATTTTGTAAAATTTTTTTAAATCAGGAAAAAAGCATAAGTTGGTCATTTACAAAATACACAACTTTGGGAGTTACTAAATTTTTCTTTCACCCATTCAAAATGTATTGAGGAGAGAAGTGAAAACACATAAAACTTGTACATGTAATGTTCATAGCAACATTATTCTTAATAGCTAACAAGTGCAAACAATCCAAATGTCCATCTACTGACTGATGAACAAATTGTGCTATAGCTACACCATGGAGTATTAATCAGCCATATAAAAGGAATGAGGTACTAATCATACCACAATATTGATGAATCTCAAAAACATCATGCTAAATAAAATAAGCCAGTCACAAAGGTACACAGACTAAATAACTCCATTTTTATGAAATGTCCAGAATATGCAAATCCGGAGACCAAAGCAGATTAGTGGTTGCTCAGGGTGAGGGAGACTAAGGAATGACCACTAATGGGCTTTCTTTTTAGGCAAAAATGTTATAAAATTAGATAAATAGTGAGGTTGTACAACTCTATAAATAGTCTAAATAAACTACTGACCTATACAATTTTAAAGGGTGAAATTTATAATATGTGAATTACATCTCCATACAGCTGTTATTGAAAAAAAAAAAAAGGATTAAAAGAATTGAGGGCCTACTCTCTAACGGGCATTATGCTAGCCCACTGGTCCCACAACCATGAGAAATCTGGTCTAGTGGGTAAGCTAACTTGCTAACAGCTGTAACAAAGGTCAGTGCAAACAGCCATAGGAACAGAAAAGTGAGGATGATTTCTTGGTATCTACATCCAATCAATACATCCTCAGGGCTGGGCTAGGGTTAAAATCCTTTAAACCAGTCAACTGTTTTAAGTAAACTTTATGATAACAGAAGAACACAGAGGGCTACATGGATTCTAAATAAAAAATTGAACAGTATGATGGTGTCAGCATTGATCCAGCAATATATCAAGCAACCAAATTTCGAGAGATGAAGACTCTATTAAGATACTGGAGAATTCATTCTCTTTTTTTTCAGTCTGGATGAAATATCCCTCAAGGCCTTCAACTTCCCTTTGCTCTGAGTTCCTGCTCCCCAAACAGCTCTTTGATTACCAACTCAATTTCTTCCTCCAAACCTTGATACCTACTTAGCAGCTATAACCTACATAGCAGACTCAAAAAATTCCAGTAAGTGAAAAGGGATTATCACCTCTCAACTGTCATTCTGGCGTAATCAATTTCTGAGTCTGATCATGTGAATAAACACCTTATGATTAAACTAGCTTAGAGTGTACTGACAAATTGAGCCAAAGCAGCAAAGTCAATGCCCAGACTCTAGATGGCCCTGTTTCCACCAAGGCACCCTGCAGCTACCTTCTCTGACACCCGTCCTTTTTAAATGCAAAAACACAAACACAAATACAGATCAAAGCTATTGGAGTTTCTTCTGTTTCTTTCAAACTAATATTTAAAAAACAAAATACCTATATTTAAGAATATTTAACAAAAAATATATCTTTAAAAATCAGAGAGAAATTGAACAAATTCCTCTTGAAAAGAACACTATATTACTCTTAATCAAATTAGGACTTGAGATAAATCTGTTTCTGATATGATTAAGAAGAATCAATTGGTGAAAAAAAGATAATCAAATAAAGTACTGTTTTTTATGACTATTAATTAGTCCAAATTATAGCTAGTTGACACTGATGAAAATTCATCATCGCCAAAGATTTAACTTGTAAACTGCTCTATACCAAAGTGATTCTGTAATACAGACCTTTAGTGGATTGATATTTTTCTGGTAAGACACCAAAAAGATTGCAAGAGGTTTTAAGAATCTGGAAGCACAGAGAAGTAGAGAGTTAACAGAAAATACTGAATGCCTTCACTGAGACAACTGCCCCCACACATACACCACTACCCCTCCTTCAACCACACTGCCAAACTAAATTAACCCCTCCCCTGCAGCTCTGAAACGGACAGGAAACGTTTACTTTTCTACCTATTCTATAAATGGAGAGCATTAGTCTCCACAGCTGTGACATCTTTTTATGAACACTAAAGTCACTTAATAGAACACTGAAATTTTATATCAGTATGTTTCATGTCTAGTTCTAACAGTCCTAACATATTTCTTGCTTTTTTTATCTTTATTTCACTTTAATTCTCAAGCTTAGATTTAACATTGACTTTTCCTCAACTTATTTCTTTCAGTTAAATATAGCAGAAGTTTAAAACTTTGTAAGTATGTACATGAGGGATGTTAGAACACATATTCATCGGAATGAGAAAGAGAACCATTCTCAGGGAAAGGCCCTTAGATATAGCAAATGCTGCCAGCAATATTCTAAGAAATGTGAAATGAGTGAAAAATCATTTTATATATCTTAAACCAGAAGCAATCCCTTACACAACTCTAAATGAAAACTTTTTACTGAGGCTTCAGCATAATAAACTATAATTTAATAAATCTTGCTTAGAATTTCAGTTCTATATTACATTAGTCATTAAGCTAAACATTCTTCTCAATATTCACATGTGCTTTTACATACTATATCTAATCATGCCACAACTCTACAATTTCTTAAAAAAAGAAACAAGTCAATAATACAATCTGAGTCATAATCTAAAACCCAAATTTCATACACTGCTGGAGAATATCAGAGGACAACTAAACTAGGAATTAGTGTCACTAGAGAAGTGTTAAAAATACTATTAAAAAATGCCCAGATAGAAAGTTCTGGTAATAGATGGTGGTGAGGGTAGCAGTGTTGTGAATTCGATTAATCTCAACGAATGATATGCTTGTGAGTGGCTGAGATGGAAAAGTTTGTTTCCATGTTCCCATCATCTTTAAAAAAAAAAAAAAAAAAAGATTAACTAAAGAGACAACAATTAAATGCAATACAGGATCCTAGACTGGATCTAATGACAGAGAAGAAAAGGCACAAAAGGACATTATTAGAACATATGCAAAACTGGAATATAGACTGAAAGCTTTATATCATTGTTAAAGTTCTTGAACTTGGTAACTACACTTAAGGTGGTTAGATAATAAATATCCTTTTTCTTAGGAAATGTACATGGAAGTATGACGTGTTCAAGGAGCATGACACTCTCAGATGTTTAGAAAATTGACAGAGATGGACTGACAGACGTATAGATACATAGAATGATACAGCAAATGCGACAAAATGTTGAAATTGGTGGATATGGGTAAGGGGGGAGGGAAGGATGTTGGAGAATTGTGTGTTCTGTATTAGTTTTGCAAATAGTAAGTTTGTTAAGTTTGAAAGTATTTCAAAATAAAAAGCTTAAAGAAAAAAAAAATACCCAAATAGATGCATAATTTCTATAGTTTCACAATAAAGAAGAATATGTTTTTTCTACTTTTGACCCAAAATACCTTATTCTATCCAAATCTTAACCAACCAAATGACAAATTTATCAGAGGTCACAGATAACCACTTAAAGAAATGTTTACAAATGAAGTTTTCATATCTCTTTTTAAAATATCAAGAGTAAGTGAAATTTCTGCTTTCTTTGTTTTTTCCATGCCTGACTACAGAAAAAGTTTGGAGGAAAAATTATTGTACCACTCAGGAGCAACTAATTCTTAGGAAGGAAAGTAGTCATTTTAATGAGTTATAAGTATAAACTTAGTGTTCTCTCTTGAAAGTAAAAATGAATAGAAAATCCTGAATTAAAACTCTTTAAACATTAATTTCTAAATTAACATTTTTTAATTATCTTTTACTAAACTTAATTCCTAAATAGCTAATCTGATCCAATTATCTAATCTAGGGAAAAGATAAACTTAAATCCCAGGGTTATAAACACAACCTACTCTCCAATGATAGTTTCAAGGATAATAAATTATTTATATTGGTACTTTTACTTTGAACCACAAAAAGTTGGTTTCCTAAACAAAAACAAACTAATAAGGCAGACTTTCCTAAAACGTATTATATTAAGAGTTTACATGTTTCTTCTCATACATAGTAATTATCTAAGCTTGTATTAACTATGTACTTTATGCTGTAACTACAGTCCTGGTAATTACCAATATATAATCAATGAAACGCACGTGTTCTATAAAAATGAAATGATTTGGCTATAAATATTACTGATGAGATAAAAGCGACATTCCATGAGTCCAGGTTACCATCCAGACAAATCTTATCTCAAGGCATTAAACTGCAAAAGCAAGTATCCATTTCAGTTTTTATAACAGGAAAATGCTGAATTCTGTCTTTTGGTATCTGGCTGTCTCCCTACCCACGTTTCTAAATTTTCCTAAAATGTAACGTAAAATAGTTTATGGTATATACACATCCTCCAGCAATATCAACTATTAACTGTAAAGACATGTATGCAAGAAACAATAGTGGAACAACCGATTTTTTAAAATGAGAAAAGGTCACAGAATGGAAGGAAAAGGGTGCTGTGTCTTAGGGCAGAGAAAATGGGGTTTGACATATGAAAACACTCCATCATCAGCACCAGCCCACATTCAAAACTCCAGAGCCAAGGAGCATCCAAACGGAGCAAAAACAAATATTTAGATTCCCAAGGTCCGGGCTGAATTATCACATTCAGAAACATACTTTTTTTAAAAGTCAGGGATAAAAACCAAGAGTGCTTAAAATTTTTCTGAAGTGCAAGAAAATATGAGGGTCAGCTCTAACAATTCCTTTTGTACCTTTAAACAAAAATGAGTAGACTGTACAGAATACACAATATAACGAAGAAGCTTGAAAACATACACCGAGCCTTGGATGATGCCTTTCTAAAGGGGCCTTAATTTCCTTAAGGGAAGATGGATTGGACATTTCTGGTTGGTCGTGGTAAAGAAAAAAAAAAAAGCCACAAGAAGCTACACTTTATCTTCATTAGAAATGGTAAAGGGCAAAAAGATCAAAACATTATGAGAGAAGAGAGGGAGAGGAGTGGGAGGAAGGGAAGGGAGGAGGAGGGGGACAGAGGGAATCCAGTTTCAAACCAGGCCGGTGTGGGCTGCAGAGAAGAAACCAGAGAAAAATGGGCTTCGGCTCCAAACGGTGACAAGCGCGAGGCATCACAAAAGACCTATACAACACACACCCTACACCAGGGCACACACAAACACACCCCACAAGGTCTTCTCCCCGCGGGCCACGGGGGCGGCGGGGGCGGCGGCGGCGGCGGGCCAGACAGACCCGGCACTCGCCAGGAAAGACACCATGTGAAGCAATTATGCAATTAGGGAAAATAGCAAAAGATCAAGCCCGGCACTTTCCGCCGTGACATTTATCCTGTACTTTTGCAAAGACTTAGTTCCAGGATGAGGCTGGGAGAGGGCAGGGGCCGGGAGGGCGACGAAAGATAGGGAACTGAGAACCGAGGTGGGTGGAAGAAGTGCAAGGAGGGAAGGGGCAGGACCGGAGGAGGGCATGGGAAGAAGGGGGAGGGGTGAGAAGGGCGAGAAACGGGGGCAGTAGCTCGCGGGAGGGGACGCGAGGAATGAGCCACGCCGGGGAGCAGAGAGGGAGGAACCAGGGCGCAGGCAGTGTAAGCAGAGACCTGCAGCGTGGAAGGGTGGCTGGGGTGGGGGGCATGGGGGAAGGGACGCCAGCCCGGACGGATACCTCAGGGAGGGGCGTCCGCTCAGGTCGCGGGTTCGAGCTGAAGCTCGGGGAGAGAGGGAGGACACGGTGCGCTAGGGAGGGTGGGGGCGGAGGGAGGAGAGGCCCAGGGGATCTGCTGTCCCCTGCGGGCCGTCTAGTCACCGAAACCCAGACCCACGCACCCGACGCCCGGCCACGCCTGCCCCCGCCAAGCTCGCGCCTGCCTGGACTCACCCTCAACGCCGCGGCCGCCACCCCCGGCCGCTCCAGCTCCGGATATCGAGGCTGCTGCCCGCGGCTGCCGCTGTGGCCGCCCCCGAGTCCTGGAAAGTGAAGCTACCACCTCAGCGAGCCGCCGCCGCCGCCGCCCGCCCGTCCGCGCGCGAGCCCGACAGTGCGCGAGCCCGCGCGCCCGCCCGGGAGAGACCGCGAGAGCGCGAACCCCACGTCGTCCGCGTCGCGCCGCGCGCCAGCTCTACCGGCCCCGCGCTCCGCCCCTCCTCCACCCGGCGCGCGGCCGCGAGGGGGAGGGGGCAGGCGCGCGCCCGGGCCGGCTGTCCCGCCGGCCGGGCGAGAGGGCCGGGAAGCGGTGCGGAAAAGTAAAGTGACAGCAGAGTCCCGCGCGCGGGTAGCGGGCTGGTTTGGGCGAGGGACGTCCACGGTGAAGGAATGGCAGGAACAGGAGAGGTGGGGAAACCGAGGCTGGCGGGGCGGCTTGAGGGAGGGGGCGCGGAGACCTTGACGGCCACGCGCATTAAAGGGATATGCTGGCTGAGAAGTGGAGATCGTCCTAAAGATGCTGGTGAGGGGGAGGTTGGCGGTGGGGAGGCGTTGTCTCACAACCCCCGCCTCCACCCACCGTAGCCCTTGACTTCACACTCGCCCCGATGCATACGCGAAATAGCCTTGGGTATTGACCCGATTGACACACTAACCCATGCTCGGACGCGTGGTGCCCACATGCACCCAAATGCGAAAACTCCGCATTGGCCTGAAAAGTTCTCCCAGGCTAAGGATGACTCTTCACACGACACTGCAATACGGAGGTCCCTCTGCCTTTTGACTCGCCGTGGCCCAGAATGCACACCTGTTCGTGCCAAGAATTCCAGGCCGTTTAGCCTTGAAATATTGGGGATGCAGATGGGTGGGTGCTGCACTTTTCCTATCTTCAAGCACACTTGGAGGGTTTGCGAGTGGCTTTAGGAAACATTAGGTTCTCCTTTAATCTTCACCCCAAATAACCATTTTACAATAAAAGTGTGCCTGATATGCAAACTCACCTTCCAGGGAATTTCTCCCACCCCCAGCCCCAGCCCCTCTTGCCAACTGATTGCTGCTCCTAAATCCAGCCTATATACAGACTCTGGAGCTGTCGCTGTATGTGGATGGGGTGTTCTGTCCAGACAGGGCTGAAAATAGCCCCTCAAGAAAAGGAATAGACCTAGTGTGCTGGCACTTGAACAATATTGCCCAGTTAGGCACTTAATTAGATAGGGAAACTAGCAGACCAAGTGCCCTAAGCTCACCATGGGACAACGAGCAGAGTCCAGAGCAACTCAAGCACCCTGAAGAATTCAGTGCGATAAAACCTCAGAAAACAGCAAATCAAGATCCAGAACTGAAAATCCTTTTATCAAACGCCTTCTTCAGGGACTGGATATTACTTTATAATATCCCTGACAATTGCCAAAAGCAACTATTGACCTCTAGCCTCTGGCAACATCACTGAGCAAAAAGTGGGCTCATTCTTACGTGAATCACTCAAGACTATCAAAAGGAGCTGTTCTCTTCTATGCACCTGTCTCTCTGGCTCTTCTCTTCTAAAGTCACCAATCATATTGAATTCACCAGTCATATTGAATTAGAACCCACCTTGATTCAGTACGACCTCATCTTAACTTGCTTATGTCTGCAAAGACCCTATTTCCAAACAAGGTCACATACACAACTACAGGGGGTTAGGACTTCCACGTGTCTTTTGGGGGAATACAATTCAACCCACAACAACCTCCTACCTGATCTTTCTCCCCTGCCTACCCCTACACACACACACACACACACACACACACACAGAAATCTGAGTGATCATTTAAAGCATAGGTTAGATCATGCCTCTCCTGCCTCTGAACATCCAGTGTTTTCCCTTCCTAGGGCCACTGCCAAAGTTCTTACAATGACTGCACAGCACTGCATGATCTGCCTGCCATTACCAAGAACTCCTCTGACCTCACACTGTATGACTTTACTCCACCCACATCTCCCTACAGCCACACTAGCCTCCTTGTTATTATGAAACACATCAAACATTAATCAGCTTCAAGATTTCCCTACTTTACTATTCCCTATCTCCACATATTATTCCCTTCCACCCCACCCCCGAGCACTTCCCATCCTCCTCCCCTGCTTTATTTTTCTCCACGATCATCATCTAGCATAAAATATATTTAACTTAATTATTTTAGCCTTCCTCCCTCCCTTTGCCCACATATAAGCTCCTTTTGGACATGGATTTTGTTCGTTGGAGTTCATGGTTATATATATTAAATAAGTATTGTTTGAATGGATGAAATTGAACTTCTCCAGTTGATGACATAATAAACATTGCTCTAATTTCCCCGGTAATAATAATAATAATAATAATAATAATAATAATCAGCATTTATTGTGTTCTCAATTTGCGCCAGGCAAAGTTCTAGGCTCTTTAAAATACTAGCTCACAACCTCCCATGAGGTTGGTTTCATTATAATCAACCCCATCATATAGATGAGAACATTGAGATGAGAAAATTGTACAGATATGAACTCTGAGGTTTGGAGGCATTAAGTCACTTGCCCACAGCTAGTTAGTGGCAGAGCTGGAATTTGAAATCAGCAGTTTGGCTCTGGAGTCTGTGAACTTCACAACACTTTGTCATGAGTCCAGTGTTACAAACATAAATTTTACTTGATTTTCCATGTTCCTCTCCCCTGAGACTCAAAGTTGGTCTCCTAGACAAATAGCTCACCTTCCTGCTCTGATCCATCAATCTGTCATCATAAACTCACTCTCTCCTTTCCTACACTTGTTATTTCTAATCTTTAATATAGAGTCTACATTTTTCCCCTAGAATTGGCAGGTGGGAAAGTTTTTTGAAGGGCCCTTCTTACAGCTTTTATTACTGCCAACTTTTTGATTAGATAGACTCACAATTAGTTTTCCAGTCTGCCTGGAAAGGAGATGGAAAAGACCTCTCTGGGGAAAACTGGGCTGGATATCAGCAAACACAGCACATTTGTAGAATACCAGCTTCCATTCTTGTTTAGGCACCCAACAATCAGTGGTTGTTAAGTATTTTTTTCCCCTGGAAGAAGCATCATATTAGTGCAGATTTACCAAAAATTGGGACCCTGACAAAATGGGATAGAAGACAATGATCTTTTCCTTCAGCCTGGCTTGAAGGGAGCTGTAGGCACCTGCAGTCCCTCTGAATGTTGTGGCTACTTAAGACAGGCAGCACTGATGTGGGAAAATTGAAACTCCATTAGGGCTGAGGCCCTAAGGACCCCATTACTTAATTCAATACTGAGACAGGGGCACAGAGCAAGAGCTCAAAAATGTTTGTTGCATAAATGACTAAATGAATGAATTCCTAACAGGGAATAGAACAATGCTGACTGTTGCATTTGGTTTGGGACTGCCACCTGGGCCTGTATGTACGATTGTATATGTGGTACACTGCAAAACTTCACTGGGCACCAGTCACATAAGTTACAATGCAAACACAGAGATTCGGATGCTCCTCCCACCTTGTAGCCCCTGCCCATGTGTGGTTGTAAGTCTCCAGGAAATTACCAATGATCTCTGCCTCCTGGTGTTCACATCCTTTTGTAGTTCCCTCCCACATTTACCAGGGTTGGTATAACACTGAGAAGTGATGGTATGTCACTCTGAGATTAGTTTATAAAAGGCATTATGGCTTCCATCTTGGATGTGCTCCCCTCCGCCTCTGAAATCACTGACTCAGAGGGAAGCCAGCTGCTATACTGTGAGTAGTCCTATGGAGAGGCCAACAAGGCTAGGAACTGAGGTCTCCCGCTAATATCCACATGAGTAAGCGTGGAAGCAGATCCTTCAGCCCCAGCCAAAGCTTCAAACGACTGCAACCCAGGTCAACATCTTGATTACAGCCTCATGAAGGATCCCAAGTCAGACCATCCAGCTAAGCCACTCTTGAGTTCCTGTCCCACATAAACTGTGAGATAATAAATGTTTATTGTTTTCAGCCACAAAGTTTTGAGTCATTCATTATGCAGCAATAGAGCATTGATACACCATGCTCTCTGCTCTCTAATGATGACGTTCCCTCCTCAGGTCCCTACATATAAGGATGCTATTGCTGTGGCAGTTCCTGCAGGATGAGGCGTTCCATTCGCTCCTGCAATTTGCTGTTGCATCCAATTTCTCAGAAACACAAACAGAGGGGCTTAAGAAGGTCCTGAGATACAGGTAAAGAGTCTTAAGAAAGCATAGGTCAGAAATGGAAAAAAGGAAAAGTGGTTCAGCAGGGCCATCTTTAGACACCACAGGTGTAAGAAAGGATGAATCTGCTCTGAAAGAAACTGTCAGAACAGAAAGGGAAGAATAATGACATAGGAGAGTCAGAGATTTGTAGAACAATGAGATTATAGATGAGGTTTTCTTTGTTATAGTTATATACTATTATTAGTATAATAAATAAAAATAATTTTAATTTAGAGAAACCTCAGAAGGAAATAAGCAAAGATAGAAGATAGGAAAGCCTTGTCCTGATTTGTGCCTTTCTTAGGCCGTAGAGAGATGCTGAACTGGATTCATGATCCTGTCTTTATCTCTTCCTTGCTATGTGATGGTGGACAAGTTTTCCTTAACCTCTCACAGCCTTAGAATCCTCTTCTATATATGGACCTTATTTTAAGAGCTAATACTTATGTAGGGTTAGTGGGGAAGATAAAAAGAGTTAATATAGGTAAGCAATTTGAAATGTGAATAGAGTTCTTATATCAATGTGTGAGCTCCCAGCCTTCCTAGTGCTTTGTTAAGTGGGAAGGCATGTCATCCTCAAATCCAGGTGTTATTATTTCACATAATTATGCCACTTTCTCTCATAGTCTCCCAGGTCAGTCACAGCAGGCATCTCCCTGCATCCTGTACTTTGTTTAAAAGCCTATTCCCTACTCTTCGCTGTGAGCCCTCAAGGGCAGAGGCTATGCCTTATCTCCATATCTGAACTTGATATAAAGACTAGGCACCCCATAAAGGATGGCCAAATGAATAAATGAATGAATGAATGAACAAACAAACATAACTGCTTTTACAATTGCCACTTCCTCAAATTATGGAACTTTGGGGGCTAGATGCCTTTGCTCCATGTTCATATCAACAACCATTTCAAAGAACACATAAGCTTCTTTACTATTTTTACAAATTGAAAAAGTATAATAATGACTATTTCCCAGCACTTCATGGACCCTCTTATGCTGTCTGCAGGTTCCATGAAGAGAAATTGTGAAATCTCCTGATGCATAACTAAACAGAAAAAGTTTTTATTAGTTGTCTTTACCTTTTACTTTTATTTTCCTCTACTATTCATCTTAGTACTCCCTTTTGTACTTGGAAGAGCACAATTTTTTTGAGTAAAGAAAAATAAAGACTCTTCTGCTGTCTTTCCCTTTCTCCCTATTCTGTTATATTTGTCTATTGACCTGGGCTTATGATGATGACCCTGTAGGTAAGCAATTTGGGGATTGGGGGGGAGGTGTCCTATTAATATGCAAACCGAGGTCAAATGAAAAGGTAGCACCATCAGAGTAGCCAAGTGTCAAGGCCCCTAGGTGGTGATTTACCTTACTGTCCTGGTCCTATTCAGATTGTGTAACTGAAATACTGGCATCCCCCACCCCCCATATTCATTGGGTACTCCAGGAAGCAGATACAAAGATTAGGCTAGAAGTACAATAGATTTATGGGGGCTTTGCCTATGAAAGATAAAGGAAAAAGAGAACAGGAGTATGCAGGGAAATCCTTCAGGCTATAAAGCAGGTTTGGCAACTTGAAAAGGAGAGAAAGGAGAAAGGAGGATTGTGTAGGAAGATCTTCAGACTACAGAACTACTCTGAGAAATTCTGCCCCAACTAAACAGAAAATTCCAGTGCAAAAATTGCCCATAGAGGGGTCCCACATTGGACAGAAAAGGTCAGGTCCTACTGCTCCATCATGCTCAGCCGTTTGCTGGTACTATGTGGAAACAGTATTGCCTTGGCTTAAAAACTAAGTTGACTCCTGTGGAAACTGTCAGCTAACTGAACTCCTAGCAACTGACTGGCAAGTTCTTTCCTGAAGAGCAATCCAAGCCATGCATCTGGATAGCTGTGCACTCCCTTCACCCCTTTGTCATTAGAGCTCCACATTCATGAACATAGTTTGACCCCTGACTTCTGTTTATCCTTCTGCCTTGGCCTGGATAACTGGATGACCTCTTTCACTGTGCTATTGTTTGCCATCCCTACTTTAATCTAGGTTATGAGCTTTGTGCTTTTGATCACACCTGATACCCTGTCCCTAATTCTTTTATTTGCTTAATAGTTGATATATTTGATCCTGTGCTGTGCTCCAATTTAATTAGACTGAACTCAGAGAATCAAAACAAAATGCCTGTCCTCTTTTTCTGAGGCTTAAAGTTAGATTGAGTAGACTATTAGCTTCTTTATTAACTTGTATCATTTCTCTCTCTTTTAAAGATAAGAAAAAGGTCTGCTGCAGTATGTTCTGAATTCACACAGGTTACTTCACCCCCACAACCCCCTAGCCTATACCAAAACTACAACCTTGAAGGAGTTATGCATTTCCAAAGAAGGTTGAGAAGGAACAGCTAAAGATAGTTTATCTCTCTGCTAGTTCAGAGTGGAGAGCAGATGCATGCTCTCCTCTCTTCCACCTGTCCTCAGCCATAACTTTGCCAAGGACAATTGTAACAGGCCGCTTTTTAACTCAGAGTTGCAGGGTAGCAATTAATCCACCTGTTGTATGTGTAAATATCACTATACAATGTATGTACAATTCTTAATTGGATTCTTGAAATTTATATAATTAACACTGAATGAGTAATAAAAATTGTTTTGTACTACTTTCAGCAAGCTGTTGGAGTTCCCCCTGATTTATAGCCTAGATTTAAATTGATGAAACTTTATGGAAGATGGAACAATCTCATTATTACTGCTAAATTGTATGAATACTTTTTCAGTCACAGTATTTAGTAGTATAAGCATCATACTGAACTTTTTTTAAAAATTCACTTGAAAGTTTTTAATTAAACCATCCCGCCACAAAGTTCTTTTCCCCTCCCCTTTCATGAAACATTTCTTCATCTATTATCTTTATTTTCCTCTTTCTCTGCTCTCACTTCTCAGTCATAGAATTCTATAGGGTAAGGGAAAGGGAAGATGGAAGGACCACAGCTTGAGTCTTATCAGTCTCAACCCAGGACTCAGAAGGTCAGACAGATACTGAGGGGTGGTAGGGCAAAGCCTTAGTGGGGGAGAATGATATTTAAATGAGGGACTAGGTTGTATCCAGGAAGAAATGACCCTAAGGAAACAAAGAAGGAAGGCATGGAAGATGTGCTAAAAGACAATGAGCACATCATTATGGATAAAAGCAATTTTTAGCACTACATAACATCTGTTGCTCCTAGGTGATTCCAACTCAGCCCCCGTAGACTTGTAGCTAAGCCCAAGGGAAGAAAGTCTATGGTTAAGAAATAATAGCTGTTTGTTCACAAGATCAGTTTGATACCCTGGGATCCTGGCTTGATGACAATTGTACAGTGTAAGCAAAGAGGGAGGAAATCAGGTACTGCCATGTTGAGGGAATTGACAGATACAGTAGGAAGTAACACCAGTAGGGTCAGCAGCTTGCCACAATGATGCAACTTTTGCACAGGGAAGCATTTGCCCAGTGATACTGGGGCCCCATCAGTGAGGGATGACACAGGCCCTTTTGTCAGTGGTAGAGAGCAAATTACCTCTGGGGATTTCATAGGCTTTGGAGGCTTCAAGAAATGCCACCACTTTTGTTTTTTTTTTTTTTGAAATTTTTTTTTTATTGAGATATATTCACATACCACGCAGTCATACAAAACAAATAGTACTTTCGATTGTTTACAGTACCATTACATAGTTGTACATTCATCACCTAAATCAATCCCTGACACCTTCATTAGCACACACACAAAAATAACAAGAATAATAATTAGAGTGAAAAAGAGCAATTGAAGTAAAAAAGAACACTGGGTACCTTTGTCTGTTTGTTTCCTTCCCCTATTTTTCTACTCATCCATCCATAAACTAGACAAAGTGGAGTGTGGTCCTTATGGCTTTCCCAATCCCATTGACACCCCTCATAAGCTACATTTTTATACAACTGTCTTCGAGATTCATGGGTTCTGGGTTGTAGTTTGACAGTTTCAGGTATCCACCACCAGCTACCCCAATTCTTTAGAACCTAAAAAGGGTTGTCTAAAGTGTGCGTAAGAGTGCCCACCAGAGTGACCTCTCGGCTCGTTTTGGAATCTCTCTGCCACTGAAGCTTATTTCATTTCCTTTCACATCCCCCTTTTGGTCAAGAAGATGTTCTCCGTCCCACGATGCCGGGTCTACATTCCTCCCCGGGAGTCATAGTCCACGTTGCCAGGGAGAAATGCCACCACTTTTGATAAGCCTGAAGTGGAAAGAAAGGGAATGAGTTCTATCATGAGAGCATTTGGGAGCATACCTGGTGACTCCCAAAAGTGAAGGTAGGGGGAATTCTGAAGGAGGTCAAAGTTCTGGCAATGAAAAGAACCTTGCAGGATGTTGAGTCCAACCACCATTTGATTTAGAATGCTTTCCAAAAAAATGTGCTTGAATGTCTCCAGGGACAGGGACCTCCTACCTCCCCTGATAGCTGATTCCATCGTTGGACAGCTTTAACTTTCTTCACCTTAAAATTGCCTTCCAATCCATTTTTCCATGTGCTTCGGGGGCTAAAGAATAAACCTAACAGTTCTTCTGCAGGGAAACACTTTCATTATTTTAAAATGGCTAACATGCCCCTTGAGTCATCTCCTCCCTAAAGTAAACATCTCCCTTTTCTTCCTTCATCCCTCTTGTGAAACAACTTTCGTGTTCCCTCACCATCCAAATCATTCTTTTCCAAACACACTCTGATTTGTCTGTGTTTCCCTTAAAATACGGTGTCAGAAATTGAACTAGAGAACCAGAGAAGTTGGCTCAGCTGAGAGCAGAAGGAAGCTATTTGTTACCTGCTATCTCCATCCCAGGAATCTCCAATTCTGAGCTGCTAAATTACAATAAAAATTCCCATGCTGCATGGGGATATCATTTTTCAACTACACAATAGATTATGGCCAAAAGAATAAAAAAGAAATTTTAGGAGACCTGTATGTCCAGAAAACAATCTTGGCATATTAATTCAGTACATTCTAAATCTTTATGTCTCATATAAGCATGCACCCACTACTCAGGCCTACAGAAAATAAAATTTTCAGCTTTGAAGAAGGGTCATAAATTTTACCTCTTTCAGAAACTCCTAGTTGGTTCTCTTAGAAATATGCATTTAGGGGAAGACAAGGGTATTCATGGCAGTTCAAAATTACATGATTTTACCCCAAGAAGACAGGGTCTTATCCTCTAAGGAAGATTTGAGATAAGTTTTTTATTTGTTTCTGAAATTGTTTCATGTTTCCACTTTGGTGGAATTATAAATTAATTCCTTTTGTAAATTCTCTACCTGGACTTCATCTATAGAGTACACCCAATAGCAGATTTTTGGTATTTCTTTTCAATAAGAATTTATTTTTTCTAGCAAGAAAACTTTGCCATATATATACATTTACATTTATATCTATAACATTTTCTGGTAGAGCCATGAATAATAATTAATGCAAGCATGGTTAACCACACATTAAAACTTCATTACATTTATACTATTAATGATTTGTTTACTTATTTTTCCCCTCCATATCACAAATTCAACATTCCAAACATTTCCCATAGTTTCATGTTTTTATTTCTAATAGCTAAGTTATACACAAACAAATCCTGATATGTGTGTCATGATTTAAAACACCACACTGTTGCACACCTCTTTACCCCTCAGACATTGTCCCAGGATTCTATCACTGCAATTAAAAAAAAAAAAGCAATGCTCCAAAATTTGGTGATTTACAACAACAATCATTTATTTTGCTCATGAATCTGAAATTTGAACAGGACTTGGTGGGAATGCCTCACCTCTGCTCCACAAAGTGTCTCTTGGGGGGATTTTACCGAATGCTGGAGGACCTGCTTCCAAGATGGCTGGCTCACCTGGCTGGCATGTTGGCATTGACTGTGGGCTAGGGGCCCAACTGTTGCCATGGGGAGGTGAGGGACACCTCAATTCCTCTCCATCAGGGCCTTTCCATGGGTTGCTTGAGCTCTCTCACAACATGTGGCTGGGTTCCAAAAGCAAGCATCGGAAGAAAACCGGACCAAAGCTACCTAACTTTCTCTAATGTAGTCTCACAAGTCACAGAGTGTCACTTTTCCCACATTGTATTTGTGGAAGCAATCATAAATCCACCCAGATTCAAGGAGAAGGGACTTAAAAGTCACTTCTTGATAGGAGAACAAGAAAGTTTCTAAAAGCTTTTAGGGGCTGAGATACTGTTGTAGCCATTTATGGTAAATGCCACAGATATGTTACTTCTTTTGTCTTGAATCCCCTTCCCCTCTTGGTTTTCTATGAAGCCCAATTCATCCCTCTTTGTGAAGCATTTTCCCAACATTACTTTTTTTGTTAAACATTTTCACAACAAGAGTTAATCATCACATCTCACGTGTCACTTGTGTGCCCCACAAATACTTCTATTATTCTCCTTTATGCAATATCTTGTAATGATTTACTTATGTATAACTTGCCCATTATGTATAACTAGACCATGAGTGTCTCGAAAGCATATACTGCAAACCACTATTTCTTGACTCATCATCAGCCATCCCCAAGATGTTCAGTCCTAGGAGATTGTGGCAGATTGAATTATCACTCAATTTAGAATTGTTCTTGGACTTGATCTGCTTCCTGTGGGTTTGAACCCCTTATAACTAGGATCTCTTGAGGATGTTATTTAAGTTAAGTTGTGGCCCAACTGAATGAGGGTGGGCCTTGATCTGCGTTATTGGAGGCCATCATAAGGAAGAAATTGAATTTTTTTAATTGCACTAGCTGGAAACTCCAGTATAGGGTTGAATAAAAATGATAAAAGTGGATATTCTTATCTTGTTCCCAATTTTAGAGGCAATGCATTCATTCTTTCAGCATTAAATATCATGTCAGCTATGGGATTTTTATAGATGTCCTCTATCAGTTTGAAGAAGTTCCCTTCTATTCCTAGTTTGTTGAAAGTTTTTATTATGAATGGGTGTTGGATTTTGTCAAATGCTTTTTCTTCATCTGTTGATGATGTTGATGATGATTTGTTTATTTATTTTATTAATCTAATACATTTTAATTCTTTCTTTTTTTAAAATTTAAATATTTGCTTTTGGAATTTGGGGGGCTTCCTGAAATTCAAAGCCAAAGTTGTTAAAGTTTCACTTCCTCTGTTTGTCCTGGAGGAAATTCATTTTCTGTCCTGAGATAAAATAATTTGACTATCAAATGTTACTCCCAGCTTCCTGCTGGGATGAATCTAGTTTCTCTTCCCTCTCTTGAACTTTAACTGTCTCAGAGATTTGTTGAAATATTCTAAAAAGATTTAGACTTCCAAGGAACAAATCAGTAAATTTAAATGTAAACCTAATCAGTTGAAACCCACCTCATCCACCTCCTTCTCTGCCATTGCTTTTTTTCAAATCACCTGGAGCAAGAGGAAAATTAGTTTCCATATATTACCGATCTAGAAAATAGTTGTAGAAATAGAATTGAAGACTGAAGAGAGATGATAGTGTAGCGATAAGGATTCTGGAAAGAAGGTTGTTGGTTGAATCCTAATGACTAAACCCAGAAAGATTCCTCATCCTTATAACAGCAAACATTTACCCAGTGTCTCTATGTATCAGGACTCTTCAAAGTGCTTTAAATAGTCTAATGTCCCTGGGAGGTAACTATTATCATTGCCCCATTTGACAGCAGAAGACACAGACAAAGAATGATGGGACACTTTGCCCAAGCTCATGCATCTAGTAAGTGGTGGAGCCAGTATGTGAACCAGGCTGATTGACTCCACAGTCTGTGTGCCTAACCATTATTATATACTGAAATAAAGCAGGGGAAATACTAATACTGGGCTCCAGTACTTTACTGGCTTATATGGGGTAAAATCTCCCCTATACAAGAATAGACTCCACATTTCACCACTGTGCCTAATACATAATAAAAAGACAAATAGTCCATTTTAAAATGGGCAAAAGATTTGAACAGACACTTCAGAAAAGAAGCTGTAGGAATGGGAATAAAGCACATGAAAAGATGCTCATCATCATCAGTCATCAGGGGAATGCAAATTAAATTCACAATGAGATACTTCTACACACCTATTAGAATGGTTAAAAATTGTAAATGTTGAGAATACTAAGTATCTGTGAGTATGTGGAAAAACAGGAATTCACATACATTGCTGGTGTTACAACCCCACTTTGAAGAACAGGCAGTTTCTTATAATGTTAAACATAAATTTACCACATGACCCAGTAATTCCACTCCAAGGTATTTACCCAAGAGAAATGAAAATATATGTACCACACAAAGAATTGTACTCAGATAAATGGTGATAGCAGCTTGGTTCATCATAGTTCCAGTTTGGAAACAACCTAAATGTCTATCTTAAGGAGAATGGATTAATAAGCTGTGGTATATCCAAACACATAACAGCGTGGATAAACCTCAAAAATATTATGTTGGTGAAAAAATTCAGACAAAAAAGTACCAGTGGTGTGAATCTATTTATATGAAACTCTAGAGCAGGCAAAATTTGTCTATAGTGACCAAAGACAGGTCAAGGGATGCCTGGGGCTGAGAGGTCAAGTGGAGGGTGAGGTTAACCACAAAAGGGCAGAAGGAAATGTCAGGGAGTGGGGTTGATGGTTGTCACAGCCTGAGGGGGCTTTGTCAGTCAAAAGACCAAAGAAGATGCTGAGAATTTTCTGAAACATGAACTTTATTTGGGGCTTACTCACAGGGAGGCAGAAATCAAACAGCTTTGTTGTTTTTTTTTTTTCTTTAGGCAGGTACCACTTTCTCAGGGAAGTTGGCCGCATGATTGAAAGAGGACAGCAAGTCAGTTATAAGGGTTTAAGACAAAGACATTTCTAAGGGTGGGAGAGCATCCTGTGACATGGGGGTGGTGCAGGAAGGAAAGAATTATAGGATGGGGCTTTGTAAACAACCACAAGGGTGATAACACTTGGGAGCCAGGAAGCAAGCAGACTAGATTAACATTCTTGCTCTTTCATGAGACCAAGAGTTTCTCACCTCCTGCCTACTTCCCATTTAAAGTCATAATTTACGCTTTTTCTCTTTACTGGCTTGCAAAGATGATAGGTTAAACATAGCTGCCTAGGTCATGCAGACTGCTGTGTGCCAAGGTCTGCAGGCCTGTTTCATTTAGGCCAGGGACTGTCACAATGGTAAGTTTATATGTCTTGATTGTGAAGAGGTTTGCACAAATGTATATTGTCAAAATTTGAACTGTGCACATAAAATGGATGCATTTTATTGTATGTAAATTATACTTCAAAAAAGTTGATTTAAAATGAAAAAATATATATATATTATGAGAAATACCATAAGAGAAAATATTCTTAGTGATTAGTTTGTTCTTAGTTTTTGTTAACCTGGAAGGCAGAACAGGAATGTTTTTATGAGAAGAAAGGAAAAACAAAAGGCATGATCCTGGAGATGGATTGTTGTAGAAGAAAGTTTGGGTGACCTGCCATTTTGGGGACATCCTCTGGGTAACTGGAGGGAAGGGAGCAAATGCTGAAGAAGTCAGACATATGGAGGCGGGAATGGAGGGAGGCTAAAACAGACTGCCTACTGCCCAATTACCCCTGATGCTATCTGGCTGAGAGCCATTCATTGTGTGGTTACATTTCTACCATAATTAGTTTACTTTTAGTTTTCCAATTTGTTGAACTTCACTCTCCTAAAGGGATTGAGAAAGAGAGTGTCAAGAGAAAATTGAAAGGTAGAGTGGGATAGGATGAGGGGCTGGAAACATTGAGACAATGTCTGCTTAATTACATTGTAAATAATTTACTGCTGAGGAAGAGAAGAAAGCAAAAGCCTTTAAAGGAGTAGGGAGGAGGGGGCTGGGATGTTGCAGAGGCCAGGGAAGCTGGTTTACCACCTCGACTTAATCTCTTGTGGGTTTGTTTTGTATGTTTTTGATGGGTATCAATAGCTCTTGGAAAGGCTGTACCTTAGTTTATTTAATTTGCCAGTTAAATCTCATGTAACAATCCATAGCAATGACTTTCTAACCTAAATGTGCATAAAACTCCTTTGCTGAAATGTGGATTCCTGGGCCCCCTCCCCAAGAAGGATACATGAAGTAGGGGATACATGATTTGTACTTAATCTCACTGACCCAGTCCTGGTTTTAAGGATTCTTCTCTTTACTAGCATTTGCCTCAATTCCTTTTTTCCAAAGCGCATCAAATTGGTAGCAAACGTGAAACATTTGCTGGCTTGTCCACCTAATCCATCATAGTACAGTACAAAAAGATACAAAGAGACTGAGTGGATAAAGGAAATCAATACCTGTTTCCTATTCTTTACCTTGAGATCCTTTGTCTGGTTTCAGTATATCTTCAACAGAATGAGAAACGTAGTTGGGACTCCCAATCAAAATCAGATAAAACGTAGGCAACAAGACCCTGTGTCTCTCCTTTCTGCAGATAAGAAATTTGAGTTATAATAGGCCCAGATTGAACTCAGTGTCGTTTTTAGTTATTAGAATTTTTGTTTCATAGTAATTTATAAATTTAATCATAAGATATTGAGAAACAAAGCAAGTATGCCAAAATTGAATGTTAAGAAAATTGAGCATGTAATCTAATTCTCCACAAATTACAGGTAATCTCCGTATACCTTCCAATTTCAATTGTAATTTTTCTTGAAAATTGCCTGAATACTATTAAACTGCATGTACCTGATCAAATCTAAATATATAAGTGCATTTGTGCACTTTATTTACTAGACAACATAAACAAGAGCTAGTCTATTATTAGTTTCTGTTTTGAGATGGTAAAATAATCAATAAGTATTTCATTTTAGTATGATATTGAAGTTGCTCCTTGATACTGTCATTTCTTCAAAACAGACATATAGTGAAAGAGAATATTCTCTTTTCCTTAGCTTTTTATAGAAATGTGTTTTGTGTTATACATCTAGACTGGATCAATAAAGTCACAGGAGAACTGAAGGAGGAGAAAGAAAGCCTATTTACAGCAGGTCTAATGAAGCATAACCCCTCTTCCACACTAGCACCAACACCTAAATCTGGTTATTGTTGGCTTCCTTTAATCTTGTTTATCATCTAAAGTAAGAATTTTACCCTCAAATTTCCCCCATAAAAGAGAAAGTTGCCTAATATTCAAGTCTTTACAATGTTTCTCCTATTTTGGGGATCTCTGTTGATTTTTCAATTTTGAACTAACAGTACTATTTGGGAATGATATATTAGGTTGAAATGATCCTCATTAACATGAGTCTTGGATGCTGATAGAAGTCACTTGACGAAATAAGCAAAAAATTTAAGAAGGAGGCAAAGAAATTCAACTCAGATATTGTAACTATTACTGAGGATATAACCACATAATTACAAGAATTGGATATCATTGTTAAGAGCTCTTAAAAATCACTTAAAACAGCAATTCAGAAAGTTATTGCCTTGAGGATATCACTAGTATACGCTTAAAGGACAAACTAAAAAGAAATCTTCCTAATGCTATGCAAATAGGCATTTAGGACTTAGGATAAGTCTCTAATAAAAACATCATACATGAATTTTAAAGTGCTATGTTTCAAAACCCAGCTTAAAAGTGAAGATGATATATCTGAAACACTGTTAGATGAATCCAAAATTAGTTCCAGTCATGACACTGATATTACATTTCATTAATCTGGATCAGGACTGCCCTGACCTAAAAATTACTGCTTGTATTTGGGAGAAGTATAAATGTGTGGGATTGTAAGCCAAGGAGGAAGCAACAAGCAAACTTGATTATCTCCTCTCATATTGGAGCATAGATAGTGTCAAGGAACTGGGAAAATAGGCTCAGCTCCCACCTAAATAACAATACCACATTTAATAATACTGCATGTGAGTTTATCAAACACTGATGAGTCCAGACTTTAGATGATACAGCAGCATCATATCTACACCATCCATACCTTCTCCAGTCCCGTTACCCATTCCAGAGGAGCCGGCATGTATGTGCTCGTTGGAGGCTTGCCCCCAGATGGCTGGATTCCAATTTGCCTGCAAATGGATAGTTAGAAGTGCCTGGGAATTCTCCTCCCACAGGCAGTCCCTAACTAATGGCTGATGGGTGCAACAGTATAAATATGCCAGCTCCCTTGTCCCCTGTAGGGGACAACTCTGAGGCAGTGCCTCTGCTGTCCCCAAAGCTCCCGTGTGGAACTGAACCAAAGTTACTCACTATGGGACTTTGTTTGAGACCCTTGCTTGGCCTCTTTCCCTTCCTGATCTTACTTCCCCACTCCCTACGGTTATTTCCGGGAATATTTCCTAATAAATCACTTTCACACGAATCCTCATCTCAAGGTCTGTTTCTAGGGAGCCCCTTCTAACATATTTGGTTCACTGTGGACCCTCGCAACTGCCTTGTCTGGGTCATGGAGGTCAAACCACACACCCGTGTGGGTGGAAAGTGGGATTTCCCTCTGAAGGAAATGGATGCTTATCCCAGGGCAGGGAAATGAACTGGGTCTTCCTCTTTTGAGGTGGATGTCACCCAGTTCTCCCAGGGAGGGAGTATGGAATACCTGAGCTCAAGGTTTAGAGATGCCTGGACACAAAAGCTCAGAGAGGTAAAGTGGCTTGCCCAAGTTCAGATAGCTTGTAACGATGGATTTGAACCACCTGGATTTGAATGCGGAGCCCTTTCCATTTGCACAATAAACACCCAAACATATGGCTAACTTTAATTTTTGAAGGGCAGTAGTTGCTTGTTTTTATTTTCTTTATTTAACAGCATTTAAAAATTATTTTATTTACTTGTTTTTATTTTCTTCTAATGAAAATAAGGACTAACTAAACACTCTTCGGGATGATAGGCCATTTTAACCTCTTCTTTACCAAATACACTTCTCTTTATTTGTGCCCTCACCAAGATCAAAACAGTAGTATTCTGGCAGGCAATATTCAGAAAAATACCCAGAGTAATACTTCACCCTCTCACGATAAGCTTCTATAGGTGGGAGAAAGTTCCCATTATGCACCAATGATTTTATTTTGCTTCAGAGCAGATGCCCAAGAGAATAACATCTTAATGGAAGAACTTTCAGTAACTGCCCAAACAAGTTCCTGTTGATTACAATTAATGACAAGAGATATACTATACATGGGTGTGAACACTGTGAATCATAACACATATGCACACACATGGACACACACACACACACAGTGGATCCTAGCTCTTTTCCCTCACCATCTCATATCAGGCTCTGTCAACCTATGAACAAATAGAACTAAATAAAAATGTTTATTAAGTAATCTGTTGAGCGTAACTGTGCTATGGCTGCAGAAAATAAATACGATTATGCCTGGCATTTTGCTAGATATGACACACTATTAATAGAAAGAAAGACATAATCTCTTTTGTTATGAAGCTTTAGAAGACAATAAATGCTGAAGAAATTATTCTTGATAACATTTAAAATCGTACTTACAATATTTTATTGATATTTATTAAGTACATTTCATTAGTACTGTCAGGATGGGAAAGGAAATAGTAAAATAGTAAAAGGGAAAAATGAAATATGGGAATATAGATTGGCTGGCAAGAATGAGAGTGAGGTTGATAAAGGGGTCAAACCTGCTGTTGATTGGTTTCACCCAGTCTAAACAGTGTGACCTACCGTGGCAATGCTTATCCCCTGAATTTATGTATAAGAAGATAACAATAATGTTCCCCCGTGGTCCAACAGAACTTTCCTACATCTGTCATGTCCAATAAGGTAGCCACTAGCCACATGTGACTGTTGAGCCTTTGAAATGTAGCTAGTGCAACTAACGAACTTAATTTGAATTTAAATTCATTTAAATTTAAATAGCCACATATGGATACTGCTTTGGACAGTACAGCCTATAACTACCTAACAAGGTGAAAATTTTATTTCTAAACAGCTATTGTTAGAACTACTTTTAGGTATGAAAACATCTTTCTTTGGGATGACCTGTGCTAAGCCCATTTAGGATATGTGTTACACTTTACATGTATTAACTTTTTACAATCTCAGATTAACTCCATCAGATAGTTACTATTATTATCCCCATTTTATAGACAACAAGTCTGAGGCACAAAGAGATTAAGTAATTTGCCACAAGTTACATAGTAAATAAAGACCCCCAAACATGGCTGTCAGCAGGTGCTGGGGCATGAAGATAGAAGGGCAGACTACTTGACACTAATTAAGAAAGGACTGAAAAAATGATTAGAGTAAGAAAGATGCAGAGAGTGTGGGACTACATAGGATAAAAGACTGCGAGGAGAAAGGGAAAGGGCTGGAGCTGTGCAATAAATTTGGTAGCCACTAGTCACATATGGCTATTTAGATTTTACATTAAAATGAAATAAATTTAAAATCCAATTTCTCAGTCATATTGTCCATGTTTCAAGTGCTTGTTGGCCACTTTTGGCTAGTGGCTGCTCTACCAGACAGTGTAGAAGTAGAATATTCCATCATCATAGAAGTTCTATTGGATGGCACTGAGCCAAATGATAGGCTAAGGATGACTGTATCAGTATGCCTGGGGTGGTGGTTTTCACTGATGTGAGGTAACCTTTCCTTTCATCTTTTCCCCAAATTGCCGGAGAGACCTGTTAAATTCATGAATGCTCTTTGGGAGTGAGTGTACATTGAAGAAAAGGCTGCATTTCTCACCTGAGTCAATATGATACGGTACACGGGATGTACATTAAAAGCAAGAGGCTGGGGTCTAAGGTTGTCATGAAAAATTTCAAAAAGTATTGTTGCAGTGGAAGGGAGGCTTTGAACTTCTATAAGCTGAGGAATCAGAGGAGTGGTGGTGGTTTGAATAAATTTTTGCTAAGATATGTGGATACAGTGATCCCTACCCCTCCTCCAACTTGCAATATTCATGTGCCCACTCTTATAACAGAAAAAGAATTACATTCTACTTGGTTCTCAATCCTGGAGTCTTTAAAATATTGGTTGAGGTTTTCTTGGAAAAGCACAATTAGTGATCTGTTTGTACCTAGCCATTCTGTTCTTGATTTTAAGTCATCACACAGGTCACATTCCTGACTCTAAGTCATAATAGTGGTAAGAAATTTAAGTGTAAAACACTGTTTTCAGCACTTTATATGTATTAAATTTATTTAAACTTCAGACTAACTCAATGAGGTACTTAGTATTGTTATTCCCAATTTAGAGGCAATGAAATCTGATGCATAAAGAGATTAGGTAACATAGTAAATGGGAGAGACAGGATTTTTTTTTTAAATTAAATTCAGTTTTATTGAGATATATCCACATACCATACAATCATCCATGGTGTACAATCAACTTTATAGTACTATCATATTTAAAAGTAAAAAAGAACATCCAAATCATCCCCCTCATCCCACCCTATTTTTCATTTAGTTTTTGTCCCCATTTGTCTACTCATCCATCCATACACTGGATAAAGGGAGTACGATCCACAAGGTTTTCACAATCACACTGTCACCCTTGTAAGCTACATTGCTATACAATCGCCTTCAAGAGTCAAGGCTACTAGGTTGGAGTTTGATAGTTTTAAGTATTTACTTCGACCTATCCAATACATTAAAACCTAAAAAGGGTTATCTATATAGTGCATAAGAATGTCCACCAGAGTGACTTCTCGACTCCATTTGAAATTACTCAGCCAGTGAAACTTGATCCGTTTCATTTTGCATCCCCCTTTGGTCTAGAAGATGTTCTCAATCCCACGATGCTGGGTCCAGATTCATCCATGGGAATCATATCCTGCATTGCCAGGGAGATTTACACCCCTGGGAGTCAGGTCCTATGTAGGGGGAGGGCAGTGAGTTCACCTGCCGAGTTGGCTTAGCTAGAGCAAGAGAGGGCCACATCTGAACAACAAAGGGGTACTCAGGGGGGAGATTCTTAGTTACAATTATAAGAAGGTTTAGTCTCTCCTTTGCAGTAATGAGCTTCATAGGGGCAAGCCCCCAAATAGAGTGAGAGACAGGGTTTTAATGAATGTACCTCTAGACCCAATAAATGTCTTATATTTTAATAGGTGGATAACCATAGTGATTCTCCTGTTGGCTTGCCCCGTGAATCTCATCCTTGTGTGTTGCTCTCATTGACCTTCATGACAAGAAGAGCCCATTTCAGACTCTGAAACCATGTGCTCATGATCTTTGAGTGTGTGGAATTGGGGGATGAAGAACATCAGGGAAATCCTGAACTATTTGTGACTCTGAAGGTACCCACCTCTACCCTCTAGGTAAAAAATAAGTATCCCTGGCCAGCTTTGTTGTTCTTAAGGGAATTGGCTGCTAAGCTATTGAGAATGTTTGTATGTTCTCTGGACATATGGTTGGCACAATTTCACCAGCCATATTAGAGAGAAGAGAACAAAGGGTAGCAATAAAGGCAATCTATAACTAATTGCACATTATAGCCTTATAGAAGGTAGTGCTGGGCTGGACCTTAGCAGTCACATGGTCCAGACATTCTCAATAGCTGGGCTGCAGACTAGTGCTTCAGAATTCTTCAAGGAGATTTTTAAACATTCAGAGGCTAAGTTGCACCCTTGGAGACTCTGATTCAGTCAGCCTGGTGGTAAGGCCTGGGCATCTGTACTTTTAGGGCAATGTCCATTAAGAAGAAATTCATTGGTCACCTTTGGAGGATATTAGGGAAACAATTCATTATTTTGAAATCTGGAAAATAAAGGGGGAAAATCATATATTCATCCTCATCTTCATTTACCAGCTATATTTCAGGAAAATTAAATAGCTTTTTGGAAAAAATTATCTTTATGGAAGTATTGAAAGAATATTTGAATTAGAATATCATCATTCTACAACTCCTAATAGATCAGTGGATCTAGACAATGATCATCAATACCTGAGAACAACACAAAATGGTCCTCCTGATGAAGTATGCAGCTCTACATACGGAGAACTTTCTCCAAAAAAATTAAACTGGAATCTCATCAAATCTCTAGATCTCACCTCCATTTGACAGAAAGTAGAGATGGCAGAGGAACATGCTAAATGTCACTACTGGGATTCAGTAATCAAAATCTAGACTGTGAAAAACTACAGGTCAAATCATCCAGTGTCTTCATCAAATATATTGCAAGGGGGAGAAAGATGGAGGGAGATCTCACAGAGCAAGAGAGGCTTAAGAGACATCCTATCAATTAAAACCGGATCTTATTAATCTCTTGATTTGATCTCACAAATTGTGAAAAAAATTATTAAGTGTGATAATTATACTGTGGATATGTTTTAAATATACCTACCAAAATATGTATGGACAAAATGGAAATGTGTTTATTGATAAAATAAAACAATTTGTTTAAAATAATTCCAGGGAATTGGCCCTAAATTGATAATTGCTGAAGCTGGTGATGGATGTATGATATAATTCACTACACTATTCTTTCAGCTTTTGTGTTTAGTGACATTTCCCACCATAAAAAGTTTAAAATAAAAAGTTGTCTCAAAAAATGCAAAGGCTTTTGCTTAGATGAAGGGTTGAAAAACTACGGCCCTCAGGTTAAATCCAGTCTGCCACCTGTTTTAATAAATGATGTTTTATTGGGACAGAATAAACCACACTCATTCATTTATGTATTCTCCATGACTGCCTTCACTCTACAGTGGAAGAGTTGAGTATTGCAACAGACTCTTTTTGGCCCACAAAACCTAAAATATTTACTGTATGGCCCTTTACAGAAAAAGGTTTACTGACTCCTGGCTTAGATGAAGGGTTTTTTTGTTTTTTTGTTTTTACTTTTTATTTATTTATTTTTTTTAGTGCAGTTTCATTGAGATATATTCACATACCATATAATCCATCCAAAGTATACAAGCAATGGCTCAGAGTATCATCATATAGTTGTGCATTCATCACCACAATCAATTTAGAACATTTTCATTACTCCAAAATAAAGAAAAAAATAAAAATTAAAAAAAGAACACACAAAACATCTCATACCCCTTATCTCCCCCTATTATTTATATACTTTTTGTCTTTATTTTATTACTCATCTGCCCATGCACTGGATAAAGGGAGCGTCAGTCACAAGGTTTTCACAATCTCACAGTCACATGATAAAAGCTATATAGTTATACAATCATCATCAAGAATTAAGTCTATTGGATTACAGTTCAACAGATTCAGGTATTACCTTCAGATGAAGTTTTAAATTGAAAAGAGAATTAAGTACTTATGTTTGATTATTGTTGTGCATACCATTTCTTATGCATGTGTATGTGTGTTTAATTCCTTCAGCTTTTTGAATAATGTTTGAAGGAACATTAGAATTAGAATACCACCATTCTGCAACTCCTAATGAGTCAATGGATCTAGGCAATGGTCATCAACAGCAATAGATCAAGGCATTGATCATCAAGAATAATACAAAAGAATATTGATGCAACAATATGCTTATGTAAGAATACATATGAATGAAAACTTTAAGCTACTGTCTTAAAAAATTAGATGCCCAGGAGATTTGATTGATCAATCCAATGTGAGAACATTAATTTCTAGCCCCATCATTATTCATTTGAAGAAGCAAACAGTTAAGTCATAGAATAGATACCAAGACAAGGCACCCACTCAGAACCCCAAATGTTTTATCATGTGAGGTTCTTGCTACTTAGTTCTAAAGTAACTCCCTATAGTGGACTTGGGTGCTTAAAAAAACAGTACATGAATCCTTGCAAGACATGCTTCATATCAACTTTCTCTATTCCAATCCCAGTAGTTCCTACTGACCAATTTGGTTAATAAAATATTGTGTCTAGCAGCTTCATTTCCTGACAAGTAGAGAGAATGTAATTACCTACAGTGATGGTCCGTATGTTATCTGTCTTAATCTTCTAAAGAACTGAGCAGTATAGAGTAAATTGTGACATTTGAAGACTGGCTGTTATGAAGGACAATTAATATTGCTAATTTCAGCAGCGGTTGGAGTTGAGAAATGGGAGGGGGATTGGTAGGACAAAAATCTTTAAGGAATGTATGGCTCTCACAAGGGAGGTAATGCTGGAGTAGTTGAAAAACTTGGGCTGAAAGATTTGGGTACAAGCCTTAGCTTTGCTTCGTACTACATGCTGACTCTGGGCAAACCACTTAACCTCTCTGAGCTCCAGTTTCTTCTGCTGTAGCAGGATAACCTCACAAGATTGTTGAGAAGATTAGATAAAGTAATGTATGGGAAAGAATGTTGTAAACTTTAAAACACTAGATAGGGCAGAATGAAATGCTTCAGGTCTCCATCTCCCCAAGAAGCTTTGAACAATCAGCAAGAACTGGCAGAAACATCTTTTTCAAAAATCTGGAAAACAGTTAAAAGACTGCAGCAACAGAGTGAACACTGAATCAAGAAAATGACCACTTAAAGCCGTAGAATCTTGTGGCACCCTGGCTGGCCCACCCCCACCCCTGTCTGGCTTAGGGTGGAGCTGGCCAGTGAGGATCTCTGGTCCAGTTCTGGATGGAGCAGAGTAATCCTCATGCATATACTGGGAGCATATATGTCTGGCCCATTCTGTCTCCTGGTGGCCTGAGAGACATGATGTCCCAGAACTTGCCCTGCATGTAGAAGGTGACTCACAGAGCTCTTCTACAGAATGTACAGAATGCTGTGGGAGAGCAGTCAAGTCCTGCTGCCTGGGGCAAGGGATTGCTTGCTGTAGCTCATACAGTGTTATGCCTGGGACTGTGAGGAAACTGTTTCCTAGGGAAGAATGTACATTCCAACCATATAAATGGGGGAATTTCCAGGGCCACATGCTCCCAAGACAAGACACATGCACAGAAAGGATTGCGGAGGCCCCTACGCATTGGCCTGAAGCTATTTTCCAAACACATTTTATGGATAAACCTGAAGAGGATCACTTCCACAGGTCAATCTGTAAAAAACTGGGAAGGGTTGGTCTTTCTTTCCTTCCTTCCTTCTTTCTTTCTTCCCTTCTTTCTTTCTCTCTCTCTCTCTCTCTCTCTCTCTCTCTCTCTCTCTCTCTCTCTCTTTTTCTCCTTCTCCTCCTTCTCCTCTCCTCTCTCCTTCTCTTCCTTCTTCTTAGCTCCTGGCATTTAAGGAAAGTGTTATCATAGCACTAGCTGTATACAAGCTTAAGGAACAAACACCTCAGCATCTAAATTCCAGCATTAATCCATTAAAATATCAAGATGTCCAGGTTTCAACAAAGGGTTACAAAACATACAAAGAAACAGGAAGTGATGATCCTAGCAAAGGAGATGATTAAAGTATAAGAAAACATCAATGAGGAGGGCCAGACTTGGGACATACCAGAGAAAAACTTTAAAAAAAGGTCCTAAATATGCTCAAATTGCTAAAGGAAAATATGGAAAAACAACTAAAGGAAATCAGGAAAATGATAGAGGAACACAAAGAAAGTATCAATAGGGAGATGAAAATTATGAAAAAGAACCAAACAGAGCTGAGAACCACAGTAACAGAAATAAAAAATTCTCTAGAGGAGTTCAGCAGCATATTGGAGCTAGCAGAAGAAATAATCAGAGAACTTGCAGATAAGACAATTGAAATTGTTCAGACTGAGGAGCAGAAAAAAGAAAGAATGAAGAAAAGCCTGAGGAATCTGTGGGACACCAGCAAGGAGAAGAAAGAAAGGAGCAGAGAGAATATTTGAATAAATAATGACTGAAAACTTCCCAAATTCAATAAAGACATGAATAAAACTCTCAATGAACTCCAAACAGGGTAAACCCAAATAGATGTATGCTGTGGCATATTATAATCAAACTGTCAGATGCCAAAGTTAGAGAATTCTGAAAGCCTGAAGAGGGAAGCAGTATGTCACATACAAGGGAGCCTCAATAAGATTAAGTGCTGATTTGTCATTGGAAACCATGGCGACAAGAAGACAGTGGGATGACATACTTAAAGTGATGAAAGTAAAAGGATTATCAACCAAGAATTCTGTATCTGATAGAACTGTCTTTCAAAAATAGGGGAAAGATTAGGACATTCCCAGATTAAAAAAAGCTGAGGGAATTATCACCACTTGATCAGCCCTACAAGAGATGTTAAAGAGACTGGCAGGTTGAAAAGAAAGGAAAATAGACAATAGATTGAAGCTGCATTAGGAAGTAAAGTTCTCCAGTGACGTTAATGCCATGGGTAAATATAAATGCCATGGTAAATATAAACACTTCTGTATTTATGGTTTGTTTCCTTCTTATAGGATATAAAGGGCAAATACATAAAATATAATAAGAAGTCAGTGGTTTGGAACTCATAATGAATAAACATGTAGTTTGTGACAAGAACTACATAAAGGTGGGGCGACAGAGGGGTTTGGGAACATAGTATATACTATTTGGGTTAAGTTGGCATCAAAGCAAATGAGATTGTTATAGATTTAGGATGTTAAATTTAAGCTCCAAAGTAACTACAAAGAAAATATTAGAGAATATGCAAGTTCATAGATACAGATATTATAGCATAGGTTGAAGGGGCAAAGGACAGAGAAAATGGGTCGTAGGTTCTCTTTAGGGAGATGGGAAAGTTTTAGGAAGGAGGGAAGAGAAAAAGCTCATGGGACATTATTAGGATATATAAGAAATTGGAATATAAACTGTAAGCTTTAAATCAATGTTAAATTTCTTGAACTTGATAACTGCACTTAAGATGGTCATGTAAGTGAATATCCTTGTTCTTAGGAAATGTACATGGCAGTATTAAGTGTTCAAGGAGCATGATGTATACAACCTACATTCAAATAATCAGAAAACGGAGTGATAAATAGACACACAGATACCCATGTATGGGGTTTGTATTATTTTTGCAATTGTCCTGTAAGTTTGAAAGTATTTCAAATTAAAAAGTTTTTTTTTAATGAAGAAAACAAACAAACAAACAAACAAACAAAAATCCAAGCCCCAAACACTAGGTAGCTATAAGGGGTCATTCCGTCTACTCAATCACTCTGCCAATGAACCAGATCCCTCTTTAACAATTGCGAAGTTCAGGAATGTTAAAAGAACTGTTTGGTCTTCTTGCAATTGGGGGATTTTCTCCGAATCAAGGCTATAGCACCTCCTTTATCCCTGAGTAGTCAATCAAGAATGTTTTTTTAGACTAAATAGCTTAATTATTATTTATTCTCCTGTCCCTAAGAAGCATAAAAGAAATAGGGTTAGATGGGCATCATGAAGGGGAAACAGAATAAAAGGAGAAGCTCAGGTTGCTGTTCACCTCTTTAAGAAGCAATTTTTCTCTCTAATTTGGCAGAGAGAAGGTAAAACAAATGAAGAAAAAAAACAAGGTATGGTAGAAAATAGAACTGAGAAAGGAGAAGGGGAGAAGACAGAGAAGGTAGGCGTTTCCAGAAGGACTTGTATTGAGGTCCTCCAAAGCATGGCATTCCAATGCCAAATACAGTTCATATCCTTGGTGCCTATTTACTCCTCTGGGCTCTACCCGGTATCTAACAAAGTGCCATGCACATAGCAAGAACTTAATAAATATTTGTGGAATGAATAGCCCTTGCATTAAAGCTGGAAATTGACAGTTGGCTACACATATTTCCTTCCTTCTGTAAAAGGACTTGATAGCTCAAAGGAGGGCTGAGCCATTAAAACAACATTGAGAATTCAGTCCAAGTTTGAGGTGATTAATTATCATCCTGTTTTCTCTGACTTGGCCAGACACCCTAACTACTTTTAAGTGCTCCATGCAGCTGAAGTATAGTTAGAAACTACTGACAGACTGAAGGGAAGCCTAGGAAACCACAATTGTTGTCTAAAAATTTTGCAGAGATATATTTTTGATACTCTTTAGCAGCAGAATTCTTGCTCCTGTATAAAGTCTAACTGCTCCTCAAAGCAGAGTATTTTAAATTGGTACATCTGTCTTCTTTGCCCACTTCCAAATACAGCCTTGAAAGGTTTTGCTACTTTAAAAAAAAACAAACATAAAAAGTAAGGGGTTTCTCCTGGAGCTCATTGCTGCACTAAGATTCTCTGATGATGCATTGATAGGTTTCTTAGAAGCAGAACCTGATGTGATGTGATGTGAGTGATGTGAGTGATTTATTGGGGGAATGTTCCTAGAAGAAGTGGAGTGTGGGAAGCAAGATAGCTAAGCAAGGATGTGGTCTCACTTGTGGCCTGGTTTCAACCTAATCCCATGCAAAAAGCTTTGGAATACAAATTGCACTACAAATTTAGTTCTATCTTTGTGCAAGGGAGATAGCCTTGATACTCAAGGACCAGTCGTTCATTAGCTGAGGCCTATCCCTGGCAGGGACTGGGGCCATATCCTTCTGGGTGAGATGGTTCCTCTTTGGCTGAGGGTAATGCTCAGAAGAGAGCAGCTGTGAGTCATTAGCAGCCAACACTCTGCAGCTGCATGATGGGGGATATCAGCAAGCAGAGGGGATCCGGGCAGACACCAAAAGCACCCACTACAAACTGCTGCTGCTTTTGTTTTTTGAACATCAAATGAAGACATTTTAGTTTCTTTTCACATTAAACATCGTTTATCACAACCAGCTAACAGAAATACTATAACGTTGGACAGGGTGACTTCATTAAAACTAAGAAGAAATATTTATGAGAAAATCTCATTTAATGTGAACAACCATGTCAGATACTCTTTTTTCATGGTAAGATAAGATATGACTTATCTTAGATAGAAAGCAAATAATTCCGACCAAGGAGACATGCTGAGGTTTTAATGAAGAAGAAAAGCTTTACCTTGTCCAGAACACTTCACGACATCTAGGACAATTTAGGTAAAAGAGATGTGTGGCTGCCAAGCATGGGACACGGTCACAGGCCCAGCAATGTAGGCTTTATTTACATTACAGGATACACAGTAACAAGTCACCTTTTATTTTATTTACTTATTTATTTTAATATAATTTTTTTAATTAGAGAAGTAGGTTTACAGGCAAATCATGCAGAAAACACAGACTTCCCATAAGGTTTCTTTTAAATGTTAAAAGGAGTCTTGAAAGCTCGGTGAGCTTTTCAGTCATATTACTTGACCCAAGTTTTCTAATGAAAAATCAAATGTAGGAGAAAAGAAATCTAGAAGTTCAGGTAATATAGCATTTCCTATCTCTGAAATTAGAGTTTTGGTCTTCATGAATTTTCTTAAGGCAAAACAATCTAGAAATAATATTTGTAACCCCTGATACGTTAGATTTTTTTTTTAAATAAAAGAAACTGATGAGTATGGGAGAATTGATACATTAAAGTATATTGCTCAAATGAATACTCTGGAAAGAAATTGTAGAAACTAACAACACTTGCAATGCATAGATAGACCTGGTGACTTTAGTTTTTATAGTCAATTTTTAAAGTTCATATTAAAAAACAAACTTCCAAATTCAAAAACAATCCATGATTTCATTGTACTATGAACAATGACAATTAAACAGTAGCTGGCTGGACGCATATAGAGAATTTGTTTTTTACCAACATTAATATAATAGATTATAGGTGTCTACATAGGAAATTCTGCTAGCCTGAGTGTACCGAGGGTAGATGAAACTTCTTAACTAGTATTGGTGACTACTTTGGTATATGTGTGTGGGTGGGTGGCATTGCTGGGCATGAGATAGGATGGCAAGAAGAATGGGGTAGATTTTTTTACAGCTAAATAGAATATATGTATATATATGTGTAATCCCCACACAGTGTCATTTCATATCCATTTTGCTGCTAGCACTAAAATGGAAATGGCTTTTGCTACCTAAATGGGATTAAGGGAAAAGCAGATTGGAATTCATACAACATCTTGCATATGATAATGTGATGGGATTTACCAAAATTAAACATTATCTCTACTCTTCTTACCTCTTTTCAGTTTGTAAAACTAACTCAATAATGTATGATATACCTAAGAGTATGATTTATTATTTTTTACTTTTTGTTCTTCTACTAATTATTTTTATTATTCCAGAATTCTGTTCTAGATGTATGTACTAAAAAAGGCATGAAAGAGTTATGTATATGAAACAAACACAAAAATCTTAAATATGTATAATACAATATCAAAATATTTTCAAACATTTATCTGAACCCAGAATAAAAAGTACATTTCTCTATTGGAAATACAAAACATATTTCCCTACAATAACTACAAAAATATCCTCAAGGATAGAGGAATAGGAGATTTGGGAGACTTTGAAGGTGAGCTGGAGTATATAAAAAATTACCAAGAGTCTCAGAATAAAAGTAGCTTAGAAAGGATCAGAGAGATAAGGGTTTTCCGGGGTAGACAAAATTATGTGAGATAACCTCAGGGGAATTAGTAAAGGGCCAGGATCAAAAGGGACTTTCAATGTAGAAGGAAGCTGAGGGTAACAAGAAGACTCTACTTAGAAAAGAGTTCAGAAACTTTTAAGGGGACAGAATTTAAGACAGGTTTGGAAGAAGGTCCTTGCTACTACTGTACAACTTCCTGTAGCTCACAGCTAACCCAAATCCTTGTTGCTTGCTTAAGAAAAAATATAAATAAACAATCCTTTCCCAGAACTGGACCCTTGACTTGACTTGCTTTCCTGGGCCCTCACCAAACCTGATCCTTCAAGGATTGCTCCTTCCACATGTAGCAGAATGCTCACTCAGAGCTTAACCTGTTCTCCATCTCTACACCAGTAAGAGACACATGGTACCCTTTTAAAAGATGCCTCACAGTTGAGTCACATAAGACATCTCCCTCCCAACTTGCCACTCCCACCAAAGAATTTTGTGTTTCAGCGTAAAAAACGGTGAGCCACCATGCCCTGTGGGCTCCCTGAGAGTATCCAGGAGTTTCCAAGGGCCTAAGCAAGGGCAGCAGGGCTTTTAAGGGGCACAGAGCAGTGGAGAGAAAGCAGCCAGAGCCTGGAGCACAGATGCCCAGGACAGGTCTGCAGAGAAGAGAGAGGACCACAGAAATGATCTCCAGGTGCAGAGCACGCTCCCCAGGCACTTCACTAGAAGACTCCCTGGGAGGAGGGCAGAGAATGCTAGAACTTCCAATTTTTCATTTAAAATTAAGCTTTACTAATGAATATACCTATTGACATGTGTACCTTTAGTGTGTGTCAGATGGTTATATGTTACAAGTCATCAAAGCATCTTAAGGCAAGAGTGGGAGCTCCACTATGTTGGGGAGAGATTGGTCCTGACACTCACTCATTTGCTTTCAGAGAATTGTGATTTGTTGTAGTTTACTTATAAAGTGCCATATAAAGTGCATTTGTGAATTATTACTTCTAGTTTTAACTAAACTAACCCTTACAAAATGAATCAGTGGATTAAAAATATTCCTACAAGGAAACTGTTGAAGACTATACTAAATGCAAGCACAAGCAAACAAGAAAAAAAAATGATGGCGCCGACAGCTCTCCTACTCCTAGATAAACTCTTCATGAGTCACTTGAGATAAAAATATGATGATAATGATTGAACTAGATCTGATAAGGTCAGCCAAAATTAATTGTCATTAGCAAGACGAATATGAAATAGATATGTATCTAATTTCATTAAGGTTGATCTTTACCTTATGTGATAATGGGGCACTGAGAAATTGCTATAACTGTTTTAAAGAATGGGATGAGCTTGGTAGAACAAGTTCAAGTGAAACAAGACAATAAGGAATTGGCTTTATTTTTCTCTAAACATTCATCTCAACCATGGCACATCCCTCCCCTTCTTGTTGTTTTATAGATCTAGGACAAATCCATAGCTTTTCTAGTCACTTTCAACTATATAAAATGTCTCATTTATGTAATTAAACAGTCCTCTTTCTCAGCCTTTCTCAGTTAGAGGAAGAAAGACAAGAGTCTGTTTTTGCTACTGATGCTGCTATTATTCTATCTTGGTATACCATCTGGCCATCACTCCCTGTTATGGCAGGCCTTCATACTCTGGGTCTGTCATGGGGCAATTGTGGGTTCTTTGGAGAAACCACTATGGGGAGTTCCAGCATGACATGGGTGATGCATTGTACTACGGACCTCTTGGGTCCAGCCTCCTCAGCTCTTCTCTTGGTAGTCTATCCTCCAGCCTCTAACTCCTGACGTTCCCTCTCCCCCATAGGCTACTTACTTAGCAGGTCCCATTAAGATGGCTTGAACCCACTTACCTTCCATGAAATCCACTTAATCCACAGAAAACACATGCATCCTTGCCAATTGAATGGTGAGAGTGCAGATTTCTCCATATACTGTTCTGTCTCCTTGCCTTCCATAACAAATGGATCCAGCCAGCCTCCTGTTATTCATAGTCACCAGCCAGTAAGCAGACCCAGCCTCTGTGTTCACGCTTTTCTTCATTCCCTACATCCAAATAAATTCTCAAGTAATTCTGATTTTACTTCCTAAATATTTCTCAAGTGTATTTCGTCCAATTTTCCTTGCTACCACTTTGCTAGTTCAGTCATTCATCTATTTTCCTCCCTGACATATCTTTGTATGTGTGTGTTTTAATGCAATGTTATTGAGATATATTAACACACAATATAATCCATCCAAAGTATACAATTGATGGCTCACAGTATCATCATATAGTTGTTCATTCATCACCACAATCAATTTTAGAACATTTTCATTACTCCAGGAAAAACACACACACACACACACACACACACACAAAACATCCCATACCCATTATCCCCAACTATTTTTTTTTGTCTTTATTTTATTACTTATCTGCCCATACTTTGGATAAAGGGAGTGTCAGTCACAAGGTTTTCATAATCACATGGTCACACAATAAAAGCTATACAGTTATACAGTCATCATCAAGGATCAAGGCTACCATATTACAGTTCAACACTTTTCAGGTATTTCCTTCTAGCTATTCTAATACATTAGAGACTAAAAAGAAATACTTATATACTGCATAAGAATAACCTCTAGAATGACTTAGCCACTGAAGCTTTATTTTGTTTCATTTCTTTTCCTCCTTTTAGTCAAGAAGCCATTCTCAATCCCATGATGACAGGGCCAGGTTTATCCCTAAGAGTCAGGTCCCATGGTGCCAGGGAGACTTAAACCTCTGGGAGTCATGTCCCATGTAGAGCAGAATAGTGAGTTTATTTGCAGAGTTGGCCTGGAGAGAGAGGCCACATCTGAGCAACAAAGGAGGTTCTTTAGGGGTGATTCTTAGGTACAATTATAAGTAGGTTTAGCTTTGCCATTACAGAAATAATTTTCATAAGGGCAAGCCTCAAGATTGAGGGCTTGGCTGATTAATGTGGGAGTACTTAATGTTTGAGAGAATATCATGAATTCCCTAGGTGGGGAAGTTTAATAGTTCCACATTTTGTCTCCAGTCCTTCAAGGGGACTTTGGAAATATTTTTTTTTTTCTGCCCCAAATACTCTAGAATGTATCAGGGTATTACATTAACCTGTACAGAATAACAAGGTCTCATTCCCTATTCTAGGTTCCATGTAATTAAGTTGTTTAAATAAACTGACCAGACAGGTTAAATTAGGTGGTGTACTACAGAAAATTTAAATATTGGACAAAATAAACATCTCTTCCTTTGGTCTCACACCGAAGTTGAAGTTTTAAAATACAGACAATATTATCCTTTACCCTGCATTTTGATTGATTTTAATCCTAACCAGATTCACTTCATTCATATCTCTAATTGAAGTTTGGTCTCTTTCTCAGCTTCTTTAACAGTTGCTGTATGGAGTAATGCTGACTTTCAGAGCTGCAGAACTCTAACACTAAGTCTCAGGTGTCACAGATACCTAAAGTTCTAGGGAACTACCAGGTTATATGCAAAGAGCTCAGTATCTCATAATTTAGAAATAACACTTAAAACTCAGGAATAAATGTGACTGCTTTAAGAGCTTACAATCTAGGGACCTTTACAATGACCCATATCGAACATTCTGTATTCCTTAATCATTGATTGCCCAATCTCTGCCCACTTTCTATCTCCTGATAACCCAAACTCTTGAATTCAATTCTCAGAGTTTGCTCATTATAGTTAGTTTATATTAGTGAGACCATACAATATTTGTCCTTTTTTTTCTGGCTTATTTCACTCAACATAATGTCCTCAAGGTTCATTCACCTAGCTGCATGCCTCATGACTTCATTTCTTTCTGCAGCCACCCAATATTCCATCATATGTATACACCACAGTTTACCCTTCTGTTGAGCAGTTGAGGTACCCTTAGGTGGCCAATTGATTTTTGACAAGGCTGCCATGTCTACTCAACTAGGAAAGGATAGTCTCTTCAACAAATGGTGCTGGGAGAGTTGGATATCCATATGCAAAAGAATGAAAGAGGACCCTTATCTCACACCATATACAAAAATTAACTCAAAATGGGTCAAAGCCCTAAATATAAGAACCATGACTATAAAACTCCTAGAAGAAAATGAAGGAGTCATCCTCAGGATCTTGTGTTAAGCAATGGTTTCTTAGACTTTATAGCCAAAACACAAGCAATGAAAGAAAAAACAGATAAATGGGACCTCAAAGTTAAGAACTTTTGTGTATCAAAAGACTTTGTCACTAAAGAAAAAGACAACCTACTGAATGGGAGAAAATATTTAGAAACCACATATCCAATAATGATTTAATATCCAGAATATATGAAGAATTCCTATAATTCAACAATAAAAAGACAATCCAATTTTAAAAATGGGCAAAAGACTTGATTAGACAGTTCTCCAAAGATGATATACAAATGGCTAAAAAGCACATGAAAAGATGCTCAACTTCACTAGCTATGGGGAAATGCAAATCAAAACCGTAATGAGATATCATTTCACACCCATCAGAATGGCTACTTTAAAAAAAAAAACTGCAAGTGTTGGAGAGGATGTGGAGAAATAGGAACACTAATTTGTTGCTGGTGAGAGTGTAAAATGGTGCAGCTGCTGTGTAAGACAATTTATCAGTTCCTCAGGAAGCTAAATATTGAATTATCATATGACCTGACAATCTCACTACTAGGTATATACCCAGAAGGATTGAAAGCAGGGACTTGAACAGATATTTGTGCACTGATGTTCATAGTGGCATTATTTACAGTTGACAAAAGACAGAAGCAATTCAAGTGTCTATGAACTAATGAATGGATAAATAAAACATGGTATATACATACAATGTAATATTATTCAGCCATAAAAAGGAATGAAGTCCTGATACATGTGACAACATGAATGAGCCTTGAGAACATTATGCTGAGTGAAAGAAGCCAGACACAAAAGATCAAATATCGTGTGATCTCACTGATATGAACTAATTATAAGTAACTCATGGTTAGAATCTAAAATATTGGTTACCAGGGGATAGACTGGGGTTAGAAAATGGGGAATTGATGCCTAATTTGTACAGAATTTCTATTTAGGTTGATTGTAAAGTTTCAGAAATGGCTGGTGGTGATGGTTGCACATTATTGTGAGTGTAATTAAAAGCACTGAATTATATAGGTTAATGCAGTTAAAAGGGGAAACTTTAGATGAAATATACGACTAGAATAAAAATTAAAGGATAAATCATAGGACTGTATAACACAATGAACATTATTGTAGATGACGGACTGTAGTTTATAGTACAAGAATGTTCTTTCATGAATCATAACAAATGTATGACCCTAATACAAGGAGTTGATAGGGTGGTATATGGGAAAAAATGTACCAATGTAAACCATGGATAATAGTTAATAGTCCTATTTTAATAATTTTTCACCAATTGTAACAAAAGTAACTACTGTTAGAAAAATTAGTAAAACAGTGCCATCATCAATTTTAACAAATGTTCCACATCAATGCAAGGTGTTGGTGGTGGGGTGGTTTATGGGACACTGTATTTTCTGCATGATTGGACTGTAAACCCACAACCTCCCTAATAAAAAAATTTTTAAATGAAATTTGGAACACATTTATACCATGCATAAAAATGAATTGATAGTTTTTCCTGGGCATCACCTACAGGATAAATGGCAGGTTTCTTAACTGGGCCTAAAATTTTCTGCATGATCTGGTTTCTGTTGTACTCTCCAGGCAGCACTTATACCTGCTGAGCTACATCCTGGCTGCCTTGATTTTTGCTGTTGTTCTTCTGTTGAAATGTTTTCTACCAACCATGCTCTGCCCCCTCCTCCAACTCCAAACTAACTCATTCTTTAAGACTCAGCTCACTTTCATGTCCTCTAGGTAGCCTTCCCCGAGAACCCCCTCCCCTGCACTCCCACTGCTCCTGAGCTGGGTTAGGAGCCGTTTTCCTTAATCTCCTCCGTAACTGTCAGTTCTGTTACTGCACTTACTGTGCACATTCCAGCACGTGTCTGTCTACCTCTTTAGACTCTGAGCATCTGGAAGGAGGGATGGGACCTTTTTCATTTGGGACCTGCCTTGAATGTGACCCATGATAGCTATGAAATAAACATTTGCTGAAAGAATAAATGAATAAATAAAAGAAAAAAATAAGGCTTTAGAATAACAAAGGGTGAGAGACCAGATTGGGAGAACTGATTCCTCATCTTCTTTCCCCTCATTCCAGTTGCTGCTGTTCTGAGTCACCACCACTTGGGCTGTCTCAGCAGCGGTGGGGAAGGCCTTCTCTACTCCACTGCTTGTTTGCAAGCCTTTTTTTTTCCTGCTTAAGATGATACAGGGCCAAAGTAGATGATTACTGAATTTATTTCTAGCACTGAAATTCCTTGCCCCAGGGGATCATGACTGCTTGCCCAATTGTGTTTAAAAAAAAAAAAAAGTCTTCTCTGGTGCTTGAGGATTTTCTTGTTGGATTTCAGAGGCATGTCAGGGGCAGGATCAGACTTGCGAGCAGTCACAGGAGGGCACTTCTGACAATTTTCTGCTTTTCTGAGGTTGGGTCTGAAGGTCTCAATTCTTTCAAAGCCTTTTCACAGACTTTTCATGACTGCAGTTTTGACTTTCACAGACTTTTCATGACTGCAGGAAGTTTCTGGATGGCGGGACTGGGCAGAATGATGGGTCATGATGAGTGGAAGACCTGGAAACAGAGTATTCCAGATGATGCCATTTGATGGGGCTTCTAAATAGATGGCTGTGGACATAGGGAAAGGCAGGGACATGGTGGCACATTTTGCCTCTGTCCATATTTTACTTCATGTCTAGCCCTTAATTTGGGAAATACCAGCTGTCTGTCCACTAAGGGGGTTGATAACACAGGACTCAGCAGTGGCTAGGATTGTTTGAAAAAAAAGAAAACACTTGTCCTCAACTATAGCAGTCACTGAATATAACTTCTTGACTTTCTTAATTAAGAGAATGGTTTTACCCTTCACTTCTTGCATATTCCTAAAATCATTGTTATATAAGCAGTAAGATTCTCTCCTATAACACTTTGAAGAAACACACACACTTTTGCAGCCTGCTTAGCTTGTATTTCCCCTTTCATGATAGAAGAGTCCCAACTTTTCTTTTGGGAACCACCTCTCATCATAATCAGTCCATGGAGGGCCTGACCCATCTTTTGGCTCCAGGAATGGACATGTGTAAGACTAGGAGTAGACAATATAACTGCATACCTGGCCATGGCTATTGGATTTAGGGAAGAGGACACAACTAAATCAAGTCATGGAGAGATAGGCCTAGAACTTATCTTGGAATGATTGGCCAAGAGGTTCTTTCAGCTGGGGAGACCAAAGGCCATATTTACGGAAAGGCTGCAGGAAATGATGCTAACAGAGGAAAGCAGAACCTGTTGATAGAGGAAATCAGGTACTTGATAGCACTGTGTGTTTGTGCCTAGATCAAGCCATACCTGAAACCAACTCAACCCTGGACTTTTATGTTCCACAGCCAATGAACGTCTTTCTCCCCCTTGTTTATGGCAGTCTTCGTTGAGTTTCCTGTCACTGCCAACCCAAAAACTACTGACCCTGGAATTCTGGACCCCGGATGGAGCCTTTTTTGGTTTCTGTCTAGGAAGAACTTCTTATTTATGCCCACCTGGTTCAAGTAGAAACAGTGTAGGAACCCAAACTATGGAAAATGACAGCAGTTCTTAAGGTAGAAGTTAGTCTTATTTCCTTCTTCAAGGATCGATAAGTATGGTAAAGAAACTAACATTAGTTTGAGAAATAATACATATATTTAAGGGTACTATGAAACTTTGAACACTTTCAAAAGGAAAATATTTTTCCAATTTTCCCTTACTCTTTATTTCTTTTCTTATGAGAATGGTAAGAGAAACTCTCTTACTTTGAGTCTATGGTTTTCTCTCTCACTGTCCTTCTGGCAGTCCATCCCTCTGCTCCACGCCACTTCCACAAGCCTTAGACTCCCTCATCTCTAGGATCCATGCCATCTCCAAGAGCGCTAATTCTGAAGTAGTTCTCTCTGACGTCATTTCTCTAACTTTGCCTGTCCTCCACTTTCTCATTTCCATTGAACTCAGCTCTACTCCTCATTCATTTCAGAAGTATTTATTGCACACCTCCTATGTGCCAGGCACTGTTTGAGGCATTTTGGATATACGAGCGAACAAAATTCAAAGGTCCCTGTTCTCATAGAACTTATACTCTAGTGGGGGGTTGGGGGACAGATAGAAAGTAATAATATAATAAACAGGTAAATCATATGGTGTTTTAGAAAGGTTGTGAGGAAAAATGGAAAAAAACAGAGCGAAGGAGTTCAGGGTTCCTGAGAAGTGGTAGTTGCAATTTTAAATAGGCCTCACTGAGAAAGTGAAATTTGAGCGAAGTCTTGATATGTGGGGGAAGAGTGTTTCAGACACTGGGAACAGCCATTACAAAGTCCCTTATGCAAGAGTGTGCCTGGCAGTGTTTAGAGAACAGTAAAGAGGTCAGTGGGGCTGTGGTGAAGACAGGAAAGGGGAAGGTAGTAGGAGGTGAGATGAGGAGACGAGTAGTAGGAGAGAGGTAATGGGAGCCTACGTCATGTAGGCCATTACGTGGAGTTGGATTTTTACTCTGATCAAAATGAGTAATCATTGGAGGGTTTAGAGCAGAAAGGATCAGTCAGAGTTGAAAATAAGCCCTAGAGGAGCAAGGGTGGAAGCAGAGAGTATGGATATTGCAGTAGTCGATGCCAGAGAGGCAGGTGGCTTGGACCAGAGTGGTGGCAGTGGAGGTAAAGAGAAGTGGTTGGAAATCTGGATCTATTTTAAAGAAAGCCATCAAAATTTTGCTGACAGGTTAGATGTGAAGTACGAGAGAAGGAACAGTGTCAAGGGTGATTCTAATATATTTGGCCATAGCATTTGAAAGGAGAGAGTTGCCATCAGCTGAGAAGGGAGAGAAGCAGCTTTGAGGCAAAGAAGCTTTGAGGGGAATATTAAAAGTTCAATTTAGGACAAGTCGACAAGGAGGTTGGAGATGTTAGGTGGGCAGCTAAGAACTGGATTTCAAGGGGTAAGTTTGACCTGGAGAGATAAATTTGGGAGTTATTGGTATCTAGGTGGTCCTTTAAACTCATTGTGACCTGTAGGTTCTTCTTCTCCTCCAAGACTCCCAGCCCCCTCCTGACTTTACTTGCAGAGAAAAGTTGAGAGCATGACATGGTAGAAAAATTATGGGCTTTGGACTCAGACCAATCTGGGTCAGAGTAGTAGCCTTACTGCTTTCCTAGCCATATAGCTTTGGGCAAGTTCCTTACTTCCCTGAATTGCAATTTTCTTGTCAAAAAATATATATAACATCTACTTCCTAGGGTTGTTGAGCTCATTAAACTAGATAATACCTGTGAAACTCCCCACTCTAGTATGTACTCAATAATTTTCTTCCCCTTTCTTATGTAGTCTTATGTAGATGCTTACAATGATTGCAGCTTTGTTCTTAGCTCTTTGGACTAATGCTACCCGAAATGTGGTCCTTGAATCAGTGGCATAGCATCAGCTGGGAGCTTGTTAGAAATGCAAAATTCTCAGGCCCTATCCCAGATCTATGGAACCAGAAACCAGCATTGGGGAGGGGGGGAGAGAGAACAAGCCCCCCCTCCCCCCAGGTGATTCTGATGCATGCTAGGATTTGAGAACCTTAGGTTAAGCATCTTTTCACAAGCTTCCACCTGACCATTGAGCACACTCATCTTTCTCTTTTCAAGGTCTTGCATAGCTGGCTATTGCCAGAAAAAGTTCTGTTAACCAAGCTGAATGGCTTTATTACAAATACATTCATATTCATCCTTTAGACCAGACCTCTCAGTTGAGGTTGGACATACATTTCCAACTCTCTTGACATTCAATAAAGCTTTTCTATAAAATCCACAAACTGAACATAGCCCCAACAACCCACTCTTCCTTGCTCCCACCATTTAAAGAAACCTAAACTATCTATAAGACAAAACAACTTCAACTTCCCTCTCTCCTCTTAAGTTCCCTATATTTAATAATAATTAGAGAAAGTTGTTTGCTGAGAGCTCACTGTATGTCATATGATATGTATTTCATTGACTTCCCTGATAACTATAAGATAGGGACTAATGTGAGTTCCCTTTAATAGATGAGGAAAATGAGGATTAAGGAAATTGAATGGCTAACTCAAGGGTACACAGGATATGCCTATCAGGGGCCCTAGAGGGAGATTACATAGCTGGAGGGCAAAGAAGGGACTTTTTCTGGCCTCTTTGCTTCCTGTAACTGTGAGTATCCATCCTTGCAACTCTCCTTCACCCTAATAGAGATGGTTTGTTCTAGTAAGTAGATGATGCCAGCTTGCAATTTTTCTAACCCTTGCAGTACTATCTTTATTTTACCTTCCCTGCCCCCCACACCAGTATCACTGGTTAGCACCCCCCCTCTCAAAGATTTGGGCTCCAGCCCCTTGGAGACCACCCCCCAGACTCAGAAACAACAGCACCAGTTGAGAGCATCCCCTCCTCTGTTTGATAGTTGTAATCTCTTCTCTTCATTTCCCCCAGTCTGAGGGATGGCAGCTGTTTCCTGCAGTCGCTACCTCCGTGATAACTTATTGTTCCCTTTTTGCCTTGTGGTTCTCCAAACCTGGTTAAATTGTATTTTATTCTTTCAGTTAAAATAACTAGTGTGGTTTCTGTTTCCTGACTGGCCCCTGACTGATCTACCTTACCACTGTGCTACTCGTCCTACTATTAGCGAACTGCAATGTAGAAACCATGAAGTCTTTTTCATCTTTTTTACTATTTTCCACTTCATCACTCACCAGACCCAGCTGATTCTCTTTATGGTTTCTATTTCTCTCCTTTTTTCCATTTTCATTACCATAGTCTTATTTGTGATCCCCATTGTCTTTTGTCTATTCTCCTGGAATGATCTTTTCTTTTAATTTGTATCCCTATCATTTCTCTGCCTCATTCTACATCATTTTTCACCTGGCTGCCTGAGCTGCCTCTCCCATGTCATTCCTATATGCTGATAAAGCACAAATTCTGTAACCTGGCATTGAAGGCCCTTTAAAGTTCAGCCCAAACCTACTTTGCTGGTCTTTCCTTTAATAATATCCCTTCGATGCATCTGTTGCAGATTGAGTTCCATGGAAAGCAGATTCTTAAAAGGTCATTAGCACCCAGAAAGTTTAGTAGAGAGTACCCTAGAGATCAACCACCTGTGGGGAAAGGAAACGAAACAGTAGTGGGCAGAGGAAGATGTTGAGCTGTCATGCAATCACAACAGATTACCAACCCAATGGTGAGCTCTGAAGTTTTGATGACCCTTCAAAATTCTCCAGATTTGGAGTAAGAAGACTGGGTTTTTATACCCTAATATCAACCAGTTATTGGCTGCAGGAGGGGATGTGTCCTTGGGTAAGGCAGCCTTCTGTTGAGGGCCATTCCTGGAGAGGGGTATCAGCTGAGAGCTGTCAGCAGGCATATGCCCAGCAGCTGGGGGAACGAATCTCTCAGTGCTGAGGGGAAGGTCAGGGCAGTGCACCACAGCATCCTCTACAGCCTCATACAACTCTATTACATTTATCAAACAAATGAATTAACTCACTTATGTCTCATATGCACTGGCATGAGATTATACTTGTTAAAATTCTACCTGTCTTTCCATGATCCTTTTTAAATGTCACTTTTTCTGTGATGCTGACAATCATCTACTCACCTCCCAAGATCTCTCTCCCATCACAATTAAATATCTCTATACTCCCCTAGCACTCTCTGCTACTTTTGTTTCAGCTCTTTACACACTCAGCATTGTAAGGTTGTTGCAATGGATATCTTTGCTTTTTCCTGCATCCATTCCCCATCTTGAAAATCCTCCCCCTTCCTTAGTGGGACCATCCAATGCACACTCCCAATCTACTGGGCTGGCTAAGTAACATATTCTATCACTGTAGCCAATAGAGATTGGCTCAAGAGTGGGAACGTGACCCAAGTCAGAAAAATTAGCATCAGTTCTGGGACTTTCACTAAAACTATTGGGCAAAAAACTTTCTCTTTCCACGAGTTCCTAAGCTGGTGACAAATAAGCCTGGAATTGTTGGTGGCCTTGTTGGCACCACATTGTGAGAACCTGCCTGAGAATGGAATCAATTCAGAGGAAAGCAAAGCCCCAAAGTGGAGGGAGATGGATCACCCATTGACTTCTCTTAATCCAGCTTGAAATCTACACCCAGAACCTTCAGTTACATCACATGAGTCAATAAATTCCCAACAAATATGTCCTGGTGAAGTAGGCTTCTATGAATTGTAATGCAAAGAATCCTAATCAACAGAATGGTTAATTGTGTATTCCCTGTCTCCTTCCATTGGATTTAAGGTAGGGACCACATCTCTCTCATTTTAGTATGGTGCTTATACATAGAAATTGCTAACAGATGATTGTTGAATAAATGAATGAATGAGGAATGATTCTATCTGCTGCTCTCCTGGGAACCATATCCTACAGTTCACGCCTAGCAATAGGGGCTTTCTTTCATGCAGAAAGAGACTGGGCTTTCTTTGTGCGTATGTGTGTGTTCATGTGTGTGTGTGTCTGTGTGTGTGCGTTTTCTCTCAGGTTCAAGGAGAATGAATTAAACAATCTCAGGGGGTGGAGGTGGGCACCAATCAAAGAACTTCACTTCCTTCCTAAGGTCCTACAAGAGACCTCTCCGCACATGCTCTTGAAAACTGGGACACTTTTGTTTCCACAGAGTAATCACTGGAGCATCATAAATAGGTTGTCTGCCACTTTATGTTATTGTTATCTTATTTTTACATAATTGACTTCTGGGGTATGGAAATGAAGATCTGTTTTCCTCATTACTTGGGAAAATGAGAGTTTATTTTTTGATTCTAACTCTTTAAATATATAAAACAAAATTATTTAAGAAACAAGTAGGAGTTTTCACAAGGAGGGTTATGTAGTGGAACAAATTCAGAGACGTGTAGGAGAGGGTGTGTAGTAAAAAAAGTCATAGTGAATAATTAGAACATCTGGAGTGGAGACTTTGGTAATTTTTGGTGCTATCATTTGCATTTTAAATGGGTGAGTAGTAAAACAGCAGCTATTCATATATGTCTCTCTCTAGCCCAACTTAAAGTACACAATTATGTTTTTCTCCCTGAAAGCTGAAAGTTTTCAAAGCACCATATTGTCTACTTCTCTACCCCCAAGACACATTGCGTTAAGGAAAAGTAGAGGCTTTGCAGCATCAATAGCCACAGAAGAGCAGCCATTTAAAACCCTGAGACCAGAGAACTCATGTCTGAGTCTTTTTATCTCCATAAAGTAGAGACCTATATTTCCTGCCTTTGCCATTTAGATGTTGTACGCTGACAAAAACAGAACAGATGGCATCAGAAAGGGGTGGTTCTTCCTTCTTGGTTAGACTATGTTTTTCCTTTTTATTGGTGCATTAAAAGCTTATTCTTTGGAAACTAAATGTCCTGGGAGAATATGATCTAACACTAATGACTCATTTGAAAGATTCTTCAAAGTAAAGGACTGTTCCTTAAAATAGAAGGGGATTTTCACTTTCAGGGCTAGAAGGTTTCCCCTCCTTACTCTCAGTCATAGAGATTATACTGTCCCTGACGCATCTTTCCAGTTCTGCGTCCTTACTCACATTTTTAAAAACATCAGGAAATATACCTTTTTATTTGAAACATTTCTTCGCTGCATTTGATTAAAGGCTGGCATTTTCTGTTGGTAAAAAAATTTGCAACTGTAGTAGTCCAGTGTAAAATTGCTTATGAGTGTATCTTATAATAACTTGGATCCTTATATCCAAAGCAGTGGTGAAAAGACTGGGCTATTGCCTGTGGTGAAGGAGCAACCTCAGCAGATTAGTTTCAGGCATACAACCATGTTAGAGGTTATTCCTGGGCGGAATGTTCCATAAACCATTCTGTACCATGGGAATGCTGTCTAGTTACCTACATTGCCAAGACTTTGTTTATTCACTTACCCTTTCTTATGTACGTATCAAATGTACCTAGCCTCATTACTATTTGCTCTCCCATGAGCGTCTCATCCCCAACTAGCTATGTGATTTTTGGCAGATCTTTTCACATCCTTAGACTTCAGTTTTCTTTAAAATGTTGGGTACCTAATCTTTAAAATCTTCTTTAGCTCTAAAATTCTATGGTTCCTTATCAGTGCTTCTGCATTCTAACCCAATTTGATTCTGGTCTTAATATTGAAGCTAATCTTGGTATTTAACTCTTATTTGAGATAAATGTCACAGAGATGGGAGGAAATGGTATCTTAGTGTCTTTACAGGAATTAAAAGTTCATGAATTACAATGAACCTTAAATTAATTGGTAGAGAAGTTACTTTAATATCATTTTGCCTCAGATAACTCCTGTTTAAAAGGCAGATAATTGGGGATGCAATTATGAATGTTATGTAAATAAATAATGCAACGATGCTGGTACATTTATGAGTGCTAGCATATGAAAACCACTCTTTATGGAATTGTATTGCCTCTTGTTAAGGATAAAAAATAGTAGGGTGTTGTATTAGAGATCTGTGTGTTCAGACTGAGAATCCTGAAATCAACTCCATCATAAATTAAAAGTAAGGATATCATTTATTCTAGGTGCTTCGGCAAACCCAAATATAGTCATCACATGTTCTCCTTTAAAATTTTATGTGTCCTAAGAACATTCATATATCATTCTGTGGCAGCATTGTTACTCAGCCCTTAAGTCAGTACCCTTAAAACCAAGACAACTTTCCATTAAAAATTATATAGATTAACTGTAAGAATTGAAAGAGAAAAATAATTTTTATATGGAAGGAAAAATGATCTGAGTTAATTTTTGCTCCACTAATTCCTTCAAATAACCATGTTGACATCAATCTATAATGATACACCATTAGAGAAAAATTGATGAACTTTGGAAAATTAAATAAACACTAAGCAAGATGCAAGAGTTATTATGCATTAGGTATATACTTAATCATAAATTGAAATACGGAAAGGAAAAATAAACATGGGTTCTTTCTTTCTTTATAGGCTGCTTGACGGTCAGAAAACCACAGGATTATCTGCAAAGTAAGTTGCAGTGATTGTTAAGGTCAGTGGTTCATGTTTTAAACAATGTGAGAATGTAGTCTGTGTTTATCAAGCTAGGGTTTAAAAGCATTCATAAATATGTATACCCAGGATATAGCTGTTAGAGAAAGTCTTGTCAACTTTCATGGACTTTTATGACAGGTTGTTTTTCTTTTTCACACAAAGGATACATGGCTGATTCAAAGCTCAGAACAGCTCAATAGCAGTTATAGGATACCATGACAAGTTCTATCTAAGCTTGTTTAAAAATATTCCTCAGGGAATGCTTCAAAGAATGGCACACAGTGACAACTGGAAGAAAACTGCTTTGCTAATAGTTGGCAATTCTTACAAATTCCAGGCATGTTGCACAGCCTCTGCTCAGCTGAGTCATCTATTATAGTTAACATTTTAACTTCTGTCTCTAAAGCAAGTGCTTAACTCTTGTACAAGTATTAAAGAATACTTTCATGCAAACTAAATTTTATCTTAGTTTTTTTTTTTTTTAAACCTTACATTAAACAGAGATGCAATGTGAAATACAGGAAATAGTCTTCTCTGATGAAGAATTTAATACTTCCTTTTACCAAAATGTAAATGAGGTGGTTCCAGCTCAGAATCTTGAGAGGTTGAAACACCTCTCTAGGTGAGGGAGAGCTTTTCATCTTCTCATTTCCCTTTCTTCCCTTCATTCTCATTTCCCCTTTCTTATCTTTTTCTGAACATCTGTTCTATTTTCTTTCCCACTGACATTCTCTTTCTCCTTCCTCTGTTGTTTCTTCTTTTCTTCTTCTTTCTTCTTTTTCTCTCTCCTTGCATTTACTTTCTTCCTTCCATACATTCAATTCTCCCTTTTATCTCCCTTCCAATGTTGAAACTGCAGGCTACTAATAGAGCCAAGTAAATTGCAACTTCAAGGACATGACCTGATGTCTACTTGAAAATTTATAAATTATGAATTTTCCTTTTGTTTATACAGGCAATTACAAGAACTTAAATGTTAACTTCCTAAAGTCATGCCTTCTTCAGAAGTGTTTATATAAAGCCACTTCATGTCAAATGCAGGGTGGAATTAAAAAAAAACTTTAAAAATGCAAATATAATTTCATTTACTAATAGCCACTGATGGCTATTTAGTCTTAGCCTATTAGATAAACAAGTGAACAATTAACTAATTTGTTTGAAGTACAAATAGCAAATTACTCATGAAAAAGTAAATTGTGCTTTTTTGCTACAGTGCATTAACAGGAAGCTTCTAAAGTACAATATCTCAGATCTATAACAAATTAGCTTTCATTAAAATAAAACAGCACAGGAACAAAACAGAAATGAAAGGCCTGAGGTCATACGTTGTGAAACAACTCTTGGGATCAATTTGGTCAAACAATCTCAGCACATTGAACAAGTATGTAGCAGGCCTGCAAACATAGACTGTCTGAATATTGAGGTTATAATAGATTATATATTAGTCCCCAAGAGGCAAATATTGAAATAAAAATGTCATGATGTCAGCCTTGTATCTCCAAGTGAACTAAATAACACTAAATTTTCACAGGCATGAAATATTTAATTTCTGTATCCTTCCCCTCAGAATCTCAATATTAATATCCAAGTTAAGGTAAGCAATAAAAATGTGAAATTAAAAAGACACTACTGTTGAGTCTCAAGATACTATTTTGAAGCAAGAAAAAGAAATGTGATATAATTTTAAGAGTGATGTTGTAAGAAAATTTTATTTCAAACCTATAAAGGCTGCTGATTAGATACCCTATAGGGGGTTGAATAGTGTCCCTCTGAATTTGTGTCCACCTGCAAACTTGGAATGTGGTCTTATTTGGAAATAGGGATTTTGCAGATATAACTGAGGGAAGAATCAAGATGGGTCCATACAGAATTAGGTGGGCACTAAATACAGTGAGAATTCCTCATGGAGACAGAAAGGGACAGTCACACAGGGAAGAAGTTCAATCTCGAAAGACGAAGACAGAGATTGGAGTTCTGCTGCCCCACGCCGAGGAATGTCAGCGCCCACCAGAAGGACAGGGCAAGGAAGGATTCTCCCCTAGAGCCTTGGAGGGAGTGTGCCCTGCCGACACCTGGATTTTGGATTTCTGGCCCCCAGAACTGTGAGAGAGTAAATTCTTGTTGCTTTAAGCCACCAAGATTGTGGTAATTTGTTTTAGCAGCCCTTGGAAAAACTAATACACACCCCAGTACTTTTCTGATCATAGGCAGATCTTCCTTGTGAGATTCACAGGAAGATACACAGCTAATCAACTTTATTTATTAAATCATCATTATTTATTAAATATCCTCTACTGTATTAGTTGTATTAAGGTTTGTAAGCTATTTTGTTAAATCTACTTCAGTAAATGGTCTTATAAATGTTAAATAATGAAGGAGTTAAAAAAAATTATCTTGTAATATTTCTCAGCTCTAGATTAAAATGAATTTCTAGAGGCGGGGCAAGATGGCAGACTTGTGAGCTGTAAGTTTTAGTTACTCCTCCAGGAAAGTAGGTAAAAAGCCAGGAACTGCGTGGACTGGACACCACAGAGCAATCTGTCTTTGGGCATACTTCATACAACACTCATGAAAACATGGAACTGCTGAGATCAGCGAAATCTGTAAGTTTTTGCGGCCAGGGGACCCGCGCCCCTCCCTGCCAGGCTCAGTCCCGGGGGAGGAGGGGCTGTCAGCTCCGGGAAGGAGAAGGGAGAAGTGCAGTGGCTGCTCTTATCGGAAACTCATTCTACTGATTCAAACTCCAACCATAGATAGACTGAGACCAGACACCAGAGACTCTGAGAGCAGCCAGCCCAGCAGAGAGGACACAGGCATAGAAAAAAAACAACACGAAAAACTCCAAAATAAAAGCAGAGGATTTTTGGAGTTCTGGTGAACACAGAAAGGGGAAGGGTGGAGCTCAGGCCTTGAGGCGCATATGCAAATCCCGAAGCAAAGCTGATCTCTCTGCCCTGTGGACCTTTCCTTAATGGCCCTGGTTGCTTTGTCTATTAGCATTTCAATAACCCATTAGATCTCTGAGGAGGGCCCTTTTTTTTTTTTTTTTTTTTTTAATCCTTTTTTCTTTTTCTAAAACAATTACTCTAAGAAGCCCAATACAGAAAGCTTCAAAGAATTGCAATTTGGGCACGTCAAGTCAAGAGCAGAACTAAGAGAGCTCTGAGACAAAAGGCAATAATCCAGTGGCTGAGAAAATTCACTAAACAACACAACTTCCCAAGAAAAGGGGGGTGTCCGCTCACAGCCACCATCCTGGTGGACAGGAAACACTCCTGCCCATCGCCAGCCCCATAGCCCAGAGCTGCCCCAGACAACCCAGTGTGACGGAAGTGCTTCAAATAACAGGCACACACCACAAAACTGGGCGTGGACATTAGCCTTCCCTGCAACCTCAGCTGAATGTCCCAGAGCTGGGAAGGTGGAGCAGTGTGAATTAACAAAGCCCCATTCAGCCATCATTTGAGCAGACTGGGAGCCTCCCTACACAGCCCAGCAGCCCAGAACTGCCCTGGGGGGATGGCACTCACCTGTGACATAGCACAGTCATCCCTCAACAGAGGACCTGGGGTGCACGGCCTGGAAGAGGGGCCCACTTGCAAGTCTCAGGAGCCATACGCCAATACCAAAGACTTGTGGGTCAGTGGCAGAGACAAACTGTGACAGGACTGAACTGAAGGATTAGACTATTGCAGCAGGTTTAAAACTCTAGGATCATCAGGGAGATTTGATTGTTAGGGCCACCCCCCCCCTCCCCGACTGCCCAGAAACACGCCCCACATACAGGGCAGGCAACACCAACTACACACGCAAGCTTGGTACACCAATTGGGCCCCACAAGACTCACTCCCCCACTCACCAAAAAGGCTAAGCAGGGGAGAACTGGCTTGTGGAGAACAGGTGGCTCGTGGACGCCACCTGCTGGTTAGTTACAAAAAGTGTACTCCACGAAGCTGTAGATCTGATAAATTAGAGATAAGGACTTCAATAGGTCTACAAACCCTAAAAGAACCCTATCAAGTTCAGCAAATGCCACGAGGCCAAAACCAACAGAAAATTATAAAGCATATGAAAAAACCAGACGATATGGATAACCCAAGCCCAAGCACCCAAATCAAAAGGTCCGAAGAGACACAGCACCTAGAGCAGCTACTCAAAGAACTAAAGATGAACAATGAGACCATAGTACGGGATATGAAGGAAATCAAGAAGACCCTAGAAGAGCATAAAGAAGACATTGCAAGACTAAATAAAAAAATGGATGATCTTATGGAAATTAAAGAAACTGTTGACCAAATTAAAAAGATTCTGGACACTCATAGTACAAGACTAGAGGAAGTTGAACAACGAATCAGTGACCTGGAAGATGACAGAATGGAAAATGAAAGCATAAAAGAAAGAATGGGGAAAAAAATTGAAAAAATCGAAATGGACCTCAGGGATATGATAGATAATATGAAACGTCCAAATATAAGACTCATTGGTGTCCCAGAAGGGGAAGAAAAGGGTAAAGGTCTAGGAAGAGTATTCAAAGAAATTGTTGGGGAAAACTTCCCAAATCTTCTAAACAACATAAATACACAAATCATAAATGCTCAGCGAACTCCAAATAGAATGAATCCAAATAAACCCACTCCGAGACATATACTGATCACACTGTCAAACACAGAAGAGAAGGAGCAAGTTCTGAAAGCAGCAAGAGAAAAGCAATTCACCACATACAAAGGAAACAGCATAAGACTAAGTAGTGACTACTCAGCAGCCACCATGGAGGCAAGAAGGCAGTGGCACGATATATTTAAAATTCTGAGTGAGAAAAATTTCCAGCCAAGAATACTTTATCCAGCAAAGCTCTCCTTCAAATTTGAGGGAGAGCTTAAATTTTTCACAGACAAACAAATGCTGAGAGAATTTGCTAACAAGAGACCTGCCCTACTGGAGATACTAAAGGGAGCCCTACAGACAGAGAAACAAAGACAGGACAGAGAGACTTGGAGAAAGGTTCAGTACTAAAGAGATTCGGTATGGGTACAATAAAGGATATTAATAGAGAGAGGGGAAAAATATGGCAAACATAAACCAAAGGATAAGATGGCCGATTCAAGAAATGCCTTCATGGTTATAACGTTGAATGTAAATGGATTAAACTCCCCAATTAAAAGATATAGATTCGCAGAATGGATCAAAAAAAAAATGAACCATCAATATGTTGCATACAAGAGACTCATCTTAGACATAGGGACACAAAGAAACTGAAAGTGAAAGGATGGAAAAAAAATATTTCATGCAAGCTACAGCCAAAAGAAAGCAGGTGTAGCAATATTAATCTCAGATAAAATAGACTTCAAATGCAGGGATGTTTTGAGAGACAAAGAAGGCCACTACATACTAATAAAAGGGGCAATTCAGCAAGAAGAAATAACAATCGTAAATGTCTATGCACCCAATCAAGGTGCCACAAAATACATGAGAGAAACACTGGCAAAACTAAAGGAAGCGGAGGCGGGGCAAGATGGCAGACTGGTGAGCTGTAAGTTTTAGTTACTCCTCCAGGAAAGTAGGTAAAAAGCCAGGAACTGCGTGGACTGGACACCACAGAGCAATCTGACTTTGGGCATACTTCATACAACACTCATGAAAACGTGGAACTGCTGAGATCAGCGAAATCTGTAAGTTTTTGCGGCCAGGGGACCCGCGCCCCTCCCTGCCAGGTTCAGTCCCGTGGGAGGAGGGGCTGTCAGCTCCGGGAAGGAGAAGGGAGAAGTGCAGTGGCTGCTCTTATCGGAAACTCATTCTACTGATTCAAACTCCAACCATAGATAGACTGAGACCAGACACCAGAGACTCTGAGAGCAGCCAGCCCAGCAGAGAGGAGACAGGCAGAGAAAAAAAACAACACGAAAAACTCCAAAATAAAAGCGGAAGATTTTTGGAGTTCTGGTGAACATAGAAGGGGGAAGGGCAGAGCTCAAGCCTGAGCTCAGGCCCTGAGGCGCATATGCAAATCCCGAAGAAAAGCTGATCTCTCTGCCCTGTGGACCTTTCCTTAATGACCCTGGTTGCTTCGTGTATTAGCATTTCAATAACCCATTAGATCTCTGAGGAGGGCCCGTTTTTTTTTGTTGTTTTTTTTTTTTTAAATCCTTTTTTCTTTTTCTAAAACAATTACTCTAAGAAGCCCAATACAGAAAGCTTCAAAGAATTGCAATTTGGGCACGTCAAGTCAAGAGCAGAACTAAGAGAGCTCTGAGACAAAAGGCAATAATCCAGTGGCTGAGAAAATTCAATAAACAACACAACTTCCCAAGAAAAGGGGGGTGTCCGCTCACAGCCACCATCCTGGTGGACAGGAAACACTCCTGCCCATCGCCAGCCCCATAGCCCAGAGCTGCCCCAGACAACCCAGTGTGACGGAAGTGCTTCAAATAACAGGCACACACCACAAAACTGGGCGTGGACATTAGCCTTCCCTGCAACCTCAGCTGAATGTACCAGAACTGGGAAGGTGGAGCAGTGTGAATTAACAAAGCCCCATTCAGCCATCATTTGAGCAGACTGGGAGCCTCCCTACACAGCCCAGCAGCCCAGAACTGCCCTGGGGGGACGGCACTCACCTGTGACATAGCACAGTCATCCCTCAACAGAGGACCCGGGGTGCACAGCCTGGAAGAGGGGCCCACTTGCAAGTCTCAGGAGCCATACGCCAATACCAAATACTTGTGGGTCAGTGGCAGAGACAAACTGTGGCAGGACTGAACTGAAGGATTAGACTATTGCAGCACCTTTAAAACTCTAGGATCATCAGGGAGATTTGATTGTTAGGGCCACCCCCCCTCCCCGACTGCCCAGAAACACGCCCCACATACAGGGCAGGCAACACCAACCACACACGCAAGCTTGGTACACCAATTGGGCCCCACAAGACTCACTCCCCCACTCACCAAAAAGGCTAAGCAGGGGAGAACTGGCTTGTGGAGAACAGGTGGCTCGTGGACGCCACCTGCTGGTTAGTTAGAGAAAGTGTACTCCACGAAGCTGTAGATCTGATAAATTAGAGATAAGGACTTCAGTAGGTCTACAAACCCTAAAAGAACCCTATCAAGTTCAGCAAATGCCACGAGGCCAAAAACAACAGAAAATTATAAAGCATATGAAAAAACCAGACGATATGGATAACCCAAGCCCAAGCACCCAAATCAAAAGGTCAGAAGAGACACAGCACCTAGAGCAGCTACTCAAAGAACTAAAGATGAACAATGAGACCATAGTACGGGATATGAAGGAAATCAAGAAGACCCTAGAAGAGCATAAAGAAGACATTGCAAGACTAAATAAAAAAATGGATGATCTTATGGAAATTAAAGAAACTGTTGACCAAATTAAAAAGATTCTGGACACTCATAGTGCAAGACTAGAGGAAGTTGAACAACGAATCAGTGACCTGGAAGATGACAGAATGGAAAATGAAAGCATAAAAGAAAGAATGGGGAAAAAAATTGAAAAAATCGAAATGGACCTCAGGGATATGATAGATAATATGAAACGTCCAAATATAAGACTCATTGGTGTCCCAGAAGGGGAAGAAAAGGGTAAAGGTCTAGGAAGAGTATTCAAAGAAATTGTTGGGGAAACTTCCCAAATCTTCTAAACAACATAAATACACAAATCATAAATGCTCAGCGAACTCCAAATAGAATAAATCCAAGAAAACCCACTCCGAGACATATACTGATCACACTGTCAAACATAGAAGAGAAGGAGCAAGTTCTGAAAGCAGCAAGAGAAAAGCAATTCACCACATACAAAGGAAACAGCATAAGACTAAGTAGTGACTACTCAGCAGCCACCATGGAGGCGAGAAGGCAGTGGCATGATATATTTAAAATTCTGAGTGAGAGGAATTTCCAGCCAAGAATACTCTATCCAGCAAAGCTGTCCTTCAAATTTGAGGGAGAGCTTAAATTTTTCACAGACAAAGAAATGCTGAGAGAATTTGCTAACAAGAGACCTGCCCTACTGGAGATACTAAAGGGAGCCCTACAGACAGAGAAACAAAGACAGGACAGAGAGACTTGGAGAAAGGTTCAGTACTAAAGAGATTCGGTATGGGTACAATAAAGGATATTAATAGAGAGAGGGAAAAATATGGCAAACATAAACCAAAGGATAAGATGGCCGATTCAAGAAATGCCTTCACGGTTTTAACGTTGAATGTAAATGGATTAAACTCCCCAATTAAAAGATATAGATTCGCAGAATGGATCAAAAAAAATGAAACATCAATATGTTCCATACAAGAGACTCATCTTAGACACAGGGACACAAAGAAACTGAAAGTGAAAGGATGGAAAAAAATATTTCATGCAAGCTACAGCCAAAAGAAAGCAGGTGTAGCAATATTAATCTCAGATAAAATAGACTTCAAATGCAGGGATGTTTTGAGAGACAAAGAAGGCCACTACATACTAATAAAAGGGGCAATTCAGCAAGAAGAAATAACAATCGTAAATGTCTATGCACCCAATCAAGGTGCCACAAAATACATGAGAGAAACACTGGCAAAACTAAAGGAAGCAATTGATGTTTCCACAATAATTGTGGGAGACTTCAACACATCACTCTCTCCTATAGATAGATCAACCAGACAGAAGACCACTAAGGAAATTGAAAACCTAAACAATCTGATAAATGAATTAGATTTAACAGACATCTACAGGACATTACATCCCAAATCACCAGGATACACATACTTTTCTAGTGCTCATGGAACGTTCTCCAGAATAGATCATATGCTGGGACATAAAACAAGCCTCAATAAATTTAAAAAGATTGAAATTATTCAAAGCACATTCTCCGACCACAATGGAATACAATTAGAAGTCAATAACCATCAGAGACTTAGAAAATTCACAAATACCTGGAGGTTAAACAACACACTCCTAAACAATCAGTGGGTTAAAGAAGAAATAGCAAGAGAAATTGCTAAATATATAGAGACAAATGAAAATGAGAACACAACATACCAAAACCTATGGGATGCAGCAAAAGCAGTGCTAAGGGGGAAATTTATAGCGCTAAACGCATATATTAAAAAGGAAGAAAGAGCCAAAATCAAAGAACTAATGGATCAACTGAAGAAGCTAGAAAATGAACAGCAAACCAATCCCAAACCAAGTAGAAGAAAAGAAATAACAAGGATTAAAGCAGAAATAAATGACAGAGAGAACAAAAAAACAATAGAGAGGATAAATATCAACAAAAGTTGGTTCTTTGAGAAGATCAACAAGATTGACAAGCCCCTAGCTAGACTGACAAAATCAAAAAGAGAGAAGACCCATATAAACAAAATAATGAATGAAAAAGGTGACATAACTGCAGATCCTGAAGAAATTAAAAAAATTATAAGAGGATATTATGAACAACTGTATGGCAACAAACTGGATAACATAGAAGAAATGGACAATTTCCTGGAAACATATGAACAACCTAGACTGACCAGAGAAGAAATAGAAGACCTCAACCAACCCATCACAAGCAAAGAGATCCAATCAGTCATCAAAAATCTTCCCACAAATAAATGCCCAGGGCCAGATGGCTTCACAGGGGAATTCTACCAAACTTTCCAGAAAGAACTGACACCAATCTTACTCAAACTCTTTCAAAACATCCAAGAAAATGGAACACTACCTAACTCATTTTATGAAGCTAACATCAATCTAATACCAAAACCAGGCAAAGATGCTACAAAAAAGGAAAACTACCGGCCAATCTCCCTAATGAATATAGATGCAAAAATCCTCAACAAAATACTTGCAAATCGAATCCAAAGACACATTAAAAAAATCATACACCATGACCAAGTGGGGTTCATTCCAGGCATGCAAGGATGGTTCAACATAAGAAAAACAATCAATGTATTACAACACATTAAAAACTCGAAAGGGAAAAATCAATTGATCATCTCAATAGATGCTGAAAAAGCATTTGACAAAATCCAACATCCCTTTTTGATAAAAACACTTCAAAAGTTAGGAACTGAAGGAAACTTCCTCAACATGATAAAGAGCATATATGAAAAACCCACAGCCAGCATAGTACTCAATGGTGAGAGACTGAAAGCCTTCCCTCTAAGTTCAGGAACAAGACAAGGATGCCCGCTGTCACCACTGTTATTCAACATTGTGCTGGAAGTGCTAGCCAGGGCAATCCGGCAAGACAAAGAAATAAAAGGCATCCAAATTGGAAAAGAAGAAGTAAAACTGTCATTGTTTGCAGATGATATGATCTTATATCTAGAAAACCCGGAGAAATCAACGATACACCTACTAGAGCTAATAAACAAATTTAGCAAAGTAGCGGGATACAAGATTAATGCACATAAGTCAGTAATGTTTCTATATGCTAGAAATGAACAAACTGAAGAGACACTCAAGAAAAAGATACCATTTTCAATAGCAACTAAAAAAATCAAGTACCTAGGAATAAACTTAACCAAAGATGTAAAAGACCTATACAAAGAAAACTACATAACTCTACTAAAAGAAATAGAAGGGGACCTTAAAAGATGGAAAAATATTCCATGTTCATGGATAGGAAGGCTAAATGTCATTAAGATGTCAATTCTACCCAAACTCATCTACAGATTCAATGCAATCCCAATCAAAATTCCAACAACCTACTTTGCAGACTTGGGAAAGCTAGTTATCAAATTTATTTGGAAAGGGAAGATGCCTCGAATTGCTAAAGACACTCTAAAAAAGAAAAACGAAGTGGGAGGACTTACACTCCCTGACTTTGAAGCTTATTATAAAGCCACAGTTGCCAAAACAGCATGGTACTGGCACAAAGATAGACATATAGATCAATGGAATCGAATTGAGAATTCAGAGATAGACCCTCAGATCTATGGCCGACTGATCTTTGATAAGGCCCCCAAAGTCACCGAACTGAGCCATAATGGTCTTTTCAACAAATGGGGCTGGGAGAGTTGGATATCCATATCCAAAAGAATGAAAGAGGACCCCTACCTCACCCCCTACACAAAAATTAACTCAAAATGGACCAAAGATCTCAATATAAAAGAAAGTACCATAAAACTCCTAGAAGATAATGTAGGAAAACATCTTCAAGACCTTGTATTAGGAGGCCACTTCCTAGACTTTACACCCAAAGCACAAGCAACAAAAGAGAAAATAGATAAATGGGAACTCCTCAAGCTTAGAAGTTTCTGCACCTCAAAGGAATTTCTCAAAAAGGTAAAGAGGCAGCCAACTCAATGGGAAAAAATTTTTGGAAACCATGTATCTGACAAAAGACTGATATCTTGCATATACAAAGAAATCCTACAACTCAATGACAATAGTACAGACAGCCCAATTATAAAATGGGCAAAAGATATGAAAAGACAGTTCTCTGAAGAGGAAATACAAATGGCCAAGAAACACATGAAAAAATGTTCAGCTTCACTAGCTATTAGAGAGATGCAAATTAAGACCACAATGAGATACCATCTAACACCGGTTAGAATGGCTGCCATTAAACAAACAGGAAACTACAAATGCTGGAGGGGATGTGGAGAAATTGGAACTCTTATTCATTGTTGGTGGGACTGTATAATGGTTCAGCCACTCTGGAAGTCAGTCTGGCAGTTCCTTAGAAAACTAGATATAGAGCTACCATTCGATCCAGCGATTGCACTTCTCGGTATATACCCGGAAGATCGGAAAGCAGTGACACGAACAGATATCTGCACGCCAATGTTCATAGCAGCATTATTCACAATTGCCAAGAGATGGAAACAACCCAAATGTCCTTCAACAGATGAGTGGATAAATAAAATGTGGTATATACACACGATGGAATACTATGCGGCAGTAAGAAGGAACGATCTGGTGAAACATATGACAACATGGATGAACCTTGAAGACATAATGCTGAGCGAAATAAGCCAGGCACAAAAAGAGAAATATTATATGCTACCACTAATGTGAACTTTGAAAAATGTAAAACAAATGGTTTATAATGTAGAATGTAGGGGAACTAGCAGTAGAGAGCAATTAAGGAAGGGGGAACAATAATCCAAGAAGAACAGATAAGCTATTTAACGTTCTGGGGATGCCCAGAAATGACTATGGTCTGTTAATTTCTGATGGATGTAGTAGGAACAAGTTCACTGAAATGTTGCTATATTATGTAACTTTCTTGGGGTAAAGTAGGAACATGTTGGAAGTTAAGCAGTTATCTTAGGTTAGTTGTCTTTTTCTTACTCCCTTGTTATGGTCTCTTTGAAATGTTCTTTTATTGTATGTTTGTTTTCTTTTTAACTTTTTTTTTCATACAGTTGATTTAAAAAAGAAGGGAAAGTTAAAAAAAAAAAAAAGGAAAAAAGACAAACAAGGAAAAAAAAAAAAAAGATGTAGTGCCCCCTTGAGGAGCCTGTGGAGAATGCAGGGGTATTCGCCTACCCCACCTCCATGGTTGCTAACATGACCACAGACATAGGGGACTGGTGGTTTGATGGGTTGAGCCCTCTACCATAAGTTTTACCCTTGGGAAGACGGTTGCTGCAAAGGAGAGGCTAGGCCTCCCTGTATTTGTGCCTAAGAGTCTCCTCCTGAATGCCTCTTTGTTGCTCAGATGTGGCCCTGTCTCTCTGGCTAAGCCAACTTGAAAGGTGAAATCACTGCCCTCCCCCCTACGTGGGATCAGACACCCAGGGGAGTGAATCTCCCTGGCAACGTGGAATATGACTCCCGGGGAGGAATGTAGACCCAGCATCGTGGGATGGAGAACATCTTCTTGACCAAAAGGGGGATGTGAAAGGAAATGAAATAAGCTTCAGTGGCAGAGAGATTCCAAAACGAGCCGAGAGATCACTCTGGTGGGCACTCTTACGCACACTTTAGACAACCTTTTTTAGGTTCTAAAGAAGTGGGGTAGCTGGTGGTGGATACTTGAAACTATTAAACTACAACCCAGAACCCATGAATCTCGAAGAGAGTTGTATAAAAATGTAGCTTATGAGGGGTGACAGTGGGATTGGGAATGCCATAAGGACCAAACTCCACTTTATCTAGTTTATGGATGGATGTGTAGAAAAGTAGGGGAAGGAAACAAACAGACAAAAGTACCCAGTGTTCTTTTTTACTTCAATTGCTCTTTTTCACTCTAATTATTATTCTTGTTATTTTTGTGTGTGTGCTAATGAAGGTGTCAGGGATTGATTTAGGTGATGAATGTACAACTATGTAATGGTACTGTAAACAATCGAAAGTACAATTTGTTTTGTATGACTGCATGGTATGTGAATATATCTCAATAAAATGATGATTAAAAAAAATAATAAAAAAAATAAAGCAATAGATCCTGAAAAAAAAAAAAAAAAATTAAAAAAAAAAAAAAAAAAAAGAAATGATACAGAGACATCCTGGGTACCCTTCACCTGTTTTCCCCAATGGTAACATCTTGCAAAACTAAACTACAATATCACAACCAGGATATTGACATTGGTGCAGTCAAGATACAGAACATTTCCTTCACCACAAGGATCCTTCATGTTGCCATGTAGCTATAGCTACATCACCTCCTGCCCCCAGCCCTTTCTTAGCCCCTGGCAACCTCTCATCTCTTCTCCATTTCTATAATTTGGTAATTTCAAGAATATTCTATAAATGGACTCATGATATATAGGCTTTTGGGACTGGCTTTTTTCAACTCAGCATAATTCTCTGGAGATACATCTAAATTGTTGTGTTGTAAGTAGTCTATTCATTTTCATTGCCAAAGTATTTCATAGTATGGATATACAGCAGTTTGTGTAACTGTTCACTTTTTGAAAGATATCTGGTTATTACAATGTTGGGCTATTACAAATAAATCTGCTGTAAACAAAAAAAAATGAATTTCTAGCTTATTTTGATATTAATGTATACTATTTTGGGCTAAGCTAAATTCATTCTTCTGTCTTTTCTAAATCAACTTGATATTACCCTCTTTACAAAGTACTTTTCATTTGGAAATAATTTCAAGTATACTGAAAAGTTGCAAGAATAAGAACAGCACAAAGAACACCCATATATCCTTGATCAAGTTTCATCTGTTGTTAATATTTTATTGTTTTATTCCATTTGTTTTATTACTTGCATGAACTCTCTCTGAAACATAGTTTCAGAATTAGGTTGCCCACATCACTTTAATGAGCCTACAAAAAGAGAGTTCCGTTCCACCTCCCCGCCCAACAACCTCAATCAAAACTGAGGGTATGTAGTCAAATACTCTGCTCATATGTTACTTGGAGTCTTTTTCTTTTTTCTTTTTCTTCCAAACCCTTTCCTATGAATATGGTATGTGTATGTGTATGTGTGTGTTTGTATGTCTGTGTATGTGTGTGTGTGTGTGTATGTATATAGGTAGAGAGATAGAGATAGAGAGATGTTTTTTCTCCATCATTTGAGAGACAGCTGCACACCTGTGACTCTTTACCCCTAAATACACAGTATGCATTTCCTAGGAATAGGGATACTTTCTCCCCTAACTACAGTACAGTTAAAACTTCAGTAAATATATTGATACAACCTGTTTACCTACTGAGTTGTCTTTGCTTGTAGGCTTTTTCAGCAGATGGAGCTGGGAAATGTATGCCCATGTTGTTATGGATTGAATTGTGTTTCCCCATAAGATGTGTTCACATCCTAACTCCTGGTGCTGTGAAGGTGGACTTACTTGAAGACAGGATCTTTGCAGACGTTGTTGGTTAAGATGAGGCAAACTGGATTAGGGTGGGACCTAGTCCAATACGACTGGTGTCTGTTAAGCAAAGAAAATTTGGACGGTGAGAGAGAGAGAGATAGGCAGAGACATAGAGAGTCATTAATTTCTGACAGAGGCACGAATTAAGTTATGCCACGAACCAAGACATCACGGATTGACGCCCACCCACCGGAAGCCAGGGACGGATTCTCGCTTTGGAAGCGTGACCGTGTCCACACCTTCATTTCAGACTTCTGACCTCCAGAAGAGTGAGAAAACGTTTCATGGTTTAAGCCAAGTAGTCTGTGGTACTGTTAACAGCAGACTGGAAAACTAATACACATGTACACACACACACACACACACACACACACACACACACACAACTACATGTACATGTAGACATATACATGTACACACGTGTATATATGTGTATAGTTTGGAAGTCATGAGCTCACCAGTATTTCCAAATCCAGTCCCTCTCCAAGGGGTTCTTTCTTAGCTTTGCCTATTCCATATTTGTATCTTTCTTCTTCCAGAGTGAAAACCCTGGCTCCCAACAATGGTGACACATTTACTTCTTCACTTCTATTATACAAAATAGTTTCAGAATTACGTTGCCCACATCACTTTAATAAGCCTACAAAAAGAGAATTCAATTCCACCCCCCCCCCCCCACTCAACAACCTCAATCAAAACAGGGTATGTAGTCAAATACTCTGCTCATATGTTACTTGGAGTCTTTTTCTTTTTTCTTTTTCTTCCAAACCCTTTCCTACGAATATGGTATTCATTTGAAATACAATAGGATTCATTGTTTTAGACTGCTTTGTTTTAGGTTTTTAATTTTTTCCTTCTCATCCTTTTTGATTTAATGTTATTTTTGAATACGTAGAACAGTAACATGCTTCCAAAGTTCAAAACTACACAAAAATTATGCTCGTAGAAATATCACTATTTCCTGTATCCCTTCCACCCCATCTCCTCCCATATTTGTTTTGTAACTTATAATTCCTGTGTTTCTTTTGGGAAAGATAATAGGAATATGTATGCTATCTAATTTATTTCTTTACTCCTTAAAGGGAGTATGTATTTGTATATGTAAATACACACTTTATTGCTCTTTTTTTTTTTTTTTTTTTGGCTTAACAATGTCTTCTGGAAATAAATTCGTACCATTTCATAGAAGCCTTCCTTGTTCTTTTTACAGTTTCATAGTACTCCATTGTGATAATATGCCCTAGTTCAGCCAACCCATATTCTATGCTTGGACATTTATGTAGTTTCCAATATCTTGCAATTACAAATAATGCTGAAATGAGTAACCTTGTGCATATGTACTTCATATTACTGGAAACATATATTCAGGACAAATGCCTAGTATTGAGCTTGCTGGGCCAAAGGGTAAATGAAAAGGTAGTTTTGTTAGATGTTGTCGAATTCTTCTCATTGAGAAATTCTCTTCCATTTTGCATTTCACCAGCAATGTATGAAAAGGCCTGTTTTCCCTCAGCCTCAAAAACAGTATGGTGTCAAGCTTTTTAATCTTTGCCAATCTGGTAGATCAGAAGAGAAATAGGATCTCATTGTAGTTTAGATTTGTGTTTCCTTGGTTAGAATTTCTTCCTTCCTCCCTCCCTTCTTTCCTACCATTGTCTTACCTTCCTACCTTCCATCTTCCTTCTTTTCTTCCCTCCATTTTCCCTTTCTAAACATTTATTGAGTGCCAGGCTCATTTAGTACTCAGTAAATGTTTACTGAATTAATACATTAGAGTTTGGGTTACAGAGACTTAAAAAATTAAAAGATAGAATTTGCACCTTTAAGAAGCTTATAATTTCCAGATTTGGGGTGGAGGTTATATCACCGGTTTGAGATTTATACATACATTATATTTTATATAATATATTATTATATATTGAAATATATACTATTTTATTAAAATATATATATTATATTTTATTTGAGATATTAGTTGAGGGTTTACAGAAAAATCATGCAGAAAATATGGAGTTCCCATATGCTCCCCCTCACACAAAAGCTTTTCCTATTAACACTTTGCATTAGTGTGGCTGTTACAATTGGTGGGACAATTGTAATTATACTATTAACTGTAACCCTTAGTTTAAATTAAGGTTCACTGTTTGTTTTGTAGAGTCCTATGTTTTTTAAAAATTTTGTATTCTAGGAATATATATACTACCTAAAATTTCTCCTTTTAACCACATTCACATACATACTTCAGTAGTGTTAATTACATTCACTATGTTGTGCTACCATCACCAGTGTCCATTACCAAAACTTTTCCATCAGCATAAAGGGAAATCTTGTATTAAAGCCTTAATTTCTCATTGCCTACACCACAATGGCACCTGGGAACCTGTGTTCTAGTTTTTGACTATGAATTTGCTTCTTCTAATGATTTCATATCAGTGAGATCACAGAGTATTTGTCCTTTGGTGTCTGGGTTATTTCATTCAACCTGATGTCTTGGAGGTTCATCTATGTTGTTGCATGTGTCAGAATGCCCTACTTTTTTATGGTTGAATAATATTCCATTGTATGTATATACCACATTTTACTTATTCATTCATTGGTTGATGGACACTAGGGTTGTTTCCATCTTTTGTCAACTGTAAATAATGCCACTTTGAACATCAGTGTGAAAGAATCTGTTTGAGTACCTGCTTTCAATTCTTTTCGGTATATACCTAGAAGTAGGATTGCTGGGTCATATGATAATTCTATATTTAACTTTCTGAGGACCTGTTAAACTCTTCCATAGCAGCTGCACCATTTTACCTTCCTTTCAACAAAGAGTAAGTGTTCCTATTTCTCCACATCCAATCCAACACTTGTTGTTTTCTGTTTTTTAAATAATAGCCCTTCCAATAGGTGTGAAATGGTATCTCATGGTTTTAATTTGCATTTCCCTAATGGCTAATGATATTCAGCATCTTTTTATGTATTTATTGGCTATTTGTATATCTTTGGAGAAATATCTATTCAAGTCTTTTGCCGATTTTCAGATTGGGTTGTTTGTCTTTGATAAAGACCTTTCATGAACAAAAGTTTTTAATATTGATGAAGTCTCATTTATCCATTTTTTCTTTTGATGCTCATACTTTTGGTATAAAGTCTAAGAAACCATTGACTAACACAAGATCCTGAAGAAGCTCTCTTTATCTTCTACTAGGAGTTTTATAGTTTTATTTCTTCTATTTATGTCTTGATCCAATTAGAGTTAATTTTTACATATGGTATGAGGTAGGGGTCCATCTTCATTACTTTTTTTTTTCCACCTTTATTCTTTTGCATATGAGTATCCAGTTTTCCCAATACTATAAGTTAAAGAGACTATTTTTTTCCTCATTAAGTAGAGTTGGCATTATTGTCAAAAATCAATTGACTGTGGATGTGATGGTTTATTTCTGAACTCTCAATTTGATTTAATCGGTCTTTGTGTCTGTCCCAGACCACCACCATGCTATCTTGATTACTGAAGCTTTGTAATAAATTTAAAAGTTAGGAAGTCCTCCAACTACTTTCTTTTTCAATATATTTTTGGCTATTCAGGGTCACTTACCCTTTCTTGTCGATTTGATGATTGACTTTTCCAGTTATGTAAAAAAGACTTGGAATTTTGATCGGAATTGCATTGAATCTGTAAATCACTTTGGGTAGAATTGACATCTTAACAATATTTAGTTTTTCAACCCATGAACATGGAATGTCCTTCCATTTGTTTAGGTCTTCTTTGGTTTCTTTTAGCAATGGTTTGTAGTTTTCTGTGTATAAGCGCTTTACATCTTTGGTTAAATTTATTCCAAATATTTGATTTTTTTAGTTGGTATTGTAAAGGGAACTTTTTATTGATTATCTCTTCAGATTTTTCACTTCCAGTGTATAGAAACACTGTTGATTTTTGCATGTTGATCTTGTACCCTGGCACTTTGTTGAATTCATTTATTAAGTCTAGTAGCTTTATTGTGGATTTTTTTTCAGAATTTTCTCTATATAAGATCATGTCAACTGCAAATAGGGAAAATTTTACTTCTTTTTTCCAATTTGGATACCTTTTATTTCTTTTTCTTATGTAATTGCTCTGGTTAGAACTTCTAGTACAATGTTGAATAGCAGTGGAGACAGTGGGCATTCTTGCTTTGTTCCTGATCTTAGAAGGAAAGATTTCAGTCTTTCACCATGGTAAGATATTTGCTGTGGTTTTTCATATATTCTCTTTATCATGTTGAGGAAGTTTCTCTCTATTACTAATTTTCTAAGTTTTATCAAGAAGGGGTGCTGGATTTTATCAAATGTCTTTACTGCATCAATTGAGATGATCATGTGCTTTCCTTCTTCATTGTATTAGTGTGGTATGTTGCATTGATTGATTTTCTTATTTTGAACCACATTTGCATATATGGGATAAATCCCACTTGATCATGGTGTATAATTCTTTTAATATATTGTATTCAGTTTGCTAATATTTTGTGGAGGATTTTTGCCTCTATATTCCTAAGGGATATTGATCTGTAATTTTCTTTTCTTGTAGTATCTTTATCTAGCTTTGCTATTAAGGTGACGTTGGCCTCCTTTTCAATTTTTTTGAAGAGTCTGAGCATGGTTGGTTTTAATTCTTGAATTGTTTGTAAAATTCACGTGGTCTTGGGATTTTCTTTGTTGGGAGGTTTTTGATGACTGATTCAATCTCTTTACTTCTTATTAGTCTGTTGTGATCTTCCATTTCTTCTTGAGTCAGTGTAGGTAGTTTGTGTGTTTCTAGGAATTTATCCATTTTATCTGATTTGTTGGCATACAGTTGTTCATAGTATTCTCTTGTAATCCTTTTAATTTCTGTGGGATCAGAAATAATATCCCCCTTTTCACTTCTGAATTTGGTTATTTGTATCATCTCTCTTTTGTTCTTTGTCAGTCTAGCTACAGGGTTGTCAATTATGTTGTTTTTTTCACAGAATGAACTTTTGGTTTTAATAATTCTATTGTGGTTTTATTCTCTATTTCACTTATGTCTCCTCTAAACTTTGTTATTTACTTCCTTTTGCTGACTTTGGGTTTAATTTGCTCTTCTTTTTCTAGATCCTCCAGGTGTGATATTAGATCTCTGATGTGAGATATTTCTTCTTTTTAAATGGAAGCATTTAGAGCTATAAATTTCCCTCTCAGCACTGCCTTCACTTTATCCCATAAGTTTTGGTGTGTTGTGTTTTCATTTTCACTCACTTCACAATATTTCCTAATTTCCTTTGTGATTTCTTCTTAACCCATTGATTTTTTAAGGGGACATTGTTTAATTTCCACATATTTGTAAATTTTCCATTTCACCCTCTGTTATTTATTCCTAGCTTCATTCCATTGTGGTCAGAGAAGATGTATTACATGATTTAAATATTTTTTAATTTATTGAGACTTGATTTGTTACTTAACGTATGGTCTATCCTAGAGAATAATCCGTGTGCACTAGAGAAGAATGTGCATTCTACTGCTCTGCTACATTTTAGAGTATTGTTCAAGTCTTCTATTTCCTTATCTGTCTTCTACCTAAATGTTTGATCCATTTTTGAAAGTGGTGTACTGAAGTCTCCTACTTTTAATATAGAACAATCTCTTCCTTTCTTCAAATCTGTCAAAATTTTCTTCATATATTTTGGGGCTCTGGTGGTAGGTGTATATTATTTATGTGTGTTTTGTATTCTTATTGAAGCAACTCTTTTATCAGCATATAGTGGCCTTCTTTGACCCTCACAACAGTTTTTGACTTGATGTTTGTTTGATCTGGTATTAGTACAGCAACCCCAGCTCACTTTTGATTACTATTTGCATAGTATATTTTCCCCGTCCTTTCATTTTTCAGCTTACTCATGTCTTTGAATTTAAAGTGAGTCACTTGTAAACTGCAAATAGTTGGCTCATGCTTTATTGTCCAATCAGCCAATCTCTGCCTTGTGGCTGGAGAGTTTAATGCATTCACATTTAAAGTAACTACTGACAAACCAGGACTTCCTACTGGTGTTTTCCTATTTTGTGTTTGTAAGTCTTATACTGTTTCCCCCTCAATTCTTCCATTTTTAAACAATGAATTTTCCCCCAAATGGCTTTAGAAAATGTGGTATAACTCAAGCAGCTTCATGAAATTATGTCCCTGGGTGGTGATAGTGAAGGGTGTAGTTGATGTGGCTGGGTATTTCTTGTGTTTGTGAAGCTCCTGTCTGATGTAGGGTAGAGCAGGAGAGATGAATCAGACCTTTCTTCAGGGCTAAGCATGCACTTCTCACTCACATGGCTCAGTACAACAGCCCACCACTGCTGCATTTAATAGAAACACCTCTAGATTATGACACTTAGCTTCTTTTAACATAGAACACACATTAATATATGCTTTTGGTGGATCTATTTCTATGGGAACCTGCAAGAGTGCATCCAGGTGATCAGGTAGAATGGTGTAGCCTTTCTGAAGGTCAGTGTGGTGGTTCCACAAGAAGCTAAGTATGTGGGGACCATAAGGTCCTGCAACCTCAGTATGGGGTATGTCATTGGAAGATCTGAGAGCAAAGACATAAATGGACATTTGCACACTGGTGTTCATGGAGGCAGTATTCATGATTTGCAATGTGTGGAGGTGACCTAAGGGTACATAGACTGGGGAACAGAATGGTGAACTGTGGCATATGCAAACAATGGAATATTGAGCAACTACGAGAAGGAGTAAAGCTCTGAGACATGCAACAAGCTGAATAGATCCTATACATAGCATTTGAGTGAAGTACGCCAGAAATAAAGGCAAACACTATAATGCCTCGCCAATATCTACTAACTACAATGTGTAAACTCGGAATTGAATCTTCGAACACGGCTTAACATGGAAATGATTATTGTAATGGTCCCTAGATTGTAAGCTCTTACAGCAGTCAACTCTATTCCTGAATTGTAATGCCTATCTCCAAACTTTGAGATGCTGATCCCTTAGTATATAACCTGATTGGTCTCTGGAACAATAGGTATCTCTGAGACACATGAAACTCAGAGCTAGAGCTCAGTGGATATGAATGTCAGTATTAGTGCATATAGCAACTTAAAAAAAAAAAAAAAGCTGAAAAAGAGCCCAGACTTCAATTAGTGATGTGAATGAAGCAGATCTGGTTAAGAATAGGGCAAACCAGGCCAAAGGGTAAAGGTCAAAACTGACGGTGTTTTAAAACTTCAACTTCCATGTGAGACCAAGGGAAGAGATGTCTATTTGGTGCAGGATCTATATTTTCTAAAGAGTATAACTCTACAGTTGGTTTCTTCGAACACCACAAGTACATGGAACTTTGAATAGGAAGTAAGATACAGTAGATTAGTATAGGTTAGAGTGAAATAGTGACACATCCCAAAGTAATTTGGGCAGAGAATAAAAAATATATTTACAGCACCCCCCCCCCCCCCCCCGAGGAGCTGGGGGAAAGTGTGGAAGTTTTGGACTTCCTCACCTGGACTGATGTTGATGTTGTCACAAATACTAGGACTGGCGGTTTGATGTGCTGAACCCTCTATCATGGGACTTGCTCTTATGAAACTCGTTACTGCAAAGGAGAGGCTAAACTTGCATATAATTTTGCCTAACACTTTCCCCCTGAATACCTCTTTGTTGCTCAGATGTGGCCCTCTCTCTCTCTCGAACTGAGCCACCTGGGCAGGTGAACTCATTGCCCTCCCCCCCTACGTGGGACCTGACTTCCAGAGGTGTAAATCTCCCCAGCAATGCAGGATATGAATATGACTCCCGGGGATGAATTTGGACCTGACATCGTGGGATTGAGAATATCTTCTTGACCAAAAGGGGGATGCAAAATGAGACAAAATAGTTTCAGTGGCTGAGAGATTTCAAATGGAGTTGAGAGGTCACTCTGGTGGACATTCTTATGCACTATATAGATAACACCTCTTAGGTTTTAATGTATTGGAATAGCTGGAAGTAAGTACCTGAAACTATCAAACTCCAACCCAGTAGTCTGGACTGCTGAAGACGATTGTGTAACAACGTAGATTACAAGGGGTGACAGTGTGATTGTGAAAACCTTGTGGATCACACTCCCTTTAGTGTATAGATGGATGAGTAGAAAAAATGGGGACAAAAACTAAATGAAAAATAGGGTGTGATGGGAGGGATGGTTTGGGTGTTCTTTTTTACTTCTATTTTTTATTTTGATTCTTTCTGATGTAAGGAAAATGTTCAGAAATAGATTGTGGTGATGAATGCATAACTATATGATTGTACTGTGAAGAGTTGATTGTATATCATGGATGATTGTATGGTATGTGAATACATTTCAATAAAACTGAATTTAATTAAAAAAAAAAGTGCATCCAGGTATTGTAGGATAACTCTTAACTTTAGCCTCCTTTTAAAAATAGGATGCTTTCAAAAGATGTTACTTTGGTAGTGGTGAAATATGTAAAAAGATTTAAGGACCAATCTTTTATTAGAGCCCAAACCACCTACATGCTGATGACTTGAAAGTCAGTATCTCCTGTCTGGATTTCTCTGCTAGGCTCTAGAGGCCTCCTCTTGAATTTCTCACGTGTACTTCGAATTCAACATAGCCAACTCAGAACTCATCACTCTTCTTCCCAAGATTTCTTATCCACCTCTATTGTGTTTGTATGCACAGCCATTTAACCAGTTTTGCGAGCCAGAATCCTCCACATCTTTTACTTTCTAGGGTATGCGAATCTTGTTAGATTGGTAGCTGTCCCTTTTTTCCCATTCTCACAGCCATCACCTTAAGGAGGTCCTCATTATCTTTCATCTGCATTAATGTGGCAGTTTCTTATCTGCTCTTTCTACCTCTCATTTGGTCCCATTGCAAGCTCTTCTGCACAAAGCTGCTGAAGGTGTCTTTCTAAAGGCAAATTTTATTGTATCATGGCCTTATTCCACATGGCTTTCCAGGATAAAGTTCAGATTTCTCATCTTAGAGCAAGGCCCTTCAAGGATTTGCTTGCTTCTCTGTCCTCAGAGCTCACCACTTTGCATTTACATCATTCATTTTTTATGTTTTTGCATTAACTAAAGGTCAATGAAGGCATTACTGTATTTTGAATATTAATGCAAAAAACTCATTTTGAAAAAATTTCAAGCTTCCAGAAAAATTGCAGGACTAGTACACAAAACTCCCACATATTATTCACCCAGATTTACCAACTATTAGCATGCTACCACATTTGCATTATCAATATCTATCTATCTATCTATCTATCTATCTATCTATCTATCTATCTATCTATCTCATCTCCCTATATCTATCTAGTATTATTTATTTTCTGAAACATTTGAGAGTAAGTTGTAGACATTATGCCCCTTTTATCCATAAATACTTAAGTGTGTAATTTCCTAAGAACAAAGCCATTTCCTTATACTAACCCAGGACAGTTATCAAAATCAAGAAATTTAATACTGAGAAAATACTATTACCCAAACTACAGATCCTAGTCATATTTTGCCAATTTTTTTAGCATATGTTTTTGTGCTCTAAGATCCAGGTCTGAATCACTCTTTGCAAGTTAATTGTCCTGTCTATTTAGTCTCATTTAATCTGGACAATTAGGTTTCTTCACGTCTCCATGGCATCTCCCAGTCTCTGCTGTCTGCCTGGCATACTCCTTCCATCTTCCTTCATCCAATTCACTCTCATTTCTTCAAGCTAGTGCTTACAGCTACTTGCCACTGCATGCCTTTCCAGACCTCCCAGTTTGATTTTCCTAAATTTCCTCTCCTGTTGCACCCATGAAAACCTTCATCCTTGTACTAATTGTACTGATTTCTTATCTGACTTGTTCTTATCAGGAACAAGGATCAGACCTTATTCAACTTTTTATCATCAGTGCCCAGCAAAAGGCTTGACACAAAGTTTGTGCTTAATACATGTATTTTGAATAGGCGGCTGCCACATTCAATGATTGTTTCAAATTCAGGGGCTAATATTCTGATATCCAAAGAGTTCCTTCAGATTTAAAAAAGTGTAGGGGAATGGGCTACTGCGATTGTGAATTGCTATCACCTATTAAGAATGTAATCTGACACCAATTAATAAAATAAAAAATTTAAAGAATTAAAAAATTCTGCTTTGGGGGCTACTTGATATGATGAAATAAGGACATGAGTATAAGGAAATTTATTGTAAAATCATTTGTTATAAGAAAAGAATACCTGAAGCAACCCACATACCTGTCAGTAGAAAAATAGTTGAATATATTGTGGAATACTCATATAATAAAAAATGAATGAATATTGTGATATAGTCACATTATAAAAAGGAATGAACTGAGAGCCATTATGGTGAACAAAAGAAGCCAAACACAAAACCGTGCAAATTGTATGATTCAGTTTGTAAGAAATTCTAGAACAGGCAAAATTGAATCAATGGTTGATCTGGGGTGTGGGGATAGATTTGGCTAGGCAGGGGTGCAAGAGAACTTTCTGGGGTATTGGAAATGTTCTGTCTCTTGATAGGAGTGTGAGTTCCATGAGGGTATGCATTTGTCAAAACTGACTAGTAATAATTATTTTTATCTTAATAATATTGTTAGTAAAAATGTGTGCATATTCCCTGAACTAAATGTACTTTAAATATAACTAACTAAATGTAGCTAGCTAAATGTACTAAGAGTACTAAATGTATTGAACTAACAGTACTTATTATAGTAAAACAATAACACAACAAGATCCTAATACTTCGAAACAACCTGAATGTTCATTTTTAGAGGAATAGTTAAATATTAATAGTTAAATATATTTTGATATAAAAATAATGGAAAATGAGGTTACCAGTATAAGTTATACATACTAATCTGGAGGGATGCTCATGATATCTATTTAAGGACAAAATACAAATTGTTGAGTAGAATGAATAGACATTATTTTTAATAAAGAGTAGAAAAAATCCTCCATGTAATTATAAATGTTTGTATAGCATATGGAAACAGATATGGAAGAATCCACACCAAACTTAACACAAGGACTCTATCGGGTCTGTATTTCTAGAGTGAGTGTACATTAGTTTTATAATTTTTTTAAAACCCACTAAAATGAACTAATTCACACAAAAAAATCTTGCAAGGAAACAAAGAGGAGTGACATAAGTCTGAAATAAAACTAGTTGGGAAACAACATTTATTACTGGATGGAAGATGTAGTTCATGTTCAGCTCAACTCCAATTTGTCATTCAATTCCAACTGTCTGCTGATTTGTTAAATGGAGCTGTTGAATGAGTGAAATAAAGCATCCCTGAAAAAAACAGGTGAAGAATACTGCATTGTGTTTCCATTGACGCTAAACTTGCGAGTAGATCAGTAGTTTAAGTCTGATGAACCACTGATTTTGCAATTTTAATATCTTTTGGCAAATATGATTTATGTTGTGGGGATGAAGCAGAGATGTTTTCATGTGTCTTGCATTTATTTGACAAAAGCTTTTTATGAGGGGTGCACAATTATGATGTTTCCAGAACAGATAAATGAAAACAAATGTTTGCATGGTTAGGATTTTCCTTGTGGCTGAAACAGTCCACAAACATGCTCTAGCTCCCTCTGTTTCTATGGAGGCAGTGTGTTTTAGAAGAAAGAGGATGGAAAAAAAAACAATAGAAAACCAATAAAAAAAATCAAAGAAAAAGCCCAGGTGTTAGGGTAGGAAAGCAGGGATTGAACTCACATCTCCTCCACTTCAGGTTATACTCAGGCATGTGTCTACCCTCTCTGAGCCTCACTTTCCTCCTGGACAGGTGGTTGTAATGTTTGCTGTATTTAAAAAAAGCAGCACAGTGCCTGGCTTATATTAGGTATTTGAGAATGTTAACACGCCTTCCATTTTAGTTGCAATGGCATATTTATCCCTGTCCAACACCATCTTGGTATTTTTCTATTGAAAATCCTGATCTCAGGAGTGAAACAGGCTCAGAAACAAAGGGATTTATCTGGTCACATTAGGCAACTGTCTGTATTTCACCTACATTCAACAACTCCTCCTCTCAATAGATTTTGCAACTTCCCAACATGAAGTTGGCTTCTCCCTGACCCCATTCCAACCTTTTTGTCTTCAGCTGTACAGTTTTAGCAGGATAGAATCCTTAAGTTTGCCTTTGTGATAAAGGAGGCAGCAGCTTATCCTAAAGTGACTTTCTTTATGTGTATTGAGTCTGCCTGACTGATAACAGATCAGAAATAGCGAGTGGCCTTTGAAATTGAAGCACTGACTATAGCGCAGAAAATGAAAGGATCTTACGTTTTTGATCAAAGGATGATATCTTCCAACTTGGAAAAGGGGGTTATTTTGCTGCCAAGGCCTCTGATATGCTGTTACCTACTTACCCTAGGGAAGAAGACTCAATTTCATAGCTATTGTATCACTATGTAGTTTAAAAATATATTTATGGATATACATTTCCTCAGCTATTTTGATTTTCTTTCCCACCTCCTGTCTTCCAATCTGGCCTCTGGTTAAAATGCCCTGTGATTCTTAATCTAAATGGCAGTTAAACAATTCTCTGAATCCTTGATCTTTAATGTACATTTGCTACTCAGGAGATGACAAACTTCAAAAAAAGGGAGGCATTAAAACAAAAAAGATGCCCTACTGAATGGTGGGTATTTAATGGGCTGATTTCTGGTGTCCTTCCACAGGACCCTGTTTCTTGTTAGTAAGAATATTGGTTGTGGGAGAGTCGTGAGTGTGGGAAGGGCCAGGGCAGTGCCAAAGAGAGTCCACGATCAGGATTTTAGTCCATATGTATCCAAACCTGAGAACAGAAGTTCAACAGAATGAAGAGGAAGGTGAGGGACAGAAAAGGGTTAGAGGGATTCGACTGGAGAGGAGACTGCAAATGACCAAGAACTGGGAATCGCATGATTGGAAATGAGACAAGGTATAGAAAAAAACAAGGAATTAACTTCCTAACAAAGACTTCTATTCTAAGAAGCCCAAGACACTTTAAGGGGCGAGGTTACATTCTCAGATGTCAAATTATGCCAATTGTTTGCCCACTAATCATGGATGCTAAATCTGCTTATACCCAATATATGTGTGTGCATGTACATACACACACTCACAAACACACATAAACATACACACTCAAGATTTATGTTGTCTTATTTCCATGTAGATCTGGCTTCTGCTTGTCAGCCTTATCATTTGTTTCTCGTCAGCTACTCAAGATAGACCAAACCACAGGTATTTCAGATTGCCCCCTCTTGTTAAGTATCTAATCTCCATCCATACCCTCCATTCACTCTCATTCCTCCAACCAGTGACTCTCTAGGCCTGTACTGTCCAATATGGCAACATTTGGAATGTGGCTAGTCTAAATTGAGATTTGCTATAAATTTAAAATATACAAAGATTTATTATGGAAATTAGTGTGGAAAAAAATCTAAAATATCTCAACAATTGATAAAATATTGTTTATTATACAATTGTAATATTGACTATAATATTGAAATAATATCTTGGACATATTTGGGTTTAATTAAAATTAATTTTGTATGTTTCTTTTTACTTTTTTAATGTGGCTGCTAGAAATTTTTAAATTATATACGTTACTCACATTTGTGGCTCACATTTTATTTCTATTGGACAGCACTTCCCTAGAACTTTGCCCTCTTCCTTTAAGGAAAAAGTTGGGACTATTCAGAGTGAGTTCCCACATGCTTACCCCATTCTTCATATTGGCATGCCATTGTACCTATCTCTTTTCTCTCATAGCCGGCATTATGCAGTGGTTAAGAGAAGAGTGCTAGAGCCAGATGACCTGGATTCAAATCCTGGCTCTGCCACTTGCTACTTGTATGACCCTGAGCAAGTGATTAAATCTCTCTGTGCCTCAGTTTCATCATCTGTAAAATAAAATGATAACAGAAGCTACTTTATAGGATTAGAATGAGGATTGACTGAGTCAATATATGTAAGGCATTTCAAACTGTGTGTGGCTCAAACAAAATGCTCAATTAATATTAGCCACTTTATCTTTCCTTAAAATATCAGAGGAAGGCAGTCTTTTACCCTTCTACCTCCTGGGGGATTTAAATGTCATATTTATGTCCTCTTTTAGCATCTTCAATCTCTTATTCTTTTTCACCTTCCTTTCTATCTTGAAACAAGCTCTGCCAATCCTAGCTTAAAAATTCTCAATTCTCCTTGACTTTCAGATTATGTCTTTCTTTATTTGTTCATCTTGTAATGCACTCCTCCCTTTTATATTCCTTGCAAACTGCTTTTCTTCAAGAATATATGCCATATACATTCTGACCATGGGGGTTCAGGACATGAAGTGGGGAGACAGAAAGTCTCAGGCTCATGAGTATGTGGTGGGAAGCAAGGAACAAAGGCAGATTCTGGAACAAGGTGAGGTCAGAGAGAGGGGGAATAATCATCAAATCCAATGGGAGCTAAACAGAAGGCAAAGATGGCCAAGGATCTGAGACTGGGGATGAGGAAGAGGAGAGAAAAAAGTTGGCCTGGCAGAGCCTCACTCTCTGGGCTAGGCATATTGAGGGTGCCCTTGTCTCATCTGTGGGTAGGGAGGAAGAAAAAACATGCCAATCTGTCCATATAATTACAAAATCCAAAGGAAGTGACCCTTTTTATCATCCTTTGCCTTTTGACACTTAGCCAACATTCTCACCTTAGGCTTCCATGCCATTCCTTCTTTCTTAATGTTATAGGATGGGTGAAGCAGGCATGCTGGGACCTCAGCAGTGTAGGCTAGTAGAGAACCAAAGAAGACAGATCATGCAGAACTAGGTTTGGAGGAACAACTTGAATGCAGGAGTGATCGTCTGTTGAGGGAGACTGCCTGCACTCAAAAAACCGAGGGACACAGCACAGTGTGTGGGAAACTTGTACCTGCCTTGAATAGGCATTGATGTCTAGCTAGGGAGGGCATTAAATAAAATAGACCAGACCATGGAATTAGTGCTGGGTGGAATTAGTAAAGGAAGAAGTGACCAATAAGCTAGGAGGAAAACCAAGAGGGAGAAAAGTCCTGGAAGCCATTGGAAGAAAGGGTTTCAATGAGGGATGTTCCAGTTTGCTAATGCTGCCATTTTGCAAAACACCAGAAATAGATTGGCTTTTATAAAGGGGTTTATTTGGTTACAAAGTTACAGTCTTAAGGCCATAAAGTGTCCAAGGTAAGGCATCAACAATAGGGTACCTTCACTGGAGAAAGGCCATTGGCATCTGGAAAACCTCTGTTAGCTGGGAAGGCACATGGCTGGCATCTGCTTGCTCCCAGGTTGCATTTCCTAATGGCGTTCTCCAGAATGTCAGCATCAGCTTTCAACGGCTGTCTTCAAAATGTTTCTCTAAGCTGCAGCACTGAGTTCCTTCTGTTTGTCAGCTCTTTTATATGGCTCCAGTGATTTAATTAAGACCCACACTGAATGGGCAGGGCCACACATCCATGTAAATAATCTAATCAAAGGTATTACCCTCAGTTAGGTGGGTCACATCTCCATGGAAACAGTCTAATCCAAAGATTCCAACCTAATCAACACTAATACCTAATACATCTGCCCCTACAAGACTGCATTAAAGAGCATGGCATTTGTGGGGACATAATACATCCAAACCAGCACAAGGGAGAAATTATCTCTTGGGTCAAAGTAAGATGGCGACTAAGTATTGATCATTGTGGACCTTGACAAGAGCAGTTTTAGGAGAGTGGTTGGGATAAAAGCTTGACTGGAGTTTGTTGCAGAGAAAATGGAAGGAGAAGAATTGGACACAGTGAGTGTGAAATAAGTCTTTCAAGGACTTCAGCTGTAATGAGACAAAGAGAAATCAAGCAGTGGCTAGAAGGGTAAGTAGAATCAAGAGAAGGTTTTTAAAAATTGGAGCATGTGGGTAGGGTGATGGAAAGATCCAATAGACAGGGAAACATGGATGATATAGTATAGAGAGGGGAAGTTGTTGGATCAATGTCTTTGTGCAAGTGAGAAGAGATAGGACCCAGTGCACATGTGGGGGGATTAACCTTAGTGAGGCAAACCCATAGTTAGTTCCTCTATAGTAGTGAGAGAAAATGTGGAACATATGGGGATAGATGCTGGAAGGCAAGTAGATGTGGTGGTGTGAGCCTTTACAAGTTCTCTCTTGACTGCTTCTATCTTTCAATGAAATAGGAGGCAGTCATTAACTGAGAGTGAGGATGATGGGGCAAGTGTTGGAGACTTGAAGAGTGATAAAATATGAAGCAGTTGTCTGGGAGGGTGGGAGAGTGAATGGACAGGAGAAATGCAATATGATTTTTGGGCAGCATTAAGAGCCCATGTGTTATAATAAGATTGGTATGACTGGGGAGAGTTGGATTTAAGCAGTGTGGCAGTTTTCCCAACCAGGCAGCCTGAGGTGAGGGAAGGATTGAGGATGTGTGCAATTAAATTAATGGACCATGAATCTTAGGCTGGTTAAGAAAGGAAGCAACAACATGAGGTGAATGAGGTTCTGGTGCAGCAGAAGGACTGTTGGAATTGGAGTAATAGTGAATTGGAAAGATAGGAAAAAGCCATCAGCATGGGATGTACTGAAATCACAGAAGGGACAAGTAATTATAAGGTGTAGGAGATGACCATGAAAGTGAGTGGCTGAAGTAAGGTGGATGATAAAATCATCACAGGTGAGGAGATCAAGGAAGTGAGAGATCAGGTTATTGAAAAGATCATCTGTGTGAATATGGAAATCCTGAAAATATTGTGACAGCAGTGTTATGAGCCAGAGTGGAAATCTTCAAGGAATGGGTAGGAGTGAATTGGAGGTGGGTAGATGACTGTCATAAGGAGAGGAAATGGATGGCAGTGGGTGATGAGTTCAAAGGAGGAGGAGGCTGGAAGTGGCAATGAGAAGTAGGCGAATGGTATGAGTGTCACCACTTAAGAGTCCTCAAGCTAGAGCGTTCAGTTGCAGCAGCAAGGTGAAGCAAACATTGAGAGAGGGGATTGAGTTTTAGGGATTTTGTTGTCGATGGCCATGTATTCCTGAGGGCCTGGTAGAAGTGCATCAGAAGTTAGGGAGTGGTGGAAGATAGTGCCAGAAAATGGGTACACAAATCCATATAGGGATGAAGGACAATCGAGGAGTATTGCGCCTTTTGTGGAGAACAACGTAATGTATAATAAAGGTGTGATAAAATTAGTGTTGATAGTAGTGGTGAAAATAATTGTTTGAGGCTGTGAATTTTGAGTTGTAAGAAGAAGGGGAGGATTCTTGCCAGCAATACACCTAACCCTGCTGAAGAAGGCACAAAGCCAGCCACGGGACATTCTTACTCTGGAAGAGGGGGCACAGGCATGGAGGGGGCTGGACCTCTGCCTCCTTCAGAGGAGAGAAAAGAGCCAGTGAGAATGAATCAGGTGAGCAGGACAAAGTGAGCCAGCTTGGACACAGGGGAGACCACCTCAAGAGGGTACCCAGAAGGGCCAGACAGAAGAGGACCTGGCAGCAATCTGGCCTTAATATACACTGGTTCTCAAACTTTAGCACAGGTCATAATTGCCTGGAGGCTTTGTTAAAACCCAGATTGGTGGGCCCTGCCAGCAGAATTCCTGACTCAGTGAGTCTGGAGTAGGGCCTGAGAATTTGCATTTCTAACAAGTTCCCAGGTAATGCTGATGCTGCTGATCCTCGGACAACACCTTGAGAACCACTGCTGAGCTACAGGTGGGTACTTAAGGGTGCTGTCCTATGCTAGAGTAGCTGACCCTGCCAGGGGAGGTGGTTGGTTGCCCCTTCCTCCCTCTGATCCTGTCTACCCAACTAAGTTTGTTGGCTCTTGGGTGCAGAGTACCCAAAGGCAGCTGACAAAACTGATCTGATGGAGCAGCAGCTCTAGCCTCTTGCCCAGCCAGACCTGTTGTTTCCCAGGAGAGGCAGACAAAATGTAGATAGCTGCATACTCACCTGAAACTGCAGGGATGAGTATGAGAGGCTGGTTGGTCTGGTTAAGGGAAGTTTGTATCTTGGTGGCCATTGGGCACTCAGCAGAGCAAGCCTATGCACAGGGAAATGGCTCCAGGCATCCCTGACTGGAGGCTAAGATTGTTATTACCCTTCCTGTCTTAGGATTGGCTCAGGGGGTCTGCAGAGTCTTCCACCGAGAGTGGTCAGGGGCATGTTATGGAATGTTTATCTGTAACAGTTTATATATTTAATGGTTGCTACATGAGGCATCCCTGTCAAAATCAGGGTGAAAAGGTGGGTCCTCACTAGCATCTCTACTATTTAAATTCCTCTGGAATGTTTAGTCAGTGCAATTAGATTTGAAAAATAAATAAGCAGCATAGGCCAGACAACTTTTTGATGGTGATTTGGTTAAAGTCTTAAAAAACCCAAACAATCAGCCAAAATTTTTAAAATCATTAAGAGAATAATAATCAAGTTTTCTTATAAAGTGATAATAACCAGTTTGAAAATGCAATCAAACAGTAATATAACTTAAAAAATACCTAGTTAAAAACATAATGAGAAATGTACAAAGCTCATGTAAACTTTCTTAAAGGAAAAGATGAGTTGAAATATGGAAAGGTATCTTAAGACTCAATATTCAAATGTCCGTTAGCCCTAAATTAATTTAATTTATAAATTTGATGTAATATTCGTAAAATATTATTGGTATATTTGGGGGTCAATAGAACTAATGGATTCATTAAAAAGTTCATATGGAGAAATAAATGGGCAAAGTATTCAAGAATATTTGGATAAAGAATTGTGTGTGTGTGTGTGTGTGTGTGTGTGTGTGTGTGTGTAGTTAAATGTTCTGATATGGAAGTATATTTTAAAGTTATAATACCTAAAACAGCAGGGTGCTGGTGAAAGCACAGATGGATAGATCATCGGAATAGAACAGGAAGATCAGAACAGACCTAAGTACAGGTAAATAGTCTGTGTAATAGTGACATTTCAAATCTGTGGAGAAAGAATATATGATTTGCAAATGATGCTCTGTGGAGTATTGCAGACAGGTGCAAAAAATCCACCTAACTTCTCCCATCCCTACACAGCTCCACTTTTATTTGTAATATATATAATGACTTCTTAATTAAGATTTTGTTTGAGAAAAAGCACTCTACTGTTATAAAAAGGAACTTGAAAAACCACAGACAGATGGTATTGGATCAAGTGTTTAATTATGTGGAGAGGAATAAAGTTAAAATCTTATGCCATAATGCCATAATGCTGACATAAATTTGAGGTGGACTAACTGTAAAAAATAAAACACATTACAAACTTAAAGAGGAGAATTTAGGTAATTATTTGTATGATCTGAGGTAGGAAAGGTCTCTCTAAGCATACACGCAAAGTAGAAGAATATAAAAGAAAATATTTATAGGTCTAAGTATTTAAAAATGGCAAAACCTTCTGTATATCAAAAAACTACCTGAAAGACAATTAAAAGTCAAACGCGATACTGGATAAAAACATCTGTAATATATTATATAAAGGGGATTAATACTCAAAATACATACAATGCTCTTAAGTTAAGAAAAAATTGTACATCCTAGTAGAAAAATGTAAACAGGACTTAAAGAGCAATTTGAAAAAGAAGAAATTGACATCGCTAATGAGCATGAAGGAATAGGCAGCATGACTAGTAGTTGGGAAAGTGCCAATATATCAAGGAACATGATGTATACAACCTACTCAAATGTTTAGAAAATAGAGAGGTACATAAATGAATGGATGAATATATAGATGGACAGGATGATCTGGTAAATGCAGCAAAATGTTAAAATTGGTTGGTCTGGGTATCTGGGGGGTTGTAAGTTGAAATTCTTGGTATGGGTTTTGTATTGTTTTTGCAACTGTCCTGTGAGTTTGAAATTATTTAAAAATTAAAAGTTTAAGACAAAATGCAAATATAAAAGGTTACTATTTTTTCCTTTATCAGTTTGGCACTGGATAGAAGTAATAAAGCCAGTGCTATCAGTGGTACTAGGAAATAAACATTCTCATTTATGCTGAAGTAGGGAGGGTGAGTATGAGTTGGTATGACCATTGTGGAAAGCATTTTGGGAACATATAGCGAAAGGTTTAACATTTGCATATTCTTTAATATAGCAATGTTACCATGTGGTTTGGAGTTATGTACCACAGAAAAACATGATCTTAATCTTAATCCATTCCTGTGGTTGTGAACCCATAAATAGGACATTTTGATGAGGTTACTTCAATTAAGGTGTGGCCCAACTGAATCAAGATGGGTCTTAATCCTGTTACTGGAGGTTTTGTAGAGAAGGCCACAGAGGGAGTAGTCAGAAGCTGGTAGTCGAAGAAACTCAGTAGAGAAAGGAGAAGATGCTATCATGTTCACTCTCAAGTGACAGAAAAGCCAAAGACCACAGATCCCCAGCAGCGACCCACAGAATGCCACATCTCAAGGGAAAAAACATTGCCTTGCCAAAGCCTTGATTTTGGACTTCTCCTAACCTCAAAACCTTGAGTCAATAAATTCCCATTGTTTAATCCAACCCATTGTATGGTATTTGCTTTAGCTGCTAGGAAACTTACTTTTAAGACTATAACCTGAGGAAATAGTCCCAGTTGTACAGAAAGATAGATATATATATATATGTATATAAAAGGAAATTATTAAAGCATTGTACATAATAAGGAACAAATTGGACAAACTATATATCTGATGATAGGGGATTAGTAAAATAAATGGTGGTATAGCCCTATAATAAAATACCCTGCAATCAATAGCAATAATACTCTAAATGAATATTAAATGACATGAAGGAATTTTTACAATCTGTTTTTAGGTAAAAAGCTACTCTGTAAAAAATTAAGAATACTATGATTACTCAGTTTTAAAGATGCATATTTATGCTTATGAAAAAGAGTGGAAGAATATAAACTCAAATGTTAGTTTTGGCTAATTTTGATTGTTGAGCTTTTGGGTTTTTTTTTTTTTAATTCTCTTTGGTATTTTTCCCAAAATATCTACCATAATTTACTTTATTTTTAATCACAAAAAACAGGCAGTTTTGAAAATTACCTAGACTTGTTAAATTTTAGCTTCAAATTAATCCCACAGTAAGTTTGGATTGAAACTCTATAGTCTTATTTCTTTACTTTGCTGGGCCCTGTTTTCACTATCTACATTTTCTTCTTAAGAGGTAGATGGCATTTTAATTTGCTGAGACAAATGTGGAGTGAATCATTTAAGTATGTGTTTACAACTTTGCATTGTTGAATGCTTTGGGGAAAAAAAGTTTTTCATTCTTTTTATTAGCTCCATAATTACCTTCTGTAGTATTCTGCCATGATAGCAGAAACTTGAGAATGTAATTAAGAAATTCTCAAGCACAGCAGGAGTTTTTTTTCCGAGAAAAGAGATCCTTAATCATGAAACTCTGTGCTCAAGAGAAACTGAAGCTTGAAGGCTACCTTTAAAGCTTGACATTGGGGGTGAGGGGCTAAAAAACACCTCATTCTTCAAATCTGTAATAATTTTAGTGAAAAATGTTTATCTTTTTATCATTAACTTATTATTTGATATAGCTGTTGCACCAGTGATTTCCATATTATTTTTCCTTGGATAGTTTTTCTCACTTTATTTTACAAAGTCTATTTGTTGTACCAGTTCAGGGAATCCAAGAGGCACAACTGAATAACCCTATTCAATTTCAGGATTTAATTTGACCAATGCAGAGATTAGAGTTAGGAGCCCATCTTTAGCAGTAGCTTGAGAGATTGCACAGTTTATGTATCTCAAGTCCCTTGTGTATACCTGTCCTTGTCTAGCCAGTATGAATGTGGTTCTCCCTTGATTCTCGATAGGAATTCACTGGGACTGGAATCTTGCCCTAAATTCCAGCTATATATATATGTCAATAAATCTTTTTTTTTTTCTGAGACTTGTACTCTGTTCTCCGTGTTCCCTGCTATTGGCTGGAATCCTTTCCCAAACCCACTGGACTCACATAGATCTGTGATGCTGTCACCCCTTGACATCCTGTTTCACCAATGAGTGAACATATGGCTGCAAACTCCTTGAGTACCCAAATCAACCGGGTCAAATCCACATTCACTCTATTCTTGTGGAAACTGTAGCGTGGACCGCTGAGCATCATCAGCTTTAGTGTTCACTGCAGGCTGAGGCGGTTCCCCAATGCCTGGTTCAGTCTGATTCAGGGAGTCTCTCCTTTCCCACCAGCCTAGGCCTAAAGAAATAATCCTGCCTGAATTATGACCCCATTTGTATTTTTAATGTCAGGATATGGAAATGTGGTTTAATAAGGAGAAAGTGGTAAAGTTCAGAGAGAATTTTCTAGACTTTTAAAAAAAAATAAACTGTGTTAAATTATGATACATGTAATAGAGGTTAAATAAATCTGAGTACCTTACTTTATTTGGAAGTGGGATAAGATTGACCTCACAATCTCTGGGATAAATTAAAGTCTACAATTTTAGTTCCTTTGGAAACCAAAGGGGAAAATAAATCATTTATAGAAAACTTTATATCATAAAATAGAAAGTTTGATAGTTAAATAACCATTTTAGATAAAGCCTGTACATTAGATGGACAAGTAAATAGATAATATCAGAGACATATTTATTATACAAATATCATACTTTATTTATTTCAGAGGAATTTATAACCCTAAGGAAAAAATTGATGGCTTGAAACATTCATAAAATAGCAAACAAACAAATACCCTTGGGCAAAGAGTCTAGCCACATAAATTGATTTCTAAATAAAGATTCAATTTAGATTTAAAAGTCTTATATACACCCAGAGGTATCTATTACATCTGTAATTTCCTTGTGAGGTTTTGATTCTGCTGTCATCAACTTCTTATTAGTTGCTTTCACAAGGAAGAAGCAGAGCTTCTAATTAGCACAATTTTTAAATGAACATGTGTTGCAAGTCATTGCCACTGTGTATCGCCTCTGTTATTTTGATCTTTATCAGCCTTTCTGCTTTTACTGTTTAGGATCACCTAGTAAGCTTTAGGTTTTGATGCTCCTGAGATGAAGTTAAAATTTTGGAAAAAATCCTTTTTTTTCCCCTCTATTTAAAGGACATATAATAAACTCAGGTATCGGTTATATGAACATTAAAAAGCACACAGGGCTTATCAAATATTATTTTAAGTTGTATCATTAACCCTTGGTACCACTGACAGAGCCCCAAAGAATAGCATTTGGAGTGAGCCCCCCAACTTTTCTTCACTCCTCTCTGGATATACCTGAAACCCTTGAGATTGCAATTCACATGATCAGCTTTTTTGAAGCAGCACTGGGCTCACGTGAAGATGTCGTCTACTTCATACCTCCAAATTCATCAGGAACAACTATGATATTCTTATGGGCATCTATGGTATTTTTTTTTTTTTCTTCATTGTCAGACCTGGAATAGTAAGATTAAAATTTTTCTTACTTAGAGTCATGATTTCCAATTTATTAACATACCCTGAAGTGCAACTGTCCCTTTGTCTGTTTGGCCGACTCTAAGGCCCTGCATGAATTTGGCCCCTTTGCTGGCATTCCCAAGAAATCCAATCACAGCAAGCATATCTTGGGTTTTGCAATTTAGTGAAAGATGGACAGGGTTTTGGACAGAAGTCCATTATAGGGCATTTCATTTGGAAAATTCTTACCATGTTTTCCACCTCCCAAGTCTCTCTTCTGCCTGCCTCATTGCCAATCAGGGGTCCCCCTCTGCCCTTTACCCATCTCAGCTACCCTGAGTTCATTTTCTATACCCGGTCCTATTGATGTCACTTAGTAGACAGTGAACTCCCTTAGTGGTCAGTGAACTTAAAGGCTGGAATATATCCTTTAGATTTGTCTGCCCATGCCTGGAAGAGTGACCAGCACAATATAGTGAGCGCTCAATAGATATTTGAGGAATAAATAAGTGAGCAAAAAGTACCATTAATTATGAAGATTTACTCTTTTTACTTTGCAAGGGAGTAAAGAGTTTATTTCCTGACTTTTCCTTGTTTAGCCCTATTTCTAGTGTTTATGGTTGCAAAATGAAATGGAAAAGTGTTGCAATTAAAATTTAAATAGCGAATCTATCATTTTAATTTGGGGGGATTTCATTCATTCATTCAGTTAATATTTTTTGAGTACCTACTATATGCCAGACAAGTTACTAGCTCTCATGGAGCTTAAATTCTAGTTGGGGCAGAGAGATAATAAACAGACATGAGAAAATGTCACCTAGGATAAGGGGGAAAGAAAATTTACATAGCTTGGATGGTCAGAGAGAAGTAGAGATGACTTTTAAGCTGAGAGCCGAAAGACACAAGGTCATGCTGATATGCAGGGCTGGTGCAACCCCCTGGAGGCTGAACCAAATGGAGGGAGTTTTAAGAACAACTGGAACATAGTGGTTAGAAGAGTTACACAAGTATGAAGCCCGAGAAGTGCATAAAAGCCAGCTGTGCCCAGCTTTGTAGGCTGGGTGAAGAGTTTGGAATTTTTTTCAGATAAAATTGGTACCTTGGGCTTAAAATATTTGGATATTATCTGAGTCATTCATATCACATTGCCTGTTATGGGCTTGGTCTGAGACATCATCAAACATCTTCCCATTTTCACTGATGCTTCCCCCTTCCTAGGTTTATTATGCTGCATGAGATTACTGAAGAGTAGGAAATTACTGCTGCTTAGGGATATTACTATTTTCTTTGTTTCCCTCAATGCTCTGAGGTAAAATTAGAAAAAAAAAGTCCTAGAAAATAGCCAATATGCAGTTTTTGCTTCATTGCTTTTAATTACTTCCTACACCGTCAGCTCCTCTTAGGGACCCCTTAACTCCTGGAGGGCCTTTCATCATATAAAAGAAAAGATAGGTCTGCTTAACTGTTTTCTTTTTTGCTTGGATACTCCTTCCTGATATTAGGAATCATTGAATGTTTTTAGTTATCTTCACTAAGTTTCCCAACATGGTCATTAAAAATTTAGTTTATAACTATTTTCTACATACCTTTACCTTTAATTCTTCCTAAGTATTGTTCTAAAAGACTGTGTGCTTATTGTGTTCTTTTTCAATGAATCTTAATATATAGGCTTGTAACATTATCAAAATTTGATACTCAATATTATTTCCAGAAAAGTTTTCAGAGCTCTTATGAGAGAGGTTTTTATTTGAAGCGCTATGATGTATTTTACATTCATTTTATATTTGTATGAAAGGCTGCAATTTCAATAGCCATATTCTGGCAGAATCATAAGATAGGTATGTATTTAACTTCATAAAAATTTACCAAACAGCTTTCCAAAGTAGTACCATTTTTTACTTCCATCAGCAATATCTGAGGGTCCAATGACGCCACATCCCTTTTTTTTTAAATTCAGTTTCATTGAGATATATTCACATACCATACAATCATCCATGGTGTACAATCAACTGTTCACAGTACCATCTTATAGCTGTGCATTCATCACCCCAATCTATTTTTGAACATTTTCCTTACACCAGAAAGAATCAGAATAAAAAAATAAAAATAAAAAAAGAACACCCAAATCACACCCCCCCCCCATCCCACCCTATTTTTCATTTAGGTTTTGTCCCCATTTTTCTACTCATCTATCTATACACTGGATAAAGGGAGAACGATCCACAGGGTTTTCACAATCACACTGTCACCCCTTGTAAGCTACATTGTTACACAATCATCTTCAAGAGACAAGGCTACTGGGTTGGAGTTTGGTAGTTTCAGGTATTTACTTCTAGCTATTCCAATATATTAAGACCTAAAAAGTGTTATCTATATAGTGTGTAAGAATGTCCACCAGAGTGACCTCTTGACTCCATTTGAAATCTCTCAGCCACTGAAGCTTTATTTCATTTCATTTCACTTGCCCCTTTTGGTCAAGAAGATGTTCTCAATCCCATGAGGCTGGGTCCAGATTCATCCCTAGAGTCACAGCCTGCATTGCCAGGGAGATTTACACCCCTGGGGGTCAGGTCCCATGTAGGGGGAGGGCAGTGTGTTCACCCGCCAAAGCCCCATCCTTTTTTAAGGACAGGTTATCAAGCTACCCGGGGCATCATGCTTTAGGTAATTAAAACTATTTCTGCAGTGTGCCAGTGTTTGATCCATAATATTTTAAGTAGCCGTAAATTATTTTTTAAAAAATCATTCTTTGTTTTTACTCTTCTAAATGATATAGACAGAGAAACTAACAACAGATTTATGTCTAGTGTTGTATGAAGTGCTGGAAGAAAGGCAAAGAAAATGCTCTTTCTCTGTGGCTCAGCAGCATCTTAACGACTCCTTCCAAATGGGAAGGGGAGAATCGAATTCATGTTTGGTTTTCTGTGATTTTTTTTCTGACGTTCTCTCATGCATAGAAATGAGGTGAAAGATTTACGTCACCTGCTTTTATAGAAGAGGAAAATAAAACCCAGAAAAGAAAGTGACTTGTCAAGGTCATGCATTCATCTTGTTGGTTAACAGAGCCAAGTCTAGAAAGCAAATTCTGACCCTTCTATTTAGTGCTAGTTTGATCCCTGATCACTTCTCTTTACAAACCTGAATGGTTTCTTTATAGTTCTTTGTGAAAAAGTTATTTTTATTCACAGTTCCTGGTGGTGAAAGATATCAAACAGAATGGTTCCTTTAAAATTGTAAAATTGAAAGATGCTTGTAAACAGCAATAGAGCAATTTGGTTCAGTTTGAATTTTAAAACAGTTTCATGAAGTGATTAGGCCTGAAAAGTTTGGATTTTTTCCCCCTTTTCTAATATATGATGTTATACAGTTGTCATGGGGAGCATATGTTAGCTGCCAAAAACCCAGAACAGACATTGGATGTTAAGCAGGTAAGATTAAGTCATAAAGTTGTTTTCGTAGAACAAAATACAGTATCCATTTGAAGCACCACTTATGTGCTGGAAAACGGCTACTTACATTTTCTCTGTGCATGTGGGAAATTTAAACACCTTTATAGACCTTTTCTGATGAAAGTATATTTTTCCTATGTCCACATTTGTTAGTGTGCTAAAAGTGGTTGTTCAAAGAAGACTTAAAAAGCAACCCTTCAGGCTAGAACTTTTTGAACATATTTGTTTTCATATCAAGAAAGCCATTTGTGGTCTCTGAATAAACAAATGCCTTTTGATTTTTATCACACTATTGACTGTGTGGCTCAAATGTACTATAACCACAGAATCAGGAAGTAGAAGCCTTCCTGTACCTTGTAGGAGGTTTTTTTCTTTTTCTTTTTCTTTTATTAAGGAGTTACTAGATTTGAAATAAGATCAGTAAATGTCTTAATGGTCCAAATAGTTTTCAAATCTTATTTAGAACAGTTCTAGAAATTAAACCATGGACCAATATCCTATGTAGAATGGAGTCTTGTATAATTTTATATATCCTCCATTCAACCCTCTATCTGGATCTCCGGTCTTTTTCAAACATTTAGCTAGGGAAACTAGCTTGCCCTGCAAGAATCTCCTATAGTTCCACCAGGGCAGAGTGCCTTTGTTGTAGAGAGGTGATATACCAGCCTTCACTGTGGAATGTACATTTCTCTCCAAATATGCAAAAGAATAGGCATCTCATCTGTGCTTTATGAATAAAAAAATTAAATTGAATTTTTATCTTGAATGAATTAATTAATGTGAATAAATACATTAGTATTTTACAATACAAATGTATTTACAATACAATACAAAAATAAGTAACTTTTAGACCATTGTACATCTGGATCATGTTTTCCTCATGCCAACCTAGATCAAGGGTCAGAAACTTTCCTGTAAAGGGCCAAATAGTAAATATTTTTGGCTTTGTGGGCCATATAATCCCTGTAGCAAGTTCTCAGTTCTGTTGTTTGAGTGAAAAAACATCTGTAGGCAATCTGTAAACAAACAGATTTGCTGTATTCCAATGAAACTTTATTTACAAATGTAAGTGGTGCACCCGTGCGCTGTAGTTTACTGATTCTTGGTCTAGATACCCAAGATTGTGCTATATATAAAAGCAGAATATAGATTGAGGACATAAACATCAAAAGTCCTTTTGGACTTTATTTTGGAATTTAGTATTCCTAGTTCATGTTATACAGAGATAGAATCATAAAAGTCTTTTCTGTATTTTGTTAAGGAAAGAATGGAACTTTATAGATAACCTGCGTCTGTCTATGCTGTGTTCTTTAGACGTTAGCATACTGCCCAAGGTGAGTAAATGTTGAATCGCAATCTTTTTCATTTCACTGCTATACCCTCTGTGTCATCTCCTCTGGCACCGTTGGAGGTGTTAACCTGTAGCTTTTACTATGTTCTATTACACATCGTCAGCAGCACCTTGCTGATTAAATCACACTCAAGAGAGAGGTAACTACAAGGCTGTAAGTATTCCTGACAGGTTGTTCTTGCACGGGCTTGGTTTTTCTTGTTTCAAGATTAAAAATCTTGTCACAGCTGATAAAAAATGAAGTACATGTAAAACCACAGAACATCCATAACTCACAAAAGTCACTTACTAAAAGTCAGAATTCAGATAAGGGAGGTAGATTATATGAGGTAAATGATGACCGTGAAGTGATGAGCAGGTATTTCATAGTACTGGGTGGAGTGATGACATATCTTTTTGTGACTGTTTGTGTGGAGGAATGTCTTCTAATAGAGGTCAAACTTTTGTGATTAATCTAAACATCACATGTGTATAATTTCAGTCAGACAGATCCAAACAATCAGTCCTATTTTTTTTTCATATTTGCTCTGAAGATGAGCTTTTTTTCACTGTGCCTAAATTTTCTTTTCCACCATCCTTAGTGCAATGATTATAAAACTGTCTTTTCACTCTGCTTCCAGAGTCTTTGCTTAAACTGGACTTGCATCCAAAGCAGAGAGAGATACCATCCCATAAAGCCAGGACATTTTATAAGCACTGGCAGTGAAGGCTTGTTACTTCATTCCCAAAGCAGCACTGAGAACTGCTGAGGAGGTCTTGGGGAGAAAATGGAGCCGTTGGAACTGCACATCAGGGAGGACTGCTGAATGTAGTGCTGCTCGTCTGCATCTCCTTTGTGACTTCGTGCCTTGGGTGGTGATGAGCAGAGCAGGCAGTGGGGATTTTGGTGCTGAAAGTCGTGATGAGGACATAACTAGTTCGGGCCATGCCTGTCAATCAGTCAAGACGAGGGCAGTCAGGCAGACTATATGATTTGATTCAGATAGATGATTTTGACAGTCTTAATAAGCAATAATCAATCAGTGTGACTGGTAAAGTCTTTTTTTTTTGAAAGATTAAAGAAGTATAAATATAAGAAAAAGCATAATATGTCTCTGTTTTCTCCACCCAGAATCAGCCATTATTAAGTTTGTCATATTTGCTTCAAGTTCTATAAATGAGAGAAAGACAACATTACACATCAAGTTGAAGTTTTCTGATTCCCATGCTTTTCCCTCTTTCATTCCATAGGTAACCTTATAATTAACTTGGCGGGGTTATCCATCAGGGTCCTAGCAGAAACAGATGTCATATCCAAGATGGGTAATTTGTGGAGAGTTCGGTCAACAGGCCATTACACAGATGTGGGCAGAATGTAGAAATGACAATGGATATCCGGATGCTAACACCCCTAGGCTAAAGGGGTGAAGGGAGAGTGAAGGGAAGTTAACAGATTCCAAAGAGGAGAACTGTGTGGAGGGAGTGGCCTTCACAGGAGCTGTGTCCTTGGATTGAGGGGCGGAGCCTGCCTGAGGCGACCCTGTAGGGATGGAGCAGGGAAACGAATACCCCAGTCTCTTCCTCCTGCTTTTGGATCTCCTGTCAGGGCCATTATTGGCCACATCTAGCCAGGTCCACACATCAGCCACCAAGGGCAAGGAGAAGGTTAGGAAGTGGACCTGAGGGAGGCAATTGTAAGATATCCACCATAGTATTTGTACTAAAACTCTATTATTTATATTTGTACCCATGCATAAAAATATAATGAGTAGTATATAGCAGGGGTTAGCAAACTTTTTCTGTAAAGGGCCAGATTGTAAATATTTCAGGCTTTGTGGCCACATATGAGCTCTGCCTCTTCTTTCCCTGCCCCTCCCCTTACCGCCAGCACCTCTTCTTCCTCCTTCTTATGTTTCTCTTCCTCCTTCTCCTCCTCTTCCTCCTCCTCCTTTTTTTTTGGTAACGTTTACAACCTTAAAAAATATAAAAACCATTCATTCCTAGCTTGTGGGCCACAAAAAAATAGTATATGGAGTACATGGGTTGGATTTGGCTTGTAGGTTGCAGTTTGCTGACCCCTAGCATATATTATCAGTTTTGTATATTTAAAAATTTTTTATGACTTCTATTACACACTATTTATTTTCTAATGCTGTGTAATAAATTATTATAAACTTAATTTGAGTGGCTAAGAATGACACCCATTTTTTACCACATAGTCCTGTAGGTAGATGTCCAGGTGGCTCACAAATTAAGACTTAGGTTAAAGTTACTGATAACTTGATTGGTATGTTACCCTGCCTTGACTTTAATGGCAGAAATCTAGTGGAGATATTTTTGTCCATGAGATTTCCCAGTGATCCTTAGATTATATCCAATAGACAGCCTATTGAGCCTGGCCATTGTCATGAATGCATGTGTAACATCAATATCGGGAGGAATCTCTTTCTTTGAAATGTTTTCCACTAACTGGTTTGGAAGCAGTGTGCCATGATCCTGGTCCTAAGTGACATAGTCAGTGGTGGGAAAGGCATTTGGTAGTTCTCTGAGCTGAACATGACAGAAACGGATAATGTAGGAAGGGAATGTCTTCTCCTTGGCTTGGAGTACAAGATACCTGGAAAGCAGTGAGGATACCCTGAAGGAAATGATTAAACAGAGAGGACATTTTTCACCTAATGGAACAGGAAGTTCAGAGGTAGGATGGGCTTCGGATAGGTTGATTTAACAGCTTGATAATGTTACCAAGGACCCTGGTTCTTTCCATCTCTCCACTTTACCACCCTCAGTGTTGGTTTTTCTTCAGGCTTCAGTAAAATCGTTGAAGTAGCCCCATAGAACAAACTTCGCAGGTAAGGGATTGCCTCTCCTATAGAAGAGAGAAACTTTCTCTATAACACCCTGCCCCACCCCCCAGCAGAACCCCTTTTATATCTTATTGGTCAGAAATGAGTTGTATGCACATTTCTGAGCCAATCACTGGCAAAGAAAATGATATCACCATTAGACTAATAAGGTTTGTTGCTCAAGCTGGGGATAGGATCACTTTCTCCTGAGGCACAAGGCTGCTTGGGGAAGAGGTGGATATTGAACAAAAGTTGAGACTTGTCAGGAAAGAACAGGGGGAAATGGAGGCTGGGGAAGCAAATAACAGTTTCCACTGCATCCTAACAGTTTATACCCTATCAAATATACTAAACGGTATCCATTGGCTGCATTAAATATTATTTCTGTATAACTATGTGAGAGTTGAAGAACAGTCATTTAAGTGATACAACGTGTTTTGAAGGCATTTAATGAACCATTTTTTTCACTTCAATTTTGCAGGTTTCTTTTCATATTTTGGAGTCAATAAATCTTTCTTCAGATCTCAAAACTTTTCCAAGGCCCTTGCAAAGCTGATAGGACCTAGGCCCTGTGCATCTGGGGCCATAGTAGCTTTATAGCCAGAAGGAGGATAATGAAGCCAGGACTCTTGTCATTTGTAGGTGAAATGTGTGGTCATCTATGCGTGGTATGATTGCAAGTACATTTTCTTGCCCACACAACCAAACCTTTTTTAAGGCACAATTTATGATAAAGTTTAAAATACAAAATTCTTGAAGTGATACTTCAAGTTTTACTGAAACCATATGGGCACTTAGTAGCTCCTCAGAGCACTTTCAAAGGTGGGAAGATGAGAGCAAGAGTAATTGGCACCACAGAAGTGGGCAGGGAGAGGTTGGGACCCCAAAATCCAAATTCTCTTGGGCTGCTCCTTTCTAGTGGCAGGCCTTGCATCTCACATACTGTATTCGCTAATTCCATGAACACTTATGGAGCCCTGTTAGTGAGCAAGGTACCTGAAGGGCATGGTGAGGAATTTTTAAAACCTGTAATCAAAGTTTCTTTGTCTAGGGAGGCTTCCATCTTGGAAGGGAAGTATGGAAATGAGGGGTGAATTTGTGGTCATGGATGTAAAACAACCAGGGGTGATTTGGATTAGTTAATGCCCAAACAAACCTTATTGATATAGGTTTAGCAAAAAGATCTTGTTTGCTGCTTTTAGTAGTTTCTACTTTGTGCAATGGTTACTTTTAGACAATCTGTCTCTTCCTTGCTAACATGTAAAAGCTTTTAGGGCAAGGCTCTGCCTTAATGTATCTTTTATCTCCATGATGTCTACAATGATAACACAGAGAAAATTTTATTAAGTCTATGTTAAGTACATATAACTAATATAATACTTGGCTTCAAAACAAACAAATAAACCTAAACAAAACAACAAAAAAGAAACCTAGCCCTTTTCATTGTTCCCTCAGTGCATATTTCGTAGGAAACTGCATGGGGATAAAAGAACACTTGGCTTTATTTTTAACTCTCTGGCTATTATGGTTTGAACATGTTGGTTTTTCTTTCCCAGAGCAGAGCTTTTGAGATCCATAAGGTGAAATCCGTTGTTGAGTATAAAGGACAACATGTTACAAAGTAAAGTAAGGACTTTAAATGGAAGAACATCTCCTCCACAACAAGCTGTCAATGCTCCAGCTTGCCACTCCCTGTGCTTTTCTCTGGGCTTTGTATATAAAAATTGTTACAGTGGTTTGCTCCACGCTGAGCTAGAATCAATTTGAAACACATTTTACATATTTATTTTAAAATGGCCCATAATGTATTTTGCAGTCAGTATTGATTCCACTTGTCTTTGTGATTGCATCTCTGACTGGTATTTTTGTTATGTTGCAATTGCACGGTGAAGTAATAGGCTCTGAGATTCTATCAGTGCCTACTCGTTTTATGTTGCAATTGCTTGATAATAATTTGATCGTATCTTTGCCTGATGTTTTAATACTCCCGTCTTCCAGATTGTCTTGCTGGAGAGGTATTTACACCACTGGGTTGCTACTCCCTAACGAAAACAAACAAAGCAGGAAAACATACGGTTGCATACCCTTCTTTGTATGACCCTTGTCTAGGCAGACGCTGTGGCTCAGGCTGACTTTTTAGAGATACCATATGTTCCAGTTATCTATTGCCGCATAACAAACCATCCCAAAATATAGTGACATAAAGCAACAACCTTTTCATTGTTGATTTTTGTGGGTTAGGGATTTATCTGGGGCAGAGCGGGGATTGCTTGTCTCTACTCCATAAGGTCTGGGGCCCCTGACAGAAAGACTCAAACAACCTGGGTGACATTAGCAGCTGGTGCTGGAGTCATCTGAGGGCTTCTTCTCTCGTATGTCTGGCTCTGCTAGGACTGTCCGTGGGTGTGCCTACCATGTGGCCTCTTTGTGGCTTGGGCTTCCTGCAACCTTAGGGTGGTTGCACTTCTTACAGGGCACCTTGGGGCTCAAACAATGAGTGTTCCAATGAACAAGTAGAAACTGCATGTTTTTTTCTAACCTATGCTCACAAGGCGTGCATGCCACTTCTGCCACCTTCTCTTGGTTACGATCGAGTCACTAAGGCCAGCCCAGATTCAAAGGGAGGAGAATTAGAGTCCACTTCTCAACGGGAAGAGTATCATAGAATTTGTTGCCATCTATAAATATTTACGATGAATGCGTTACCCTTTTGCCAGGTCTGCTTTCCATAATTTTTCCCATAATTTTTGAATTAAAAAAAAAGATTGGTCAAGGTCAAGTTCATTAAGTGCCTAACAAAATATGATGAGGCATGGTAAGCAGTAAGGTAAAAGAAAGAAATGATTTTCATTTTTACAAAGAAGCTTGCAATTTAATTGGAAAGGGGATATGCAAATATATAAAAACTAAATAACATATTTACAAAGTAAGGTATCAAGGAGTTCAAATCAATATGCTCTAGAACTTTGCTGTAATAGTTGTGGAATTTTTATAATATGCAAATATTTTGGATTCCAATCCAAAGGAATGTATCTACTATAACCACTCAGTAGCAAATATCACCCAAGACACCCTTGCAAAGCTCAACAGTTTGTTAAAAGGAGAAATCAGGTGAACGTAGAATGCTTGATTTGGAAGGAATTTTAGAAATTATTTGTTCCAACTCTTTCAATATGGAGATGGAAAAATGAAGGTACAAAATATAAATCGCAGGCAGTCCTGGGAGGGGGAAAGGATACTGGTTTATTCAACTGGGTGACCTTAAGTATACCCAATTTAATTTCTGTGAACCTCAGTTAAAACTCAGATTGCATCAGTCTGATTGAATCAGTCAGTTTAGGACGTTATGCTATAGCAGTAAATTACCCCTAAATCTCAGTGGTTTACAACCAAGCTTTATTTGCTTATGCTGTGAGTCAGCTGTGACTCTGCTAGATGATATTTTCACTTTGGGACCAGGCCGAGAGCGCAGCAGTTTTCTGGCATGTTGCGGGCTGAGGCAGGGGTAAAGGGATCACGATGAAGCAAATACTGGCACTTAAAGCTTCTGCTTAGAAGTCATAGGCTAAGCCTCACAACAAAGAAGGAAGGATGATCTTCCCTGGGGTAGGAATTGCCTGAAGGGAGGGACAGCAAGGATTTTGAACAAGAATACAATCCAGCACAGTGATACACATAAAAGCACTTATTGATCAGTAGATCTATATGTGAAGGCAAGCTGCTCTTGATTTACCCAAGGCCCAACGAATGGCAGAACCAAGGCCACAATTTGGCCACTCAAAACCCAGCTCAGTGTTCTCCTCTTCTCTGGACCTTTTCTTCCACATTATACTGCTCAAAAAAAACATTTATTTTAGAATTTTCAATCTACATAGTTCATTTGCCAGATATATACTACTTTCCAAAGATGAGTCTCGTTTTTAAAAATATCTTTTATTTTTTGGTAAGAATTGTTCTGAACAGACATTGCAGCTTTCAGTTTGACTGATAATTTTACACTGCAAGTTCGAAAGTCTTGCCACATGTATCTTAAAATAGCCATTTCAACCTTGTATGTTTTATTTATGGAAAAGAGACTTCTATAGTGAGCATTTTTTTATCTGACAGAATTCGTTCTTAAAAATATGTAAATTTCATTACCACCAATATCACTCCCCCATAATTCCCTTACATGTCTCTAAATTATGCTTAGAGGAGACAAGATGGATGATATATGCTTTTCAGTGTTTTATGGAAGACTTTGGCACAGACTTTTTGTAAACCATTACTCTCAAGCTCTGCTTTCTCAACTAATTCCAGGCATCAAATCTCCTGGAAACTTACTTGCAATAGAAGCTGATCTGCAGAATCAATCAGGTTGTTTGCGTTTTAATCCCCTGAGTTTTGTGGGTTTTTTGTAACTTTTCATGCTATGTCACCAGTAGCTTCTAGATTTAATGTACTTTTTCTAATGAATTTTTGAAGCAAGCCTCCCCTCCCCACTCCTCACTTGCCTTAGTTTTAGTAGGATTGGAGGAGTAGAATTGACATGCTCTTTCAGAGGGAAGGTAAATTGAGTTCGGTCTTTTAGTTGTGGATTGTTGAGCACGTTGCAATATAGTTGTTATGCCATTAGCCTGGTGATGACCTTCATGCAGGAATTTTTGTATATTTTACAAAGCAAATATACATCCAGTGAACCTTAGTCATGGCCAAAAGCCACACTGAAAAAAACTCTGAAGTCTAGATTAAAAAACCATTTCAGCATTCATTTTTATAGGTCAATGAATTATAAAAGTGAGGAGTATTAACCTCAAATTAGCCCAGTTTTTTTTTTTTTTCCCTAAAAGGCAAGTCCTAGGTGAAATGCCATTATTTTATAAGGTAAAAAGCAAGTGATAAAGGAATAGGGTATTTCTTGGTTAGAAAAAATAAACAAGGTCCTGATTGGCCCATTTCATCATTAGCTTCTATCTTAGTTCAGACTTCAAAATGTTTTCTCAAATGGTTGTGTATTTGAGACATGGGAATAAACTTTGAAGTCATAGTCTAAGCTTTTAGAGTAAGCAACAAGTTGATGTTAAGAACATGCATAAAAGATGTGAACTGGCTAATTAATGAACTACAATAGTCTAGACCAAGATTACATATATCCAGAGGACTAGTCTGCAAGAAGCCTAGGAAACTTGAACTGTAACCACTTTACTATATCCAGGTAAGAAAAGAAAGCCCAAAATGTTCCACAATTCTGTGATAGGATCCAGAGCCCATGTTTATTAAAACATTTTAGGAGACTAATATAAAGTAAATATTTGAATATTGCTTCAAACAAATATTGCTGGCATGTGTGAGAATTAATTTTAGATTTGATCTAAGCTCTCCAGGATTGTTTAGCTTCTGTTGTATAATATGTAAGAGGAAAGGAATAAAAGTGATAACTTCAGTTCTTTCTTTTTTGCTTATGAATGAATGGTCCTCTGGCATGGAGACTGTGGTGGTTAATTTCATACGTCAATTTGGTGAAGTTATGATGGCCAGTTGTTTGGTCAAGCAAGCACTGGCCTGATGAGAGCCCTTTGCCTCTGCCTACTTATATAATTATATATTATATTATATTACATTACATTATATTATATTATATTATATTATATATTGTATTATATGTTAGTTTTTAAAAAACTGGGCATTTAGAGTGGCCAAACATGAAAGTAAGACATCAAGAGCTTCCCCAAGTTCTGAAATCATGGGTTGGGCTAGGAACTATATATGTATAATGTTATTGTTTCAGCATGCTGCTTCTTCAAAACACACCACTGTGTATAGGAGCAGGGCTTCCCTGGCAATGATATGGGGCAGAATTCTTATAAACCAGAATTTTAAAAAAAGAAAAAAAGGATAGAGGTAGGATTATGTGAACAGCTTTTGCTGTTTAAGAAACAATCACAAAATTTCTGAGACAAAGAGGTCAGCTAGGGCTGCTGTGCTGATCTCAGCTGAGTTTGCCTGGAGTTTTCAAGACTGATCCATGTGGCTGTCAATCTTCTGGGGCTGTTGGGCTTCTCAGAGCTTGTTCTTTTCATGGCCATGGCAGAAACTCAAGGGCATAGCCCAGCTTCACTAGCCTCTGAGTCTACCATGTTTGCTAACATCCCTTTGGCTGAAGCAAGTCAAGTGACCAAGTGCAAAGTCAAGGGAGTCACCAAGGAGGTGGAGAAAAGGAAGTGAGTATCTGTTGAACAATGATCTACACTACCACAAATGATCTATTTACAGTCTTTAATGTATTGCTCTTTTATTGTCTGGTGGTAGGCTGGCTTGACACCATGGTGTTTCAGATAAGACTGGAGAGATAGGGAGGAAAATTGTAGGCCATAAGAATAATAGTAGAAGCGGTATATACAGTGTACAATGTCTAAGACATTGTTCTGAGCCCTTCATAAAAATTAATTCATTTAATTTTCACAGCAGTACTATGAAGTAGTTACTATTATTATCTCCACTTTTAGATGAGGAAATAGGGTACACAGAAATTCTGTAGGTTGCCCAGCATCATGCAAATCTGGTAAGTGGTACAGTGTTTAGACCAGGCAGTTCTGGCTCTGTCTGGAGTCCATATTCTTAACACTCCACTATCCTTCACGTATTGTAAGGGAAGAGGGCTGACACAATTCATTTTACATTTTAAATGGTCATTCTAGGCCCCACCCCAATCAAGATGGGACCAAGATGGGGAGTGAGATGCTTCAGGGCTCCAGACCCCAATGCAAGCTTTGAATAACCAGAAACAACTAGCAGAAACATCTTTCTGAAAGCTCCAGAAAAGTTAAAAGACCACAGTAACAGGACAAGTCCTGAATCAGGAAAAAGGCTACTTAAAAGTAGTAGGTTCTTCTGGCACCTTAGTTGCCCACTCCCCTCACCAGCTTGGTGTGGAGCCAGACCGTGCTCCCAGTGAGGATCCCTGGTCCTGGTTCCAGGGAGAGCAGAGTAACCCTTGTGCACACCCTGGGGGCATGTCTGTCTGTTCCATTCTGTCTGGCGGTGGCCTGAGGGACTTGCTATTCCAGAACTTACCCTGTGTGTGAAGAAGGCAGTTCACAGAGTTCTTCTACAGAATGCTGTGGGACAATGGTCCAGTGGCTGCCTGGAGCAACGGATTCCTGGCTGTAGGATATACAGTGCAGTACCTGAGAGCAAGTGGAAACTGTTTCCTAGGGGAATGAAGACATTCATCTCTCTGTAAACAGGGGAATACCTAGGACCATAAGCACATGCCCAAGGCAAGATGCATGAGCAGAAAGGTTCACGGAAGCCCCTACAATTTGACCTGAAGCTATTCTCTAAACTCACTATATGTATAAACTCTGAAGGAGAGCACTTGCCCAGGTCAATCTGCTGTCATAACACTAGTTGGATACAAGCTTAAGGAAGAGATGCCTCTTCAGATTCCAAATTCCAGTGGTAACACATTAAAATATCAAATGTCCAGATTTCAACAAAAGATTACAAAACACACAAAGAAACAGAAAGTTATGGTGCAGGCAAAGGAGAAACTGAAAGCATTAGAAACCATCAATGAGGAGGGACAGACCTGGGGCAAACCAGACAAAAACTTTAAAAAAAAGGTCCTAAATATGCTCAAAGAGCTAAAGGAAAACATGGACAAAGAATCAAAAGAAATCAGGAAAATGGTAGATTAAAACAAAGAGACCATCAATAGAGAGATGGAAATTATGAAAAGGAACAAAACAGAGCTAAAGACCACAGTAACAGAAATTTAAAATTCCCTTGAGGGGTTCAACAGAGATTGGAATTGGCAGAAGAGTCAGTGAACTTGAAGATTAGACGATTGGAGTCATTCAGTCTGAGGAGTAGAAAGAAGAAAGGATGAAGAAAAGTGAACAGAACCTGAGGAAACTGTAGAAAACTATCAAGTGTACCAATATATGCATCGTGGAAATACCAGAAGGAGAAGAGAGAAAGGAGAGGAGAGAATATTCAAAGATAAAATGGCTGAAAACTCCCCAAATTTAATGAAAAACATGAATATACACATCCAAGATGCCCAGTGAACTTCAAACAGTGTAAACCCAAATAGACCATACCATGAAACATTATAGTCAAACAACTGTTAAAAGCTGCAAGAGAGAAGCAATGTGTCGTGTAAAAGGGAGCCTCATTAGTGCTGATTTCTCATTGGAAACCCTGAAGGCAAGAAAGCAGTGGGCTGACACATTTAAAATGCTGAACGCAAAACATGGCCAGACACTAATTCTATATCCGGTAAAACTCTCTTTCAAAAAATGAGGGATAGATTAAGACATCCCAGATAAACAGAAGCTGAGGAAGTTCATCACCACTAGACTAGCCCAATAAGATGTTAAAGAGAGTGCTGCAGTTGAAAGGAAAGGACAATAGAGTAGATTGAAGCCACGTGAAGAACTAAGGATCTCCAGTGAGGGTAATGACTTAGGTAAATATAAATGCCAGTATTATTATATTTTTGATTTGTAACCCCATCCTTTACTTCCTACAGGATCTAAAGGCAAATGCATACAATGTAAAGACAAATCAGTGGTTTTGGACTCATAATGTATAAATATGCAATCTGTGACAAGAAGTACATAAAGGTGGGGGGACAGAGGATAAGGGAATATAGTTTATATATACCATTGAAGTTAAGTTGGTATTTAAGCAAATAGATTCAGAATGTTAAATTTAAGTCCTATTGTAACTGCAAAGAAAATATCAGAGATTATGCAAACTCATAGAGACAGTAATTAGAATACAGGTTGCCAGGGGCAGGGGTGCAGGGGAATAGGGAGTTAACACATAATGGGTGTAGGGTTTCTGTTGGGCAAAATGGAAAGTTTTAGTAGAGAGGTGGTGAGGGTACCACAACACTATGAATGTTGTTAATCCTGCTGAATGGTATGCTTGGGAGTCGTTGAGAAAGGAAGGTTTATGTTGTATATATGTATGCACAGTTTGAAAAAAAAAAAGAATGAGCAACTAAAGAGACAACAACAATTAAATGCAATACATGATTCCAGATGGGATCTAACAAGGGAGAAGGAAAGGCTCAAAGAGACATTATTGGGACATATGAAAAAACTAGAGTATAGACTGTAAGCTTTATATAAATGTTAAATTACTTGAAAAGGAAAACGGCACTTAAGGTGGTTACATAAGTGAATATCCTTGTTATTAGGAAATATACATGGCAGTATTAAGTGTTCAAGGAGTATGATGTATACAACCTACATTTGAGTGATCAGAAGATGGACTGATAAATAAACACAGATAGCTGGATTGATAGACTGACGGATAGGATGATATGGCAAATGTGGCAACATGTTAAAATTGGTGAATCTGTTTATCTGGAGGAATAGGGGTGTGTTGGAGTTCTCTGTATAAGATTTGTATTATTTTTCTAACTGTCCTGTAAGTTTGACAGTATTTCAAAATAAGTTCTTTTTTAAAAATGTCATTCTAGATGATTTTGGTAGAAAGAATGGGGGAAAGAGTGGAAGTGATGATATCAATTAAAACAGTGTTACCCAGAGTGTGGTCTGTAACTGGTACTGGGTTACCAGTTCCTGATGTAATAAGTACAGAAACTGAGAGGAAGCATTTAGAAACTTTCATAGCACTTTGACCTTATTGCAAGACCAAGCACATGGTCATTTTCCTAGTAATTTATTTTTGTTATATGTAACAAAGTATCAATTTCAAATGGATTAAAAATGAAAACAAAACAAAAACAGAAAACAGTGGTCCCTCATCACAGGTAGATAGAGTAGCCCCAAGTAGAAGATCGTTGCACCAGTCCAGGCCAATGTTTATTTGAAAATGGCTTGGATTAGGTTGGTACCTTTTAAAATAGAATGAATTGGATGGACTTGATACAAATTTTATAGGGTGGGCAGACCTAATTACCAACATCTTGCAGAGATTAAGAGAGAAAGGAAGTCGTGTACTATGCAAATTTGAAGAGGCAGAGATTCTACTCTCTCACTGCTTAGTCAGGCCTGCATGATGTTTGCTGTAGTAGTTTTAAGGAAAAATCATAAAAGAATATAATTTTATCTGAAACCCAGGAAATAGGAAACTTTCAGTGATTTTTGGAGTGGATGCAATGTGTGGTTTTCTTATCTACAGCAGGGAGTGTATTTGGAGCTTCCATCACATTAGTGAGTGGAGTCTAGTGTTGATTATGCAGTCGTTGATTACGCAGTTGTTGCCCAGGTGCAAGGGTGCCATCTGAATGGTTAATTCTGCCATAGGGACCCAGTCCTCTTGAGAGGTCCACTGTTTTGGCTTTTTAATGTAATATTTCTACTTTATCTTGGACCATTTTCCCACTTTTAACCCCATCCAGTTTGGTGAGGGGTTGGGCCCCTGCATAGCTCTTGTCACTCTCTTCTTGGGGACAAGTCATGGCCCCTATATCCCATACAAATGCTGGGGTACGTTTGAAAGGTTTATCCTGAACCATAATCCCATCAGCTTCTCTCTCAAGGGTCAGGAATGAATCTGTGTCCTGGGGCTAAGACCACACCTCTGCTTAGCCTTCTATCACCATCATCTGGGAGGTTGGCACTTGAGGACTGAGACTTTGCCATCTCTAGGTCTTCCATCCCCCATCATCAGGGATGAAGGGGGAACTCCACGTGGCTTTGAATATTCGGCTGCTAAGCTAAACTCCCAGGCTTAGAAACTCTCCAAAACTGACACCAGCTCCAGTCAAGCATGACTTTGACATAACCCTTTGTATATTCAGTATTGGATTACAGGTTATTCCCATCTAAGTGCTAGCCCTAGTGCTGGGGCAGGTCTCCTGTCACAGATCTGGCTTCCTCCTCTCCGTTGCATCTGAGGTCATGGCATGCCTCATGGCCAGGCTCACTCCAGTTATAACAGCTGGGCCTTACAATATGCAAAGGATAATGATTAGCTATGTGGCTAACAAACAAAGGGGGAAGAGGACAGCTGCTTGAGGCATATGGTGTAATATTTACAGATCACAGAGAGAAAGCAAGACTGCTCAATTCCGGGTATACTTCTGGCTTCATTATTAAATAGAATAATTGTCAAATGTGATTAAGAGAGGATTGATGCCTGGGATAGATGGTGAGAAATAAGGGGTATTTAAAAAGTAATTGTCCACAGGTTCAGGTAAATTACTCCAGGATTCTGAGGGACTTTTCAAAGGCAATTGTTTAATCTTGTGGAATAATCTTTGAAGACCCTGAGAGAGACAAAAGGGGAAAATATGGATTTCAAAAAACTGAAGACATGAGCTTCTGTAGCCTTTCTACAGAAAAACTTGAGCAGGTTTTTAGCCAAATGATTTTTAGTACTTAGAAAGAAATATGTTGATAAAATCCAAGGGCAATAAATTATGAGTAAGTCATCAGTAACCAAGGAAACACACTCTCTTTCTCTCTCTATCTTTCTACTTCTCATTAAACTGATCCATTCTTCTGTCTTTCTCTGTGGAAAGCTGTGGCTTCCCCTGCTCTTCCTGTAAATGGAACATCATAGCTGTTTCCAAATGATGGTATCCTCTGATTCTGCCCCTCACATGCTGAATATCTGTACCCAGTTTCTCCAGGTTCCTATTCCAGACTCTAGATGAGCAAATCTTGTGGGCCATTAATGAAAAACCCTTCAGGAATGGTCAAAATGGAGCACCTGCCTTCTTAATGGTCTAAATGAATCTGTTCCCTGGGACTAAGACCACCTCCCCTAATCCTTCTATTTCCATCATTTGAAGTTGAGAGGAGGCTTGCTCACTGGGACTAAGACCCTGCCTTCCCCAGACCTCTATCACCATCACCCGGGGTGAAAAAGGAGCCCTTGAAATTCTCCTCTTGGCATCACTCAACCCTCACAAGATTTCCCACCACTCCCTGCCTTGAATCCACAAAGACAAATATTATTATATCTTTTATCTCTGCTTATAAGGGTCACTTCAAGAACCTTCAGATATGTAGGGCAACTCTATCTCCTCCACTCTAATGCTCATAAGGCCCCGAACATTCTCTATTCTGTTCTCATTCCTCACCCTTCCTTATATCTTGAAACTCTTCTACAGTGCCCTATGGATTTCATGGTCCATCATCAGCAAAATATCGTATGGTATTTTTTTTTTCTTACCTCTTTACTCAAAGTGCTTTTCACCATTTTGTTTTAATGGAAATCTGATTGTTTCCTGAGGACGCTGCTTCTTCTGTAGCCCTCACAAGTAATGACTCTTTTTCTCCCACTACCCTCTTACTTCTAGATCTTCTTCCTTGCTTTGCTCCTTGTTACCATTTGTAGACCATTTTCTTCCTTGTCCTTGACCCCTTTCCCTTCCACTATAAATCTCCACTCATCAAATTTGTATCACCTACTACCTCTTATCCACTTGGTTTAGACCACAGGGTGATTTCCTGAATTTCTTGATCTTTTCAGACTCTGGCCCACTATCACCATTTCTAATATAATTCTTATGTCTTAGTGATTTTAATATATATCTAGTTGATCTTTCAATTCCTTGGTTTTTTAACTCCTTAGCGTCATCTTTTCTAAATCTTGTCTTCTAATCTACCTCAGTCACTTCTTTCCATTATCATCCTCTAGAACTTGTCTTAACTGATAACTGCAAACCTCCCACACTCTCTATTTCATGCATCCTACTGTCTTATACTATCTCAAAATTTTATAGTTTATATCCTTCAGTAGCACTACTCCAAGGAGTTTTCAATGCCCTCCCCCTCCAATGGATTGATTCTATCACTTTTTTTTACTGTTCCTGAATCCCTTGACATCTACTCACCTCTCTTTACCAAGGTGAAATTGCACATTTAAGCATTATAATCACTTTCTTGAACACAGCCTCATCTCCTTTGCCTATATTTTGCTTCCTTATACTCAGTTGGCAAACAATATAATCCTGGTCAAATCCATCTTTTTGAATACTCCAAACTTGTACCAGTGCAGCTGGACAAGGCTGGAGAAATATTTGTAAACACATTGGCTAGTCACATTATAAATTTGTGATTGAGAATCTTAGTGTAGGATTAAGAATCTTTAATTCTGTCAGGCAATCATAAATTCCTTATCCATTCATTCTCTACTTTTCTGGATGACTATTTTACCTTCTGTCTCTCCATAAAACTCCAACCTCCCCTCCCCTCTTTTCATTCTTAGCTTGTCTCTGGCTTCACTGAGAAGATGGAAGCAATTAGAAGAGAATCTCCCTAGAACTTTCCCTACCACCACCACACCTACCCACCTACCAACATTTGAACTCACCTACTCTGCCTTACCTTTGCCTATTACCATAGTTGAACTATTCATGTGTCTGTCCAAAACTGTTCTTTCTACATGAGAACTAGATTCCCTCACTTCCTGCTTCAGCTTCACACCTGCAAATATCCTCCATCAAGTTTTTCCCTCTTTATAGGATAATTCCCGTTAAAAAATTTTTTTTAATACTTAAAAACCCTCTTCTTGATGATATAGATACCAAAATTTTTTGCCCCCTTTCTTTGCTCTCCTTTGGAACAATATCCTCTAATATTATTTAAGTTTGTTGTCTCCAGTTCCTCTTCTTACTTTCTCTCAAGCCACTCTAGTCAAGTTTTCAGCTTTATGACATCATTGAAACCACTCTTGTCATCTACATTTAATCGCCAATACTCAGTCCCCATTGCACTTGATCTGACAGCATCATTTGAGCTGGTTGAGTGCTCCCTCCTCTTTCTAGAACATTGTTTCATTTGGCTTCCAGGATACCGCACTCTTGACTTTCTACCTTACCAATTGCTCCATTTCAATTTCGTTTTCTGGTTCTTCCTATTTTTCCCTAACTTCTCAATTTTGAGGTGCCTCAGGGCTCAGCCCTTGGATCTACTCTCATTCTTTGTGATCTCAACGAGTCTTGTGGATTTAAAAACTATCTGTATTCCAGCTGCTTCTATCTCTAGCCTTCTCCATCACAATTGATGGAAACTCCAATTATCCAATTGCTCAGGCCAAATCTTCTCTTTTTCTCATAACCAAATGTAATCTATCAGCAAATCCTGTTGGTTTTATCTTCCAGATAAATGCAGAATATGAGCATTTCTCACCAATATCATTCCTCAGTTCTACCACACTGGTCCAAGCCTCCATCAGCTCTCACCTAGGTTACTACAATAGCATCCTAATAGGTTTTACTTTTCTACTTTAGATACAATAGCCAAGATTATCTTTTTTAAAATGGAAATAAAATAATGTCACCCTATTGTTCAGAGTCATACAGTGGCTTTCCCTTTCATTCAAAGTATCATTTAAAGTCCTCATGATGGCACCTGTTACATCTCTGATCTCGTCTCCTAGTCTTTCCCTCAACTTATTCACTCTGCTCCAGCCATTTCGGTTTTCTTGTTGTTCTTGAACAAGGCTGCCATCTTTTACCTTAGCATCTTTGCAACTGGTTGTTTCCCCTGCACAAATCCCCTTTCCTTAGAGATTTCCATGGCTCATTCCTTCACCTCCTCCAAGACTCTGCTCAAATGTCACCTGCTCAAGGACGCCCTAACAAATCCATTTAAAATTGAAGTCATTATTCCCAATATTCTTTGTCTCATTTTATTTTTTCCTTTTTCATAGGATTTATTATAGTTTACTTACATATTATATTTAATTTATATTTTTCTCCCTCTGCTAGAGTGTAAGTTCAACAAGGGCAGAAATCTTTGCTGTCTTTATCACTAATTTATTCCAAGTACCTAGAACAATGCTTGGTAGATAATGCTCAGTAGGTATTTGTTGAATAAGTGAACGAATACTAGTTTCTCTGTGTAGGCCTACTCCTTATTACAATCAGCTGAAGTCATGGGGATGAAGTCACATGAGTAAATGGGGATTCTCCCTCAAGTATTGACTAGGGTACGTTTTCTAAAAAGTGGAATGGGGGTAGAAAGGAAGTTATGGGCACATCTGAAGCCGTGGGTTCATAGAAGTGTTGAACAGTCAATAGGCTGTGGAGTTTGGGGCAAGTCTTAGAAGCTGGACTGGATGAACTTGAATATTCTGTTCAAATCTAACATTCTAAGATACCTGTCCCAAGAGTGTTACCCTGAATAAAATTTCTAATGGCATTCAGCAGATTTCCTCACTTGGTACTTTTCTGCTTAATAGTTTTATCCTCAACATTGGATACTTAGAAGCAATACAGTTATCAGAAGACATATGCAGAGGATAGATAATATACAAGACTGCAGGATCAGGGGGATCAGAGTATCTCAAAGGACTACAATAATGCATCAAAACAAATAAGATAAAACTTAACAAGGATCAATTGAAAGCTCAGCATTTGGGAGTAAAGAATCAATTGTACAAGTGCAGAATGAGGGAGATCAGTCTTGACAGCAAATTATATGAAAAAGACTTGAGGGTTTTAGTTAATTATAAGATCAATATGATCCAATAGTGTGATGCTCCTTCTCAAATAAAAAGAAAACAATGGAAAAAAAAACCTCAAATGCAATCTTGGGCTATGTTTGTAGAAAAATGGTTCTCATGTATAGTAAGGTACTTTACACCATGAAGAAGATGACTGATGTATTTTCATTTGTCTCAAGTGTTTTATTTAGTTGAAATTGTTGCATTTTAAAAGGAATATTGATGGAATAAGAAGAATGCTGAGGATACCAGAAACTATTCATTTTTTCAAATTACATTTATTGAGTGCTGACAGTGTTCCAGGCCCTGTCCTCAGTGATGGGGACATATTAATGTACAAGCATACCAAAAACCACCAGGGCCACATGGAGTTACCAAAGGGAGTGAATATTGATAGTTTATCTTAGAAAGAGCAGCTATTTTTGTTTAGTATTTTACTAACTTATTAGATCATAAAACAGAAATATTTTATGATGTTTGGTTATTATACAAAATTTGATAATTACAGGAAATTAAAAGCTGTAAAAAAAAAAAGGTTGCTTATAAATTCCCCTTTCATAGGTAACCATATTTTTTGCACACTGCTTTTGGTCTATGAAGTTTTTCATGGACTCAGACTCTTTTGCCCTCCTTCAGTTTCTCAGAATTTTCTCCATTCAGCCTTTGAAAGGGGAAGAAAAAGGGTAGAGGTGTGCATGAAAGGTTTGTGTGGACCAAATCTGAAGGGATTTGGAATTTATTACTTCCATCCCCAATTTACTATCCAGAACTCAGCCACATGGCCCAAAGACCTGCAAAAGGTGCTAGGAAATTATGGAAATGTAGTCAAGCTAGGGTCCAGAAGAAAAGAAAATGGGGTTTTTCTTCTACAATCACACATACTTGTTGAGTATCAGACACTGTAGTTGACTTTATTTTGGTTGATTCAGTGAATCTGGGATAAGAAATATTCTTTATTTAAAATTGGTTTTGGATAAGAACTATTTTAGTTTTTGTCTCTTTTTTTTATAGCTGCCATGTTTTCTTTATAACTTTTACACTGTTGTTTCAGAGTTTCGTTGGGCTATATTGACTTCTAGGTTAATTGAATACTTACTTTCATACATTCTCCACATTAAGTACTTATATTTGCTTTGTTCTCTTTTTATTCTTCTGAGCGATCTTAAGGAGCAGAAAATATAAGCTTCATAAATAGCCATTTTTTCTCCTTGATTGTGTTGGCCCCCCTCCCGTCTGTGGCTATGCCCTTTCCTCCATTTCTGCTTGTGGAATTCTACCCGGTGTCCAAGGCCTTCCCCAACTCTCCTCATCTGTATTTACTTCTCCATTTGTTGTTTCTACCATAACACTTGGCCTATGTTGTTCTAAGAGCTCTTACCGCATTCCACTTTTGTATTATGGTAGCTGCATACGTCTTCGGGTGGGGGGAAGGTTTATACTGTCATCTCCTTGAGGCAGGGCTCATGTCTTTTTTCACACAGGGCACTGTATAGAACAGGTCCTCAATATATAATATATTAGATCAACTGCCAAGATTATCCTGCTGAGGCATAAAGGAACATTGATAGAGGTAATTTTGGCCCATTTTATCCTTCTCCCAGAATTAATATTATTCACCAAAATGGCAATATGTTGGAAGGATTCATTGCTTCTTATTCAAAAAACGTTGAAATAATTTAGTATAACATAATGTTCCTCTTATCACCTCCACTTAATATAGATGTAAGCTTCATAATGGTCAAAAATGTTATCTTTTTTTTTACATCTGTATGCGCAGCAGCTAAAAGAATGATTGCTATCTATTAAGAATTCAATAAATATTTGTTAAATGAATCTTACTATCTCAGTTTTACAAACAAGAAACTGAAGCTCCAGAGAGACTTGTGACTTCATCAGTGTCTCAAAGATCGTAGGTGGTAGATCTCAGCTTAAAACTATCTGTCTGATTCTAAAGTCATGGTGTGCAGAGTGAGAAAGGATGTACAAGCAGATAGCCTGTTACTTTGGCCCTATTTATACGGGATGGTGCTGCATGCTGGGATGTTTGGGGTGGTGATTTAACACCCTGTTTTAAAATGAGGTCTGGTCCTGAGGACTGAGGGCTTTGTTTTTATATGCTTGATTATTCATTCATGCCGAGGTTGTGAGAGCGGAGATCAGGTGAATGTTTTGGTCACAAATCACACATTTTGACTAGAAACTTTTCCTCATCACCACCCAAAACAAATACCACTAGCCACTCAGCAGACTGGGTTCTGCTGTTAGCAAGCTAGCTGACTGTGCTGGCACTGATGATGCTATCTGGGTAAAGAAAGCATGAATCATCCAAGGCCTAATTCTGTCCCCTTGAAGACTGGGCACACCCTAGTGGCTAATCTACAAGTTCTGACTTGATGGCATGGAGCCACCGGATAAGGTCATTGTTTATTTTTACTAGGGCAGAGACCTTCTCTAAATCTTAGAGAAAAGTTTTGCAAATTAAATTATTTTAAGAGAAATACTGAGCTAAATTAGCAGTGCCTTCTCCTTTCTCCCATTTTGCAAGAAACTTTGGCAACAGGCTCTCTCAAAGAGAGGTAGCACAGCTATTATCTGGGGTACAGATATTGTCCCACTGCCTAACAAAGGGCAGCTCTCCACAAACCCCCAGCCCCACCCCAACCAACGAATCAAAGATGACCAAGACATTTAACAACTAAATCATGTATTTCCAGGAAGGGGGAAAAAAGCTGCTTAGCAACTCCCCAAACAGAATTGCCTCTAGCCATGTGAAAAGAATTTGATTAATGGGTTCAGAGAGTTTGATGGCAACTGCTGACATCCAAGCATAGATTATATCTGTAGGCATGTGAAGCAGGCAAGTTGTTTTGGGCTTAGCCTGGTGTTGAGATTTGGAGGACAGTCAAGGCATAGTGACTTATGCCTTTGAATGTGGATTCCCAATGAGTTTTCATTCAGCTGTTGTCAGGCTCAACCAATGGGCAGTAAACTGGAATACAAGTCATAATTCACAATTTTGTTTATCTAGGCCATTAAAACCAGAACGTTTATGTATACTGCTCAGTGTATCCCATTCTTAGTGATAAGATCTTTGGGAAAAATTAATAATCAAGGTCTGATGAATGCAAAATCTAGGTGAAAGGAATTGCATCTTCCTAAAAACCTATTCAATGAGTCATGTTGGACTATTGACTCATCCTTTTCCATTGTAAGATTATACATGGGATACAGATCAGAGACTTCAGGTGGGGTTTGTAGAGCCTTTCTGACCATGCTAAGGATTCATTTCTGGTATTGTACCTGTTTTAGTAAAAACAATGACTTAGCATTCACAGACTTAGCTTCTCAGCCATTCCATTTTGTCTGCTTGTTCCAAGCTCTGCTTCCGGGCCTCTTAGACCTTTTTGTTTTGTTTTTGTTTTGCAGTGTACAACCTACACTATTGGACCACTGTGCAATCTGATGATTTGATTGGCTCTCTCAGTGTCTGATCTTTGCCTCTGTTACTTTTTCACTCTTCTATATACTACCTTGGAGTTTCATAGCAAGCTCCGTTTGCTTTCCCTTTATGGGGCTTTTACTTATAAGCCCTATTGGGGGGTGGTTTGATCTTGGAAATGCATCTCAGAGATCTTTGTCAGCATTTTGTTCCTTGAATAGAAATGTAGGCATACTGATAAATAGAAAGCTAATGTTTCCCAAACATCTACCATGTGTCAGACAGTGCCAGAGACTCCAGAAGAAGTGACTGAAAATGAGTTGACTGAAATAACAAATTGGTTGAAAATAAAAATTTCCAAACATAGAAGTTTGTCATATATTGGTAATTTTGTGCCTTCTATGGTATTGCCAATTTATATGTGACTTTAAAAACATATCTGTTTATCAGAGATTTTAGGATGTTTGTACTATTTTTATGAACCCTGGGATACTTACAAGAATGTACAATATTTCTGTTCATTTCTCAGAGTTTGTTTATTTTTGGCCAATTAGGCCTGCTTAGATTGTTTGGCAGTCTTTCATGAATTTAAGTTTTATATCTAGCTCTGAGTTTTCTAGAAGCAAACCCAAGAAAAATGATCACTCTCAACAACTAGTTCATATACTGATATATTTTATGTGTGCCAGTATGATTTTACCATTTAAAAATCACAATTTTGGAGGGCTTTTCCTTCATTTTCTGTTATTTTGTTTTTTAAACTTCTAAATTCATTTTTACCTAATGATGTCAACTTATTTAGATAAATTTTCTTCATTTTGATTGTATGTTCCCTTTATATATGTCAGCTTTGGTAAAGAAAGCTTTACAGAAAAAGCAGGTTTGAAGTAATAACAAAATTTGGGTTGGATATACCTGAAAACAGCATTAGGTTTTTAATATTATTTAAACACTGGAATGTGAAAGAAAGTGGTAAGAAGTATTTCTTACATAATGTCTCCTAGATTAGGTATTTCCATATTTGTAGGCATTGTTGAGCTTTTTATCCTAAGTAAACTAACACTGACTTTTAAATGGTATTTTTTTTTGTTTGAGCAATTCTTTATAAAGGCAAAGTTGGCATCTTCAAATTATCATTGCAATTAAAAAATTTAAACTGATTATCTCCTCTTTGCTAGCTCTTTTACACTTCATCTCACAACTATCAAGGGTGTTGGAATTATAGTGTCAAATTTACAAATAAGAAAACCAAGGCTCAGAGAAATTAAGTAACTTTTCAAAGATCTCTGACTCAAATCAAGACTTTAAAGCAAGTTTGAGTTCGAGTTTGAGTTCAAACACTATTCTTCAAATCTCTTAAAAGGCCTAACAGCCTTTTTCATTTTGACAAGTTTTCTCAAAGATTTTTAGTGATTTCATTTAGAAAGAGTGTATGTAGTTGGTACCTAAATAATTACAGGCTGCTTGGGAGGTGGGGGGAGGCATTTGTGGCAGATGCTCTCAGCATCCTGTCCACATCCCCTTGGCACTTACCATGCACACTGACCACCTCCTAATTGGTGGCATCTGCATGTCTTATAGGCTGCAGGTGTTGAGGAATTAATGCTCCCCTCCTCTCTGTCAATGACTGCCAGGAGTTGGTGGCTGTATACCCCAGTTCCCTCACCCCTGGATGGGATAACTCTGAGAAGAATGTTCTAGGCTGTCTCCCAGAGTTACCCAGTGGCATTACATTTCAGTTTCCCATGGTGATAATTTGCATGATAAAGCATTCTTTATTGGCTTTCTTCTCCTTCTCACCTCACACCCCCACTCCTCTATTGGTATTATCTGGGATTACCTCCAAGTAAACTACTTACATTTGAATCATTATCTCAGAATCTGCTTCTGGGGTATCCCAAACTAAGACACCACCTTATCCATTGGTTATGGATATTTGGAAGTACACCTTTCAGTTTGAAGCATGTGGAAGTATAGCCTCAGGCTAGAACCCCTAGTTCTGGTATTTATTAAAATGGCTTCCCAGCTGGCTATTTCTTGTTTTTGCCTCCTTGTGTCTATTTCACTTGGCTTCTCCCTCAAATTTGTTATTTCTCACTCTGACTCTTTTGGTTTTTTTGGCAATACACTTGGAGCTGACTCTCTGCTTAACCATTTTTTCCTCCTGATCCCTTGATATTGCATATTGTGTCCACATACCAGCTATCTATTTATGAATAACAAATCACCCCCCCCAAACAACTTAGCAACCTATATTAATTATTGGTACCTAAATAATTACAACAAACATTTATTATAGCTGTGTGCCTCTGGTTCAAGATATCTCACAAGATTGCAGGCAATCTGTCAGCCAGTGTTGTGGTTGTGGTTTCATCTGAAGGTTTGACTGAAGGGATCTTCTTCCAAGCTCACTTGATGTGGTTTTGATAAACCTCAGTCCCTTTCCATGTAAGCCTTTGTACATGATACTTCATGACCTGGCAAGATCCAAGAGAGAGGGAGTGAGTGAGAGATTACACAAGATGGAAGCCATAATCTTTGCATAACCTAATCTTGGAAGTGATGTCCCATCTCTTCTGCCATATTCTATTCATTAGAAGTGAGTCAATAAGCTTAGTCCATGCTAAAGGGAAGAAAATTAAATAAGGATAAGAATATTAGAAAGTGGGGATCATTGGGGACCATCTTAGAACCTGTCTACCACACTTGGCTAATCCAATTGATGGTGGGGAATTTTGGGTCAGGGATACCTGGGCTTGACTATTTGTTTTGCTGCTTATATTCTGTGTGATCTTTGAAAATGTATTTAACTTCTCTGATCTCAGTTTTTTCATAAGTAAATAAAAAATAATTGCAAAAGTCTTTCAGTTTGTATATCTCCAGAAGGCAATACAGAGATAACGATTTGAGTGCAAATAGTTTATTTTGAGGGTAATCCCAGGAATCAAAAGTAGAGGAGTGGGGAATGAGAAAGGAAAGGATATGAAGCTAGTGAGGCTTGTGTTATCAAGAAAATTACCACCCTGGGAGACAGCATGGAATACTTACCCCAGAGTTATTCCAGCTGAGGGTTTAGGGATCTGAGGCTTCTGTTCACTATCTCCCCTGTCATCATTGGTTCAGGGCTGTTTCTGGGGGCATTAACTCGTCAGCACTTCTGAATTTTCCTTTACATCCTTTCCTTTCTGAATTTTACCCAGAGGACCTGGAAGCAGTGACATGAACAGAAATTTGTACGCCGATGTTCATAGGGGCATTGTTCTCAATTGCCAGGAGATGGAGGCAACCTAAATGCCCTACATCAGATGAGTTGATAAATAAACTGTGGTACATACATACCATGGAAGACTACGCAGCAGTGAGAAATAACGAGGTCGTGAAACATATGACAGCATGGATGAACCCTGAGGACATAATGTTGAGTGAAATAAGTTAGATACAAAAGGAGAGACATTGTATGTTGCCACTAATGTGAACTCTGTGAAAAATGTAAAACAAATGTCTTATATTGCGGAATATAGGGGACCTAGAGATAGACAGCAACTAGTGAAGGGGGAATGATAACCTAATAAGAACAGAGAAGAGATTGAGGGTAAACTTGATGATATGGGAATGCTCAGGAATGACTATGGTTCATTACTTTTCTTGGGGTATGGTAGGAGCATATTGGAAGCAATGTAGTTATTTCAGGATATTTGTTTTTCTTAGTCCTTTGTTTTGTTTTGTTTGGAATGTTTTTTTTTAATTTTTTGATAAATAAAGTTTAAAAAATCAATGTAATAATTAGTGATGAGCTATTTTACATTTTTTCAGACTAAGTCTTTGAAATTCAGTGTGTGCTTTACAGTTGTAGTTCATCTTGATTTGGATTAGCCCCCATTTCAAGTGCTTAATATCCATGTGTGGCTAGGGGTTAAACATTTTGGACAGCACAGTTCTAGTGGATATGTGGGGTACTGACATCATCAGCTACAAGCACCCATCTCATTTGGTTTTTGTGAGAATTAAATAAAGTGACATATATAATTTATATATAGCATCCCAAGTTTTATACTAGATCCTACTATGATCTAGTATATGGGTTCCTTGGCCCCATTTATATCAATTCTACACCCCAAACTTCCAGCAGATATTTAGCAATCCTGGTATCAAACTTAAGAATAAAGCAAACATCAGTACATTTATTTAGAGGGGAGAATGAACCAGTTGGATTCATGTGTATAGGATGAGGAAAGAGAGGAAGCCAAATTCCGACCAAGAGTGTTTAAACCAAGAACTTGGGTGAGAAAGGTATGCAGAGGTCAATTTACAGAATCCTTTCAACAGTGCTACTTTTAAAATAGTGCTTATGGGCTCTCTGGCAAAACAAATGTGAAACAACTGGAACTGCTCCAACCTCAGGCTTATAAAACCACCAGTGAGTGAATCACAATAAACAGATGTACATTCTACCTTGAACACACTTCCTCCCCACACTCTTCTATATCTCCTACACACCAGCCCTCAAAAAATATTCAGACTTTGTTTACAAAATCAAGGCCTCAACCCACACTCATCACAGCCACAGTCTCTTATCTCTTCTCCTTTGGCTATTCTCCAATACATTGGCTATTTCCCAATACATCAGCTCTCCCTCCCAGCTTTGCATTCTTGACATGTCAGATTAAAACTTCTGTTTGAGCCAAGTCATTCTAAAATATTGAATAGTATGGAGCCTTTTGACATAGCATTAGAGACCTTCCCATATATCTAGATCCATTCTTACTTGCTATAGGAGTATGATTCAACCAGCTAGGAATCCCTGCAGTGGAGTCATTGTTCACTGTTTAAATATGTTGTGCTTTTATTCCATGCCAAGCACTGTGTTAGGTTCCACGGATACAGCAGGGCACAAGTCCAGTCCCTTCTTTTAAGGCTTCGGAATATGGTAAGTAGACAAATGGGTTAACAGGAGTGCAGGGCCTAGTGGGACCATGCAGGGAAGGAGAAACTGGGGCATGGTCAGGAAAGGCTCCTTGATAAAGGGTACTTTAAATTGAGATCTCTGGGTGAGTAGGAATTAGCAAAGTGAAGGTGGAGGGTGAAAGGAATTGAGGGAATAGCATATGCAAAGACTTGGAGGTAAAATTCCCTATTAATTTTCCAAAAGAGCTATTACAAAAGAATTAAAGGTACCACTATGTCCATTGGCTCATGAGTTAGTGGCCCATATGGTGGCCATCAGGCTGTAGGAGTTGGGAAGAAGTCCAACAGTGTTGCTGGAAGGCAATGTGCTGAGGCCAAGGTGCGTTTTGTTGGGCTGGTAGAATGTATTTGAAATTAAAAAAAATTTATTGTGGTAAACATATATAAAACATAACATTTCCCATCTTAAGCTTTTCAAGTGTATAATTGGGTGGCGTTGATGGCATTCACAATGTTTTGCTACCATCACCATCTTCCATGACGGAAACTTTTCCATCACCCCAAACAGAAACATAAGTATTAACTCCCCAGTCCCCACCCCCACTGCCATCCCTGGTTGTATTTGAAATTTGAATTTGAACATCCTTAAGAACTGTGGACTTCTTCTAGTTTGCCCCAAGCCCTGCCTCTTGCTAGTGTCATAACTTAGTGGTTTGCATGATTATGCAACCCTCCTGACTCCTTTGAGATCCTTTGAGTTTTCAGTATAGGAGCTTGACAGATAGATAAATAGATCATTCATTCATTCCTTCTCTCAACAAATATGTATTTTGGTACTCTGAGGGGGGCTGGATATATATTGTTATTCTCGGCTTTCATGGAGCTTATATTCTGAAGGGGAAGACTGATAAGTAAATAAACAGATGGGTATATGATTTATAAATTATGATAAGTGCTCTGAGGTGTTATGTGATATGGTAACAAGAACCTACTTGAGTTGGGTGGTCAAGGAGGGCCTCTCTGAGGGTGAGTATTTAGTAAGAGACTAGGAGGATAAAAAGAAAGCCTTTAGAAGAGCATGGAGGAAATGTGCTCTAGGGAGCAAAAGTGAAGTTGGGCAGGCTATATCTTGCACAAGGGCACTTTTGCTCACCACATTGTGAACCCTGGTATGGGGCTGTGTCTGCCCGGTGGAGGGGTGTACAAATTGCAGGATGGGCTAACAGAAGCCCCTGGAGAAGGGCCTAGATAAGAAAGACAAAAGATGGCAGATCATTGCACCCTAGGGAAGAGATGTCCTTTTAGAGTAGAAGCAATACTTGAGAGATCAAGCTGCAGGCATTAGAAAGAAGTCCTGCAAAGCTGGTGGAAGGCAGTGTGCTGAGACCAGGGTGACAGGGACACATAGGGGGGCCATCTCTAACAGGGAGATGCTCAATAAGGTGTGTCTTCTGTTTTCTAGGCAGATCAACACTCTGGAAGCAAAGTAATAAAGGAAGAAAGTGATGGAAGTGAGGCAGGTAGTATGATCAAAGCCTCAGGAAATACAGGAAAACAGGGTAAGAACTCAAAAACAATGAAGAGAACTCATCACCAGAACTGGGTCTTAGAATCAGAGGACAATCAGGGCAAGGCTCTCCGGATGTTGTGCTTTTGGTTTGATGAACTTTAAATTCTTTCTATGCGGCACCCAACTTTGAGGAGTACCCAGACCGATATTGGTTTGTAGGAAGAAATTAAGCTGCATCAGATTTGAAGATTAGATGGATGATGGATGAGTAGTGATCCAGGCAGCTTGTAACATGATATACCTGTCTGGTGGCTTAACCAAAGCCTAGTATGAATTTAGTTAGACATGACTTAGTCTGGGTGAACTGGCAGTGACTTGTAGTCATTTTCATATTCTTTTCTGAGTTGCATCAGACATTTCTTATACAGTATCTCACATCCTCTTTTACACTCCTATCCCTGGGGCCCTTGGCCATTTGTTTTCTCCAGCTGCTGTGGCAACAGACTCACGTGAGCACAACCCAATAGTGAACTGCCTCCTGCCCCTGCTGTACATTTCCTGCATGCTGCCCAGGCTTTCCCTTTGGCCTGAGATGCCATCTGATCTGAACTCACATCATGCATATGCAATCTGAAAGTGTGAGGGCGTTAATGTTCTGGGAAGTGAACTTTGGTCAATGTGAGATGGACGTTAGCAGTAAATTCTTCTTTCCTCCCGCTGAGATGTACTAGGTAATGTTGCCTCTCAGAAGACAATCCTATGAGATGGAGAAAGTAGTTGTGCTTGTTACCAAGCAGTGGCCAACTCAGTAGTACAATTCCCTGTTTTCTCTTTCCTTTCCTGCCTCACTCCTCCTTTGCCTCATTTCTATTTCCTGAGGATTGCACCTTTAATAAAGTAGTAGCACATACTTTGGTCTCAGGCTTTGCCAAGACATAATGATCAGTTATAGAGTTGCTCTGGGCTCAGTAGCTTATAGATCAGTAGCTGCACAGTCCAGTGTTGGCTAAGAGCTGCATGTGGCTATAGAGCACTTGAAATGAAGTGTAAGTTTAAAATACACACCAGATTTTGAAGAGATGTAAAGTATCTCAATAATTCTTAATATTTATTACATGAATAAATGGTAATATTTTGTCTCTATTGAATTAAATAAAATATATTATTAAAATTAATTTCTCCTGGCTCTTTTAACATTTTTTTATGTGGCTACAATATTTCTATTGGACAGCACTTGTCTAGAACTTCTGGAATCTACCTCTTAGCTCATTTAAAAATTTAGGGCATATCTGGCAGTCTCCTACCTTTTGGCATTTCTTTTGTTTTCTATAATTTCTCAAAGATTATTAATCAGTGATGCTATGAATAAGTGATACTTCCACACTAAGGGAGTGCTTTTATAGGGATTGAAAGAAGAGGCAGTATGTATACATGGTCTATGTGACTATGTCAAAATGATGAATTGGCAATATCTAGTTTTGCAGGATGTTAGGCCTGTACTTTGAGCTATAAATGAACAAGGACTTCTATTCACTGCCCTTATTAGGCTTATTAGGAGAAGTGCAATAGGTGTTGAAAAGGTTAACAGTTTTAAAAGCACTAACTTTTTATTATATGTATTTTCAATGCTGTAATTTATTTTCACGAGCATAGTGACTAAGGATTCACTTTTGTGCTTTTTTGTTGTTGTTCATTGCTATTATCAATTACATGTTGTGATTTTCGAGGTTAAATTAAATTCGCTGCAGGATTTGGCCCTGCTCCTTTCTCTGGCATTTCCTTGTGGCTTTTTGTTGCCCAGGGTATATCATCATAAAATTGGCTTATTAAGCTCTCATGCCGGTGACATTGGCTCTGTGTGATAGCCAGTATAAGTCAAATAGCTGTGGGTTCTACTCTGTTCTATAAAAAGACAAGATACTGGCTTGGAGTCACATTCTTTCTCTTGGAATTTTGTTCTAGCTGGATTGAAATATTGTTAAAGAATAGTGTGGTGAGAAGTTGCTTGGGGGAGCGGCAAGAGTTGAGTGGGTTCATAGTTAAAAGGAATGTGACTTGAGCGAGTAACAGTAGATAAGGGTCAGCTTCAAGTTGAGTGGGGAATGAAGGCAATAGATTTTAAAGATTCAGAAGAAGCAGTGATTTTAAAACAACAAATAAATTTCCTTGTCACATTTCCACACTACCTGAAAATAAGCTTTTTGGTTTTAGTTTTAACTCAGCATGATAGCATAGCATGCTATTTACATTTTTGATAATCAGTTTTATTGCAACAGAAAATTCAAGTAAACATACTATCCAGGATTTTGAAATGTTGAAGCAGGACTATTTATTCCCCAGCATGATTCTGAAGATGACCTACAATTTTCTCTCAACAGAAACAATAGGAGAGTTGATCCCAGTAGCCAGTTTCAGAGGTGAGTTTCACATGCCATGGGCTTATTAATCTCTCTTCTAGCCTTTAAAGTCTTTCTTTTAAGTTTTGTTTTGTTTCCTTCTCAAATAAAAGAAACTAAATGTAGAGAAGCAATTCTATTAAAGGATTTATTTTGATAAGAGAGGAATTAATTAAAAGTAAATAAAGATGAGCTTGTATCTGAATTGCTACATTAATATTAACTTTGTTGGCACAAATAAGCAGAAGGCTGGGACAATAACAGGGAATCAGTTATTTCAAAATCAAGTCCCAACATTGTAGGCTTCCAGGGAGGGTAGACTTACAGGCAGTATAGTTAAGGGAAAGGTTAAACCTCTTCTCCCATTCACATCCCACAAGAATCATTATCTATGCCAGAAAAGTTCACTTTGCAAAGCTGATTTAAACCCACTCAACAATTAGTGGCAATTGTGACAACATTCTAAGTGTTGTGTAAATCTCCTACTGGACAGAGGCCCACTACCACAGTCATGTCCAGTCTGGTTTTTGTTATGTTAAATAAACATCTTTTAAAAATTATGGCTACCAGCTTTCACTGCTCATAAAATTAAGATTACTAGGTTAACACTTTATGATCCAAAGAGGCAGCAAATATAAAAGAAAATGAACTAAAACCCCTTGGATTTTTTTTTTTTTTTTGCCAACCCACTTAAAGTATGATGTGAACAGCAAACTTCATCATGGCAGGCACTCTTGAAAATTATAAAGACAGAGGGATGATGTTCATGCTGAGCCTAACTACGGGACTTGGCAAAGCCGGGACTTGCATAAGCAATGGAAGGCTGTAGGTCAGTGTGCGGCCAGCTAGAGCTGTATTTTGCTGTTGTTACTCTCTAATTACTCACATGGCCTTACACATATAGGTCCTCCGTAAATGTTTGTGGGAAGAACGGAGGGTGGAATGCCAGGCATTGCCTTAGTGGCATTACCAGCTCAGCAGGGAGAGCATGGATTTGTAATCTGGAGTATGAGCCCTGGATGGGAGCAGGTGAAACCTGATGAGGTAATGGGAGATAGAACCACAGGAGAAGCTGCTGAGGTTTTCTGGTAAATTCCGCCGCTGACTTTTTTTGGCCTTCAGAAATTCATGTGTGCTTTTCTGAGAGGCACAGTGAAGGGGCTCCACAGGTGAGGCTGAACTGGATAAATGCACGTCGGGTCGAAGGAGAGAAAGGAAAGTCTTGAGTCATAAATGTGTTTAAGGTGACCAGAGAACACATTTCTGAAGACTGTAAAAGGAACCTAATAAGAATTGGATAAGTATCAAGACATTGGAAACCCTGAGAAAAGTGTTAAATTCATTTATGGAGAAAATATTTTAAAAAGGAATAAAAACTAAGGTAGTAAGTGCATTTGCATTATTAACTACAAGTTTTTAAACATGAAATGATGTTTGGGCTGCCCCATTTAGTGTAAGATGCTGATGATAAAGGCAGTGATGTGAGGGCCAAGGAAGGGGAGCTAAGTGAACATCTTTTGTGCCAGGACTTATGTTAAAGGCTTTGCATGTGTCAGCTCCACGAAGCCCCACAATATATGACTAACAATGTAAGCTCACAAGGCCATGTAGAAAAAGTACAAGAAAGCATTTGTTTTGCTTACAATAAATCTATAAGCAATACACAAATACTTGCTTCTTGTTAATTTCAAATACCAAAGAAGAGAGACTAGAACAGAAAAAAACTTACCTTTAATCCTTGCCTCTTTCCATACTCTTCCTCTTCCTCACATATGTAGTTACTATTGATGATCTGATAAGTGGCCGTCCAATACTTTTTATTTGCATCTATGTATATATTTAATTTTTAAAATAAGAAGATGAATTATTGAAGAGCACCAACCCATTGGAACATAAACGTGAAATGATTTAATTTTTTAAAAAATGGCTTTCCCTCAACTGTGACATTTCACATTTCTCTTTATCATAGGTTGGTGAGTGAGTTCCTTAATGAAATCTTGGTCACTTTCTGTAACTTTTTCCTATTAGTTTCAGTTATTAGAATGGTTTCCTTTCAGTATTTAGGATTATATCTGTTTTAAAAGTTCAGTCTTAAATGTGGTTCAAAGAGGTTCTCCTCCCCAACCCCAGCTAAGGCCAGGCCTGGGTGTGGCTATTGCTGCTTGGCTCTGCAGGGGTGAGGGGATGAGGGACTTGCTTTCAGCCTTCACTTGCTTGGCTCTATATGCTGTGCTAGCTCTTGGTGAGCTCAGTGAGGATGGTGCAAGTGCCAATTTGTTTCTTGAATGAGGGGCTTGCTTCCATTCAGCATTGGTGGGTACTGATAGTCCTTTGTCAAAATTATATACCTCTTCCTGACAAGGATGGCACCTATTCTCATTTTTGTTGGGGGCATACCTTGGCCCACTGTCATCCCCAACTACGATGATTCTAAGAAGACTTCTTCCAGTCTCATCTGTTTGCCTAAACTTCCTCTAGGGCTGGCAGAAATGCCCCTACAAATTTCCAAAGTGCTCTGGAGTCTAGGGTGGGATACTGCCTTATATTAGAATCACTATCCTAATCTATCAGAGCATGAATAGACTAGTCCCAGCCTGCTAATAAGTAACCATGGCAGCGACCCATTAGAAGGGTTAGGGTAGAGACTTCAGCTTAGTGGACACAGGCAAGCCTAGGGTCACTCTGGCACACTGGTCTCATTGCTTATAACACAAACTCTAATTCAAACCTCTCCAGGGGAAGGGAAGGGACTGGAATAGAGCATGCCTCTCAAATGTTAATGTGTGTACAAATCAACTGTGGATCCTATTAAAATGCAGGTTCTAATGCAGGAGGTATAGGGTAGAGCTTGAGATTCTGCATCTCCAACACGTTCCCAGGTAAGGCTCATGCTGTTGATGCACCATTTTTCTTCCATATATCGAGTTGCAAGAGATGGAGTACCTAACTTGGTGGACTGAGGCTGTATGCTGAAGTGTCAATGCCTACAGCTGAGATAAGGTGTGGACTGCCAGGGGCTGACAACCGGCATCTCCATCTTTCTTTTCCCTCTGCAAGAATTCTGTTTACCTCACTCTATTTTACCTCTCAGATTGATGAAGACCAGCATACTAAAGTTGAGCTAGCTTATCTGTATAGGATTATTGGTTCTTATCTTTTCTAGAATGGAGAAGTAATGGTAATATTTTGTTTAAAGGTAAATTTAGGTCTTAATGGAACAGAATAAATAGTACAGAGATGTTATTTATGTCATCAAAGGACTTAAGTCTAATTTGATACATTATTAATGAACCTTCAAAAATCAGATTTACTGATGGTACCATTCAAATAAAATAATTCCTTACTGATAATTGAGAATTTTCTCTAAAAAACTATTAAGGGAAACATTTTTTATTTGGATCTAGAGCCAAGAAAGCATATATATAACACACATGCTATAAATCCTGACTCCTGTGTCCAAGGCCCAGACTAGAGTGAGGCTAACACAGGCCTAGGGCATTAAATTGGAGGAGGCACTTACCGAAGGGGTCGTGTGAGTGCAGGGTTGGCCCCTGACAGTGAGTGCCTCCTTCAATTCTGCACCCTGGGTCTTTGCTTACATCACCCTAATTTGATCCTGCCGTGCCCAGACAGACATTACTAATCAGAAAGTGTTGGCATAGGCAATGAAATCTGTGCAATTCATATGCTGTATTGTTATGCTAAGAATTGCTTGAGGGTTGTACCATCCATCTGGATAAAGCTATTGTCCATGTATCTTTGGCTGATTACCTATTATCTGGAACAGTGTTTCTTATTAATAAGTTTCATGGTTTGCCACAACAAACCACGTATAAAGCTATGCAGATCTTTTCATGAAAACATATAGTAGGGAAAAGCTTAACAATTCTCTAAACAGATTTCCCTTTCTGTTTATCTAATAATTTCTTCTTGGTCTTCTTATAAACGTATCATTTACCGTCAAATTTTCTGTGTATTTATCATTTTGAAGGCTGACCTAATGGTGAGAATCTCCAGGTTTAGTGACTGAAGACAGACAAAGCAAAGGAAAACAAAACCAGAACATAAAAATTAAAATGACTAACCAATATCCCATCCCCCCAAAAAACTTCAAATTGTCTTGAACTTGTCATCATGATTAAGTCATGAAAACTTTATTTTTGAAATAAGTTCCTGAAGGCCAAAACCAACACTTGAAATCCTTCTGTTGGAAAGGACAGTTTAGAATGCAACATAGCCAGGTATTGGTTGCTTTGTTTTAGACCTGTTGCATCAAAATCTCTAAGAGGGAGGCGTGGGCATTTGGAATGTATAAAGCTGCACAGGCGATGTTGATGTGCAGGCAGGAATGAGAACTAGAGCCCCAGAACGTGTCTATTTCCAGGGTGTGAGAAAATGCTCGCAGTGTCAAAACAAAGTTTATTTCACTGGATGTTAACCTAAAGATGAGCCCACCATTATTTTGAAATTTTCTTTCAATTTATGGAAAAAACATTTTTATAATAGCAATACCAAAAATAAAACACCCCACCACCCACCCACACCCCAAGTCCCATAACCTTTACAGATAACTCATTTTCATTCTCTCTCTTTCCAGGCCTCGGGACCTGTGACTTCCACATCCCACAGGGCCCCGGGCTTAGGCTTCACATGTGGTTCAATGCTCTGCTGTCACTGTCTTGAAATTCTTAATAATTTTAACAAGAGTCTCCACATTCCATTTATCACTGGGACCCACAAATTATATAGTTGGTCATACCCATATATACATGTGTATGTCTGTATATAATTTTGCATAGCTGTGATTCCAGCGCAGATACGAATTTGTGTGCTTTTTGTCACTCAAAATTATATCATACATACTTTTTCATTCTGTTTTAATGCTATTATGCCATCTTCATGATGATCAATTTTAATGATTATATAATCTTCAGTTAGTCATATACTATAACTAAGTTAACCATTCCTATCCCTTAACTTAATTTTTCCCGTATTAGGATGCTTCTCATTTTTTACTAATATGTTTTTTATAACAATGAGAATCTTTGTGCATTTAGCTTTGTCCTTTGAAAAAATTTTACTCAGGGTGCATTCTCAAGATGGGGATTACTGGGCTGGCCTGTTCATATTTCCTGGTTTGCTTAGGACAAAACCCATTTATGCCTGGTGTATTTATTTATTTGTTTTTGGCTCATTTCTCCATTTATTAGAATAACCCACATTTGAAGAGGTACAAAGCACAAATCCCAAACTTTTTAGCCACAGATATTTCACTTATTCCACTTAAAGAAAAAGCTTCTGAAACATCTGAGTTAGCTTGATACACAGAGACCCTGAAAATATGGGAACTACGTATTTTTAAATGCTTGTGTTTCCTGCTCTAATAATGTCTTCCTTCAATGGAATCCAGTATAAAAGGGATTGAAAAGTGTAAGGTCATGATGCAAATGATTTGGAGACATAGTAAAATTAATTTGTACAACATGGAAAAAGATGCAGTGTGCATAGAAGTTTTGTGAGGGTTTACTGAGCCATTTGAGCTTCCGTGGCTTGTGCTGTCTATTCTGGTGCTGTCTGACTGATTTTCTCCAAAAGGTTATTCACTTGGAAACAAAGTTATTGGATCTGTTTATCCCATGTTGGTAGGGCTTCTCATGTTTCAAAATGAACTATTCCATCAATCTGATCAATAAATCCATTCATACGTCCTTCTGTTATCATTTGAGATGCTTTTCTGCCTTAGCTGCAGGAATCTCTAAAAGAGCTCCAAGTTCTTCAAAAGTAATATTACTATATAATTTTCTTGCAGACAATAAATTGTGTTCAATAACAGCTCTGTCCAAGATGCTGGAACCATCAGCCGTAGTTGCTTTTTGGTGGGGCATCAGCATGGCAGCAAATTCCTGAAGTTGATTTCCTCTGATGATTCTATCTAGGTACATTTTCTCTAGGATCCCATAAGCAGCAAGTTGCTGACACCTTTCATCCTTAAAAAGAGTAGCTAGCATCCGAGAATGCTGCTGTCCTGATGATGCTAAGATGGTACAGTGCAAAGCATGTTTTAAGGCCTCTAGTCTTTCACTTTTGTGGACTATTGTCTTGTAAGAGAGCTCCCTGTACCTTTGCACAGCTTCAGTGAATTTTCTTCTATAATCAAGAACACAAGCACAGCACACCTTATAATGTACCTGTAACTGTTCATTAGTAGACTCATTCTGAAGCAATGGTACTCGATTTATGTAAGCGTCTGCCTGGACTGGATCATCATCCTCCAGATATAGTCTAGCAATCTTCAGGTAAGTCTCCAGTTTATAATCTACATTGTACTGTTTTTGTTCTGTTTCCAAAGGAATTCCCACCAGCACTTGGGCTGCATTTCTCCATTCTTCTTCTTTCTCATGTATAGATGCAAGATGCTGTCTTATTGAAGCAACCTGTTCCTCAAATGAAATGGCTCTAGGCTGAATCTTTTCCAGGGTGAAATGATATATTTCTTTGGCTGTGCTGTCCGGCAGGTTAGGGAGATGTGTGCAGAAATCCGTCAGTAACTGTCGAGAGATCACGAGGCTGACATTCTCATTGACCATTGCTTCCACAAAGGCTTTCAAAGCTTCAAGTTGTTCTGCCCCTGATAACTGAATAGCTTTTTCCAGGATCTTATGATACTTGCCCACCGGATCTTTATGAGAGCCGCTCGAATTCATGAGCTGGGCCAAGTCCTGCTGCATGGCTACCGCCATCTTTCTTCCCCTGGTGTATTTATTAATAGTGCCGCTTTCATTCTCACAAGTGTCCCGGTTTAGGCTATAAATTACATGGTTTTCTTGGCTATAACTGGTATTATGACCATTGAATACTTTTAAAAGGGAGGAATGACAAAATCAAACGACCTATAAAAAGATATTGTAACTCATATAACATTTAAAATAACCACTTTGGAAAGATAAATTATAGTTTAAAGCAGCTTCTTTAGAAAAGATTATCAAAATAGACAAATTCTCCACACAATCACCTAATTAAGATGAATGAGATTAATTAAAGGAGCAGTAATATATTGGGGCATTACAATTTTTTTAGCAAATATATGGTTATGAATGCCCCATGGGGAAAATACTTAAAAATCAAGATGTTGCCTTTATTTAGAATATACACAGATAATTCAGGCATTATATAAAAATTTCACTAATCTTGGTTTTATTGATCAATTTAAAAGTTCAGAAAGGGCTTTAAGATTTCCCTTTGCAATATCCAGAAAAAAAAGGATATTGCTAAGTGAATGAATAATGTAAGATTATAGAAAGAGATGTTTGTTCCCCATGAAGAATAAATAATTTAAAGAATGTCAGTAATTGTGCTTATGTAGACAAAATGAAATGACTGTAATCTGTGCCATGTGATGACTTAGATTGATGCTCTGATTTGCTAATTTGAATAATTTTTATCTATTCATTAAATTAGATTCATCTTCTCAAGGATGATTGGCATGTCCAGTTTCAGTTAATATATGAATGTGACCAAGATGAAGCTTCATTTCCTTGAAAATGTGCACCATCATTATGTTACTTCTCATTCTACCCAGGCTTGTCCCTTGAATTTGTTCCAAATTTATGGTATTTTGCTTTTTCCATTGAAGCTAGAAGCTATATTTTCAGGATAAATACAAAAAAATAAATTAAGTGTTTTTAAGAAGTGTGCTTGGATTGACTTTTATGAAACAAAAGTGTAGTTCAGGATTTATAGGGCATAAAGATTCTGACTGAAGGTTTCCTCCCTCTGGAAAGAGAGAGACCGTGGAGGCATATGCTCTTGGAAGATTAAAGAATTCTGTCCAGTTTCCTCTGCTTACAGGGACTTCAGCCATATTGGATTAAGGCCCACCCTGATTAGGTTTGGTCTCATTTAAATAGGATCTTTGAAGATCCTATTCACAAATGAGTCCACACCTGAACTAATAATATCTTCAAAGGTCCTATTTCCAAGTGGGTTTATACCTACAGGACTGCAGATTAAGACTTGTACATATCTTTTCTGGAGTACATAATTCAATCCCCAACAGGCAGTCAGATAAAAATCAAGAAAATTGGAGTTCTGTGCTCTCCTGGAGTGGAACAGATCCCCATGCCTGAGGAAAGGAGATGGGGGAACCTGGGCAGGCTTAGCCATCCTGATAAACTGTGTCAGGGTGGATGGCTGGACATTTATGTCCTTACCAGGGATTGGGCATCTTTTAGAGCAGTCCAGGCTTCAGATGGCACATGTGGTCTGGGTGGCCAGCAGGGGGCAGTGGCCAGAGGGAATATACTTAAGGCAAGTGCAAAAACCAGAATAGTAGAAGTGACAGGGCCTCCAAGGAGAGGCTGCAGCTGGGCAACAAAGGTAATTCTGAGGCTGGATAGCCATCTCAGTCCTTCAGTCTTTGATTCTGTGGCCTCTAAAAAGCACCTTTCATTCACAGAACGAGGCATGCATTTTTTTTCTTTTGTTTATTGAGTGCTGATCTGGTGCTGGGCACTGGGAATAGAGATGAACAAGCTGTATCTCTCACCCTAAAGCTCTCACAGTTTAGTAGTGGCGACTACTAAATTAGTGGTGGAATCAGTATAGTAATGCTCATTTATGATGCTTGCTGGCTAAGTTGGCCTTGTCCTGAAAGTGATAATTCTGCCTTTTTTTTCTAGGAAGCAAGATCTAGAAATAGTCTTTTTCCAGGGATCTAGTGTCTGGGTCTGGTGATGCATCAGAGTTAGTAATCTAACTCCCACCCAATGGAGCCAGTCTTCCAAATTGGTCCTTCCAACCCATGTTGAGTGGTAGCTCTGCTCGTTCTGTCTCAGGAAGGGGAGCTGGAGACCTCCTTCCAATTTCCTGATCCCTACAGGCCAGTGTCCCGCAGAATTAGCTTTGGTTTCCATTGTCTTGAGGCCAGCCCTCTACTTCAGGTGGTAAATTGAGGACCCAGTCCTGTATCCTGCTTGCTGTCAGCACTGTTTCCTAGGCCTGGGATTGGCTTTACTCCTGTTAACTATGTGGTCTAACCTGACCTGATCCTTTCTTCTGTTTTGCCCATCCTGTATCTGACTGCCCCATGACCATCGATACCTACCTGGGAACAGGTGAAAAGTAGTTAAAATGAGGTCTTGCAGTTAGTAAGTGACAACAGAAGGAATTCAATCCCAGGAGATCTGACTCCAGAGTCCATGCTCATAACCACCACACTGTCTCTCAACATTATGTAGGCATTCCCCCATTATGTCTAGTGTCCAGTATTGCTTGCTTTTGAGACAATCCAAAACCATCCACACTACCATTGCATTATGCACATTCTTCTCCTTCCTTCCTTCCTTCCCTCCCTCCCTCCCTTCCTTCCTTCCTTCCTTCCTTCCTTCCCTCCCTCTCTCCCCTCTCTGGAAGCTTTTGGGATATTAAGTTTATTGCTAGTGTTCTCAATTTCCTGATAATATATTTTGATATAGGTCTTTTTCCCTTCATACTTGTAGAAGTGAGCCCTTTCAATTTTTCAGTTCTAGAAAAATTTCTTTATTTCTTTGACAAACTTCCCTGTTTTTAATAGTTTTCTTTATGGAAAACTAAATGTTAGATTGATCTTTTATGTCTAATCTTTTATCTCATGTTTTTCACCTTTCGGTGGTCCTATTCTTTGGAGAATTTTCTCAACTCTATTTTCCATCTCTTCTATTGAATTTTTAATTTTGGCAACAATTTTTAAATTTTCAAAGAGCTTTACTTGTTTTATATCATCCTCATTTTTAAAATAGATGCACTATTTTGTCAATTTTCTCTGAAGCCACCAATTAGAGATTTTTGAAGCTCTCTTTTATTCTCAGCTCTACTTGTTTCTCCTGGAGTCTTCAAAATGAACTCTTCTATGTTAATACTGACCTCTCTCTTTCATCTGGAAGACTTTAAGTTTGGTGATCCTTGATTGTCTGTTTCTATTTTAAAATGAGATGCTAGAAGTTGATTGGGAGTTCTTTGCAAGGTTGGGGATTGTTGATTGGTGCCTTTGGATGTAAATGGATTGAGTAAGGAACCAACCCACATGGGGATTCTGGGGGACTCCCAAATGTGAAAACTTGGAGGTACTCTACCTCTGATTTCCTGCCTGGGAAAGTGGATGCCTGGTGGCATTCCATGTGTGGGGTTGTGGTACCTGATTCATCCATGCATCAACTATTCCAACTATTATAGCTCCAAAACTTGGTAGCTTAAAACAACAGTAATCATTTATTATCTCTCAAGATCTCTGTGGCTCAGAAATTTGTTAGTGACTCAGATGGGTGATTAAGACTTGGGGCTACAGTCATCTGTAGGCTTGACTGAGGCTGGAGGATCCACTTCTGAATGGCTTACTCAAATGCCTGGAAAATTGGTACTGGTTGGGGGCCTCTCCACTCGGGACCCTCCACTGGGTTACTTGAGTATTCTCATAGCATGGTAGCTGGCTTCTCCAGAGTGATAATCCATGGGAACAAGTTGGAAACTACAGTCTTTTATGACCTAGGCTCAGAAAGCACGCATTGTCGCTTTTGCCATATTCTATTGGTCATATAGGGCCATCTTTATTCAGTATGGGAGGGGAGTAAACAAGGGTGTGAATTCCAGGAGACAAGGGTCTTTGGGGGACATCTTGGAAGATAACTGCCACGTTGACTTTCATTTCATCCTCTTGTTTTCAGCTCTACGTGTTACTCCCACCCTTTGAAATACTTTGGTTTCCAATTCTAAGACCTTCTTAGGTTCTGTCAAGGAGTCACGCAACTTCATGTCCTTCTTTCCATATATGCCTCTATGCACGTATTATGCTGTCTCCTTCCCCACTGCTCTTCCTTTCCGTCTCTCACAATTTTCTCCCTGGTCTCTTTCTTGTGGTGGGGTTATGCATATTTTTTATTCCTTCAACTATAATTAGTGGGGAAGAGAGAGATGTATTTGGTCAATCTGTCATCTTTAATTGAAGCCAGTAATTGTATTTTTCAATGCAGCTTCCAGATTGGGACCTAGTTTTATTTCACAGACTAATTTTCTGATTATTTTTATGAATAAATTGCTTTCCCCTAACAGCTAAGAGCAACTAGTTAATCTAATTGATACTGAGGGAGTTTTTAAAACTTCATTTTATCTATGAAACATAAATAATACTGTGTGCATTATTCTGCTTGACACTTAAATTTTGCTGGTTTTATTTTGATATTAATGTAAAATTAGGGCTGCAATTTATAATGGGCTTCATGCTGTGAAGTTGATGCTATATTTTAGAAGCTGGAGAAAATGATGAGTTTGGTGACTGGTGATCCTGTCATTTTTGTTGCTGAAGCAACTCTATAATGTACCTTTTTTTATCATTAAAAGTATCTCCTTTCCTCACCAAATACAATTCTTTCATAAATATTTATAGCTCTCCATTCCCCAGGCTTTTTATTACAGAGGCACTCATTTACCCTGATGCAGAGCTCTATCTAGTTTTTTGATAAATAAAGGACACACATTTTTCTTTTGAAACCAGTAAGAAACCAAATTGAAAAGAACCAACAATATCTTATATTATAGGTGGTTTTACATTAAAATGTCTCCTTTTTAAAAAAAAACCTAAAAGCTATTAAATAATAATTCAGGTTTATTGTTCAAAAATTGGACAATATACATAACCAGAAATAAAAATAATAATCAAAATCACCCAGAATTCACCACTCTCCTCAAGGTATATATCCTTTTTGATTTGTTTTCTGTACATACATGCTCATTGGTCTGTGAATTAATTTTGTCACTTAATTGTTTATTATGACTATCTATCCTTATTAAGAAATGTAGGCCTAAACCATCAGTTTTAATGTTAGCATACTATTCCATTGTATGAATATAATAATATATTCATTATAATAAATAGTAAGTGATAAATATTCATATGATTTGACTATTCTTTGACTATTTCCAAAGGGGGATCTTTTGAAGTAGAATTTCTGGGTTACAGGATATGCACATTTTAAATTTCATATTGTCCTCTTGATCTCCAGAAGGGTAGACATATTTACACAACCACAAATGTTTACTGGAATCTCCAGTTCTCCACACTCTCTACTGCACCATATTAACCATTCTTTTAATGTCTAACAATGGCAAATTTTCCATTTCCATAACCAGATTCACTCCACTTTGGAGCATCAGTGGGCTCCTTGCGCTCTGTGGCATCGGCAGGAGTTGGGCAGGTGGGAGCAGAGTGAGGTCAAGGTGTTTATTCTTCTGCTCCTTCTCTGCCAGGTTAATGGTGGATGAGCTGCATATTCTAGCAAAAGCCGCAATTTGTGTCTGGTGGTCTCTACTCACAATGGGTCCCAGTGACTGCTCCCTTCTTTGCTCTTTCAGACCTAGACTTGGGAAATGGCTGCCTCCTGGGGCTGTTGCTAGCCTGGGGTGCTTCACCATCTCTGCTTGGTTTTCCTTAAACCTGCCCTCACTTCTGTAAAAAGTCCCTTTATTAATTAAATTTTCTCAGTCACCCGCATGAGTGTGCCCTCTGTTTCCTACCAGGACCCTGACTTTTCGATGCAAAAAATAATAATTCATTTTTTAATGATGATATTTTGCCTCTCAGATATTACAATTTTTTTCCTTAATTTGTTGCTTAACTTTGTTTTTAGCATTTTGCAGCTTGGTTTGAAATAATTTTATGCAGTGAGGTTTATTGATTTTTTGTTTGCTATATCATGTTTAAAAAATTCTTCCCCACCCCATTCTATAAATATTCACCCATGTTTTCTTCTTGTATGTTTAAAATTGCATTTAAAGTATTTATGTCATTAATCAATCTGGATTTTATTGTGAATGAATACATGAATTAGGGATAAAATTTTCTTCTTTAATTGCAGATTTTCATCCAGTTTTCCCCAAAACAATTATTGAATACCTACCATTTCTCCTTTGATTTGAAGGACCATTTTTATCATCATTACCTATTTATTTATTCTGTTCTGTTTTAATGATTTATATATCTATTCTAGCTCCATTGCCAAGCCTTTTTAATTTTTGTACTTTTGAAATGAATTTTACTATCTGATATAAGTTTTACCTCATCATGCTTCTTTTTTTCATAAAACTCCTGGATATTCAATTTTCTTATTTATTTTTCCAAACAAACTTAGGAATTGTGTGTTTCAAGGTCCCTCTCCGCCAAAATTGTGTTAGGATTTTATTTGGTATTGTTTTATCTTCACATATTATTTTGTAGAGAACTGATATCTTTTCAATTTTGAATCTACCAATCCAGAAATTTGGTTAAAGTATATTTATTTAAGTATTTTATTGTATTTGTAAAGTTTCTTCACAATGCCTTGTACAATTCTTATTTATCCTTATATTAAAAATATTTTGCCATTGCTATCGTGAAATTTTTATGCTTGCTATGAAAAGATAAGATGAGGGACAGGCAGAATTACTCCTGCTTGCATTTTGAAAAATCACTAGCAAAGTTAAACTCAAATTCATTCTAAGCTATATTTCAAAGTATCTCAATTTTTTTCTCTAATATTTGTATTCATAGTAGCTGAACTGATAATTTCACATTAATGTATAGTTATATATTATATAGTGTATTGTCAATTCATAAATGTATGAAGGGCTTCCACTTCTAAGACCATATATACCTTCATATATAAAAAATGTATTTTTAAGTGATAGCAGCACAATTTATACCTTAATATTTTAAACTTTATATTCTACCAAACATTAGTGGCATCCCATAATAACTTTATGAGGAAAGAAAATCCATATATACAAATTATCTATAAAATAAAAACCTCATATACATAAATTTTCTCAGACCAACACCAGTGCTAAAACAACAAAAATAAATTCCATATAGATTGAATAGCCCTAGATTTTCCAAAGCTCACAGTAAATGTAAGCAATTTTTACTGCAATAAGATGATAACTGAACATTAGCTCTGGAGAATTTAAGCGTAATTAATATATAGCTTAGAGAATTTTACCTCAAATTCACTTTCAAAATCAGTTCAGTATTGTTGTAGAAAATTATTAGAGTTCTAAAATCTTTATAGATGCCCCAAACTAAATTTCTAAGAGGTTTGCTAAGTTTCTACAGTGTACCTTCATTTTGAATGCATTGTTTTGAAATCCTGAAAGTAGTTAATGTACATTTCTTTTTATTGTTGTTTCAAATGAGGAGACAGCTGCAGTATGGAACATAAGTGTTGTAAGTATTTAACGAATTGGTAAACTGAGATGGAAAAATTAAGTAGCTCGTATTACTATATGCTTGGTAATTGCTTTAGTTCAGGTTCTTTTAACTTCTGACTTTTACAGTTCCAGCCGTCTCCTTGCCAGTTGTCATTTCTCCAAATCATTTATCTTGGCCTTTTGTTCAATGACTTCTTTGAGGACAAGTCTGAGCATGTCCTTCTTGCTCAAAGGTTTCAAAGACTAATGAGAGCCTTCAGAAGCATCTTAGGCCCATACAGTAAGCTTGCATTGTCTAAGTTTGCATTGTCTAAGTTTACATTCAATGTCCCCATTTCTGTTCCTTTTGTAACCTAATGCTTTAGTCATTTCTATCTTTTCCTCTCCTATACTCATATTGTGCTCACATGTTCTGTCCTTTCCATCTTTTGAAACCGTATCCAAACTCAGAGTCTCAAAACTAAGTCTTTGATTAAGATTTTGTTGATTTTCCTCATCTGAAATAAGTACTACATTTTCTCATGACAGTTTCTTTATGGTTCTTTTAAAAGCTTAATAATTTTGTCACACACACTTTAGAATCCTTCTTATTTAATAAACATCTTGCTACCAGGTAGAATGTCTTGTTTATCTCTGAGTGCCTCGTGATGCCAAGCATAGTTGAATTCTTACACCTAGTTTGTAGAACTGGGTGGTGATTTCTAATGCTAAGGTTCACTGTATAATGTTGACATTGGCTAGAGTTGGACTGAAATACATGTTGCAGGAAAATCTCCAGATGTGGAGAATAATTATAAAAAAGAATATTTTATATTGAAATTTAATACCTATAAAGTTGTATTTTCCCACTATTAATTTCATTTGGGAGAATGGTGACGCTGTATTTGTTTTGTTTTGTTTTCACAAATATTTAATATACACTAGTATGCCCTCCACAATGATCTTAAACTTAACCACATTAATGTCCTTTGAAAATATGTAAAATAAAAAATAACAACTTCCCTGGTTTTCATTTGAGTAATTGAAAAACCATTGAGTAGAATTGAAATGCCATTTAAAAGGTACAATTTTTACTATGTCAGAGTATGGCTGTTATTTTATTTTTAAATAGTTTACTCTTTTAATACCAGTTTAATGTTTATTTAGGCATGGTTTAGCTGTTGTAAGTAGAGAAGGGAATTTTACAAGTTTAAATATAGTGAAGACATCCACTGTGGGTATTTCTTTAAATGGATATAATGGGAAGTTGTCAATGGTTTAATATTAATAATCTTTATTTTTGCATTATTTCATAAAAGCAAACTCTGTAATCATTTTTGTAGCTAATTATTATGGCTATCATTTTGGAGAAATGGAATTGACTCCAGCTTTGTTATCATGAGGGTGGATAATTTTATTAGGCAATTTCCAGTGGGTGGTACAATAATTTGGCTGGTGAGCAAAGTTTTTCTCCTATTGTGAGAAAGAGGCAATTGTACAGGATAGGATACAGCATGGCACTTTTGACTTTGAACTGGCTCTAGATGAGGAGTTTGTCTAGAAGAACTATGACCATTAATTCCATCTACTTTCAGATGGGTACACCTGAGCATAAGCATGCTGGAGAGTGCATACACTGCTGGGCATGGCCCAACTTATTTTTATATAACAAAAGAAAAAAGTGATTGCAAAAATATCTGCAGTGGATCAATGGGAAGGGAAAAGCCCAACTGCCCTAAGGGTTAGTGAACACAGGTGAAGTTTTTGCCTTTTTTCTCGTAAAATTTGGTTTGAATTTCTGCCTTAGCCCTAAATGCTTCAGATAGAAAAATGGCAAGATTTAAAAGGCAGATAACAGTGGATTTTTATCAGTGTCCCGTGCATTGCAAAAGTAGAAAGCCTTCTTTGTAGAAATGTTATATTTCCCTTATAAATTTAGATTATATGTAATTGTTTTGCATTTAGTTCAGTAATTATGAAATAAATTAAACCTACTTTTCCATGTCAATGAATGAATACACGCCTAACTTGTGTGCTGTCAAAATATTACTCTTCTAGGCAAGGAAGAATAAATAATGTGGAAAATGTATATATGTTGGAGTGCACACCTAAGTTCCAAGTCTTCGTCTACCTGCTACTAACTGGGAGACTTTTGTGAAGTTACTTTACCTCAGTCTCCATTTCTTCCTCTGTATAATCACCCAATACCTGCTTCATATAGTTGTTCGAAAGATAAGAAATTCTATGTAAAGAAAGTGCTTAATATTGCCTGGTACGTAGTAGGTTCTCAATAAATGGTAATTATTTTAATAGCTAAGATATTTGTACATAATTACTATGAACTTACAAATAAATAACATAGATATATGGTAAGAAAGTTAAAGAGTTGAGTGTAGGTGACAAAAAAGCAAGAAAGTAGGTAAATTTCTTGTTTTAGTCAAAATGAAGAAATTATGGAAGAGAGGTTCCTTTGAGCAATTCCAAGTAAGTGTTTCTTAATGGATAGAGGATTGCTATAAATGGAGTAGCCCTTTCTTCTCCGTTTTGAGTTGTGTTGGATTTACCACCTCATGTTTCCACAGCAGATGACTTCCTATCCACCTTGGATATGTGATATCATTCATATTTTTCTAACTCAAATAAACCCTTTTACACCAGGACAATATACACCTTGCTCTATAAAATGTGCCAAATACATTTTATATTCCCCAAGTGAGCAGAATTCTATATGATTTTGGGGATCATGACATCTCTTGATATTAACAGCTATCATCTAGTTGTCTGTATGTATCCACCTAACTACCTAGCAGATTTTCTGTCTTTTTTTCTTTCTTGCTTTCTACTGTTACTGTATTTTCTTGTAAAATGCAGTCACAGTTTTTCAGATAGTTTCCTGGGGGAATTAATGTAAATCAAGTCATCATTCTTTTTTTGGTGCTTCAGTTTCTCCTTGGCTCTCACAGAATGTCTGCTTTTGTAATTTGGGTGCTTAAAGACCACATTTTGCGCTTGTTTTAATTATAGAAATAAATGAAGAAAACTAAAAGCATGTATGGAGAACAGAGCCACAAGGGAGAGATTCTAGAGCAAAGCGATGTGAAAGAGTTTAACTGGGAATTTAAGATAATTCTTGAAAAATATTACTGGGACTTGAAGATATTCACTTAAGTGGTAATCAAACCATTGATACAGCACAAAAAGAAAAATTATGGGTTTTATTTGTAAAAATAATAATATGGCCAATATAAAAAGGGGACACATACTTTAAATAAGATATTCACTTGGCATATTTGTGACAAGTCTGGTAGGAAAGGGAGAAGAACTTTCTGTAAAAGTAAAAATCTCAATGGAAATATTGAAATGTGAGGAAGATAAAAAATTTAACGATTAATATAAGGTGAAGAGAATAAGTGTCAAATAGAATGTCTGAATAGATTTTGCAGTTTAAGTAGAAAACTCTTGCTATTTGAGAGGACTAATACTATTATTTCCCTTGTTGAACTAATATTAGATATGATAAAACATACAGAAGAGCTGTACTAAAATAAAATGCACAACACTTTTTGTAAATATAAAGGAAAAGAAAACAATAGTTTTAGATTGCATAAGGTAAGAGAAAATTATTACAGTTAATGAATGGATAGCTGTAAAAGAAAGTACTTCTTTCACATTTAGAAAAGAGTTCAATATGTTTGAATTAGTTGGAAATAAAAAACTCTGAATACTCAACATACAGAATTGGTTAGTTTCTATATAATGAAAACTTCTGATGCATTCAAATGAACATGTCAGTCAGCAGGTTCTGCTGTAAAAAAGATGTTTGTGAGAAATTTTAAGTGCGCAAAAGATAACAGAACAATTCATATAGCATGATCCTATTTTTTTGTGACAAGAAATAAATATGTGCAAGTATAGGAAAAACTCTGAAAGTGTATTCACCAAAGATTAACATTGGCTATCTCTTAGCAACAAAAATTATGAATTCATTCATTCATTCATTCCATTAATGTTTATACAATACCTGTTACATTTCAGGTTCTCTGCAGGCTCTGGGTAGGTATTTGTGAACAAAACAGATATGCTCCCTGCTCTTATGGCATTTAAAGTCTCAAGGAAAAACAGACACTTAGCAAGTAAATAGACAAATAAAAATAATTGGACATCATTAATAAGTATTAAGGAAATAAGGAGCATATCAGGATGCTATGGCATAGAATAATAGGGTGGAGGCAGGGGTTTCTTACAGAGGCTGTTGAGTTGGGCAAAACCTCTCTCAGGAGGTGATAGTTAATCTGGCAATTGTAGGAGGGAAATGAACCAGCCATTTGAATAGTCAGGGGAAGAACATGAGAGGTGTGGAAATGAAAAGAACATGTACAGACAACACTTCAAATTTTTTGCTCTCAAGGGGCTCAGGGATGTGGATTCAGGGAATAGTTTTTGTGAAAATGGAATATACTAGGGTAACGTTGTGATTTTTATTTCCTTCTTACTTGCATCATAAAATATTAGAACAGTCATTCTGCTACTTGGACATCTCTTTATAATCAGGGGGAAAAAGGCAGTCAAGTTTAGGAAAAAGATGTCTGAATTGTAGAATGCCCAAAGATCCAGGCCTCTGGAATTGGCAAAGTGAAAGCTGTTAGAGCTATAAGGAAGGGGAATTTGCATAGAGAAAACAATAATGTAGGCACGTGAGAAAATCAAAGGCGGAAATAAACAAGCAGTGACATAAGGTGTTTTACTAGCTGTTAGATTTTGGTGGATGAGAAATGTAGAATAAGGGTGTGGTGTAGCTATGAAGTAATGCCATTGATTTTCATGGGTGATTTACTGAATTCATCTTATTGTTTGAAGTCACAAATTGCAGAAAGAGGAACCACTCCCCATGGATCCTGCAAGACCCAGCTCAACGTCTCACCTCCTTCATGGAGCCTTCCTGACTCCTGCCCAGTGTGGTGTTTGCTTTCTGAATTTTAGAGCATTTATAATCAACACTCTAACTTACAGTACTACTATCAATATACTAGCACTCGATTATGGCTAACTTGTTTATTTTCTAATTGTTTTATGAGCAAAGCTTCTTCCAAATAGAAGTTATATATTCTTTATATATTCCCATGGGCTGAACAGTAATGATTGTTTTAAGAAATTCTTTAAAAAGTTGGTTAAAGAGAAGACTCATTTTTGAAAAGCTACAAACATATCTTAAACATTTTATTTATATTTGAAATGTAAATCGATATTCATTTGTTGATCTTTTATTGTAAGGCAAGGTTCTTGGAGTATGAGTTTGTTGCTTGAAGTACCATTTTGTCATTCTTGTATAAAATTCACCCATTATGAGTCACCTGCAACTTCCAACATCTTTAAAGCAGAGGAAGATATTGAAGATGCTCTGTAGAACAGAATCCTTCTAGCATTTTACCTTTTGCCCCAGTCCTTTAAAGTTGTTACACCCACACTTGATTTGACTCTAGATTTTTAAGGGACTTGCCTTCACTGAAACTTTCCAAAGCATTCAGCTGTGAAGCCATAGAAAGAACGCTCTCTTTATCCTCATATGTATCTGTTTACAGAATATTTAAGTAAATTACATAATTATAATAAAGCATAACTGGGATTAATAATTTTGAAACAAACATAGCTGACTTATTAAAATATAATTTAACTGTCAGTTAGGTGGGGTGGGTATATATACTGGTCATGAAGGTGACAACATACCGTAGGTGACTTCAGTGTGCTTTCTGGAGGGACTGGGAGAGCACCTGCTGATCTGTGATTGGGTGGGCGAGTGGAAGATATTATAAGGGTTGCTTCTATTCTTAACATTCTATATTCATTTTTTTTCTTCTCAGTTTTCTAGCTCACATGATGCAGAGTTTGGTTTGACTGTGATGGATCTTTGAAACACTTATTGCATTAAAAATGACAACTAAACGTTTCCATCAAATAATGATGTTTCATAGAGAAAGGTCAGAATTCCCTTTGCATTAAATAAGATGCTTGTAAATAGTTGGCATGCTGTACGGCCCATGGTAGATATTTTAGCAGAATCTTGATGCACTCTCTCCTTTGAAGACTAATGAGAAAGTTAAGGCAGCCTCATCATCTGCCGTTGGGATCATATCATCTGTGATGGGAATGAAGGATATTCCTTTACTGAAGGATGTTTGGGATCTTTGGATTACTTAGAGACAAACACTCTCTGCCTCTCTTTCTGAGAAAGAGGGACAGAGTTGGGAGTGGTCCAAAAGGAGAATCCACTTTGCCTGTAGCCCTGATTTCTGTCCTAGCTGAAAATAGGGGAGGTCGGGCAACTGTTTGTATCCCAGTGAAAGGTCCAAGGTAATCTTTATCTATTGCTCTGGCAACTGCCATCAGGAAAGTATTTCTTAACCCCAAAATATTTAGTATGAGGTACTAAATATCTGGCTTAACTCTTGCACAACCATGAGATGACATTAACTCATTTATGTCTCCTAGAGCAATGGGTCTCAATCTGTGGTCTGTGGAGCCCTGTGGGGGGAGGGAGTGACCTGATATCTTTTCAGTTCTATGAAGTCAAGCTATTTTATACTAATACTAAGATGTTATTTGCCCTTTTCACCCTCATTTTCTCATGAGTGTATAGTGGAGTTTTCTAGAGGCTAAATCATGTGTTACATTGCAACAAAGTGAATGAAGAAGCAGAAAGGATAATCTAGCTGTCATCTATTAAGCCAAATAATAAAGAAATTGCAAAAATGTCAAACAATGCTATTTTCTCACTAATTTGGGGGGAACATATAGTTATTTTTCATAAAAATATGCTGTTTATGCTAACATATACTGGGTTATTGTTATTTATAAATGAAATTAAAGAAATATTTTTAAGTTTTCCCAGTTTTTATTTTAAATATGGTACACATTGATAGATATTGCTCACTTAAAAAAAAAGGCTTTTTAGGGTCTAAATAATTTTTAGAAGTATGAAGAGATCCTGAGACAAAAAATGTTGAGAACCAATAATGTAAAAGAAGAGGGCCTGGACCAAACTCTTGGAAAGGGTGCTGCCAAGAGATGTAGAATTTCTAAATGATCAGTTAGCATTTAACAGATTATATTATTAAATGCCTTGGTTTCCCCAGTGCTAAAGCAAATACGATGCTTTACAATGAAAATTTATTGGCTAATGGTTTTAAGGTTGGGAGAAGTCCAAATCAAGGTGTCATAACAGTGACACTTTCTTCCTGAAAATTGGCATTCTGGGGCTGGCTGCTGGTGATCCTTGGCTCCTCTGTCACATGAACAGACTCTCCTGGCCTCTCTGTTTTCTTCTGAGTTACCTTGGCTTTTAGGTTCTGGCTGCTCCCTCTGTGGCTTTTTCTCTCACAATGACCTTGCCTATAAAATCATCAGTAATAGGATTAAAGACCCATCCTGAGCCACACCTTATCTGAAGTAACCTCATCAGAAGGTCCTGTTTATAAGAGTTCACACCCACAGGAATGTAGTACATATAAGTACATGTTTTTCTGGGGTGCATAGCTTCAAACCACCACAGTCCATCCTCTGGACCCCAAAAAAGACATGTTCTTTCCACATGCAAAGTACATTCATTCCATCACAACATCCCCAAAGCCTTACATCAGTTCAGTGATAATACCAAGTACAAAGTCTCATCAGAATCAGTTATGGGTGTGGTCTATCCTTTGGCACAATTCCCCTTTGTCAGTGGACCTGTGAAACCTAGACAACAAGTTAGCTGCTTCCAATATACTAGGGAGGGACAGGAATAGGTTAGGCATTCCCATTCCACAAGAGAGAAATTGGAAAGAAAACAGGAGTCATGGGTCCCCAAAATTCTGAAATCCAGCAGGGCAAACTCCATTAGATTTTAAGGTCTGAGAATCATCTATGGATCATTGTTTTTTCCTTCAAGGCTGATAGAGCAGTAGCCCTATCTCTTCCAAATTCTTGTGCAGCGGCTATGCTCTCCCTGAACACTGGAGCGAAGGCTTCATCCTCTCTGAGCTTTGGGGAGGCAGCTAGGCTCTCTGTGAATGATGGGACAGAGGCCCCACCCTCTCTGAACATTGGAGTGGTAGCCAGGCTCTCTGTGAATGCTGGGGCACAGGCCCCACCAATTCTGAGCATAGGAGTAGCAGCACTCTCATTGAACAATGGAGCACAAGGCCTACTCTCTCCAAGGACAGGGGCAGATGACATGCCCTCTACAAGCACAGGTGTGGATTTACCCTTTCTGCACACATGGGTGGGTCTGCTTTCTTGGCCTAAGGAGATATCTTTGGTCCAGACCTCGACTTCCATGGTTCTGCCCTTGAAGTCATTCTCCTTCAATTCCTCTCTTTTTTTGTCCCTTTCAATCCAAGGAGAAACCTTCCACACTTTGAAGAGATCAACTTTTTGAAGAAACCAGCAGTCTCTGCAAAACAGTCTTGGCTTTTTCTATGAAGCACCTCACAATTCTTCCAGCCTCTGTCCATTACCCAATTCCAAAACCAAACCATCTCCATATTTTTGCTATTTGCAATAGCAGTACCTCAATCCTGGTACCAAATCTGTATTAGTTACAGATCTCCAGGGAAACAGAACAAACAGGATATATATATAATGTAAATATATAATGTAAATCTTATGAGATTTATTGTTGGAATTGGCTCTCGCAACTTTGGGAATGGGCAAGTCTGATTCTATATAGCAGGCCCAATCTGGGAACTCTGATGAAGGCTTTTGTTGAATTCCCCATGAGAAGCTAGCTGGCTCAAGTAGAGATGCAAATTTTTCCTTTTGACTGCTGAAATCATCACTTCTCCTTTTAAGGCCTTCAACTGATTAGATGAGACTTTTCTCATTGTTGAAGGCAGTCTCCGTGGTAGATTTTAAATGTAATCAGCCATAAATGCAATCAACTTACTGATGATTTAAATCCATGGAATATCCTCACAGTAACAATGAGGCCAGTACTTGCTTGACCAAACAATTGGACACCATAACCTAGCCAAGTTGACACATTAACTTAACTATCACATTATACATGCTTTATCCCAAATGCTTTGGAAGGAGAATAAATAAATTCTAAGATCACTTGAAAGTTTTGCCTCAAACCTTTTAAGCTAAACCAGACACAATGCTGAATAAGTAATGAAAAGAAAAAAAAAATCAGACAAATGTTTCTAAAGAATTTTGGTAGAAGAATAGACGTGAGGTGAATAAATTATTGTGCCTGTATAATGCCAGTCTTTTAAAATACATGGGATAAGTTTGGATTTAACTCTGAAACTTTGAAAAGGATTCCTATTTTTTTTTAATATTCATTTTATTGAGATATATTCACATACCACTCAGTCATACAAAACAAATCGTACATTCAGTTGTTCACAGTACCACTATATAGTTGTAAATTCATCACCAAAATCAATCCCCGACACCCTCATTACCACACAAACAAAAATAACCAGAATAATAATTAAAGTGAAAAAGAGCAACTAAAGTAAAAAAGAACACTGGGCGCCCTTGTCTGTTTGTTTGTTTCCTACCCCCCCCCCTTTCCACTCATCCATCCACAAACTAGACAAAGGGGAGTGTGATCCCCATGGCCCCCCCAATCCCACTGTTCCCCCTCATAAGCCACATTTTTGTACAATTGTCTTCAAGATTCATGGGTTCTGGGTTGTAGTTTGATAGTTTCAGGTATCTACCACCAGCTACCCCAATTCTTTAGAACCTAAAAAGGGTTGTCTATATTGTGCTTAAGAGTGCCCACCAGAGTGACCTCTCAGCTCCTTTTGGAATCTCTCTGCCACTGAAGCTTATTTCATTTCCTTTCACATCCCCCTTTTGGTCAAGAAGATGTTCTCCATCCCACGATGCCGGGTCTACATTCCTCCCCGGGAGTCATATTCCACGTTGCCAGGGAGATTCACTCCTCTGGGTGTCTGATTCCACGTAGTGGGGAGGGCAGTGATTTCACCTGCTAAGTTGGCTTAGCTAGAGGGAGAGAGCCACATCTGAGTAACAAAGAGGCACTCGGGAGGAAGCTCTTAGGCACAACCATAGGGAGGCCTAGCCTCTCCTTTGCAGCAACAGTCTTCCCAAGGGCAAATCCTGTGGTAGAGGGCTCAAAAAAGGATTCCTATTTTAATTTTTTTAAATTTTTTTTAATTAAAGGGGGCTTTCTAAGTTTACAATCTAGCTACATTAATTCTTTGTTAATTTCCTCTATTAATATTTTTCTTTACTATTGCTAATTGCTAGCAATTAGAGTAAGATGTTTTAACGATATGAGGAAGAAATAGCTGTTCAAAAACTAAGTCAATGTAGTCATCATTTAAAAAAAATACTTGGGTTCTCAAAATAGTACAGATAATTTTACCTGTGCAGATTGGTAATATGTTAAACTGCCTTTTACTAGTGTGTGTTATATGCTGTGATTCATCTTTTTGAGTCATGATTAATAACATGACCTATTTGCACATGTTTTGAGGACTGAGTAAGAATAAGTGATACACTCCAGTGGTATCATTATAATTCAAGAGTTGCTACAAAAGCGGTTCCTTGGAATAGTATTTCATGAATTGCCCACATAGTTTTCAATCAATAGCTAACCCCTAATTATTCTTTATGTTCATCCTTTAGCATGCATTCCTTAGAATAATATTTGTCATTTTTAAAAAATTCAGTTTTATTGAGATATATTCATGTACCATACAATCATCCATGCTGTACAATCATCTGTTCATAGTACCATCATATAAGTTATGCATTCATCACCCCAATCTATTTTTGAACATTTTCCTTACACCAGAAAGAATCAGAATAATAAAAAATAAAAGTAAAAAAGAACACTGAAATCATCCCCCCATCCCACCTTATTTTTCGTTCAGTCTTTTTCCTCATTTTTCTACTGGATAAAGGGAGTGTGATCCACAAGGTTTTCACAATATCACTGTCACCCCTTGTAAGCTACATTGTTATATAATCGTCTTCAAGAGTCAAGCCTACTGGGTTGGAGTTTGATAGTTTCAGGCATTTACTTCTAGCTATTCCAATACATTAAATCCTAAAAAGGGTTATCTATATAGTGTGTAAGAATGTCCACCAGAGTGAACTCTCAACTCCATTTGAAATCTCTCAGCCACTAAAACTTCATTTCGTTTCATTTTGCATCCCCCTTTTGGTCAAGAAGATGTTCTCAGTCCCACAATGCTAGGTCCAGATTCATCCCCCGGAGTCATATCCTGCATTGCCAGGGAGATTTACACCCCTGGGAGTCAGGTCCCATGTAGGGGGGTGGGCAATGAGTTTGCCTGCCGAGTTGGCTTAGCTAGAGAGAGAGTGCCACATATGAGCAACAAAGAGGTACTCAGGGGGAGACTCTTAGGCACGATTATATGCAGGTTTAGCCTCTCTTTTGCAGTAACGAACTTCATAATGGGAAGCCCCAAGATAGAAGGCTTGGCATACCAAGCCGTCAGTTCTCAATGTTTGTGAGAGCATAGGCAAAAATCCAGGTGAGGAGGTCCAACACCTCCACATTTTCCCCCAGCAAGTCAGGGGGTCCCTGCATATATATTTTTATTCTCTGCCTGAATTACTTTGGGATGTGTCGCTATTTCACTTTAACCAATATAAACCTACCATATCTCACTTTCTGTTCAAAGTTTCATGTAATTATGGTGTTTGAACAAACTGAGTGTAGGAGTTATATTGTTTAGAAAATATAGATCCTGCACCAAATAAACATCTCTTCCCTTGGTCTCACATGGAATTTGAAGTTTTCAAACACAGTTGGTTTCGAACTTTACACTTTGGCCCAGTTTGCCCTAGTCTTAAATCTGCTTCATTCATATCTCTACTTGAAGTGTGGGCTCTTTTTCATCTTCTTTTTTAATAGTTGCTGTATGTGTTAATACTGACATTCATATCTGCTGAGCTCTAGCTCTGAGTTTCAGCTGTCATACAGATACCCAACATTCCAGAGACCAATCAGGTTATACACAAAGGGATCAGCCTCTCAGAGTTTGGAGATAGCCATTACAATTCAGGAATAGATTTGACTGCTGTAAGAGCTTACAATCTAGGGACCATTACAGTAATCGTTCCCCTGATAGGCTGTGCTCTAAGATTTAATTCTGAGTTTACACATTGTAGTTAGTCCATATTGGTGAGGCATTATATGTTTGCCTTAGTTTCTGGCGCAGTTCACTCAAAATGCTTTCTACAGGATCTGTTCACCTCATTGCATTGTGTGTCTCACAGCTTCACTCCTTCTTGTAGTTGCTGAATATTCCATTTGTGCATACACCACAATTCACCATTCTGTTCCTTAGTCAGTGTATCCTTAGGCCACCTCCACCCATTGCAAATCATGAATACTGGCTCCATAAACACCAGTATGCAAATGTCCATTCATATCTCTGCTCTCGGATCTTCTAAGTACATACCCCATAATGATGTTGCAGGATCTTATGGCCCCCACATACTTAGCTTCTTGTGGAACCATCACACTGACCTCCTGAAAGCCTACCCCATTCTGCCCCTCATCAACAGTAAATAGGTACATCCCTCTCTCCATGTTTTGTCCAGCACTTTTATCCCTATTTATATTTTTTCCTACAATTTTGTAGATACATATTCACATACCATAAAATTATCCACAGTGTACAATCAGTTGTTCATGGTATCATCATATAGTTGTACATTTATCACCACAGTCGGCACTTGAACATACTGATTACTACCAAAAAAAAGTTGTGTTTTTTTTAGTGAATAATTGTCCCGGCCCACGGAACGGTCAACGGAGACTCTGATACCTGTGAGGGAGGAATGGTATGGGACAAGAGACACGAAGAATGACAGCAAGACAAGTATCCTGATCAAGCTGCAAAGCTTTATTGAAAAGGCAGGGTATATATGCCCTGGAGGGAGAGGGGGTGGCTAATAGGGACAGGTGGCGGTCTGGGATTGGTGGTAGCTGTTGCTGGGGGTCTGGGATTGGTGGTAGCTGTTGCTGGGGGTCTGGGATTGGTGGTAGCTGTTGCTGGGGTGGATGGTAGATGGGCGGCTACTTGTTTAGGCGCGAACTCTTGGCGCGAACTACTACTTCCGTAAAGAAGGCTGACGCTATTCAAGGTTATTCTTAGCTCTAGCGGCCATGTTGTGCTTCCGGCATTGCTGAAGGTGCAAGCGTCCCCAACATCTCCTCCCTTTGTTTTACAAAAGGATGGAGAGAGAAATGCTGATCAAGCATTTCGTTGGCATTAACCTGCTGGGGGAAGTAGAGGCCTCACTTCCCAAGCTGCTTGTGGCTCTGTTTTCCTGGGAAGGGGGATGTTGTGCAGAGCAACCCCTATGCAAGTGAGGCGTACTTCTCAAGGAGCTTGAAAACGGCCTTTGACTGTATTTTGGCCCTCCTTTGCAGTGCTTTGCCTCGCACCCAGCGGTACCAATCATAGCATAAGCTAGAAGCATACTTTCGAGTGATATGCTGCTCCCGTAGGAGGGGGTTGCTTACCCAGTTGGGGAGGCAACATCCTGGTTTGAATCCACACCTTGGTCAGCGAGGTGAAGCCGGTGATAATGCACTTGAATAGGCTTGCCTAGCGCAGAATCAATTTGGTCTTTGACTAGTTGAATAACCTTTTTGATTGCCCAGGGTGCGAAGGAAACTATAAGGAGTATGGTTATTAAGGGGCCTAATATAGGGAGGATGTAGGATTGCGCTGAATCCCCAGGAGGAGCTCCCTTGGGCTTGGGTTTTAGGGGTTGGCCGTTAATGTCTGCTCGAGAATGACATTCAGAAGCCCAATGGAATCCTTTTTTACAGCGGGGACAAATAGATGGTGGTAACGGGGGTCTGTTGATAGCGGGCAAAGGGGGGTTGGTTCATGGCACGGGACAATTTTTTGAAAAGTGGCCGGGTTGTTTACAGTTGTAACATGTTGGAGATTTTGGTTGCATTGTAAGGTTTTGAAGGGCGGCACCGATAGCTATCCCTAAAGTTTGAGTGGATCCAATGCTAGAACAGAGTTTTATGTAATTATTAAGATCGGTATTGCGGAAAGGGCGAATTGCTGCTTGACAGGCAGCGTTAGCGTTTTCATAGGCCAGGTGTTTAATAAAATCGCTTTCATTTTCGCTAGCCCCAAATAGGTGTTCAGCTGTGTTTTGTAAGCGGCTGAGGAAATCACTATATGGTTCATCGGGCCCCTGCTGTAATTTGGCAAGAGAGGAAGTGGCGGCGCCCTTTTGTGGAAGTTTTTTCCATGCCCTAAGCGCAGCCATTTGTACTTGTGCAAGAAGACCTGGAGGGAATTGAGCTTGCTTATTATTTTGATGATAGGGGCTTTGACCTAAAAATTTGTTTAATGTCCAGGTTTTAGAAGTAGTTTTTCGAGCATTGTGTATGGCATATTTTTTGTAATGCTCTTCATAGTCTGACTTCCATAATAGGAAATCGTGGCCGGACAGGGCGGCTTTGGCTAGGTATGACCAATCGTTAGGAATAAGTTCCTTTTCGCTGAGGTTTTCCAATAAGGCAAGCGTGAAGGGGGTGGTAGCGCCATAATCATTCGCTGCCTTCTTTAATTTTTCTAAGTGTTTTAAACTGAGTTTTTTATATTTAGCTATGGAGGTGGTACTAGCTTCTTCCTGTTCTTCTTCGCTAGAGTTACGGGCTTCTGACTTATTATCTTCCTCACTTTCACTGCTGGAGTCGCCATTTGTGGACTCGCCGCCATTTTGGGATTCAGCAGCGCCATCTTGAGATCTAGTGGATGGGGGTTGGGCTCGACTACGTGTGACTGGAAAGGCGTAGGTGTGGTGGGTGCAATGGGGACGTGATGAGGGGACGTTTTCTGGGAGTGCAAGGGCTGTAATACTTTGAGTTGCCGACCGGAGGTCAGCAAGCAAATTGGCAGCCCGCAGGCGCTCCTGATTGAAGGCCTCTTTGAAATGATCGGCGTGTAGCCGGAGATTTTCCGCGGTTTCCTCTAAAGCGTGGAACTGAGGCAGGGATGTAACTGGATAAAATTGAGGACATGGTTGAGGATTTGGCTCTGAAAGACCAGGCGCATAAGGAGGTAGCCGAAACGGAGGAAGGGGATTATCCTCTACAGAAGGTAAGTTTTCAGACTTTGTTTCAACCTTATACTGATTGGCTAGCGGACAGACCTGACTGATAGGGGTGTTTGGTCTACTTTTGATTGGGTCATCGTTTAGAGGCACATCAGACATGTTAATAATTACTGAATTGGTTTCTGAAGCGGGGCAAGAGTGCTCCCTCAGTGCTTCTTCCCCTTGTTTACAGAGTTTTTGAATATCTAGGGCCAGAGAATGGACCTTGAGGATTTCATCAATCAGGTTCCAGTAGGTAAAAGCAGTGACAGGAACCCTTTCAGGACCGAAGGTTCAGAAGTAGTCTTTTAGACAATCTCCGACCCGCCGCCAGCATTGGTGATCTATAGTACCTTCCTGAGGGAACCAGGGGCAAGTTTTTAGTAGGAAATCAAAAAAGTGTGTGAGATCTTTTTTCTTAACTCTAGTTCCTCGTGCCTTGAGCGATTCTTTGACCTGACTAATATATAATTGGTGCTGGGAAGTTGCTTGTCCCATGGTGGGGGTGGGGGCTTACCTTTTCTTCTTTCTTTTTTCTTCTTTCGCTGACACTGATCAATCGTTGAGAGGATCTATCTCGCGAGCGAGTCCCTTCACGGCGATCCTGGTCACGGTGGGTGTGAGAGGCCTCTTCTGGTGCAGCGTTCCGTCCCTCACAAGGCTCGAGCCCCACGTTGGGCGCCAGTTGTCCCGGCCCGCGGGACGATCAACTAGGACCTCGATACCTGTGAGGGAGGAATGGTATGGGACAAGAGACACGAAGAATGACAGCAAGACAAGTATCCTGATCAAGCTGCAAAGCTTTATTGAAAAGGCAGGGTATATATGCCCTGGAGGGAGAGGGGGTGGCTAATAGGGACAGGTGGCGGTCTGGGATTGGTGGTAGCTGTTGCTGGGGGTCTGGGATTGGTGGTAGCTGTTGCTGGGGGTCTGGGATTGGTGGTAGCTGTTGCTGGGGTGGATGGTAGATGGGCGGCTACTTGTTTAGGCGCGAACTCTTGGCGCGAACTACTACTTCCGTAAAGAAGGCTGACGCTATTCAAGGTTATTCTTAGCTCTAGCGGCCATGTTGTGCTTCTGGCATCGCTGAAGGTGCAAGCGTCCCAGAAGGTGCAAGCGTCCCCAACAAATAATAAAAAAGATAATAAAGAGAAAAGTAAAATGTCATACAATACAATATAAATAAAAGTAAAAAGTAAAATGTCATACAATAAGGACAGACAACACCACCACTGTCAAGAATCCCATACCCTTCCTTATATCAACCTCTCATACACACTTAGCATTGGTATATGGCCTTTGTTACATTTAATGGAAGCATATTACAATGTTACTGTTAACCATAAACTCCAGTTTGCTTTGATTATGTTTGTACCCCAATACCGTCCTTTTTTCAACATTCTGCATGATTGACATTCATTTGTTCTACCACATGTAAAAACATTTTTATGTTTGTACATTTAGTAACAGTCATTGGCCATTCCAGTTTTTGCTAAGTTATACAGTCCCAGTCTTTATCATCTATCTTTACTTCTGGTGTCATACATATTTATCGTTTTTTATAATGCAAAAGGAGTACATATTTATTGCAGAAGATATAGAGAATATGGAGAGACAAAAAGAATGAAATGAAAAATCACAAGTGTGTCCTTCTAATGAAGATCACTTTATTAACATTTTGGTAGATATCCCTTCAGTCTTTTTGACATGTAGATACATACATACATATTTTCTTTTTGCAAAAGTGGGACCATACTGTACACACTGTTCTGTAAATTGCTTTTTCCCCCAATAGTATTTTCATAAACATTTTTCTTTCAAGTATACATTTTATTAGTACTCACATTGTCTAAAGTTCTCCAGATTGTTCTATTGCCATTATCTTATATTACTAGAATGTATTATTCTTTCTTAAAGTCCCTCATGGTTCTTGGTTACAAACAACAGAAACTGACTCTGTCCAAACTACACAGAACAGGAGTTTACTGGAAACTTTGGCATCCTGAGAGCTGGACAACCAGGCTCAGAAAATGGAAAACAAATGCACATGACAATGAAGCACTGGAGTTTTCTACCTAGATATGTGCATATTTAAAAATTAGGCCTACCTGCTTGACTCTGTAGTATCTATTCTATTCTTTTAGATTAGCGCTACCATGCCAAAATGGTAAAAGCTTAACAACTCAGACCCTGATATAAATCAGAAGGACTCCAGCAGCTCAGAAACAGAGGGTTATTACATAATGAGACCAGAATACTAAAGATTCCTCAGCTTGCTGCATTTTGAGTCAGACATAAAACAGGCAGTTTTTCATTTTTCATTTATTGCTGTATATGGAGCACATGTTTTGTTATTTATTTGAAGGATGGGAAAGTTAGCTGGAAATAAGGACTGGACATCCTGAATGCAAAATGTCAGTCCATGGGAATGTGGAAAAGCAGAGGGGGTGACCCCAGGGTGCGGAGTCCCTAAGGATTTAAAGCCAGGCTATATCACAGTGAAAATCAGGTCCATTCATCCCCCTCTTCTGCACCCCCTAAACTGCCAAGTGTGAAACCATGTGTTAGTCTGACTGATATAATAGCTTGAAAGTAGGCCATGTGAAATATAGGGTGAATTCTTGGAGATAGGTGAGAAAATATGCCATTTTGAAAAGCCGTCTTCTACTGAAGTCATGGCATAATAGCATTCAGCAGCATTTAAAATGACATGGAGAAGAAACAGTGCTTCAAGAATAGAATTGCTCCCAGCTTTCTTTAGAGTTCTTAGGCGTTCTTCCTGAGAAATGTGCTCCTGGATGGTTCAGTAAAATTGGATCTCCAACAATTCTTCCAACTGGGAGAGGGAGCTCTCCTTGTAGCACTGCACTCTTGGTAAAAGCAAATGTTTGTCTTCACTTCCTCCCATCCCACACGAAGAAGAAAAGGGCTCTCAGTAATGCTTAATTCTTAAAATGGGAACTCACAGAGGAGAGTGCCCCAGTCCATGCAACATTTTTTCATCTTCTTGTTTTCTCAGAAAATAAGGACTTGAAAGCGTTGGCAATGAGGAGGGGCCAAGAAATGGGCAGTAAATGGAGAAAGAAAAGGAGGGAGCTCACATTGACTGAGAACCCACTAGTCCCTCTCACTTGGCTCGTATCTTCTTAGTTAATTCATTCAACCACTCTGTAAGTAGGTATTAGTATTTCCATTTTACAGAGGCATTCACTGAGGCCCAGCAAGGATAAGAGATTTGTCCACACCCGCAGACACTAAATGGAAGAAAGTAGATTCAAACTGTGATTTCTTCCGTTTTAAACTGTTCACAACGTAATGTTTGAGGGCAAGAAAGAGGGAAGCAGGTAAGGAAATTGCACTGATGGAGAGACAGGCGAGAAGAAACAGGATTGTTTTAGTTGATGATGACATTTGGATTTGGAGTTGATCATAATATAATGTATATTACAAAATTATATAAATTGAAACAATGTAAAAACCTAAAATGTAAATAAATGATTATTAACTGAATTTGTTTAAAAACATAGGAGCTAACCACTAATTCATACGAAAGCTATGTCTGTTGCTCACATATCCATGCTCTTTTACATTAAATCAAAAACATTTTTGTGATAATTTGTTCCAACATCTCATATGTTTCATAGTCATGTCTGTCTGTCTGTCTGTCTATCTACCTAGCTATCTATCCTTACATGTACATCTAATATATATATGTATATGTGTATATATAGGTATATCTAAATATTTATCTATGTGTATATATTTTTTGATACACACATAATCAAAAAAAGTTTTAATTCTTGGGATAGCGTTAGGTTTTTACATTATTTAAAACAATATAAAAACATTTCCTGATTACAAAATTATAGAAACATTTTCTGATTTCTCATTGCAAAAAAGTTAAAAAGTGTTATGAAAATAAAAATCACCCAAATCCCATAAACCACTGTTAACCACTATTAACATTTTGTTGTATTTCCTCATACTCTAAAATGTGTATGTACAGTAAAAAGTTCTTGTTTTAGATGTATAGATTCATAGGAAATTTCAAAAATGTTTCAGAGCTGTCCTATGTAAATTTCACTGGGTTAAGTCCAATGGTTACATCTTACACAACCACAGTACAATATCAAAAACCAGGAAACTGACACTGGTACAAGGTGTGTGTATGGTTCTATGTCATTTAATCACATATGTATATCCATGTAACCACCACCCATTTGAAATTTTATATGTATACATTTAAAAAATTGGAATCAGTCTGCATAATCTGCTTTATAATTTTTTTCCTTTTAACAATATACTGCATTGAGAACATTTTCCAATATAATTAATACTTTTCCTACAATGATAACATTTTTAATATTTCTAGGAATCTATCATGCGGACATACAACCTTACGTGTTTCTGGGATAATTTATTTAAAATAAGTAGAATTAGGCAGTCAATGGCTATGGACATTTTAAAGATATTTGCTACGTATTACTGAATTTCGCCTTGAACTGTTGTATCAATTTATACTAATGTGAGAAAAATGTATGATAATGCCCATTAGCCAGTGACTTGGCCAACACTAAGTATTAGCCGTAAAAGAAATTAATGCCTATTTGATAGGTGAAAAGTGTTAAATTTTATTATGTTTTAATGTGCATATATTTGATTCCTAGTAAGGTTGGATATTTCTTATGTTTACTGAACATTTATATATCTTTCTTATGACATATAATTATTTCTTCCTAAACTTTAGTCAAATTTTTCTACAGAGGACTTTTTTTTGTTTATATATTTGTAAGTGGCCTTTATGTGTGAAGGATATTATCCTATTGTCCTACAGGTGGTAACAATTTTTGTATGTTTGTTTAGGTTTGTTGTTTGGTTTTTGATTTTGTTTATGATGATTTTGCTGTGCAGAAGTTAAAAATTTGGGGGTTATCAAACCTATAAATCTTTCCTTTGAAGTCATTGCCATTGGAGAATCCTTTCCCATATTGAAATAATTAAGCTATATTTTCTTTTTGTTCTTTTACGGTTTCTTTTTTTATATTAAACTCTTTAGAACATATATTCTAGTGTATAGCATAAGATAAGCATCTAATTTAATTTTTTTCAAATAGCAATATCTCCCAGTAACAATTATTAAAAATAACACTGCTTTCATTAATCTGAAATGTCCTATTTATGATATACCAAAATTATATGTGTACCCCTCCAAAGATAGAATGTGGATATGAACTCATCCATCCATTCATTCATACAATATTTCGTTCTTCTTTTCACTCATTCCACAAACATTTGCTTAGTACCCACTATGTGCTTCAGATGCAGTGGTTGCAAGGATGCACAAGAGGGACAAGATTCCTGTCCTCATAGGACTTTCATTCATTTAGGGGTAGGATCAGGAAAGGAAGATGATTATGATAACAAAAAGTATGAAAATTTTATGAGAAAGAGAAAATGTGAATGCTCCTCATGACCTCACACACTCATCAAAGCCACCACCATCTCTTGCCTGAATTATTGCAATACTTTCCTAACAGGGCTTCTTGAGTCCATGCTTGCTCTCTTTAGTCTATTCTTCGCACAGCAACCAGAATTTTCTAAAACACAGGTCAGATCACTTCACTCCTCTGCTCAAAACCCTTCAGTGGCGCCTATATACGTCATCTTTGCTGCATAACAAATCTCCACAAGCCAGCTGCTTAAAATAATACACATCTGTTTTCTCACAGTTTCTGTGGATAAAGAGTTGGAGACAATTGGGATAGAGGGGCATTGTTGGGAATTGTCTATCTGCCCTCCTTAGGGTCGAAGACCATCTTAGTCTTCCTTGGTGTCTCTCTGTCTCACTCCCCACGTCACTCGGAAAAGAAAGACCTTAAAGGGCCTCCGAGGCCCTGCGTGATTGCTCCCTTAATACCTCTCTGCCCACAGCTTCCTCCACTCTCTCCTTGTCCCTCTTCTGCAGCCCAGTGACCTCTCGGACGTCCTCAAACAGACCAGACAGTCTCCGGCCTCGGGGCATCTGCTCTGGTTGTTCCCCCTACACCGAGCGCTCTTCCTGCACATGGCCTCTCAGTGAATACTTTTCTGCCTCAACTTTGTTATATATGACTTCTCAGAGTCCCTGACTGCTTCATAATGATGCCAGCCACTCCTCCCCACCCTATTCCTGCATTCCCCATCTCCCTTACCCTGCTCTCTCCTTTTTTCTTCCACAGCATGCATCCCTTCTTATTTGCTGTTGCTATAATATTTGCTGTGGTAATTCTTTATCATCTGTCTCCCCCCACTAGTAAGTTCCATGAGGGCGGGGATCTTCGTTTCCTTCATGATGTATGCCAAGCACTTAAAACAGTGCCTGATGTGGAATATGACTCCCCGGGAGGAATCTAGACCTGGCATCGTGGGATGGAGAACATCTTCTTGACCAAAAGGGGGATGTGAAAGGAAATGAAATAAGTTTCAGTGGCTGAGAGATTCCAAAAGCAGCCAAGAGGTCACTCTGGTGGGCACTCGTACGCATGATATAGATAACCCTTTTTAGGTTCTAATGAATTGGAATAACTAGCAGTAAATACCTGAAACCATCAAACTGCAACCCAGAACCCTTGAATCTTGAAGACAATTGTATAAAAATGTAGCTTATGAGGGGTGACAATGTGATTGGGAAAGCTATGTGGACCATACTCCCCTTTGTCCAGTGTATGGATAGATGAGTAGAAAAATGGGAGCAAAAAAAAAAAAAGCATCCAGTGTTCTTTTTTACTTTAATTATCTTTTTCACTATAATTCTTCTTATTATTATTTTTGTATGTGTGATAATGAAAATGTTCAAAAATTAATTTTCATGATGAACGCACAACTATATAATGGTCCTGTGAACAACTGAATGTATGCTTTGTATGACTGCATGGTATGTGAATATATCTAAAAAAAATTGAATTTAAAAAAAATTAAAGGCGAATTGGATCCAAACAACAACAACAACAGCAACAACAAAACAGTGTCTGGCACACAATAAGGCATTTAATAAATGCGTATTGAATAAATCGGTTTGAGACTACTTAATGAGGGGTAAGTAGAGGTGAGGACATTTGAACCAAGTTCTGAATGAATCGGGGCAAGATCATTTCAGGCAAATAGTTTTTAAGAAGATTTTATATTAAAGTTCTTACGAGTACCTCTCGAATATTAATTCATTTAATCCTCCCCAAAGCCCTATAATGTAGATAGTTATTATTCTCATTAAACTGAGGCATGGGGGTAAGTCACCCAAAGTCACACAGCTAGTATCTAAACCTAGGCAGGAACCAGGGAGTCTGGGGCCACAGGGACCGCTGTCTCCTGCTTTGCTGCCTTTCAAGGCGTGGCTGGTACAGAGGACCCAAGGCTGGATCAGGCTTGGGTGTTTTTTTTGGAAGGACAGCAAGAAGGGCAGAGTGGCTGGAGTTTCCTTAGGGAGGAGTAATACCACGTAAACCAAGTGCAGAGACACAGACAAAGGCAAGAACACGGAGGGCCTTACAGACTGGGGCAAAGGGCCAGCTAAAGATTGTTCTCATTGCTGAAGGCATTCCACAGCCTAGTGATGTGATCTGATTTATGTTTTAAAACAACTTCTCTGAAACCTGGGTGGAGAAGGAATTCTGTAGGTGAGGGTGAAGGAGGAGATAAATTAAAAAAAAAAAAAAATCCTCTCAAATTATTCTGTTTCCTATGGATATATATTTTTAAAAATATATATTTGTCTATAAATATCACCTCAAATCAGCTTGATCCTCTATTATATTAGCTAACTGAAAATCTTTATATGTTTTATTGTTTTTTTGCATAGTGGGCTTTAATTTCTGAAAACATTAGATGATGTGACAATAGAACTTTTGATATGACCAACAGAAAGAAATCACATGCACTGATGTCGAGCTGCAACTAGTCCGTAATAGTCTTGCTTATTTTCAAAATTCAATCTTACTTTTAAAATGGCTTTTCTAAGGCATAATTTACATACCATAAAATTCACCTGATTTAAGTGAACAATTCAATGATTTTTAGTATATTTAATTTTAGAACATTTTCATTACCCCAATAAGAAATCTCGTTCCTAGTGACAGTCACTTCCCATTCCCACCTCCACCTGGGGCAACCACCAATCTACTTTCTGTCTTTATAAATTTACCTTCTCTGGACATTTCATATAAATGGAATCATGCAGTTTATTGTCTTCTGTGTCTGGTTTCACTTAGTGTAATGTTTTTGAAGCTCATCCATAACTTAGCATGCATCACTACTTATTGCTTTGTGTTGCTGAACAGTATTTCATTGTATGGATATACTACATTTTGTTTATCCATTCATCAATTGATGGGCATTTTGATTATTTCCAGTTTTTGGCTATTACGAATAAACTACTATAGACATTCTCATACAAGTCTTTGGGTGAACATACATTTTTATTTCTGTTGGGTAGATATCTAAGAGTAGAATTGCTGAATCTTTTGGTAAATCTTTGTTTAACATTAATTTTCAAAATCTTCAACTAAAATCAGAACAAGCTACCTATGACTTATTTTGATAAATTGGTCAAATAATTGTTTTTTCATTTTTATTGAGATTGTTCAGATACCATACAATTATCCAAAGATCCAAAGTGTACAATCACTTGCCCCTGGGTACACTCATACAGCTGTGCATCCATCATACTTAATTTTTGTTCAATTTTTAGAAACTTTTCATTACTCCAGACAAGAAATAAAGTGAAAGATGAAAGAAGAAAAAAAGAAAAGGAAACTCTAATCCTCCCCTATCCCTAACCAATCCCCCTCAATTGTTGACTCGTAGTATTGATATAGTACATTTGTTACTGTTTATGAAAAAATGTTGAAATACTACTAACTGTAGTATATAGTTTGTAATAGGTATATAGTTCTTCCTTATATGCCCCTCTATTATTAACTTCTAATTGTATTGTCATACATTTGTTCTGGTTCATGGAAGCGATTTCTAGTTTTTGTACAGTTGACCATGGACATTGCCCACCATAGGATTCAGTTTTATACATTCCCATCTTTTGACCTCCAACTTTCCTTCTGGTGACATATATGACTCCGAACTTCCCCTTTACACCTCATTCACACACCATTCAGCGCTGTTAGTTCTTCTCACATCTTGCTACCAACACCCCTGTTCATTTCCAAATGGTCAAATAATTTTGATCATTTTGCTTTTAAATATAAATTGTGAAACTAGCTTTTGTTATATAATTTGAAGTTTTAACTTACTTAAGATGTGTTTGCAGTTCATTGTTTCAAATATGGGGAAATAATTTCTCTATGGTCATAGATTTTTTCTTGGCGCTTAATTTATGATTTGATTAAAAATGTCTGTAAAATGAAAATGTTCTCTAAATGATGTTTTTAGAATATGTAACACATGGAGTTATATCTATGTTTTTTTTTTTTAAATCTTCTGTGGAACAGGAGGTTTGAAATTCACAGAGTGAATATCTTTCTTTGTTATTTTAGCTGCTGACATTTAAAATTCAATTTAGCAGTGGCCTTATATTTTTAAAGTTAATGAAGTGGATTTCAGGTTCAGTTAACAGTAATTTAAGATGACAATCATTAGTGAAGCTAATTATTAAATGAAAAGCTTACTGGAACCCTCAAGCTCATGATGAAATAAAATCTTAAGTCCAAGTGCTGTGCAAAGTCTGTGAGCTGGGTGATGTGTAGCTCTTCTAACAAAGCAGCGCAGTAACAAGATTGACAGATTACAGTCTCATGAACCATATTATTTCCAGCAGGCTTAAGTGTAATATTTAGTTCATTTCTAGTCATGATTTTATTTGGCCAAGTCACATAACATATAAAGCATTTCATTTCATGGCCTCTCAAGCAATGTTTCTAAAAATATATATATCTATTATGTTTATCTCAAATTCATGACAGATATATCAATTGCCATGCTTATTATAATAACAATAAAAAGAGGAGTGATGCTACTATGAACATCCTTGTACATTTATTTTGGTAAGCCAGTTCATACATTTCTTTTGGGTGTATACCTGGAGCACAATTGCTGGATCATAAGTAATGCTGTGTTCAACTTTGATACATAAAGCCAAACAGATTCTCAAAGTGGTTGAATCTCTTAACACTCCCAACAACAGTGTTTGAGTGTGTCTGTTGCTCTACCTAATTTTACTAGGTAGGACTGGCAGCAACCCATGCCCATGAACAATAAAATGGATGAATAAGTAATGGTGTATATACACTGTGGGAAACTATACAGCAATGAGAATGAAGTATAAGTTCAGTTAACAGTGTAGTTGAATCTGGAAGACATAATGTTAAATGAATAAAGTGAGATGCAAAGTAAAACATACTGTCTGATTCCATTTTTTATAAATTTTAAAAAAGATGAAATCAAAGGATGTTGTTAGAAGTCCGAATAGTGGTTAACCTTGGGGAGTGAGTAAAGGGCTCTAGTGATTTGAAAGGAGATAGAGGGGAGTTTCTGGGTGCTGGACCTGGGTGGTTGTTTCATGGATTTCTTCAGTTTGTGATACTTCTTCGGTTGTACTCTTATGATCTACACACTTTTGGGTAGCATGCTAGAGTTCAATAAAAAGTGAAAGACTGATAGGTATTCAACTTATAAAAACGTCCCTTGATTTTCTTTTTATTTTAATTGTAACATTGCTTTGAATTTAAAAGGAATCATTAAAGTGAATTCATTAAAAAAAAGCTCTCACACCAATGAAATTCCTTGATATATGCTTTGAATTTCCTACCCTAATATTCTTTTGCTTTTTGTTTTCATGAATTTTTAAAAAGCTGCTTTTGTATTCTTGTTCCTTTATCACAGTATTAAAATAATGCTAGTTTTAAAATACATTTTAATTTCTGACAATAATGTTACTCTTATCATTCTTTTTTTTCCCAAGGCAATTTTAACCCTTTCCTCATATAATTATTTGTAAACTCGCCCACCCCCCACCAAAAAAAACACAAAAAACCCTAGGATTTTGATTTGAATTGCTTTAATTTTATAAATTAATTCAAGGGACACTGATTTCTGTATAGATTGAGTTTTTTTCATAGATATACATCTCCCCATTTATTCTGTATTTTCTCATGTCGTTCAGTAATTTGTAATTTTGTGTCTTTTTAAAAATCAATTATAATTACAAAATTAATATATGAATACCTGCTTGTTGTTAAAAAATTAAGAGACTATATATAAGGCTATAATCCTAAATTCAGATGAACCTTTCCTGCTCCATAGGGCTACCCACAGTTAGAAATTTTGGGTCTACCCCTCCAAAATTTTCTATTCATCTCTGCATGTGTAATGTACCCAGAGTAGACATATGGAATCACATTGTGATTTTTTTGTTTATATGAATAAGATCATACAGTACACATTTTTTGCATGTGTTTTGCTTTTTATCTCCCAAAAATTTGGCTTAGAGATGTTTCATGCTAAGACATTAGAGTTACTTCATTCTTTAAATTGCTGACTGGTATTCCACAGAATGGGTACACTATCGTTAGTTGTCCATTGTATTGATGGACATGTAGTGTGCCTCAAATTTTTGTTATTATAAACAATGTGAGCACACATCCTTATATACATTTCCTTGTACACACGTGCAAACTTTTTCTTAAAGTAGATTATGATAAGTGGAATTGGTCAAAGGATATACACATATTAAATTTTGATAGAAACTTCCTAATTTTTCTCTACATATGTCTTTACCAATTGGCATGCCCACTAAGAATGTGTAAAAATATCCATTTCCACCCCCTCATTAACACTTCATATATTAAGTAATGAATAATTACTGCTTTCATGGGAGTTTACAACTGAATGCTATCAAGTATACGAATATCTGTAATAGATGGCGATAAAAATCATTCTGTGTTTTCATGAATTTTTAAAAAGCTGCTTTTGTATTCTTGTTCCTTCATCACAGTATTAAATAATGCTAGTTTTAAAATACATTTTAATTTCTGTACATTTTAATTACTTGCAGAAGTAATAACTTGTGCCTGGCAATGAGGAGGGGTGTTACCTTATGCTTTCTCCCAGGAGCCTGGATGAATTATTCCCAGCCAATAGGACAGGCTCAGAAACCCAATTTGTTAGCTCACTGAGTAGTACTGCTTTTCAGGAATAGACTCACAAAAACTAAACTCATGGAGCCTGAAGTAGAAAACCAAATTATCAATTCATAGGGAGATTAGAAGAGGCAAAGGGTCCAAACTTGCCCTCCAACTGTCACCTTCTGCCATGGATACACCACAAAGAAAGCCAAATTATCCTTTGAATGCCACTTAATTCTGTTTTTTGAGAAAATATATCCACATGTCAGTCCATATGGTATGTAGTTTCTGTGAAGCCTCTCAACAGGGAACACCAGCTTATTGTAATCTTGCTCAATGAGGACAGCATGTGAAAGAGAAAAGAGTTCAGTTCCTGGAATCACCGCTCCACCATATGGGATATACCTACCCATGGGTCAGACAGGATATTTCCTGGCACTGACATCCTCATCTATGGATGCTACTGGGACTGGTCCAGGCAATATTTGCCTCTAGCATTCCCTTGTTCTGGGCTCCCAATGATGGCCAACCCTCCATCTGATGGGCACATTCTTTTCTGCTGCAATCAAGTATTATTCTCTAGGAGCAGTCAATGTTGTTTAATTACAATAAAGAAAATCAATAACTACAGTACTAATATTTGTTTAGGGCTTATGATATGCCAGGCAGTTCCAATTGCATAAATGCATTGACTAATGTAATCCTTGTTAAAATGCTGTTCTTTATCTTCATTTTTGTCCATTATATGTTGGTTTGATAGTTTATCTGAGGGAGCAAACTCATTTATTATATTTACAAGTCCTTGGAGTGACTCTCAATGTAGCTGCAACATTTGGAAATGCAATTCTGAGTAGGAAGAGATTCTTTATGATTAAATCAATAAGATAAGCTTCTTATGAAGGAAGAGAATGGGCTTTAAAGCATGGGTAAAATTTCTATTGGTAGAAATAGGAAATTCCATGCTTTAAAAAATAAACAAAAGTCTTCCTGCTTAAAAGGTTAGGTTTCACTTAACTGAAAATTTTGCTTATGTGAAATATCTCATTTCCCAATAATGCCTGATAAAAGGAGGTCTTATTCTATGAAGAATCTGCTGTTGAATGGGAGCAAAGAGAATATGGGTATTTTCCAGTAAAATTTTTATTGTTTGATTAAATGGACATAAAGCAAAACTGTCATTGGCTCTGCAAGCCTTTTCTTTCTAAATGTATTTTTCACAAAATTGTGCAATTTATATCTTAATGAAAACAAGGCTCAAGAGATGCTCTTGCTTAAAATCCAGGAGAGGAAATTGGAATGCATTGCCTTTGATTGCAGCATTTGTTATTTTAGAGGTAAAAAAGCATAGTGGTCTTATAAATTGTGAGTCTGACCTACTTTACAGAGCTAGCAAATTTCCCTGGGAACCTGATCAATAATACAGTGTGAAAAGAGAATTTTGCTAATAGCCTTTCCTTGGAAAAAGCTAGGCGACAGTCAAGAAAACAATTTGCTCAATTTCATCTGCTCTCTTGGTATTCCCAAAGGTAAAATTGCTCCCTAATTCCTAGTCATAAAATTACTTTTTTAAAAAAATAGTAATGTTGATATCCATTGCACTTTTAATATAAATGTTACACATAGTGTTCTGGGTAATTACTGTATCAGGCTAGTGTGCCTGACACCACTTCTCCCAACTTCTATTATAGTACTCTGACAAGAATCACAGAAAGGACACAAACTGGCAACAGAGGAGAAAACTAAAAGGGAAGACAGCAAGTCAAATTTTGGATGAAACTTCCAGTAAGTATCATAAATGGAGTTGGATTAAGAATCATATTTTTGAACTACATACCACCTGCCCACACTTTGAATCAGAACTGTATAAAGATGCTGAAAGATGACAGGAAGAGATCTTAATCAACCCTTATTTAAAGGTAGCCATCCTCTAAATCAGTTTCTCAACTTGGCATTTTGACATTTGGGGCCAGATAATTCTTTGTTGTTGGGGGTTGTCTCCTGTGCATTGTGGAATGTTTAGCAGCACCCCTGACCTCTATATACTAGATGCCAGTAGCAGTCTCCACTGTCACCCCCCATTGTGACAACCAAAAATTATTGAGAGCCACTGCTCTAAATGAGTAGATTAGCCCAAGCCTGGAGCCTCCCTTCTGTCCCAGCTCTCTTTTGTCACCATGGGAGCCTCTCTTTTCAAATATACCAGTTTTTATAACAGGAAGTCAAGGCAAACAAATTGCAGTTCCCTGAAGCCTGGAATACTACATCTCTAGAAAAATTTAAGAAGGGTTACTGAGACTCAAAATCATCTATGGTGCTAGAAGTTAGAGTAGTGGTTATATTTGAGGGAGAGGGTAGTAAAAGAGAGGGGGCACAAGGGACAATTCTCCAGTGATAGAAATATTCTATCCATTGATCTAGGAAGTGAGTACACATATGACAAAATTCATTAAGCTGGTCAGTTAAGTTGACTGAACTTTTTTGTTTTTAAGTTATACCTCAATTAACAATCAAAACAAATGGCTGGGTTAAAAGAATGAAAACCCAATATACACATTAAAAGGAAAAGGGCAAAGGACTATTTCTTTCAAGATGATAGGAGAACATATCTTTGAAAATTAAGCACATCTTAGAATATATTTGCTTGTATCGAAGAGCTCAGTTTGGGAAATCCAATAGATTCTCATGTAGTCCATGCCTACTGCCCTCTATATAATTGCTATGAAGCAAAGGAAAAAGCGGCATTAAAAGTTGGGGCTGTTATTCAACATAGGGCCAGAATGTTGGAGAAATTTCAGCAACCTACAAGGATAATGGATCTGCTTCTAACATGCAGTAGATGGCCCATCCAAGCTGTGCCAACAGAAAGAGACTCCATATGCCCAGCAGAAAGTCTGGAAGGAGGAGTTCCATCCCAACCCTCATCTGCCTCCTTGAATGCAAGGATTTTACAAACCAGTGTTCAAGGCAGCTTTTCTTCTACTGTACAGGTACTGCTTTCTAAGGCAGAGAGTTTTTTCTTCCCTGTTCCCCTAGTGGAATCAATGCTTCTAAATCAAGAGAGCAATATCCTAGAAAATACTGGGGCTGGGGTACAGTGCAAGGGGCCAGCAATAGCTCATTGTTTAGGAGACTACAGCCTGCAAAAATAAAGCATTGTATACAGAGTATTATCGGTGAGCAGAAAGCGTGTGCTGACTCAGACTTGACATGTGTATAGAGTAGTCAGAATTCCAGTGTGTCAATGTGTGTAATAGTGCCAGATTTGGTACCCCAAATAACATACTCTCTACGTAAAAATGGCATGCCCACTACAGTCCATTGGAATTTCTTTAGCTTCCATCTCTAACCAGGTTGCCACCTCTAATGCTCCCCTTTATAGAAAGCTGGAGACCACTACTGCTGTCTAAGGCATCAGTATTCTGACAGTAGTCAGTGCATCTGTACTAGTCCATGTGGCCAGGCAGAACCATGCTTTGGATATGATCATTCTGTCTAGAGTGACCAGTGTGTTTGAAATGGTTAGTGTCTTTGGTAGTGATTAATGGGTTAGACCTTCAACATGTTCACAGTGGTCAGTTTGTCCAGGCCAATGGGATCTGTGCTGTTTGTCTACATTTCTGCAGCACCTCCTCTTGGCCTGGGTGAAATCTAGCATTTTTAGGAAGCAAAGTAGTCTGAGGGCATAAATGGCTGGGGTGTAGGTATGGGCATGGAACTTTAGTATGTCATTCTGGGACATGGGATCCCACTGTCCAGCAATGTTCCCCTGAATTGGCTGTTCAGCCTCTTAAACAGCTACTTCATCTTCCAAAGAAGGGAGAATGGCCTTTACCATGCTCCACCCTAGTTCCAGCCTCTCCTCACCAGGAATATCCAGCAGGAATTAGCCTGATTGGTTTCACCTGGCCCAAACCCCATACCTGGGCAGCAGGATTCCCCTCTGCTAGCTCTCTCCCAGGCTCACTGTCACTCCGCACTGCCAGGAACTGAGGGACCCCTCACAGATGGCTTCAACAAACCTACTTCCCACATCCTGGCTTTGTGCAGTAAAAGCAGTATTTACAGACTGATTCATTTATTAGTTCATGAGTTCATTCAGCAAACATTTATCAAGCATCACTGTGTTCTAGACATTATTTTATGGTTGAGGGCTTGGAGCTTATTTCCTAGTGGTGAAAACAGACGAAGTGAATAAACAATTAAACAAGTATACACTAGATAGTCATAAATGCAATGATGTAAATAAAACCAGGACAAGTTAAATTGACCGGGTAGGGGTAGTGTGGTTGCTTCAGAGGGATCATCAGAGGAGGTGTAGTTGTTTGCTTAGGCAATTAATGCCCGAGACCTAGGAAAGTCTTCAGATGGCGGCACGGATGCTACGTGAAGTGGATACTTGATGGCCTTCTTCCTTCTAAACAAACAGCTTCCCAATTACCCACACGTCATACCAGGCATGACTTGAGAGACCCAGCCTCTGCTCCGCGCCCTGATTATTATCACCTGGACATAATAACGCCACACCCCCACCCTTTCTAGTGATTGGTCTAAGCATCGGGGCCTAAGCCAATCAGCATATAGCACTGTCCTGGCAACAGAAATTGGCTCAGGAGTGGGCATATGACCCAGTTTGAGCCAATGAGATGAGCAGGGGAGTTTTCTGGACGTCTGGGAAGTTTTCTGCACTCAAAAAGAGGAGGTGTTCTGTCTTTCTTACTTGATGTGAACAAGGATGCAATATGCTCCTTTGTTTCTGGCATTCGGCCTGTGGCCCCTGAGTGAATCCTCCCGAAACTCTGTGGATAGCTGAGTGTAGAGAAGGAAATCATCTGGTTCTTGAGTAAATCAGTGAACCCCTAGATCAATCAACCTTGAAACCTGCTTTTCTCTACTCACCATTCCCTCAGGGCTTAACTTCTTACAGCCCCATCAGCAACCCTCTGCCTCTGGCGGCAGGCGCATACCCAGCTCATGCTGGGAGCAGACCTCCGGAGCCTCCAGGAGCCCCCAGGGCAGCCCTCAACCAGTGACTGATGGGAGCTGATGGGTAAATACACTGGCTTTCTTGCCCTCTGAGACAACTCTGAGCATCCTGTGTGAAAAAGAAGCCCTCTCCAAGCATAGAATATTTACATTGAGCTGTGACAGACAAAAAGAGGCCATTCGTGAGAACAGTGTTCACAGCTGAGGCAACAGGTCGGCAAAGACCCTAACGTGGAATTTGTTTTGGCGTGTTCCAGAATCAGAAGAAAGGAGGGCAAATACGGCTGGGGTCCCCGGATCAGGGAGTCTGGGTAAGTCCTCCCCCTCAGCTTGCCTGCCAGATTCGTGTTAGCACATTATTTAACCCTTCTGAGTCTCAGGTTCCTTGTCTTTAAATGGGTTTAATAATAGCACCCACATGACAGGGTCATAATGAGAATCAAATGAGCTCATGAATGTGCAGCATTTATCACAGTCCCTGGCCCAGAGTAGCTATTTTGCTATCTAGATTACTTTTGTTTGCCTAATTCCAATTTGCCATGGATTTTATGTCTTTTAAAGGTCATTTTCAGAATGAGCAGATTAAAAGCACACCCAGTTGAACCTTTGGATAATGGAGTGCAAACTACCCTTGCTAAACCCTGAGGAACAATAACTAAGCATTTTATGTAGAGAGATTATCTGGATCCATTCAGAGCTCTAGCTGCCCCCAGAGTTTATCTCCTTGCCAGAAAACCTGGAAGCATGTCTTAAAAGCTTCCAAAATGTAAGAGAAGTGTAGCTTCTGAGCAAACACACATCACCTCTCCTATAGCAGTGTCTGCTGGAAACTATCAAAAGATAATCTGTCAAAATCCATAAAAATTGTGGCCTACAGTAATCACGATGACCAATTTGTCCATCAAATAGGATTTAAAAAACTATTGAGGAAAAACTGGAAGTGCTAATACGGAAGTGTTACACACGTAATTACCGGATGGACCTTGGGACATGTGTTGTGGGCTGCTTTGAAAGCCTGCCTTTTGACCATGCACACTAAAGGGATATTATTACTCAGGAAAAATCCTGAAGTAACCCTATGTCAGGGGCCATATTTAATCCATGTTCAGCTTCCAAGGAAGCTACCGTAAAATTGCGTATAATAATAGATGACCATGTGCAGTGATTCCAGAGCTTAATTGCAGGAGAGAAAAACTCCCCCTGGAATACTTTTAGTGGTGTGCTATCATGAGTCTACAGAGAAAGTTCTTGGAATTAATGTGTATTTGCTTACAAAACAAAGACAAAATAAAATGTGTTTGCAGTCACCTATTGGCAGTGAGATTTCCTTTATTGCTCACAGTCAGAGAAGTCTAATAAAATAATAGAAATGGCTAAGTATAATTTATCTAGGAAAAGTAATATTTTTCTGACCTCTAGTAAGCTGTTAAAGTAATCAAGCATCTCCACATTTAGTCAAAGCTATTTAGTGGCAATTTCTGTCTACTATCATAAACTAATTTTCTATAATTATGTGCTATTAAAAATGAAATGAAGTGATGGAGAAGGATTTAACTCCTAGCTCTGCCACTTATTCTTTCTTTGATCTAATTAATAATAGTAATAATGATGGTTAATATTTATGACAGCTTACCAGGTCCCAAGCATGATGCTAAGCACTTAACTTATATCCATCTCATTTAATAGTTGTGAAAAGCAATTGAGGGGGAATGTATTATTTTTATTATATTCTTTTGTAGTTGAGGCTTAGAGGCTTAAAAAGATTAAAACACTTGTTCAAGGTTACACTCTTAGTAGAAGACTTGGTTGCAGTTCAAAACTGGGCTTCCTGGCCTGGCAGACCATATATGCATTGTGTATTCTGCCTCCTCTTGAGTCTAATTTCCTCATCTATAATTGTCATCCTTTCCTAGGTAATCAGGTAGTCCAGGGCTCTGCTCTGACTGAGTTTCCAGGTTTGGCATGGGAGCAAGCAGAGCTGGCCTACAGCTGAGGGATGTGGAGGGGCCTCGGATCAGAGGAGGGCAGGCAGCAAGCAAGGGGAGGCTAAAATGCCCCATCCAAGGAGCTGGCAGGGAGTAAGAATAGGATCCAAAGAATTGGAAGCAGAGAGCTTGCAAGACTGAACAAGTTTGGGAGGTAGATTGAAAGAGTCTGGGGGACTCAAGTAATTGGGAATTTATTAGAGGATGCTCAGGGCAAAGGATGTCTGTGGGGCGGAGTAACAAATGGTGCTGAGCATATTCCTACCATTAATGAAACAGAGGTAATAGCCATACTGTCTTCCATGGAGTTGGTAAGAAGCAAGTGAAATAGCATATGTACAAAGCTCTTTGCAAACTCCTAAAGTGTGAGTTACTGTTGCAAAGGGTTGTCTGTGTTTTGCAGAGGGCTGGGCTATGGATTTCTGACCTAAGACACCTCAGTTGGGTTTAGGACTAGGTGGAAGGTAACATCGCTTTGGCAAAGAAAGAGAAAGACAACTTTCCAGCTTTGTCACTTGTTCCGAGGGGAGAATATTCTTGTGCACCAAGAACCAACTCCATTGCAATACAGTGCTCTAATATGCTTTCTAGAATGGTAGGTATGTTAAGCTGATTGGAATACAAGTTTTAAAATATAGATGGCAGATTTTGTTTTGTAGTTGCAGATCAGCATCAGTTAGTGGCAAAGAGAATCTCCAGGGTTTTTAAATGCTGTTGCTATCATAAGTGGAAACACAGCACAACAGGGGGAGCTTCACTGGGATGCAGACGCAGTGGAGGAGACCTTGGGAGACCCCATTAACACCCCCAATCTGTGGAATACAGGCTGGAGCAGTACAGATTGTGTCATGGGGTCATATAGAACACACTATTGGATTTCTCTTCCACTTCTGCAGCCCAGAGAGCTGAAATTAGCAGCACCGGGAGGCAGCTGGTTTCACACAGCAGCTACAGGGAAGGCATCCAGCAGAGTGGAAAGGCTTGTGCCCGATTCCACTGGCAGCAGGACCAAGAAGGGGGCAGGCAGAGGCACAGCTGTTACCTGGCATGGAGGCCTGGAAAATAACAAGCCAGAAGCAGAAAGCTGGAGGCTTTGCAGTTTCATCAACACTGGGAAGAAGCTGTGCAAAGACATTTCTCTGCTGGGAATGCCCTTGGCTCCCACTGCATAACGTTTTCTTCAGGCTGAATGGGAAATATACATTTACACCAACCAGTCTTCTGGATCATAACCTGAGTGGAAGATCCCAAGGACAATCAGGAGAAATAGGTGAACCCAGCCTTTCTGATTGCAGAAGAAACTCTAAGACAGAGTAAGCCTTACCTTACTCTAGGATAAATAAGTAAGGGAAAAACAGAGTAGCTATTGAAAAGACCTTGAAGCAGAAAAATGGAGAACACCCTTTTCAGGATATAGAGAGAGGACAAGAGTTAAAAATAGTGACAAAAAGGCAGCTGAGGAGCAGAGGGTAGTGATTAAACAGAGATAATTGAGGTTTCTAAAAAAGAGACCAGAGCAAAAGGATGGGTGTAACATTCAAATATATAATAGAATAAAACTTGCCTGAGCTGAGGGCTCTATAGAAATGGCTAATGCAACACTCATCTATATTAATGAAAAAAATTTGCACGTATCCTGATGATATTTCTAAATTACAAATACTTCCAAAGCATCCAGGGAGAAAATTAGGTGGCCTGCAAAGGGGAAAATCATACTTCTCTATAATAAAGTTTAAAAGAGTATAGGTTATAGGGATAGGTGAGGCAAAGATTGATATAAGACTTTTATTTCAGCAAAATTATAATATATATGTGTGTGTGTATCACATTCCATTTCTGAAAGAGTAAGTGTGGGAGGCATGTTCTTAAACTCCCATTCTATATAATTCTATATAAATAGACTATCTTGAAGATGTTATTTTTAGTTAAGGTCTGGCCACCTGCAGCTGAGTAATCCTGGTTTCTGGAGGCCTTATAAAGAAAAGAATCCAGAGGCCAGGGTCAGAGAAGGCCAGACATCAGCAGGAACCTGGAAGGGAGAAGAGAGGACGTTGCCATGTGACAGGATAGCTGGAAAACCCAGGGATTGTCTGCAGCCAACACCAGAACGCTACAGTTTTCGGCCACCATAACCTTGATGATGCTTTGATTTTGGACTTTCGGCCTCTGGAACTGTGAGTCAATAAATTCCTGTTGTTTAAGCCAACCCATAAAGAACATGGCTCCCACACTTACCCTTTCAGAATTGGAATGTGATACACACACACACATAATTTTGCTGAAATAAAAACTAAGACAGTAAGCAAAGTAGGTATCACAGACAGTTCTCTGAAAAAAGTAGCACAAAAGTGAACCCTAGCTGACCTGAAGATAGGGAACTCAGTGATGGGAAAATTACAGACAAGTGAGCTTGCATAAAGCACAAGTTATATACAAATTAAATTTAAATAATTATTGCAAATATGGTTTTATACCAAATGAAAATGTTAGAAACAAATTTGGAAGAAACATATCTAGCAATAAATTTGATAGTATGTTATGTAGATTTGTCTAAAGTACTTGGCACATGGTATATGCCTTATATGTGCTGAATGAATATAGGATCCTCCCCATTCATATAAAAATAAATTTGAGAATGGGGATGGCCAGTACTTAGAGGAAGCTGAATCATTTCCTCCTTCCTCTGGGAAAAGCAGAAAATGAAAGAGGGTAAAGTGAAATTTTGTCTTCCCTTTATGCCTAAGAAACAAAAAGCTTTGTTATTGCAAAGTGGATGTCAAGTTCATTATTTCCAAGTAATTATTATTATAAGCTCAAAGAGGTGTGTGCACTGAGCAAATAAATTTTGGTTCATACTAATTTAGGAAGTGATGGACACTTGGAAGGCAGACAGGTATATTTCACCAAGTAACAGTACCCCATGTCAATGGGCCTGCATTAGTCAGGGTTCTGTAGAAACAGAACAAACAGGACGTGTGTGTGTGTGTGTGTGTGTGTGTGTATTCTTTTAAGGAATTGGCTTACATGATTGTGGCAACTGGCAAGTTTGAATTCTCTAGATAAGGCTGGCAATTCTGGTAAGAGGTTATGTTGAAGTCTTGAGTCTGAAATCCACTGGTGAGTCTAGCAGGCTGGAAACTCAAACAAGAGTAGAGGGTGTAGTCTTGAGGCAAAATTTCTTCTCTTTCTTGAAACCTCAGTTCTTTGCTCTTATGGCCTCCATCACATTAAGAGGGAATCTCCTTGCTTAAAGTCACCTGATTGCAGATGCTAGTTACATCTGCCAAATACCACCACAGCAACATCTAGGCCAGTGTTTGACCAAATAACCCCATAATCTAGTCAAGTTGACCCACAAAACTGACCATTATAGTACCTAAAGAAACAATGTGTCCTTCCTAGTTTCTAAACATAACACCATGAAATGTAGTTAAATCATACCACGTTCTCCCCGTCCTCCATATTAGTGTGATTTCTTTCTTAATTTTTTTTTTTTTTTTTTTTTTTTACTTTATTCTCCTGGACTTACATGATGCATTGAAGTGAGTTAGGTTTATTTATAGAGCATTTGGTGCAAATTGATTCATAACCATGATTCTTTTAAAATGAGTGCTCTAAAAATGAGCCACAGTGTTGGCTTTATCTAAAGTTCACTGCTGAGCAAGGCTGTTTCCCCATAGAGAAACAAGGTCAGCTTTGTGATTGCAGGGACTTAGTTGAAGAGTAGATAGTGGTTTTGTGTCTGATTCTAGCCACTCTAGAGTGATTGGAAAACTAGCAGGCCTGTCAGCAAGGACACCTTGAATTGTTTATCCCAGAAGCTCTTAAATGAATGAGATTTGTTCTACATTGGGAATTAAGACCAAGACTGATCCAGGATGTTCTAGGCAGAGGTTTTTATGACTTGCCTGACTCCAGAATCAGTTTATCACAAATCCTGGTGGTTGTAGGATTTTTACCCTTGGCCTTAATCATTCACATATATTGGATCATATTTTAGAAAATACATGGTGGTTGCCTGATTTGGGGGTGAGGTCTAAAGAAAGTCTATATTTTCTCATGGGAAATAAGTTTCAGGAAGTATTAAGGGTGTGTTTTACCCCCTGCTAAATTTGACCTTTACTCAGAATAAATGTGGCAGAAGCTTGGGGATTTCCTGGGAGTTTCTTTGCCCTGCTCTGGATGTGTCAGAGGCGCACAGCCCTGTTCTTTGTCCTCTATTGTTTATTGTATCCAGAGAACGTTTAATTTTCTGTTTGAGGAAGGCTAAAAGTGGATTATTTTTGCCTGTGGATTACCAACTTTGTGAATTATCAGTGGGAAATTTTAGACTATCTTTCCCGAATGTAAATATGTGCTAGGAAATGCAAACTCATTTCAGTACTAGTACAAAATCAATAGAACTATGAATTTGCTGCAAAAAATTATATAATGCGTTTCAAAACCAAATAAAAATATTATTATATTATCCATTTCTTTATTGTTAGTACCTTTATTAAATGAAAAATTTTGACTTAACTGTCTTACTATTGTTTCATATGTTAAATAAGAACAAAGGCATACTTTAGAAAGATTTTAAATGACAGGTTCATATGTGTACTTTTCTCAAGTTAATATCCTGTTGTATTTTAGAATATTCTCATCAGCATATAGGTATACATATAAAATAAACATATATCCTGTGAAATATCATTTGGTTTGGTTCTATTTCATTAGTATCCAGAGGGACTTAATTTAATCATTCATTTCAGGTCCTATTGCCAGTAAGCAGATCATGCAATTGGAGGGCTGCTGAAAAGAACAGTAGTTTAGGCCAGTGGTTTTCAAACTGTACTTATTGATTGATTTGTTTATTTGTTAATTTGTTCTTCCTTTTGTCCTTTCATTCTTTCAGTGGCAGGGAGAAAAGGAATATATTAAAATTACATATATACATTTATATGTACATATAATACATATAACATACATATATACACATATGTAGAATACATACATATATACACATATAGAATCTTCGAAGGGAGATTGAAATTGCAAGCTCATTTTGGGGGCTTGTCAGGGTGCTTGGTGGTAGAGTGGGACTGAGTGTAAAGGTAGATTTACATTGGAAAGCTAAGATTTCAGTGCAAAGGAGTAATTTCAGTGGTGTTACAGGAGGGATGAGAAAGCCTTGGAGTGGCTTTCCAGGTACAGGAGGTACTGAGGGTTTGAGGACTGGAGAAAGATTTTAGGAAGTGTTGCTGTGGGACTGTGTGAGAGCCCCTTGGGATTTTTGTAGAGAAGCTATTGGGATTGGAATTTCTCTAGTTATTTTTTATTGCTGAGCAATGTTTCCTTGAATATAGAGCCTGCAAACCTGCACAGAAACTGAATGTGGTGCTAGAGACTGTGGATATTACGGTGGGCACCACAGACATGGTCTCCACTCTCATGAAACTTACATACTAGTAGAGGAGCTGATATTAATCAAATAACCGCCAAAGTATTCATTCATTCATTCATTCATTCATTCAACAACTATGTTTTGAGTACCTCCAATGTGCCAGACCCTGTTTTAGGTTCTTGGGATTCTAATACAGCAGTAAAACCAATAAATAATATTATTCTTGCCACTGATGCCTTTATATTGTGCCGACCTATCTAAGCTGGGACTGCATTTCCCAGAATTTCCTGCCCTGTAAAATTCTGGGCTGATGTTGGCTAGAAGATAAATTTGCATAAGATCAGGAGGCAGAAGCAGAGGACAGCCTTCAGTCTCTAAAGGTCAGTGTGTGGTGCCAGGCAGTGCTGCAGCACGTGCTTGCTGATTGGAGCTGATCCACTGGACTACCTTCCTGCCTGCGATGGCAGGGCCAGGCCCACAGCTCCTTCAGGTCCTGCTGGATCTCCTCCTGCTTCTTGGAGGCCTAGGCGCAGTGCGGGTGCAGTGCGGGTGCAGTGCGGGTGTGGGTGCAACTCGTGGCAAAGTGCACCAGCTTTCCCTGCAGATTACCCACAGCACTGAAGTTGGAGTCAGCGAGAGACAGATGTAGGCTCCAGTTTGTCCTTAGTGGTTCCTGTTGTCCTTGTGAGTTCTGGTGTATCTGTGTTTTCATCCACATCCAAGTTTCCTTTCTGACTGCTGGAGTGGTTGACTTATGGCTACTCTGGGGTTCACACGAGATGCAGAGACAACAGCCTGCACATCCTGCCCCACCTGCTCTCACAATTGCATAATGACTAATCCCTGTGATTAATCCTTTATTCTCTATCTTGCTTAATGGATCTGCTTCTCTGATTGACCCCTAACAGATACACTACCCTCATGGAGCTTACATTCCAGACAGACAGGAAACAACTTAAAAAATAAGTAAATTGTAAAGTTTGTTTAAAAGATGAATGGTTTGTTTAAAAGTTTGTTTAAAAGATGTAAAGTTTGTTTAAAAAAGAAAATCAGACTGCAAGCTGGGTCCAGAGTGCCAAAGGGGTGGGGTGGGGAGGCAGGTTGCTGTATTAATTAGGGCAGTCATCATGGAACTTATTGAGAAGGTAAGATTTTAACAAAGACTTAACTGAGGCAAGGGAGTTAGCTAAGGGAAAAGCATCTGGTGCAGAAGGCAGGAGAGTGCCTGGAATGTTCAGGGAGGCCAGTGTGACAGGGAAGAAGAGAGCAAGGAGGAGAGCAGGAAGGTATCGGGCTGGAGCTATAATAGGGTGTCTGATTTGTAGAGCAGGGTCTGCAAACTAAAGATTTCATGCCAAATCCAGCTGCCTGCTTTCACAAATAAAATCTTATTGGAGCACAGCCAGGCTTGTTTATTTACAGATTTCAGGGGGCACGTATAGAAACAGAGAGACTTTGAGGAAGCTATTGCTGCAATTCCTGCAAGAGATGATGATGGCTTGGACCACACTGGCAGCAGTGGAGGGGGTGAGAAGTAGTTGGATTCTTAATATCATTTGAAGATTGAGCCAATCTGAGAGATTGTATTTGGGGTGTGAGAAAAATAAAGGAGTCAACAAATTTATAATTACAGAATGTTTTAAGTGCTGATATAAAAAAGATTCTGTTGAGGTGCCTAAGGGATCAATGGGGGGTTAGAGGAGGTGCCAACTCCCCCACCCAACTGGAGTAGCTTTGCTTTATCTGTTTCTCTCTTGGGCTTTCTACTAATACAGCTGCACGTTGGAATCACCTGGGCAACTTTGAAAAAATACTGATGCCTTGGTCCCACCCCCAAAGTTCTTATTTAGTTTATTTGGGTTGTGACCTGGTCATTAGAATTCGTAAAAGCTCCCCAGGTGATTCTTCCATGTGGCCAAGGTTGAGAACCACTAAGCTAACATTTTCTTTGAACATACTTCCCATGGCTTAAAACAATTGACACCCAGAAAGGTGGATTTGTCTTTTAATTTTTTTTTTTCTGTCTTTGTAGCACCCAGCCCCTTCTTAATGCCTTCCTAATTTCAGAGATTTCCCCTTTCCTTTGTTCATAGCCTTGGTGGTAGTGGCATCTGCTCTCTCCTCCACAGCCATCCTGAATCTCCACTCTCCTGTCCCCTGGTGCAGTCAGGTGGCAGTTGTTTGGCTTGGGCCCAAGCAGCTGGGCACAGGGATGTGGGAGATGGTTGCAGGTGACTTGTCACATATTAGGAAGCAGTGGGAGCATCGTCCTGGCAAGGAGTTCCCAACCATGAAATTATTGCTGAGTCCCGTTCTCTGCTTCTTGACACTCAGGCCCCCCCACCCCCTTCCTTGGTTCTCCTAAGTCATTCCCAAGCCTGGTGCCTTGTCCTCCTGTTGATTCTTGAGTCCCTCTCCCCCTGCCTCCTATCATTCCCTTTTGCTTCAGTTAGCTTTAGCTTGTAACTAAGGACCCTACTGATACAGAATGCCTGGGTGGCATTCTTTGCTCTATTTGTATCATGACATTATTCCAGTCTATTCATTTGGCAACCGTGCACTGTGATTTCTTTGTTGGGAAAGAGTAAATAATGAGAATAACAATCTATTGAATTATGCTTATTCAATAGGGAACAAACAGATATGAGTTGGTGCCAGATCCCTTGGAGGTTGTAACAATCATTTATAAAACTAACATTGCTATCGATAATAACAACAATTTACTAATCATCTACCTCATGAAAGCACAAAAACTTGATTTAATATTTGTTCAGATGCTAAGTGCTTGGCTGAAAAATGCTATACATGTGGCATTTCAAGAATGAAATCAGTGAACTAACAAGATCTCAGTCGGGTTTGTTTTGGATGTCAAAAGGAGGAATTTGTGTCAGTTTGGGCCCTCCAGGAAGCAGATAGCAAGATAGAATTAGAAGTGCAAGAGATTGATTGTAGGAAACTCTTGTGAAAGATAAAGAGAGGGAACAGAAGCAGTCAGAGAAAACCTGTAGACTGTGATTCAGGTCTGATCCCATGAAAGGAGGACTTATAGGAAGAAATATAGACTGCTGTGCCATTCTGAGAAAGTATAGATAGGGCTGATGCCAAGCCTCAGAGTAAAGGTTGCCAGTTGGAGGGTCTTGTGTTGGCAGGATCCCCACAGCTCTAATATCTTTGCTGATATTCTCCCAGCATTGGCTGGGAGAAGCCTGGGCAGAGAGTGCCCTTGGTGTGAGTGCAGGGATGGATCCCAAACGTGCAGCAGCTGCATACCTTGCAGCAAGTTCTCCCTTAAAAGATCTGAACATACACCTCCATAGATGCCACTGAGAATTTAGGAGACAAGGGTGGAGGAATTTGTCTTTTAAGTTAAGTATAGAATTACCATCTGACTTGGCAATCCCATTTCTAGGTATATACTCACAAGAATTGAAAGCAGGATTTAAACAGATATTTGCACAACGATGTTTATAGAGGTATTATTCACAGTTGCCGAAAGATGGAAGCAACCAAGTATCCATCAGCTGATGAATGGATAAACAAAATGTGGTAAATATACAAAATGGAATGTTTTTCAGCCACAAAAAGGAATGAATTTCTGATCTTATGACAACATGGCTGAAGGTTGAAGATATCCTATTGAATGAGATAAGCCAGACACAAAAGGACAAATATTGTCTGATCTCACTGAAACAAAATAATGAGAATAAGCAAAATCTTGGAGTCAGAATATAGAATATAGGTTACTGGGGGCAGGGTGGGGGTAGGGAATAAGGAGTTGAGGCTTAAAATGTACAGTTTCTATTTGGGATGATGGAAAAGTTTTGGTAATGGATGGTGGTGATGGTAGCACAACATTGTGAATGTAACAACACAATTATATATTTGAATGTGGTTAAAAGTGGAAATTTTAGGTTGTATGTATGTTACTAGAATAAACATTTAAAAAATCTGTGGAATTGCATGACACAGTGAACCCTAAGTTAGACCATGGACTATAATTAGTAGTACAATTATAAAAATGTGCTTTCATCAACCATAAGAAATCTACCACACCAATACAGGGTGCCAATAATAGGGTGATTTATGGGAATCATATTTTATACATGATTGTCCTATAAACCCACAACTTCTCTGATTAAAAAAAAATCAAGGTCACCCTCCACCTGCCCAGCGCAATAAAGACAGCACAAGATATTAGAAGTGAATGCATGGTGTGTATGTGTGGGTGGGTATTATATTTTTTGTGTATGCCTTAGCAGGAAGTGTTGGGGAGGGCAAGTCATTATGAGAAAAATTAATGCATTCCCTTTCCCCAATGGAAAGGTCAAAAGTGGAGTGTGGAGGGGTACAGGCATTATGTTGCTAACAACCTGGCATTTGGGAAAGGGTGAATAAATTTTGGGAGATGGGACAACCATCCCTTCTTACTTGCTCAGGCTATGTTCGTCTGTTCTCTCTCTCATGTGCAATCTATTTCTCCTCTGCGGAATCATTCCTAGCTATTGTTGTGCAAACATGTTCTTAAAAAAATTTCCCCTTGTCCCAAATTCCTCTCCAATCCTGTTTTTCTGCACATATTCAAGGCCAAACACATGAACTATCTCCCCTTCATTTAAGTCCATTCATGGTTCAACTGGCTTTAATCTGGCTTCACTCTCAGCACTCCTCAGAAACTGCATTCATCAAGGGCACTACTGACTTCAGTGGCGTAAACTGAGTGGCCCTTGTTCTGTTCTTGCCTGATGTGACCTCTCAGCACCAATCAACACAGCTGACATCCCCTTATTTTTGAAACACCTTTCTTGGTTTCTATACATCACACTCTCCTGGTTTTCTCCCTATTTCTCTCTGGCCACTCCCTTTCAATATGATTAGCTGACTCCTCCTCCTCTACCAAATCCAAACAACTCGACTTTCTGTGGTTTTGGTCCTGACTGAGCATTCTTTTTCGGTTGTTCTTTCCCATTGTTTCTTGGTCAGAGAGATACAGCTGTTTTGGGCAGCACAGTTTTTGTTGTGTGGGATGTTCTTTGCAATGAAGACCTTTAATATCCTTGGTCTCCAGGCAACTAAATTCCTTGAGAGGAATTATGTGCAAAGGGTTCATTAAGGAAGAGCTCTCAGGAGAATTGGAAAGGGCACTGGGAAGTAGGGTAGGGAAGGGACAGGGGAAGACACCAAGAAAGAGTGATATTTCAGGCCAAGTCCCACTCTCAGTATGATCCCCAGAGGAGCTCTGGAACATAGATTACACTTCAGAGTTTGCCCTGCCTTGAGGCAAGGAAGCTGGGCTTTTGTATTACCACGTCCGTCAGTCTTTGGCTAAGGGCTGTTGCTGCTGGTGTGTGTGTTTGTGTGTGTGTGTGTGTGTGTGTGTGTGTGTGTGTGAGAATCATGAGGGTGTTTAGGATGAGTGGGTGAGATGTGACCTCCCAAGCACTTTCAGCTCTTGTTTGCAGCCAAAGTAGTCCAGTAGCTCCAAGGAAATCCTGGAAGAAAGTTGCAAGGTACAAGCCCTTAGAAGCAAAGCGCCTGGAAGCTGGGGGATGGATGCACAGAACTAACAAGAAAGAATTCCAGGGGACAGTATATTACAAGTGTACATAATGAGAACATGGATGGGAACAGGATGGGAGCAAGACTCTGCGCCAATAGAGCTCTTATGAACTCAAATTGTGACTCATGTTGCCCTTCTCCTGTCCTTTCCCCTGAAGACTTTCCACAAAGCAGACCTGCAAGGGATCACTCTCAGGAATGGGATGCTGGGGTGTGAACAGTCAGACCATCCTCCTGCTCCTCCCTTACACCCAGTCTCCACACATCCTATTCCATTCATGTTCTCATTGTATGCACTTAAAACATTAAGCAGCTCTTGAATCCCTCCTGACTCATAGAAACTGAGAGATAAAAATGTCTGTTGTTTTGGGGTAATTGGTTACACAACAGTAGATAACTAATATAAGGCTCTTAATATACTCAAATTGCCTTTTTTAAAGGATATAAAAATTTATTCACTCATCAGAAATAGATAAGAAGTGGCTGTACTACTGTGCCCTTTTCAATTGAGTTTTTATGACTAAAGAAAAAAACATCTTTGCTAATGCAGAAATAAATTATTGTGAGTTCCAGATTCTTTGATTCTGCTTTTGGTTAAAATTAGAGTTGAAATAATTTCATTGTCACATAATGAAAACTTAAGTAAAGAAACCATTAACATAGGACTTCAGGAAATGCAAAGCACTGATTTAGTCATTGCTCTTTATTTAAAGAGGATGGAAAATATTTATATGCTATTTCTCATAACATTGAAGTTAATTTCATAGTTATTCCTTATTTTGTCTTTATATATTTGGGGTTCTGTCTAAAATATGTTTACTGGGGTGGCAAAAAGTTTTCTATTATCTTGAGAGGTTTCTTCAATAGATCAAAGGAATGTTGACCTGAAATATCAAGGCTACTAATGTTTCTTACAGTAAACTACATTTGCAAAAATTACTGTGGTAGAGCAGAAGATCTCTTCTGTAAAATTGGCTGTCCCTTAAAGAAGGTGCCTTTGCTTATCAATTTTGTGATAATTAACTATTAATTGACCACAGTCTCACCAGTCTGGTTACAGTGATCTCAAGCAGTTTTAAAGTGTATCAGTTCTCCTAGAATAGGGAAAATATTTGCAAGGTTTTCCTTCATATATAAATCACGGGTAAAGGTAATAATTGTAATATTAGAATCAGCTTTTAAACAAAAAAATGAAATCTCAACTTTTTCTCTAAATTCTTTTGATAATTTAAAAATACGAAGGATGAGTTCTTATAGTAAAACATCAATAAATCCTTGAATAAAATGTAGGTTTTCAAATAGACTCATGTATGTATGAGAAAATGCACAGTGCAATCAACTACCTTATTATTTCTGTTTTTGAATGTGTAGAATACTTTAACTGCTTTGAAGTTGTGTCTGTGAGTGAAATCAGTGAAAACAGTATTGCTTATTCAATCATAGAAATCTAAAGCTAGTTGTATTGCTGTTATAGTGTAGCTGCTACTTGGACATGGATGGCATATTTATGGAACAGCAGGAAACATAGCATAGAAGAACAAACATGGAACTGAAATGAAAAATAATTTATGATACTTATTAGCACTAACATTTTAAATTTAAAACTCCTGGAAAACTATGAAAATAATTTATAAACCCTGAATTTACACTTATGTAGTATGTTAATTTGGGAACTTCTAGAGAGGTCTTTACTTTGTATTGATTTATCTGGTTTTTGAATACACAAATGAGATCCTCTGCATTTGACTTCCTACACTATATCATTTGTATGCTAAATATACAAGTGGAAAGGTAACAACTTTGTGAAGTTATGGGCACGTATCCATGAAAGCATTAAGTTAGGTGAATGCCTTACTATTTAAAAATATATTTAAAGTGTATTTTTATATAAATATACTTGTTTTAAAATATAAATGTACATGTTTTGATTTAAATATTTTTTAACTGCATCAATGAGCCATCTTAACTATAGTATAAGAAGATGGTATGCAGACAGTTTTGTATTTGCTACTTGAACAAGCCATTTCCAGTTCTTCTTGGAAAGAGGTATACACACACAAACATCTAAGCAAAAAGATAAAGCATAGTGTGGTGGTTTGAAGCTGTATGTACCCTGGAAAAACATGTTATTAAATTTAAGCCATTCCTGTGGATGTGAATGCATTGTAAGTAGGCCCTTTTGATGCAGCTCCTTCAGTTAAGAAGGTGTGGTTCACCTCAGTCAGGATGGGTCGTAATCCTATTACTGGAGTCCTTCATAAGTGGCCTGAAATTCTGAGAGGGAGAGAGGGACAGAGGGAGAGAAGGAATGTGCTACAGGAAGCAAGAAGCTTTATCACCGGAACCCAGAAGGAAAGGAAGAGACCAGGAGATGCCACGATGTGCCTTGCCATTGACAGAGGAGCCAAGGATCACCGGCAGCCAGCCCCAGAAGCCTGTCTTCAGGAAGAAAACATTGCCCTGATGATAACTTTATTTGGACTTTTTTTAGCCTCAAAACTGTAAGCTAATAAATTCTCACTGTTTAAGCTCACCCATTTACTTGAGCAGCTGGGTAAGTAAAACAACTAGCTTAAAAAATAGTGGCAGTTTGACCATATTCAGACATTGTAACAGAATTAACATAATCTTGCTCAGAAAGAGTTAATTTTTATGTGTATCAGTGACTCATGAAAAATTACAAGAGATCTCAAACTTGGGATAATTAGGAAAATGTGATTTCTCCTTGCCCTCAGGTCCTCGCAACTTTGATTTTAGAAATAAATTTACTTGACTATGTTTATTTCTTATATCATAGTAAGAGTATGCTTTTATAAAGTAATATGCAACACCTGCACTTGACAGGAACACTAATCCTTTTTTAACTGTGAGGGGAAAATCTCTTCTATGCATCCCCCTCCCTGAATATATTTTTAACCACTTCATGCCATAAAAAGTTGCTGCTCCTGTTCTGTCATTGGTGCAGGACTGATTCCAGGTGTTTTCTCACATTGTTGGCTTTGAACCATCCCTCCTGTCAGGACTCTGCCTCAGTCCTGTTGTCTGCACGCCTGAACCCTTCCTGTCTGTTGTGACTGTGTGGGCTCGATGACCCAGTTCCTTGTGCAGCCTTTCCTGAGATCTCCATTGTGTATCACTAATCACCGAGACCCCACTGGTGGTCTGACAGCCACCATCCGGCTCGGCCCCCAGGGCTCTGGGCTCTCACTAATCTGGGAGTGGGAACTGGACATCAGCAGAGACTGTTCCTTCTATGCATGATAATTGAGGAAACAGAGCAGAAAGTTGCCAGGCATTACCACTTCTAATGAGTGTCCCCCTTTACACCATCATACATTCTAACAGTATACAAAAAGAGACAAATCATGTGTTAAAAAATTAGCTAAAGGTTCAGTGCTTTCCTACTAAAAAGATTTGTCTATCATGGTGGGTTGCTTTGGAAAAAGAAATAAAACAAAACAGATCATCACCAAACTGTTTGGGTTTCCTATGGCAAGTTTTAAGTCCAATTTTGTAAGAAATCAAAACAAGATAAGACAAAACCAAACCAAACCCAATTCAGTAGTCCTATTTTGTATGTGTTTGCTCCTGGACAACTCCCCCAGAGACTCTTAAATGGTCTTATTAGACCCCGATGCTATTATTGCTAGCTTCTCTGGTCCAGCCTCCACTCTGCCAGAAGGGCATTTAAAAAGTGCAAGTCTGATCATGTACTCTTCTCCTTAGAAATAAAACAAATCTGCAATGACAAAAAGTCATCTTGAAACTCATGGGAGTTTTATAATCAAGCCTGTTCAAACTCCTTAGTGTGGGATGTGAGGTGCTCCATATGTGACCCTGAGTGTTCACCCTGCTCCATCTCTTCCCCCCACTACTTACTGTTTTCTGTTTCACTCTGCTGCTTGGTGTTATAGGGCCCTGTGCATCCTCTCTCTTCCCAGCATGATCATTCTCCACTGGTCTGCTTTATGACCTCCAATTTTCCCCCAAGACCCACCTCAAATTTCTCCCTGGTGAAATCTTTCCCCTTCCTCCCTCAGGATGAATTGATCCTACTTGATGCCACAACTGTGTTTTGCATATAATACTCTCTTTCACACTAACATATAATTATTTATCCTTTGGTTCCGCTTCTAGACTTTGAACTTCATGGGGGCAGAGCTCTTACCTCTTTTATTACCTCTGAATCTGGGTGTTCATGATATGTTTGTGGAATGAATGAATGATCGTGATGATCAATGAAAAGCTAGATCCAACATTTCATTTGACATACAGGGGCATGACATGGCCACCTGACCTATGATACAAATTGTTTCATCTTCCCTTGAAAATATTAACTTCAGTCTGAGGAAGACTGAGCAGTCTGGGTGTGGGAAGGAAACTCTTGACAGGATCTCCATAATGTTCCTTTACTCCAGCTGTCTAAAGGAATGCTAGATCAATGCTTTCTCCATGAAAGCAACACATTTTTATTTGGTTTGTCATTTATAAACTTCTGAACATCTTGTTATAGGTAGAGAGAGTTGAGAGAGGGATTTCTTTGAGACAGACTGGCTGGCTGCCCAGGAAGGCTCTCTCTCAATTGCCATCATCCCATCAGTGCTGCCCTAATCTAGATCTGATTGTTTGCTTTGCACAGTCTCGACTTGATCATTCAGCAAAGAAACGATCATGTAACCAAACCCACAGACTGATGTATAGTAACCAAGATCCCTGTCTATTAATTTACAATGAGAAATGTAAGTGGCAAGCAGATGAGAAATTGATGTTAGTTGGACAGTGTGTTGTCTCCTCTTTAGGAAGACATATATAGGAAACCAATGTTTATAATCATAAGTTGCTTAGTGGACCTACATGAATAGAAAGGGGATGAGTGACGTTGAACTATGGAAGTGTGATGCTCCACTTCCTTCTTGGCCTGGAACTCCAAAGCAGAGTGGGTATGTGCATTCAGTGGTTGGAGTATCCTTTCCCCTGGATGGGAGAGTCATTAAAAAGTCCCTGTCTTCTGACTTTCTGCTTGAAAGACTCCAATGTAGTCAGTTCTTTTTATCAACAGATTCCTCAGATAAGGCAAAATAAAACTGTGAGTTATAAATGTTTATATTAGAATTACATCTAATAAGACTTATGTCATATTGTACATAGCTGTGTGCTTTGATTTGACTTCAGTATTTTCAAATCCCTTCTACATTTCCTTGGATTAATTTCTACATTTAGCTAATCTCATCCATTATGTATTAACTCTTACTAGTTTCATTTTTAGAAAATGATAATATTATAGGTTTTAGTGGCTCTGGGCTTTGCTTCCAATGTTGACAACAGAGTTTTGGGGCACTTGGCTCACTGCCACATATCCTGTAAATACTAATCAATAATTATCCCTTAAGCAGTGCTTTCAGACTGCTAGACCAAGTGCATTAGTGTGTCACAAAGTCAAATTAATGGGTTCTGACCAATGGGCTAAAAAATGAAATAGAATAGAAAATACAGGAATGCCTGGCACATACTAAGGTAAATATTGTTTTATATGTATTTTCTGTGCTAGGTTGTGATGCAAAATATTTTTGTGACCCTGAGTTGTAGTTAAAATTTTTGCAGAAACACTCCTTAGAACTCAGAGTTTCATTTTCTGCCTTAGAGGAAAGATTTTCTCTGTGCACGAAGGTTTTAGCGTCTATTAAGTGAAATCCTTGCCATGAAGAGTCTTTTATTGAGGGGACAGTATACAATCTGAGTCAGAGCCTGCAGAAATGTCCTATATTTGGGAGTGTGTGAGGGGAGCAATGGTTAAAGAATAGGTACAAGGTGTGTAGAGCCAAAGGTGGGATGTGACATCAGTTGGGAGAAGAAAGAGTAGAATTTATGGACACTGCCTAGTCACTGCTTCACTGTTGCTCAGGCCTTTTCTTTTGCAACTGGAGCTCGGGGTTCCTGATTGTCAGAGCAGAGCTGTGCCAAATTTGCCAGAGTCCATTATGAGACAGGATCATGGTAATCTCTGCTGAGACTTGGCCAGTCTGAAAAAAATGAAGAGATTTTTATATGAAATTCTAATTTTCTTAAGAAATTGCTTTGATAAGCGTAAAAATTTAGCATGTATTGGGTAGTCAATAAATATTTGACAAACTCTTTAAGGCAAAAATACATTTGAATTTCATTTCTCTGGAATCCAGTTCATTTCATACAGCTAACTTTCTGTAGAGTGCTGAGAATTTGAGGATGTCAGATTGTATTATCCATCCATCCATCCATCCAACCATCCATCCATCCATCCATCCGTCCCTTTTTGAGCACCTGTATACCCTGTGCAAGCAGTTAGTGTATTTTAAGTGTCAGGAAATCTCAGATTGGAAGGGAATTTAAAAGTTATTTGATGTAATTCTTATTAGATGAATGCAGCTTTTCTGTAGATCCCCTGATACGTGATAATTCTGGCTTTTGCAATCATGGAAGCACACCCCTCTAAGAAAAGTTATTCCTTGTGTTAAACTGACACCTGCTTTCCTCTAGCTTCTTCAGAATCCTCATCCTAGTCTCATCCAGCAAAGGATACTGAAGAGTTTCCTGCTGCATGCTTTGCCTATCCCAGTTCCAGGGCCAGTTCCTGAGCCAGTTCCTCATCTAGCTGATTTCTGAGCCAATCCTAAACTAGTCTGATGATACATTAGCATTTGCATTCCCATCAGATGGTGAAATCAAGACCATGTTTGGTGTCTGGGAGGCCTAAGGTGTACCCCTGTTCCAGGCTACACCCTTCAAGCCCCCACTGTGTGCCTAGCCCTTGTGCCTTTGCTTCTTTCTGATTTTGGATTGTTACTCCAGGATCCCTCTGGGATTGGTATCCTGCTCTGCATCTCACCTTGGCTGGGTCTTGACAATCTGCCAACCTTTTCATAATGGTAACCATTTGATGGATAGGATCTTGTTTAACCTGAATGTCCTCCCCTGGCACTATGATGCCCACATCTGCCATTGCAGATGGAACCCTTGGGAACTGATGCCTTCCTAAGTTGATCCTGAGTTAGATGTGATCTCTTGGGCCTTCTCATTTACATTCTTGGCTTATTTCCTTGAGGACAGTCCTAAAGCCAGATGAGTTCCACAACTCTGGTACTCTCTTTTTCTGGATTATCCTGTCCTGTCTTATATTTGCAGTTCCAGCTTGCTTCTCAGCAAGTCTCTCTGATTATGCATATTGGTTGTAATTATGCATGTTGGTCCTGATTCTAAACTATGGGCCATGCATGTGATAACTCTTCATATATTTGAAGACGGTTATTGTTTCAGTTATTTATTTGCTGTGTAACAAACTACCCTAACCCTTAATGGCTTAACACAACAATAATTTATTTGTTAATGAACTTGCAGTTTGACAGAACAGTGGGGACAGCTCATTTTGGCTCCATGTGGTGTCCATTGGGGTGGCCTGATGACGTAAGGATCCATTTCCAACTGGCTCACTTACATGGGCTACCCTGGTGCTCCCTGTTGCAGGGAGCTTGACTGGGGCTGTTGATGTACTACATGTGCACTTGTCTGTGTAGCTGCTTGTAGAAGCATGGTGGCTGGGTTCTAAGAGAGAAGAAGTAGAAATTACCAGTCTTCTTGAAGACCAGGCCTGGAATTGGCACAGTCACAGTGTCAGTTTCCCTACATTCTACTTCTTAATGGGGAAGGTGACAAAGGTTTTGCAGCCATTTATAATCCACTACAGTTACCATGGGCCCATGTCACCCTATCTGCCCTGTTTCACTCATTTCCCACCCACCTCTTCAGAAGATCTTCAGTCTTCTGCAGGTTAAAATGTGCTTGTTCTTTCTCTGCTACTTATATGGCATTGATCCAAATCCTATCAATATATAGTGTTTAATATTTACTTGACAAACAATAATTATGATTGTGTCAAGAAGTGAGATAGGTGCTGGTGCTGGTAAGATGACCCTGTTTGTAAGGAACCCATAGATTGGAAACATACTGTTTTTTCCCTTTCTGATCTAATTCAAATCTTTTTTCTCCCTTTAAATATCTCATCAAGAACTTAATGCAATATTTGTAAATGTAAGCTTATTATGGAAAATGGAGCAAGATTTTTGCCTCCTTTTTTTTTTTTAAAGTTTATATTTTTCTTGATTCAACCCAAGCTCATGCTAACTTCTTATTGTTGATTATGGCCCATGGCTGCTTTTTTCTAATGTCCTGAACCCTTATCTTGTACTAGGAAAGCTGGATTTTAGACTCAAAGAGGCCATTTAATAGCTGTCCTTGTAAAGTTTCACCTTCTTAGATCTAAACTTCTGTTCTAGTATGTCAAAATGATTTAGATCCCTATCTCTTGTCCAACAATATTCAGTCAACACAAAATTGATGGCTGTGCCTCTAGGTATTCAGGCAAATAATTGATAAAAATAGTAAACAGTCTGCGTATAGAACCCTGTGATCTGCCACTGGAAGTCTTCTAGGATGACACAGGAATCTTCATGCAATTCACCAATTGTCTTTGCGCCCAGCCCATAAATCTACATTTGATTCAAAAGTACATCATGAAAAATCTCTTTACCTATCCTGCTGATGTCCAGGTACTTTGTGTCTATTGCATTTCCCAGATAATGCAACCCAGCAGCCCTGTTGAAGAAGGAAAGACTGTCAGATTAATATGACATATTCTTAGTGAATGTGTGCTGGGTACCAGTTATCTCTCTTTCCGTTTTTTAGGCTTTTACCAAAGGCTTTTTATTTTTGATCATTTTTTTCTTAAAAAATGAACTTAATTGAGGTATAATTGATATACAACAAATTTTACCCTTTTAAAGTGTACAATTTGATGAATTTTGACGAAATTGTATATACACCCTTGAAGCTACCACCACAACCAAGACACTGAATGTTTCCATCCCTTTCAAGTTGACTCATGCCCTTTACAGTCACTCCTTCCTTCTATCCCCAGTCCCTAGGCAACAACTATTATGCTTTTTGTCATGATAGATTAGTTGCATTTTCTAGAATTTCGTATAAATGGAATTATAGATATGTATTCTTTTGTATGTGACTTCTTTCACTGAGATAGTAATGATTTTGAGATTCATCCATGGTTTGCTCTATCAGTAGTTTGTTCCTTTATATTTAGTATTCTGTTGGGATATAGCACATTTTGTTTATTTATCCATTTCCCTGTTGATGGACATTTGTTTCCAGTTCCTGGCTATTACAAATAAAGCTACTATGAATATTCATATGCAAGACCTGGTGTGGACATGTGTTTTCATTTATCTTTGGTACCTGGACTACTTCATTTTTTTTTCTTTTGTTTTGTTTCACTTTTTTAACCAAACTTCTTGCCTGGAATTAACACTAGGCTCGCCATTCTGCAGTTTCTAAAACCTAACTTATTCCCCATTTTGAAAATTGCTGCAAAAGTTATTTAGCTCCAACCTTTCAGTGTATCTTGATAGTCCTAAAACTTTTTCTGTTTACAAATTCTCTTAAATTTGGAATAAAATTCATCCATTTAGAGAATTTATTCTCTCTTAGCCAGCAGGTTTAGGGATGAATATTATTGAGCAGTCATATTGTATGTCAGATTAAGCCTTTTTGTGCATTATCTACTTTCCCACTTAACAATAATCATATGGGAAGTGCTATTTTAACTTTATTTCCTTCACAGATGAAAAACTGGAGCATAGAGGGATGAAGTAACTTGTCTAAATTCTGACAGCTGGTGAGCTGGTGAGCCAGGTTTTGAGGCTGCATGTGTTTCCCTTTGGAGCTGGAGTCCAAACCATTTCCTGATACAAAGTAGAGAGTGGTGATTACGATAAGGGAACTGGGCATACAATGGGATGAGAATTTATAAGGAATAGGAGGTGATGGCTAACATGGATCTTGAAACTGGACCGTAAAATTTAGACTTGTTGAGTTGGGGACAAAAGCAATTTAAAGTTCGGGTAGAGAGGCAGTACGAGCAAAGTCAGGAATTGGGGGCCCACGGGACTGGATACAAGGAGACAAGACCAGCAGTGGTCCTTCGGTGTCAGGCCAGGGAGCCTGACCCTGACCATAGTCGTGATTTACAGCATGAGAAGCTCAGAACTGAGCTTTCACATTAACTTGGTGGCTCTAATGGATCAAAGGGAGAAGACAAAGCTGGAAAGCCAGTCAGGAATCTGCTTCAGTTTAAAAAAAAAAAAAAAGGTGAAATGGGCCTGAATCAGAGTGGGTCAGGGGCAGAGTTCATATTAGAAGAGTCGAGCAAATTGTGCTGAATATTGGAAAACCAAATTCAAAAGATTTTTGCTCATTTTCTGTTTGCCTCTCCACATTAATATAAACATGGTTTAAGTACTTAATTGCATTTTTACTCATTGATAGTTTTCTGATTTTTTCAATTTATAAACACAGAGTTCTCAAATTATGCCACTTGCATGTAGAAGGAATTAAAATGTAAATTAATTGAAATTATATATGTATTTGACTCATTAAATATGCTGATTTTATCCTTACTTTGGTAATATTGCATTCTAAAGTTTAAATGTAAAATTGAACAACTTACAGAACACCCACATATATTTTATTTATTGAGGTATAATGTACATGCCTGCAAAGTACAGATCTTAAGTGTATAGTTTGATGAGTCTTGACAAATGTGATATACATATAATCATCACCCCTGTCAAGATAAAGAATATTTTCATCTCCCCAGAAGTTGCTCTGTGCCCCTTTCAGACAGTCCCTGCACATCACTCTACCTGGTGACTACTGTTCTGATTTCTTTTATCATGGATTGTTTTGACTATTCTTGAATTTCACATAAATGCAGTCATGCAACCTGTACTGTTTTGTGTCTAGCTATATTCATTTAACATAATGTTTTAGAGATTTGTTCAAGATTATTGCATGAATCAATAGTTCCTTTTTTATTGCTGAGTAGTATCCCAGTGTATGACTATCCCATTGTTTGTTTAGCCATTCTCTTATTGATTTGGATTGTTTCCAGTTTTGGGCTACTATGAATAGGGCTGCTATGAACATTTTTCTGCAAGTGTTATTTTGAACATATCCTTTGGGCAAATATCTAAGGGTGCAACGTCTGGATCATATGGTAGCTTTATGCTTTACTTTATAAGAAACTGCCAAATTGTTTTCCAAAGTGCTAATGTTTATTAAATACAATTTGGATTTTATGGTTCTGAGCTTCTTATTTAAATAGAACCTACACGACTTTTTGATTAAGAATGCAATGTTAACATACTTACAATGATATTTCCTGCTACCATGATGACATTGCAATTTGTAGATGGCTATCTTACACATCAACACCATTTCCCCCATAATTATACTATAAATTAGGGGTGACCCCTGAGCCTCTTCTATTAAGAACGTCAGTATCTAGAAGGTGAACATGAACTGCCCCCTGAGGTGTTCCTAAGTGCTGCCTAAAGGAAAAACATGTTGTAATGTCACATAAGTTAATAATTTTAAGGAGCCTGTAGGTCTGACAGTGGAATTAAATGCTTAACAATAATTCAGAAATGGCTTACAGAAACTTAAAAATGTGAATCATTTAGTGGGGCTGAAATTATGCTCCTGACATATATGTGTGACACATGAGAGCACTTACCTGGGAATTTATTACCAGCTTCTGAGCAAACAAAGCCTGACCTACATTTGACTAAAGTCAGTTGTCTTTGGTTAATCCTAGGGGCTTCTTTTTGTTAATGTCACAATTGCTAATGCAGTATAACATTGTCATTACTGAATAGCACAGTGGGATGAACTGCAGCTGTTATTTCTCTTTCTGAAACCTACTGAGTCATTAAATCTGAGTTTGGGGGAATACAAGTTGTAAAGATTATTCAAATTCTGATTGAGAAATAGGACTACTGGGAAATTGTAGGTACATAAAGTAAAACTTTGAATCAATCAAGGTTCTTTTTTTTTTTTTTTCTTTTGGCGAGGCTTGAATGTTCAAAATTGTTCTTCATGTTTAATTTGAAATCAGATGTCAAGGAAATAGGAGATGAATATAAGAAAATAAAAGAACAATAATAATTCGATGGGCAATATTTTTCCTGATGGGAAAGTGATGTATTATTACCGGAAAAAATTAAGAAGATAATTTTCCTTCTAAAGATCATAATATTTTGTTTTAAGAATACTAATAGCTATAGTAATATTTTAAGAAGGATATGCTTTGGCTTTAAAAAGTCAGAGAACAACCTATTTCTCTTTATAATCTAAGGGAAATTTTGTTGTATTGTTTGCAATATAGCAAATGCTTCTATCTTCTTTTACAATTGTTACTTTGCCTTTGGTCACTATTAGTGCTTTCTAAAGGGTATAATCCTGAAGTTCCCAAACCAAGTTGGGGTATCTTGGGGGGGCGTCAGAGAATTTTAAGTTGTGTTGGACTACACAACCACAAGAACTACAAGAGAGAGTTCACAGTTACTGCATTAGATTGCACTCTGTTTCCTTTCAATGATGTCATATATTTGTGAAGCTGTGTTTTCGACAGTTGCTGTGATAAATAGCAAGTACTGCAGTATAGTCAACGTGAAACAGGAAATTAGGGTTATGGTGTCCAATCTGATTCCAAAGTTTGAGAAGTTGTGCAGTGCCTGATAAACATACACATCTCAATTAGTAAGTAGCTATAGTCATTTAAGAATGAAATAAAACTTTTTCTTTCCATTTATGCATATTATTTTTCAAATTCTATTAGAATAGAAAACTGCATTGGTTGTTTGGACCTAATGACTTAATAAATTGAACCATGGGCCATTTCTCTTGGACTAGAGGCACTTTAAAAAAATTAGGGAGATGCTAAGAATCCTGTGAAGTGAGAAATTTGGAGAGCCCATGGTATAGTATAATTATTTAAAATAACATCTGACCTGTTATTTAGATTCAATTACTGTATTTTTGAAGTTATTTTTAAAACAGGGAGCAACAGAGCTCAGGAACTGCCAACTTGGAAGCTCATTTCTTCCAGATAATATTTTGGAAGTCTACCCTCTGCAATGGTGTTAGATTATTGACTCCAAGCCCAATTTTTTTTTTTTTTAACCTTCATTTTATTGAGATATATTCACATACCACGCAGTCATACAAAACAAATCGTACTTTCGATTGTTTACAGTACCATTACATAGTTGTACATTCATCACCTAAATCAATCCCTGACACCTTCATTAGCACACACACAAAAATAACAAGAATAATAATTAGAGTGAAAAAGAGCAATTGAAGTAAAAAAGAACACTGGGTACCTTTGTCTGTTTGTTTCCTTCCCCTATTTTTCTACTCATCCATCCATAAACTAGACAAAGTGGAGTGTGGTCCTTATGGCTTTCCCAATCCCATTGTCACCCCTCATAAGTTACATTTTTATACAACTGTCTTCGAGATTCATGGGTTCTGGGTTGTAGTTTGATAGTTTCAGGTATCCACCACCAGCTACCCCAATTCTTTAGAACCTAAAAAGGGTTGTCTAAAGTGTGCGTAAGAGTGCCCACCAGAGTGACCTCTCGGCTCCTTTTGGAATCTCTCTGCCACTGAAGCTTATTTCATTTCCTTTCACATCCCCCTTTTGGTCAAGAAGATGTTCTCCGTCCCACGATGCCAGGTCTACATTCCTCCCCGGGAGTCATATTCCACGTTGCCAGGGAGATTCACTCCCCTGGGTGTCTGATCCCACGCAGGGGGGAGGGCAGTGATTTCACCTTTCAAGTTGTCCAAGCCCAATTTTAAGTTGGAAAAGCGTGTCTTTTACATCTTACTCCACAGGCATAGAAGGCCTGGTACCTGGAATACCCTCTTCCACTGCTCTGCTCACAAAGTGTAGTCTGAGGACTAGCAGCCAATTAGAAATACAGAATTTCAGGTTCACCTCAGACTTTCTGAGTCTTTAACAAGATATCTAGGTGACTTATGAGCATTAAAGTCTGAATGGTATTGCTCTACACGTCCCACTTTAGTCTTCCTAGATGGAATCCTCAATTACCTTTTTCTAAAAATCGTAATATATATAACATGAAGTTTGTCATTTCAAACATTTTTTAAACAATTCTATTGAGATACAATTGACATACAATAAACTGTACTTATTTACAGTGGACAATTTGATGAATTTTGACAAATGTATGTACCTGGGAAACTACCTCCACACTCAAGGTATTAGTGAACTTACCATTCACCCCCCAAAGTTTCCTCCAGTCCCTTTGTAAATCAAGAGGAGCTTTGTAGAGTAGAAACTATGTGAAATCACAACCCTGGAGGCCAAATCTGGCCTTGAGCCTCAGTTTCCCCATCTGTAAAGTGAGGACAGGAATTTTCGCCTTGCAGGATTGTGTAAGGGGCATATGAGATGGGGTAGGCAAGGGGCTTAGCAGAGGGCCTTTCACCTGGGAGGACCCCAACAGAATAGGGCTGCTGTCACCCGCCTTGCCCTATGCCTGCTGCCCTTGTCTCGGTTCCCTCTCCACTTTCTTCTATGCGCTGAAATTGTTCTCATCTTTCAAGGTACCACCTTAGAGGTTGTCCATCTTGACACTCTCTTATCTTTCTCTCCTCTTTATTTTTTAAAACTTTTTTATTGTGAAATGTAACATATATGCAGAAAAGTGATAACTTTCCAAGTATGGTTTAACAAGTACTTATACAGCAATTTTCAAAGTATGCATTTTAACCATTTTTAAGCATACATTTCAGTAGTGTTAATTACATTTATAATATTGTGCTACTATCACCACCATTCATTACCAAAACTTTTCTGTCACCCCAAACAGACACTCTGTACCCATTAAGCAATAGCTTCTCATTCCTCCCTCTTCCATTCCGTGATAAACTGTAATCTTCTTTCTGTCTATGAATTTGCTTATTCTAGATATTTCATATAAGTTGAATCATACAGTATTTGTCCTTTTTTGTATTGGCTTATTATTTCACTAAGCATGATGTTTTTCAAGGTTTATCCATGTTCTAGCATATATCAGAACCCCATTCCTTTTTATGGCTGAATAGTATTCCATTGTATGTATATATCCATGTTTTATTTAACCACTCATTTATTGATGGACAATTTGGGTTGTTTCCACCTTTTTGGTTATTGTGAATAATGCTGCCATGAACGTTGGTATAAGGTATCTGTTTGAGTACCCATTTTATATTCTTTTTGGGTATATTCCTAAAAGTAGAATTGCTGGGTCATATGGTAATATCTGTACTGTACTTTCATAGGAACCACCAAACTGTTTTCCACAGCAGCTGTACTATGTTACATTTCTACCAGTAATGCACAAGGATTCCAATTTCTCCCCATCTTTGCCAACACATATTTTCAATTTTTTAAAATAATAGCCATTCTAGTGGATGTGAAGTGGTACCAATTATCTTTTAAAGTGCCTTTAAAACTTACTTTTGCTGTGCTGTTTTTATTGTGGGTCTTACTATCCAATGGTTAAACTAAACCTTTCCAGTGAGTTAATGACTGATATTAGATGGGTTTTGGAAAAGCTTCATATAAACAATAATCTATCCAGTGATTTCAAAATAAATGACCATAATATGCACCTGGCATGCTTGAGAGGTCTTCTGTATTTTGATTTAGTGGTTCTATGGGCCACAAACTTGTTGATATATAGTCTACCCAGTGAGTATTTGATCAGGCAAGTTTAGGAAACATTTTATTAACCCATGATTTACCAAACTTACCTAGTTATAAGAATCCTCCAGGGGATTTATTGCAGATACTAATTCTTAGGCCTCTCCTTTGAAGCATTTGATTCAGCATGCTTGAAATGGAATGCTAATGAACCTGTTTTTTAAACAAGCATCCTAGATGATTCTTTTAATTAGATGATTTTGGGAAAATTGTCCTAATCCAAGGAATAAGATTAATCAAATTTTAAACACTTGGTATAGACTGGCAGGAAAATATTAGTGAGCCTCTCCATTTAGAGTCTCCTCCTATTGAGGTGGCTCCAGTTAAAACTATGAAGTTGGCAATGTTTATTATATAGGCCCTAACAGCTTTCCTTGTGGTGTTCCTACCTACCTTTCTTCCTTCCAATTGACCAGAGCTATTCCCAGACCCCTGCATCTGGACCACTTGGAAGGCATTTAATTAATAAATCCACACACCAAAGGTATATATGACAATTTATAACCATGTAATATTTTTCCTATGTGTGCCCAAAATTCCCTTTCCTTGATTAACTGAAGGATTGTGTGTGTGTGTGTGTGTGTGTGTGTGTGTGTGTGTGTGAGGTAGTAAGATAATAATTTTAAGGTAAGAGAACCTTCTTCATGCCCCTTTGATTGTCTTGCATAAGAGATCATCTAATCCAGCTAAGCAAAATGTAAGTTGTTTTCTAGTTTTTGCCGTTGCTTCCAACCAAGGCTGGCTCTGAAAAAATCTCAGCAGAAGTGTCTGAGAACCTATACGAGGAAGATTTTCTAAATGCATAGACTTTGAAGAGCTGTAACATTAAATTGTTATTTTTGCCTTGTAACTGTCTTCAGCATTTCTGTGCAGCTGACCTATATATTCTCTCTTCTTCTAGCTATAGTTTTGAGGGTTTGTCTCCCTGTCTATCCTGAGGTGGCTTTCCCTGTGGTCGAGCAGAAGGTGTGGATGTCTGGTATGTGAAGTAGAAAAATGGAATGTTGAAAGTGGGAAAGGGTCACTTGACAGCAGCAAAAACTGTTCCAGTCAGTTAATAGCAGAGCTGGGGATGAAACTTGGGTCTTAGGATTCTAGTCATGCTTTTCCAAGTAATGAAAATGATAATAGCAAATATTTATTGAATTCTTCTTGTAAAGCATGTGCTGTTCTATGAACAGCACATATGTTGTCACTATTCTAAATACACACGTCTTGTTTAATATTTACACTACATATGAGGTAGTTTCTGTTCTTATCCTCATTTTGCAGATGAGGAAATTGAGAATTAGAGGACAATATAATTAGGTTCAAATGCTTTTTCTTTATTGAATACTGGATCTCTATGCTAGTTATCTATTTATTGTCTCTCAGCTCCAAATTCATTCTTCAGTACTTGCACTGTGATAATAGACTACCTTTTAAAAAATTTCTCCTTTTTTGGTGAGACTGATGTTAAGCTTTGTCATTTGAGGGTGCTGGAGGAGAATGAAGAGGGGACTTCTCTTCCTTTTTTCTGGTTATTGTGCTTTGCTTTCTTCTGTGCCTGTGACAGTCGGTCAGTGGGGATGTTCTGTGGTGCCTTGCTCCAGTCTTGCACCCAGAGTGGGCAATCCCTCAGCGGCCTTGCAGTCTTGGCCTGGGCCCAGTGATCACCTTGCTGTGGCCCTCTTTACAGGGACATCGGATGCTCCAGGCCTTGTGCCCACAGTGGCACCCCAGCCCTTCTGTGCAGCTTCCCACCAGCCTCAGCTCAGTTGTGCCCCAGAGGTTGGGATCCTGTGGCTTTCTTGATGTGGACCCCATCTGCTGCAGGTCTGGCCACTCAGTAGCACCCGATTCAGTCTGCATGCTCAAAAACCAGCCATGGCTTGCCTCAGCCCTCGAGGGTTTCTTCTGCTTGCCTAGCAGCTCTGGACCAGGCAACCCAGCAAACTTTTTTGCCATCCAGACGACTGCAATCTTACCTTCCTCAGTGAGGTCTGAACCTTGGGGAGGGGTCAGCCTTCCAGGTTTGTCCTTCGTTGGGTACTCTCTCCCAGTCTAAAGATATCCTTTAGAGTTCTTTTTGTATCTTTGTAGTTGCTCTCCTATCATAGTTTAATAAATTACTTATTTTAGACTATTCCTGTTTAATTATTGTTGGTTTCTGTATCCTGATTGAACCCAGACAGATACAATCTCTCCTCTGCAATAATCTCTTCAACTGTCTATTTTGCTTTATTTAGGAAGTATTTGTACCAAAATATTTTTGTGTGACACTAGTCAGCCAATTGTCCTATTGCACCCAGGGAGAGGACAAGGTGATCTCTAATAACTGATTAAATCAAACATGCATTCATTCATAAAAACTTTTACTGAACATTTATTTTATGCAAGTTATTGGGGTATATAAAGGAAGGTTAAGGAAATTGCTTTAATGAACTCACAGTCCTTTGAGAGGGCAGAAGTTTAAATAGATGAATTAGAATACTATGTGATAGCTATTATAGCTGAAATAGGAATATGATTCTTTGGGAACACAAATGACAGAGTAACTCATTCTGTCCTCGCGAGTTGAAGCAGCCACATTTGAACTGAATCTGGAAGAGTTTATGTGAGTGTAAGGTATTTGAAAACCTGACTATATTGATGACTATATGATTTCATGTATATGGTTATATAGATGACTGTAGGCTAAATTTCTAAATAGCTCTTTATATGAGGGGGGAGAATATTAATATCCTAGTAAAGAGAACACTTAAATAGGGATGGTAAGATACCATCACTGCTGGGAGCCAGAGGCCAGGGTCATGGTCTTGACTTTGTCACCAAGTTACTGGGGGACCCTGGACAAATAGCAAACTTTGTGTAACAAAAAGGTCCTCCATCTGTAACTTGAGGCCATTAGATTATAAAGCTCCTGATGTCCTTCTAACTCTAAATGGTCTATAATTTAATAGAATGCCTTCAAATAGCATATTCAGTTTTTACAACACCAAAAGAAAATTTTAATCAGAAAATATTCTGAATCTGATATTCTAAAAAAATTAAATTAATACTTGGCTAAATAACATTAGGCATTGTTCTAGTTTGCTAATACTGCCGGAATGCAAAACACCAGAAATAGATTGGCTTTTTAAGGGGGTTTATTTGGTTACACAGTTACAGTCTTAAGGCCATGAAGTGTCCAAGGTAACACATCAGCAATCAGGTACCTTCACTGGAGGATGGCCAATGGTGTCCGGAAAACCTCTGTTAGCTGGGAAGGCATGTGGCTGGCGTCTGCTCCAAAGTTGTGGTTTCAAAATGGCTCTCTCCCAGGATGTTCCTCTCTAGGCTGCAGTTCCTCAAAAATGTCACTCTTAGTTGCACTTGGGATATTTGTCCTCTCTGAGCTTCTCCAGAGGAAGAGTCTGCTTTCAATGGCCATCTTCAAACTGTTTCTTATCTGCAGCTCCTGTGCCTTCTTCAAAGTGTCCCTCTTGGCTGTATCAGCTTGCTCCTTCTGTCTGATCTTATATAGTGCTCCAGTAATTTAATTCAGACCCACCCTGAATGGGTGGGCCAATGCCTCCATGGAAATTATCCAATCAGAATCATCACAGTTGGGTGGGGCGCATCTCCATGGAAATACTCAAAGACTTACAATCCAGTTGACACTGATAGGTCTGCCCACAGAAGATTACATCAAAGAACATGGTTTTTTCTGGGGGACATAATATATACAAACTGGTGCAAGCATCTTGGAGTCACAAATAGATGTTTTTATCTGTGTGAGTTGGTGTGTCCATTGTGAACTTATGTGCCCTCAGGAAATATTTATAATCACAAAGTGCTAGATCTGTAATGGATGTGTTATATTTTCTCAGCAATTTATAAAATCAACCCTGCTGACAGCCCTGATGTTTTGACAAATCTCTAATTACACTGGTGGCTATAGATGGATGTTGTTAGGGATTAAATAGTAAAAGGGCAGATCATTAGATCTCATGTCTTGGACCTTTTTCAGAGTCTAGACAGAGGCTGAGAAATAGATTTTTTAATGAAGATCATGGATGAGGAGGGAGATGTCTGGAATGTTTATGTATCTTTATTTATTAGAATGTTGGTTGTTCAAGGTCTCAGAGAATATTAATATTTGAAATTACTTGAAGATATTTAATATTGGAAGGGTCAAATTGGCTTTTAGATAATCTACTTATTCTATCTATATTTGCTGCAGTGGATTGAATTATGTACCCAATTTAGAAATTTTGCTAATCTTAATCCACATTCCCATGGGTGTGAATGTATTATAAATAGGGTCTCTTTAGATGCTATTTTTAGTTAAGTGTTGCCAACTGAAGCAGGTGGGCCTTAATCTAGATTATTGGAGGTCTTTATAAGCAGAAAAAATTCAGACATAGAGAGAAAGCCACAGGGAGAGGCTGAAAGTTGAAGGTCGGCTGGAACTCAGAAGAGAAAGGAGAGGACATCACCATGCTATGTGAGGCAGGGATAGATGATTTCTGAGAGCCAGCACCAGAAAGTTATAGTCTTTGGGGAGAGAGCATTGCCTTGCTGATACCTTTATTTTGTAAATACCTTTATTTTGGACTTCTCCTAGCCTCAAAACTGAGAGCCAATAAATTCCTGTTGTTAAGTCAAAACCAATGTGTAGTATTTGTCATAGCAGTCTGGTTAACTAAGATAATAGCTTACTATTATGGCTGAGAGAATGGGCTTTGGAGCTAGTTTGCCTTGATTGAAATGCTAGTTACAGCATTTAGCAGCTGTGAAAGCTTTGGCAAATTACTGAAATTCTTGAACCTTAAGTTTACAGGTCTGAAAATAAGGGTGGTAGAGATAATGATACCTACATCACAGGATTTAAAGAGGTGGTAAATGTCATGAATTACCATAGTGTCTGGCAAAGATGAAGTGCTCAATAAAATTCAAGATTTATGATAACCATTAGAGTAGACATCTCAGAAAAACAAAATGGAGGAGGGCCAGATGCTGAAAGAATGTGTACAAGTCTTGGATTAGCTAGTTATTAATTGTGTGTCTTTGACTTCGTTCATTATAAGCTTCAAATCCTTAGTTTCCTATTTGTAAAATGATCTCATGTCTGCCTCCTTCTCTTATAGGGTGCTTTCTGCATATCATGGGCTGATGGAAGTTATCACTGAGTCAAGGTTTTCTTTCCCTTTAATGTAGTTTGTTCTTTCCTACATGATTCTAGTGCATAAAGAGGATCTTGAATATGACTTGGTAAGAAGACAGCTTAATGCTTAGCTTAATGATACATACCATGCTGTCTCTCCAAAACATAATGAGACTCTGTCCACTTCCTCCTCTGCTACTGTACTAGTCCATGACACCACCATCCATTACTGAACTGGCATTATCATTGTTGTCCTGCTTCTACTCCTGCCCCCATACAAGCCATTTTCTACTCAGTTTCCAGAGTGATGTCACTCTCCCGCTTAAAGCTCTCCAGTGGCTTCCCATCACAAGTAGAAAGAATACAATCTAAACTTACCACAGAGTCATGCATGATTTGGTCTCTGTTTACCTTGCCATCTCATCTTCAGTTGCTTTCGTGTTGCCCACTACACTCTAGCCCCATGAGCCTTCCTTCTATTCTTTATGAAGGTCAAGGCCATTCTTGGCTTAAGAGCATTGATCTGCTGTTTCCTGACGGCTTCCCCTGACACTCTCACAACTGGCTGTTTCTTACCTTTCTGTGATCTCCTCAGAGAGACTGTTTGGACTTTTATATTGCACTGTCCTATTTTAATTTTCACTATGGCTCTTAGCACTATCTGGTATTTTCTTTGACGGTAAGTTCCAGGAGAATAGGGTCCTAATCTTTCTTATTTGTTGCTTCATCCCTAGCACCTAAAAAGTGCCTGGTATATAATAGGTGATTAAAAAAATCCATTAATTAAACATGAAAGCAAACTTTAAAGGGAATCAATGTTAGCAAGGGAATGCTTATTTTTCTTGGATTGTTTCACTAAGAATAATCTAAAGGACCTAAAAATGTACTCCAGGAAAAGACCTCAAAAGCTTGGGTATATCCCCTTCTTTGCACCTACCTCCTGGAGCCTGGAATAGTTAACAGCTTCTAGAAGGATCTGACCATCTCGCCCCGTGTTAGAGCTGAGATCTGAGGAAGATAACAAGTGGAGAGAAAAGACCAAGGGCAGCCATCAGCAGTAGAATTGATGAATAAACTGTTGTGTATTTATACAATAGAATATAATAGAGAACTACTGCCACATGCAGCAACATGAGTGAGTCTTAAAACCATAGTAATGAATGAAAGAAGCCAGAGACAAAAATTTATATATTTATATGATATTCAAGAACAGGCAAAACTAACCTATGGTGATAAAAGTCAGAACAGTGGTTAGCTTTGAGGAGAGGTATTGACTGGGAGGGGGCATAAGGGAGTCGTGTAGAATGTTGGGAAATTCTGTATCTTGATCTGTCTGGTAGTTACATGGTTGTATATATGTAAAAATTTCATTTTTAATATTTAATACAACTCAATAAAATATTTAAAAAATCTATGGGTATAGCTATGAAACAATAAAGACTGATGGAGTATCATAGGAGGAAAGAAGAGAGAGGGAGATCAGACTGTGGGAGGTTCATCTAAGCTGGGTCCTGCATGGACCCACCATCCTCCAGGTTTGCTGGGTAGGTGAGATTAAATTTTCCATTAACAGACTTTAACCCATGTGTCTGCTGAGACCTAATCAGCCTAATTATGAGGTCACCATGCTAGTGCCCAAGCAAAACTCAGGAGACTCAATATTGCTCAAGAGTCAAGATTTTATTAGCAAACACAAGCCTTGGAAATGCTGAAGTCTAGTTTGTTTGTTTATTTATTTTACAAACATGATAAATAGTGATACATATTTCAGGCAAATTTAGCTACAGTGACAATGAAAAAGCAGTGAGGCTGACTGCCCTCTGATTTTTTTGTAAACAGGGCAGCTTACGTTTCTCATACACAGTTGTCCAAGAAGCTTCTATAGTGCAAACTAATCAAAGGAAAAACCCTTGCCGCTAACCGCCCCTTCGTGTAAAAATCCATATTTTTCTCTAGATTTAAAATGTAATGTCTTTCTCATGTACCGTATTACCTTGAACTCTGTGGAGGGAAGGTCGTGGGAATAGGGTCAGCTGGCAGGAAACATGGCATGCTGAGGCTCGTATAACCATTTAATTAGATGAAATAACAGCCAATGCCAGTAGACTGCTGCTTGGATGATTTGCATTCTCCATAAATTTGGGCCAGATATGTATCATTTTTGGAGGGGGGCTACTTTTCCTTTTGGCTCAAATTCCCTCTGATTCCCTCAGAACAATCAAGTGCTTGAAAATAATTTTTGTCGCTTTATTTTTAAAGATGTGAGGGGGTGTGGCTGAAAAGCCAGTTCCTAACATCAAGTCCTTTCCTCATTTCTGCACGGCATCTGTGGCTGGCATTTTGAAGTGCATCATGCTTGCAATTCTTTTTAGAAGACTCAAGGTTGGGTTAAAGATTTAGCTTGAAAAGCACAGCTTGTTTCATTATTTCAACAGAACAAAATAGCTCATCTCGTTTGCAGTCTGCAGCCATCCAGAATTGGGCAGCATTAAGTGGTGAATGAATTAAGTAGTGCTTTAATTCATGTCTCTTACAGTACTTCTGGGTTTCCTCTGGTTGCCCTGTTTCATCTGGCCATCCATAAGGCTGAGGCCCCTCTAGCCCTCACCCCTGGTTTCACCAGCTTGTGTTTACAAATGGAATTATATTTTTAAGAATAAGCCAATTCCCTTGGCATTTGCTTTTCCTGTTCACACAGGATCTTAAGTCCTTGTGAAGTACCCCTCAAGTATTTCTAATTGTCCACAGAGGATGTCTCATATGTGTTTACAAACCAGCCAGGCCCATGCTGGGAACCACTATGTCACCAAACAATTATGCTTCTGCCACAAGTGAGGCCCTAGAGCCCTTGAGATGGCAAAGCCACAGTGGGGAAGAATGTGTGATGATTTTAAAATACGGGTCCAAATTTTCTGACATTCTTTCCTTCAAGAAGTGGGGTCTGTGTCTCTTCCCCTAGAATTTGGGTGGACTTGTGGCTGCTTTGACCAGAGTATGGCAGAAATGATACTATTTGACTTCTGAGGTGAGGTCTAAAAGGCCTGTACTTCCTCCTGGCTCTCTTGGATCCGTCACTCTCTGGATATTCCCTCTTAGGACACACAGTCTCTCAGAACCCAGCTGCTATGCTGGGAGAAGATCAAACCATACAGGAAGTCTGCAGTCCCAGCTGATTCTAACTTTTGAGTCATCCCAGCCAGGCATGTGAATGAAGAAGACTCTGGATAATTCCAGTGTCCAACCTTTAGAACCGCCCTCCCCCGCCATCCCGTTCTTCCCAGCTGAGGCCCCAGATACCATGTAGTGGAGAAAAGCTTTTCCTGATGCTGCCCGGTCTAAATTCCTGACCCTCCATTATCATGAGATATAAAAAAATGATTGTTTTACACGACTAAGCTTAGAATGGTTTGCTATGCAGTAATAGATAAATGGAGCCGAATCCCTAGCTTTCGTCTTAGCTTTTGTGAAAGGCTTTGCTAGAGGTGTTCCTAGTAGAGCTGTTTATGCCTCTGAGCTCATCCATTGCCCCTTCTGTCTTAGAGCTCCGGCTTCCTTATTGGGCCTGGCCTTTGGTGCCTTGTTTCTTCTTTCATTGGTGTGGAGGTAGAGCAGTCCCTCTACTTACAGAGACGTGCCTGGCCTATCCTATATCCTTCTCAGACGTTTTTGTCCTAGGATTCCTCATCTCTCCTCTGTCAAAACAGGCCTCTGGTGGACACATTCCATCAATTTTCCAAAAAAGCCCAGGCAAGACGTAGTCCCAGTTATCCTCATTCCAGTGGTAACTTGCTGGCCTCCATTTAAATTAGAAAAGGGCTTGCATTTATTATTGGGGATGATGTGAGGAGATGCAGCAGAGAGGGGACTAGATAAGTCTTAACCAGTTTATAGGTAGAAGTTAAGTCGCATTAATCAGTTTAGAAGCGTTCTGGCTGTGTGATAGCAAGTCTTCAGCACCCTTCCCTCTTTCTAGGTCCCTTGGTATCTTTTGGAGGCTTATTTTACATGTGCAGGTCATATCTTGGACAGATTCTGGACCATCAATTCCTATTCTACTTACAAACCATTGCTGACTACACTTAGAAGAATTATACTTCCTGACTTCCTCACTTCTGGCTTCTAATTTGGCTGCTCTCAGAACCCATAGCTTCAGACTCATCTATCTCTAAGAATGCTCCGTAAGGCTGCCCCTCTGTTTAGCTCTCAGATTGCCTTCTTTAAGATCAACTTTTTCCCACCTCTGGGAGTATTCTTGAGCTTGTGCAAACTTCTTTAAGTCCAGGCACCAGCTATCAACTTCACAAGGCTACTTTCCTAAATTCTACTTGAACTAGCATCCTTGTCCTTTCTTCTCAAGATTTGTCCCTTTGCAGGATGATTGACAATGATAATACTTTTTTTTTTGGGGGGGGGGTTGACTCTACCCTGTTAACACGGGATTGTCTGATCCTACAAGGGAAATCCCATTAGAACACAATATTCCAGCATTAGCACATTTGCTGAACTCTAGTTCAGAGCTGTACAATCAAAATTTCTACATCCATGGAAGTGTTCTGTATCTACCCTGTCTAATCTGGTAGCTACTAGCCACTTGTGGCTACTGAGTGCTTAAAATGTGGCTAGTGCACGGAAGAACTAAATTTTTAATTTTATTTACTTTTAATTAACTTGCAATTTAAATTTAAATAGCCACACACCACTAGTAGCTACTTTATTGGACACACAATTCTTTTTTACTTAGTTTTAAATAATACTGCATTTGTGATGTTAGTACTCTAGTCTAGATAAACTTGCCTAGTTGAGTTCCCTTTTAGTAAAGTAATGATCATAATAGATAATAGTTCATATTTAGTATCTACTATGAATCAGGTAGTGCACAAAGCACTTAATTAAATAACGTATTTGGCATTTATTAAGCAAATGTTAATTAAGCACCTATTTTGTAATAGGCACTGTTCTTGGCACTGGGGATAGAGCAGTGATCAAACAGGCAAGACCCCTGCTTTCATGGAGGTTGTTTTCTAGTAGGGGAGACAGATAGACAAATACATGGTAAGTCAGAAGATGTCAAATGCAAAGGGGAAAAATAACTCAGGAAAAGGGGACAAAGAGTGATACAGGGGAGTTTTTTAAAATAGGAGTGTTCTGAGATATCCCTGATAAGGTAATATGTGGGCAGAGACCTAAAGGAAGTGAGCAAGTAAGCCACATGGCCATCCAGAAGGACGAGCAAGATCAGCAGCTCTGCAGTAGGAGCAGGTTGGGGTAGTCAAAGAATAGCAGGAAGGTGTGTTTGGGAGGAGGGGTATGGAGGGTGAGTAGCAGGAAGTGAGGTCAGAGAGGAGCCAGGGCCAGAGGGTGTGAGACTTTGTAGGATTTAAAATCTTTTTGAGTAAGGGGGATGTCATTGGGCAGATTGCAGCAGAAGAATGACAGGTTCTAATTTACATTTTAAAAGAATCAATCCGACTGCAGCATGGAGAATAGATTGTAAAAGGTCAAGGGTGGAAGCTGGAAATCCATGTAGGAGGTTATTTTAATAATACAAATGAGTGGCTGCAGTGGCTTGAGTTATGTACCCCAAATTTAGACATGTTCTTTGGTCTTAATCCACATTCCTATGGCTTGGAGCCCATTGTAAATAGGATTTCTTGAAGATTGTTATTTTTAGTCAAGTTATGGCCCAACTGAATGAGGTTAGCCTAATCTGGATTATTGGAGTCCTTTAGAAGCAGAAGAAATTCAGAATTAGTGAGAAAAAAATCCATGGGGAGGAGCCAAAGACCGAAGTCAAAGGAACCTGAAGGAAAGAAGACAGTGCCATGTGATGGGAAGAGGTGTCACCTATTCTATACTTGGTATGCTCTAATTGTTAGCAAGCTCTTTCTTGATTTGAGGTGAAATCTTCCTATAGCCCCTATACTTTGCTTTTTGTTTGTTTGTTTAATTCCTATGAAACCATATGGGAGCAGGCTTATTCTCTTTAACCAATTTTCTAAAGCTGGTGATCAATTCAACTAATGATACTGCAGTGGATACCTTTTTTTTTTCTTTTTTCTTTTTTCTGCTCAGCTTTCTCCCCTCTCCCCGCTGAATGACTGCCTTCTGGCACAGCACCTTCCTTTGTATATTCTGTGGGTAGAAGGGCAACAAATCACAAGATCCTGTTCCCCTCCCCCTTCCCCTGAGGCCATAGTAGACCCTGGGCTGGCTAATTATAATACCCCCATTTCCCAGGCTTTGGGAAATGATCCCAGGGTGAGTATATGCCTTAAGCTGGGAAACTTGGAGTCCTTTCTGTATATTTAATACGGGGCACTGTGAGAGAAAATTGCTCTCTGTCCTCTGGGGTTCCTAAGACTAGTTCTGTCTATATCCTTTTCTTTTCTCCTCTAAACCTTGCTGCATAGAGCAAGAAGTCTGTAGGGGTAGAGTTAGAACACAATTCAGAGTGTAGCAGAGCTGTAGCGGGAGAGAGGAGAGAGAGAGGAAGGGAGGGGAGGGGAGGGAATGGGGCGGAAGAGAAGGAAATCTTTATAACCTGTAGCCCTCTTCATCCTTGTATTTCCTAGTTATGAGAAATAGTTACAATAGTTTGAATTGGTTTCCTATCATTAACACCAGAAGGGTCCTGATTAATCTCCTAAATAACGTGGAAATCTTGTTTTAAAGCAGTCTACATGTGTTAATATAGTTTCAATATCCTGTTGAATTTTAAAATCCTTTTGAACATCATTATTCAGGTTTGGTTACTTCTGAGCATTTAAAGTGTAATTTTTAGTCAAGTCATCTACAGTTACTTGCGTTTTAATTTCATTTTTCCGCTAAGTTTAAATTATCCTGCATTTTAGATATAGTGCATTCATTTTCTCTGAGTATTCTTGTTTTCTATGGTCTTATTTTATTTGTGTTGCAAATGTTTTTATATTTTATGAATTTATTGCATAAACTAAATTGTTTGGTTTGGTAATTGGCTCCCATTTTTTAGCGAGCTATTACTGTTTTGACAATAACAGCAAAATGTTGTGATGGCTGTGACTGAAACATTTACACTTCATACATCTTAAGGCAATATTGCTTTATCCATGTGCCCAACATAGTTCCCAATATTATGGTTACTGGTTTGCAAGTAACTGCAGGCATTTATACTCTTTCTTTAGGTTACTGCCACCCTCATGAGTTGGGACTGGAAACAGAATTCCATAGCAGTTTGCTTTATTGCTATTTCAAATAGGTCTTTTTGATTAATTACAATATATTACAGGACTCACACCCAGGGTAGTCTGGTGGGCTTGGTCAGCCACTTATAAAGAGTGTGACGTTAGTGAAAGCTTGATGTGTTATTCTACCTTGAATTACTGTTGGCTGCAATTCACATTTTGAGGACATTTTTAGGTTTTGAACGTTATAGATCACAATATTCCTACATGTCCAAGGAAAGCGCCATTAGTCTGGTTACTTTCTGGCCACTGGATCCATAGAGCTCCCAGCATTCTTTCTTATACTCCAGCCGTGCTTTCTCTACTTGGAGATTCTAAACACACTGGGAATACATTGAGAATGATAAGCAGAGCTAAGAAAAGAGATACAGAGAATTAAACTGGTAAAGATTTAACTTAATTCTCAAGTGAAATGTCCCAGCTCTCTGGGGCTGAGCTCACTTGCCTCCCCTCCCTGGCTCACATTTGCGTGGGATATCTCAGAGCATGAGAGCTTTCTACACATAAAAATGGGCTGAAAATGAGGTTTTTTTTTGGAATGAATGTGTCTTCTGAGAGCAATTTTACAAAGCTGTAATTCTTATTAAGTAAAGGATATAACAGTTAAAAGTCCCTGATGCCCAAATGGTTGGATTTTCTCTCTAATTCAAGCTGCCAGTGAGCAACTGTATATAATGATGAATGAAGAGAAGGTTTATTTCATTTATGTCTTCCATAGCAGATGAATGTCCCACCTCTTTTTTTTTCCACTGTGAACATTAAATTTATTCCTTTTGTTCTGTTGCTACAGATATGTTAAAGAATTCTGTTTTTTTGATGAAATTATCTTTAAGGTGAGGCAAATTCCTTGTATTTTACTCTAATTTGCACCAGATGTTGGCAAGAATGTTACAAAACACAACAAGTTTTAGTGAGCATGTAACTGTATCATATCGTATACCATGCAGTATATATATTTATAGATATATACACACACTAATCTATAGTAACAGACTATAAACTTTTTTCAAATGCATTAATTAAATTTCAAAGCCTCATTTTAGATTTTGCATTTTTTTTATTAACAAGGATAGGTTAATAAAAAAAGATTCCTCTCACCATATAGAAAATGGCATTGTCAAGGAGTTTGCAACCGTATAGCCACAAGGAGGAGCTCAAGCATCAAATTAAAAATTAACACCCACTTAAGTCTGGTGTGTTCTGCTTTTGGCAAAACATTAAGGCAATATTTACTCTAATATGGAGGTGAGGTGATTTGTGGCCTTTGTCCAAATTAATATCACTTTGGGGATCTTATGTTGATATGCTGGTATGTATCAGTATATTTAAATAAGTATGATAATGTAAGCACAATCTATTTTTCACCAGGCAACCAGATGGATCTTTAAAAAATGTAGAAGAGATCATGCCACTCCCTGGCTTAATGCCTTCCAAAGGCTTCTTTTCATTTTGAGAGAAAACTGTGCATTCTTTTACACGAGCCCTGTGTCGTCTCACTCCTGTGTGCCTTTCTGACTTCATCTCCTGCCTCTCTCCCCACAGGTCCACTGCGGTAGCCACACTTGTCTTCTGCCAAGTCCTAGCACGGATCCTTTTCTCCCTTAGGGACTTCACACTTCTGGTTTGCTCCATCCTTCTTAGAGATTTTTGCATGCCTGCCTCCTTCTCATCCTTTGGAATTCTGCTTCAGTGTCACCTTCTAGAGTGCTGTTTGCTCTCACCTACGGAATGTAGGTTGGCCTGCCCTTCCTCCTCCCATAATTTTTCATCCTAGCAATCTGTTTATTCCTTCTTAACAATTATCAGAAGCTGTGATTATTTTGTTCATTATCTGACTTCAATATTTGGATATACAATTTGGAGCAGGAACCTTATCTTTATCACTGCTGCATAGCACAATTCCAGGCACAAAGTATGTTTGCAGTACGTATTTGTTGAATGAATGAGTCATTATAATTGGAACTTACGAAACGTGGCTCAGTCCATTGTGGCCCAAGAATAGCAGCTACAGAACAGTTTTAAAAAATTGGTTTCCTACCTCAGTGATCTTTGCCTAGTTTCAAGGGCCACTCTCTGATTCCCCTACAATAATAATATACCGTATCCCTACTGCCCCCAGAAGAAGCAGTAAATGCTGCAAAATGAAATCTTAAAGGGCCACCAGACAGATTAATAGCAGCATTGCTGGACAAACAAAATTAAAATTAAGGAAAATACGCCAACATCTCCCACTGCTCTCTGCATTATTTGCTCTAAGACGACATGAGCTTGTTTCTGAGGAACAGCGTCTTTAGCCCCATCAATTGGTGTCACCTCACATGAATCATCAGTATCACCAATGGGCTTTGCAGGTGCTGATAGAACTGGCTTTCAGTGATCCCATCTGTCTGATGTAGGAGGATATCTTGGCAACCATTGGCTTATTTGGAGCTACCTGCTCTTCTTCCAGATAAAAGCCATAGAGAAGGCCCTTGAGCTTTCACTCCTCCAGTGGCCCATCTTCTTTGAGTAGGGGTAAGCAGGCCTCTTTAGGACCAGATCTTATGCAAATGTAAGAGCTCATGGAAAATTCCTGGCTCTTCTAAGAACATATCCTAAAACTCCTTCAACTTGGTTTTCTGCCAAGTTTATTATTTCACTTTGTACATATATTTCACTTTAGGTTTTGTAAATAGTTTCTGATTTTTCAGTAATAACTGGTGATTATTCAACTTTGCTCATTTTGTCCTTCTTTGGAAATTTTTCATATTGTATATTTATTTACCAAGAAAATAAACACTTGCTTTCTGGAATTGTACTCATGTAAGATTCCCTAAAGAAATACATTTGATCCTTTCACAGGAAGCAAGTTGACACATTATCCATTAGGATGACCATCCCCAAAACAGTGCTTGGATATTTTAGATTTTGCGGAACAATACAAGAAGTTACTGCTTGCATGTATTTTGCTTATTACTCTCACAGATCGCTTTGTCAGGATGTGGTATTAAAAAATGTTCTTGAGTTTATGAGAGAGTTGGAGAAAACAACTATGGTTGAAATAGAGTACCATTTCTTCTCAAAGGCCTTAGTTTAATGGAGAACAGAGATGCTCAGACACTGCATGATTTGCTTACAAGTCTGTTATGAGAGAGGACTCAGATGTTTTAATCTGCTACTCTGTGCTACATGGGATTTGGTAGCTGATGAAGGTCCATATTAAGATGTATATGGTTTCTTATTATATTAATCATGTGATGCTGACATGTTAGTAATTTAAAATATTCATGACTAAAAGAAAGTGGCACTTGGTGGAACTTGTATCTTTAGCTGTAGGTGTCACTTTTAGTTCCTAGTATATGTGGGATTATGTTTCAGGGTCTCTATGGTAAATTGATTGCAAAATTGGCCCTAATTCTCCATGCTTTCCTGTACACATATCCTTTGCAATGGGACTTTGCATGAGATAGAGTGTGTATTTCCTACTCCTTGAATCTGGCATTACCTTCTCACTTGTTTCGGCCAACAGAAAGTGACAGAAATGACATGTATTAGTTCTAAGCCTAGGCCTCAAAAGGCCTATTGTGCTTCTATTCTCCCTCTTTTCTTCTTCCTTCAACATGAACAAGCCTCGACTCGCCTGCTGGAAGATGAGAGATCATTTGTAGGAGAGCAGAGTCATTCCATCTGAGGGCATCTTTGATCAGCCAGTTGATTGCAGCTAGTTAGTAAGTCTGGCCAAACTGGTGTCAGACCAGAACTGTTCAGCCAGCCTGTAGAATGAGGAGAAATAATACCTTCTTATTGTTTAAAGTCACTCAATTTTGGGTTGGTTTGTACCACAGAATTATTGTGGTAATAACTAACTTATATACAATTGAACCATGTTTCTGGATCAGAGTGCCTCTATAGTTGTAGATATTGGTAATTTTGTGGCTTTGGGTTATAGTAATTGTAGTTTTAGTTAACAGTAGTTCTGTGGTTCTAGGTATTGGGGGCTCACTGATGATGGTATTTGGAGATATTTATGGTGATGTGGATAATATTTGTGGCTTTTGATGCTGATGGTATCTGTGCTTTTGATTATGGTACTTATGCTTTTAGGTGGTTATAGGTATTGGTAACACTTGGTATCACTACCCTTATGATCTGTTGGTAAACTTAGCTTTTCTGCCAGGTTGCCAGGTAACCACATTTGATTATCAATGCTAAGTTTCTAAGGCAGCTAAATGTACATTATTCTTGATTTCTTGCCAGACTGGGAAGTTGAGATATTGGTGGTATATAGACACATACTGCAGGAAGAATGAGGGATTCCTTGCTATTGCACTGTATATGTGAAGGTCAGCCTTGGCCATGCCAATCTGTCTAATTGGCATGGATGCCAGAAGTGGATATCTGCTTTCACCTCTTATGTTTTTGCAGGAAAAAAACACCTTTTCCAGGACCCAGTGCAGTGTCTACAAGAAGGACTGATACAACTGGCAAAAAGAATCTGACCATTTATTTTCCTTGGCAAAATGTGTCCAGTGGTGAAAGACAGAGTCATGCCTGTGCAAGGTGGAGCATTCCATATATGGCGCTCCAACCATGAGAACCCTGCCCCTATCACTGAAAAATCCTTGCTCTTCAGGAGGGAACGGGCTATGCTTGCATTTGTTTTCCACATAATTTCTTTGCCAGTATATCCATCTGAACTATGGGCCACCATCGATTCTCTAAGAATCCCTATGTTTTCTGAGGATATTTACCACCTTTGTAGACTTTGTGGATAAATGGTTATAAAATCCTTTCCCTTTGTGCATGAGAGTTTGACATTTGGTTAACTTGGTAGCTCTATTCTCCTGGTAACTAGACAGTGTCAGAATGTCAATCATGTTTCTAGACAATATTGCTTGTGATGGAAATGACCCTGGATCAATAAATTGCATCTGGACTGTGAGGGACTATAAATGAACTATGAATGCTTGATGGGGAGGCTATGATTTGGGCTATCATGAAAATTGTGTGTCATATCTGGGCTTATCTCTTGCAAGAACCTTGGAAGCTTTGGATCCTGTGGGTTAGCAGCAGGCCAGGATGGATCCTACACCTGCTTAATATGGGTCTTCTCTTCTTGCATCTGAATTGTTAGACTATTGCAAAGACTCCCATAGAAAAAGAGCATCTGAAGATATCTTTCTGACAAGCCTGGTTTTTGTTCAATAACCTAGTATATGGATGACAAGTATGTCCTATGATAGTCTGATGAATCTGAGTGCTGAACCTAAGAAGATCTTTAGTGGGGATTGCAGACTTGCCTTTCTTCCATAGGTCCAGCTACTGATACACTTAAGATATTTTCTGTTCTAAGAGGATTCATGACAGCTGCTCTGGGCTGTGTGTGTGCGCATCTGCACGTGTGTGAACATGCATGTGTGTTTGGGGATGATTCATCATCATGAGATATTTACCAGGAGATTAAGGGATAAGATGCTGTATTCATCTGGAGTTTCCAGACCATAGTACTAGCACATCAAAGGAAAAACTTACTGGCCATCTAAGAAACTTGTACAACTGTGATCTCCTCTGACTAATGCAGAGTACATAAAGGAGGGTTTCCTGGGAAGGAGGCTGAGGACCATGGAGGGTGATAATGTTGCTGCGAGTACTGGCCAAGAATGGCTATTTCCTATTATAACCAAACCACTCACACAACGTGAAGCTCTAGGACCCCCAAGGCCAGTCATAGGAAAAGCATGAGAATTAACTGGGATCTTGTGGCCCAGCTTAGGCATGCCTAGAACCAAATGAGAGCCCCTTTTGGGATTCATTTCTCAAAGTCACTCTACTTTCTCACCACACCCCAGTGTCAGGAACAAACAGGCATAAAAGCATAATGAAGCCCCAGCTAGGCAACACCTTCCCCATCCTCTTGAAAAAAACAAAAACAAACAAAAAAAACAGATCCAAAGACAGGATTCCTAGCCCCATTCCCATGGCTGACTGCCCCATGCCCACAGAGGGCATGCAGATCCATGCAGCTTGAGAGGTTGAGACGCAGAGGCAAGCAGCTTTGGTATTTTTCCTGGATTGAGGCCATGTGCTCCCATTTCTCACCCCCTTTGGCCTGGCATTTGCCAGGTTTCAGTTTGTTTCCTCAGGGTCTTGAAGTCTACCTGGATTTATCTTTCTCCAGGTCCTGATTTGTCTCCTGTTTGATTTAGCACATGACAATGATGTCATGATTACTTGTGTCTGGTGGACGGACCTCAGTGTTCCTCAGGATAGACCATGAAGCAGCATCACTTGTCTAGGCCTTGTTTTCTATAGATTGGGTGCCAGACAAGTGGCCCTAGGTGACAGTGATAGGATCATTTGAAACCCTTTGAGCTGCAAGTAAAAGAAGTGCAACAAACTGAATTAAGCAAAAAGTTCTGTGACTGAAATGAATCTATCACAAGTGCTCAAGCAATGGACTCTGTAATTTTTCACCACCACTAGTCTCTGTTTTACTTTGTGCTGGCCTCATTCTCCGGCAGGCTTTCTTTCCCTAGGAAGAGGCAGAGTTGGTCACCAGCAGCTCCAGGCTTTTATCTTACCAGCTTAGCAACTTTTCCAGCCCGTGTGCTGTGGCTGACATGCACCACCCTGGCTTGGAACACACTGGCTTCCTGGACAGTCAGAGAGACCAGGGTGATGAATGGTCTGATTAGCCAGGCCTGGGTCACGTGGCCATCCAGGAGCAGGCAGTTAGGAATGTTTGAAGCATATAACCTGAGATTGGCTTCCCAAAGAAAAATTGAGGGGCTGGGTCCACTACAGTGTCCCTGAATATCTATAAACAAAGAGGAAAATTAATGATTTGCCCTCATTTAATATTGTCTTGATCACCTTCAGTCATTGGAAAACTCAAAGTCAAAGAAAAGATGTGGGCAAAAATAAGGGCTTAAACATAGACAAACCTTAATATATGATGGGGTGTAGGTAAGACAGATATGTGAAAAATTATAACCAGGCAGGAAAATCGTAAATGCCATGATGTAGGCAGAAATCTATAGTTGATAAAAATCAGCAATGATAGGACTAACTTCGAAAACATTGGTGAATTCTGGCATTCTTGGCTTCCTTTCAGCAGAACTGAGTTCCTCAAACTTTAGTGTGCACACAAAATCACCTAGGCATCTTCTAAAATGCAGATTCTGCTTCAGTTGATCTGGAGAGGGGCCTGGGATTCTGCATTTCTAACACGTTCTCTGGTGGTGTCTCATGACTGTTGGTTCAAGGATCTTGCATTGAGTTGCGAGGCAGTAGAGGGTGAAGTCACTAACAGCTTGTAGCAATCTCCTGTTTCTTAAAGAGGTATTAACAGCTGTCCCCCAGGGAGATTTGGGTAGCCGTAGAGGTAGCGTCCCTAGTGCAGTGCAGAGTGTGGGAAAGGCTGTTGCAGGGGTCTGTTCCAAATGACTTGGCCTGATGGGGCGGGTTGTCTGACCCTGGAATGCTAATGTTGGCAGTTTCTCTTTGTGCTGCAGCAGCACTTGCAAAAGCGCATTATGCTGCTAAATGAATTATACACAGTGAGATAATCACAGGCCTCCTCTGCCAACAGGCAAGCCCCCACAGGAATGAATTTGGAGAGGGAGAATATTAAAAATATAGCCAAACTACGGGATAATATGTAACTAGAAATATTTTTAAAGTGGGCTATAAAACGATGTTTGGAGAAAGTTAATTTTAAAATGTGTGTTCTCTGTTGTGTGGACTCCCTAGATGGTTGAGAATACCGTTCCTCCTCCTGCTGCAGTTCTCCCTCAGGCTATACTTGCAAAATATTGATTTGTCTCCTTGATTTGCTAAGCTGTAAGTCCCAAATCAACAAGTTTTAACTTGCCTATTTGAATTTTCATAGCATGGTCATAATCAGATCCAGCTTATAACAGGGAACCCAATTTATTCTAAATTTGATCATCCTGTTTCTGTTAGAAGAGTAAATGGTGGTGCTTCTCAAAATATTTGACCATATGTTTGAGCCCAGAACAAAGTATTAATACAATTTAAAAAAATGATGGAGGTATACAAACTCTAAGAATTCAGGACATATTGCAACTTAGGTCCTAGCTTTTTTTTCAGGAAGTCATTGAGTGTTTTGATTTTGAAGGCATAAATTAGAATTTATGACATAGACCAATATGTGTAAAAAGTATCTAATTGTTTTTGAAAAGGATTGAGGATATGCATAACTACTAAATTAACAGTTTCCATTTTCATCTCACTCAACTTAAATGACAAATATTATGTAACTGGCATAATGCATATTAAATGGCTCCAATAAACAATATGCTTAATCCTAGTCCTAAACCACTTTACCTGTTTTTGGATCTGTTTTTTTTTTTTTTTTTTTTTTTTTTTTTTCTTCTTTTTGAGAGGATGGGGAAGTTGTTGCCTAGTTGGGGTTTCATTATACTTTTATGCCTGTTTGTTACCGACACTGGAGTGTGGTGAGAAGGTAGAGTGACTTTGAGAAATAAAAAACGATTTTGTATCTCCAGGGTTGTTCTCTAAGCCCTGAGCTTTTGTTTGTGATGGGTTGATACTGAGTAAATTCATCTCTTTTCCACTTGGGTTTTTTCATTCAGTGGACATAAAAATGCAAAGCTATCTCATTGTTTATGACTCACAAATATAATTTGCAAATGCTTTGCAAATAAGGTCAAGAAAATGAGATGGCATGTCGTCTTCCTAACTAGGCAAGTTGTACTTCCTAAGGAGTTCTACCCTGACTACCATATTTAACATTGACATCTTGTGCCCTGCCCCATCCCACTGTACCCTAATCTCCCTGATGCTGAGCTGCTTTTTTCCATAGCATTTCTCAACTTCTAACATACTTTATCATCTATATATTTATTATGCTCATTGCCTGTCTCACCTCTCTAGAATATCAGCTCCACAAGAGCAGTAATCTTTGTTTTGCTCATTGATGCATCCTGTGTATCTGGAACAGTGCTAGGCACTTGCTAAGCCTTCAATAAAGGAATGAATTAATACTTTTTTAGCCTTTGAAATAAGCCAATTCTCATTTTCCAAGACTAGGTTAAAATTAAAATAGAAATATAGCCATCTATTTAAATCATGTCTCAAATACAAGAAAGATTTTCTGGAATACTATCTTTTAAATTTTTTATAGCTGATGAAAAAGATGTTTTTTTTTTTCCTGGAACAAAAGAGGTCCTTGACTATAGCAAGGATGAGGGTTCATTTGATAATAATAAAAATTTGATTCCCATATACATCAATTAGTTTCTCCCAAAGGATTCACTTAAACCAGTTTCTCAATCTTGACACCATTGACATTTTGGACTGGGTAATTCTTTGTTGTGTGTATGTGCGCTCTCTTGAACATTGTTGGAAGTTTAACAGCATCCCTAGCTTCTACCCACTAGAGGCCAGTGGCAGTCCCCCATTCTTCCCCAGTCGTGACAACCAAAAATGTCTCCAGATCTTGCCAAATGTTCCCTTGTGGGAACTACTTAGTTAAACCAATCAACCTAATTTTACATAGGTTCACTGTCTTGCAAAGTTTTATTTAGTCATTAAAGAGAAAACAGTTGTCTTTTATCAAGGCCCTTGAAGATGTGCACATCCTCATCCTGTGAATGTGTTGCTTTATGTGGCCAAGAGGACTTTGCAGTTGTGATGAAGGTTAAGGTCCTGAGAATGGAGCGGGTATCCTGGATAATCCAGGTGGGCCTAATCTAATCACAAGTGTCCTTAAATGTGGGGAAAATCTTTTCAAGCTGTAGTCAGAGAGAGATGCAATGACAGAAGAAAGGTCAGAGAAATGCAGTGTAACAAGGATTCAGCCTATTATTGCTGGCTTTGAAGTTGAAGGAAGGAATCCACGAAAAAGGAATGTGCTAGCTTCTAGAAGCTGGGAATGGCCTTTCCTTCAGTTGACAGCCAGCAAGAAAATGGGGACTGTGCCGGTTTGGATGTATTATGTCCCCCCAAATGCTATGTTCTTTAATGCAGTCTTGTGGGGGCAGATGTATTAGTGTTGATTAGATTGGAATCTTTGGATTAGGTTGTTTCCATGGAGATGTGACCCACCCAACTGTGGGGAATACCTTTGGTTAGAGTCTTTCCATAGAAGTGTGGCCCTGCCCATGCAGTGTGGGTCTTAATTAAATCACTGGAGCCCTCTAAGAGCTCAGACAGAAGGAGCTCGGTGCTACAGCCAAGAGAGACATTTTGTAGATGGCCATTGAAAGCAGACTTTTGCTGACACTTTACTCCAGAGAAGCTAAGAGAGGACAAAACATCTCAAGAGCAATATTTTGAAGAATGCACAGGAGCTGAGAGAGGAGTTGGAACATAACCCGGGATCATCAGATGCCAGCCACGTGTCTTCCCTGCTAACAGAGGTTTTCCAGATGCCATTGGCCATCCTCCAGTGTAGGTATACTTGTGTTGATTCCTTCATTTTCATGGCCTTCAGACTGTAAATTTGTAACCAAATAAACCCCCTTTATAAAAGCCAATCCATTTCTGGTATTCTGCATAACAGCAGCACTAGCAAACTGTAACAGGGACCTTGGTCCTCCAACTGCAAAGAACTGAATTCTGCCAACAACCTGAATGAGCAAGAAACGGATCTTCCCCCAGGGCCCACGGAGAGGGAGGCAGCCCTGCTGACATCTTGATTTTAGTCTAGTGAAAGCCATGTTGGACCCATGACCTGATAATACATTTCAATTGTTTAAGCTACTAAATTTGTGTTAATTTGTTACACCAGTAATAGAGAACTGGTACAGTTTATCATGCTTAGACCTTTATATACGAACTCTTTCCATCTTCTCATTTTATGATGAAGAAACAGACTTCGAGAACACAGTAAATTTCCCAAGGACACACGACTAGTAAATGGTAATTCTGGGATTGAAGTCTCCAAAATCCATGACCCTCATCCCTGCACTAAATGGTTCCCTTAGCTAGGTCAGGATTATGAATGATCCAGAACATTCTAAATATTGCCAATTTGTAGAGAATGAGTCTGAGAACTTTATTCAGATTCTGACTGCTACTCACTAGCTGTTGTGTCTTGAGTGACATGTTGATCTTAGAGGATCAGTTTCCTCATGTCTAAAAATGTTACTATTTTTTATCCAAGATTTCCTTGGGGATTAAAATGGACAATATAAACACAGGGCACTGTGCAAATATGAGGTGGTACTATTAAAATGTTACAACTTCTGGAAAAAGAAGTCAAGTGAGTGTTGTTCTGATGGCTCCTTCCAGGCCTTCTTTTTAGGTAGGTTTAACAAATGTTCCTTTTGGAACTCAAGAAACCACATATGAAGTATTCTTTAACTGAGAGGAGCAAGAATGTATGAGTCAGTGCTTCCTTTCTATTTTCTTTTAAATGTCAAATTCACATATATTTTATTGTTTGGAATCCCCTATGGAGCATTTCCAAGTGGAGTGTTCAGAATGTTGGTGGGAAGAACAACAGCTGTTAAAAGAAAAAGGGGAACTGTCTCATCTGATTTAGCTTGTCTGGTTTATTATGGGATATGAGTGAAAAACAAACAAAAAAGGACTATTTACTTGTGGCAAAGTTAACAAGACAGCTTTCCCACAGTAAAGCAAAGTGTTCCAAGAATCTGTGGTTCCATGTAATGTTCTTCCAGGGATGGAAAGCATATATTTTGCTTTGAAACTCTGTAAGCTTTTCCTCTCATAATATCTACTCTCACAAATGATAGTCTTTGTATGTATGACAACAGAAATTTCAAGTGGCTTTAAAGGATCTACCAGCCCCATTAATTTTGCATCAACTGTGCCCTTTAGGGGGTAGTTTTTGAAACCACTCCCACCACACCATCAAATTCCCCAATGAAGGCAAATTTAGTATAAACATGGGGTGCTGAGATGCTTTTTTATAGCTGTTACCAAAATAATATAACCTAACAGGTCTCTTGTCAGTAAACTATTCATATGCCATCCGCTTTCTAGAATGTCCTCTCTCCACGTCTCTGTCTAGGGTACTTCTATTCAAATTTCGAGTCCTAGCTCAAGTTTCACCTCTTTGTAAAACCTTCCCCAGCTTTCCTAGATACTGTAAATCCCTTTGTCATCTGTGTGTGTGTCATCTGTAATGTAAAACCTTACTTGGATCTCAGATACACTGTTTACTACCTTATATAATAATGATTTGTTTACCATTTTATGTAATAATGATTTGTGAGGTTTTTCATTGATATGTATGTATTCGGCATTTTGCCCTAAACGTAGCAGGTATCTAATATATTCATGAATTCCAGTTCAAAAGGAGGGGCCTGGGATAGTGTGTGATAATAGCTATCATTTATTTAGCAACTTCTCCAAGCCAGTAACTTGATATTATTTCACTTATACTCAGCAATCATATAGGGTATGTGTTCCGGTTTGCTAATGCTGCCATTATGCAAAATACCAGCAATGGGTTGGCTTTTATAAAGAGGGTTTATTTGGCTACAAATGTATAGTTCTACGGCCATAAAAGTGCCTAATTTGGCATCAACAAGATGATACCTTCACTAAAGAACAGCCGATGGCGTCCAGAACACCTCTGTCAGCTGGGAAGGCATGTGGCGTGTCTGCTGTTGCTTTGCCCCCAGGTTCTGGTTTCAAAATGGCTTTCTCCAAAATGTCTCTGGGTTTCTCTTAGCTTAGCATCTCCAAGCGTCCTTCTGTCTGCATCTCCAAGCATCTCTAAGTGTGAGCTCCCAAGCATCTCTCCAAAAGTCTCTCTCAGCTTCCCTTGGGGTGTTTTGCTGTTTTACCCTCTCTTAGCTTCTCCAGAGCAAACTCTGGGCTAGCATCTCAAAAACTTCAGCAAGTGTCTCGGCCTTGGCTTAGCATATCCTGAGGGCATTTTCATCTCTCTGCTCTCTGTGCAAGCTCCCTTTAAAGGACTGACTCCAGTAAATCAATCAAGACTACCCTGAATAGGTGGGATCAAATCTCCATGGAAGCATTCAATCAAGCAGTCACACCCTAATCAAAAAGATCAATCAATCTGCCCCCCACAAGATTGCATTGAAGAATATGCTTTTTCTGGGGGACATAATATATACAAACCAGCACAGTTAGTCTTTATGTTCAGTTTATGGATGAGGAAATTTGAGGCCTGAGGCTAGGTAATTTGCCCAAGGTCATTTGGCTAGTAAGGGTCAGGGAGAAGTTTCAAACTAAGGTGGATGATGTCTGTTAACATGGAGGGTAATGACTCTTATAGTCCTGAGGCAAAATGGGAAGGAGAGGACTTTTTTTTTGTCCTTAATATTTAATTTCCCTTTCTTCTTTCTTCTTGTCTGCCTAGATTATGTGCATTCTGTATACCCACTAAGACCCGCTATGGTATATTGAATCATTGCTCACAATCTTTCTCACCATCCCAGTGAATTTTCAATCCGTATTTTTTTGCAGTGTCTCCCACCTAGTGGGAAGAGCATTCTTCCCCCCACTGCATTGATTTTGGGCCTGGCCACATTACCTCTTTTGATTGGTGGACTTGTGGGTGGAAGTGACAATAGTCCAATTCTGAGCTGAGACCTCAAGAGTTAATGTGTGCTATGTTTCTGCTCACCCCTCTCACAGTTCACTCGGAGGAGAACTTGCTTGCCCTGACTAGCCACAGGTCCAAGAAGGGTGAAAGATCTGTGAGGAGATAGGAAACTCACCTGCAATTTGAAGCTAACTTGTTTCAGCTTACCTATAGACGCAGCAGTGAGAAAAATAAATGCTTGCTTTGTTGTAAGCTACTGAGATTTTGGAATTGTTTGTCCCACAGAAAGAACTGACTAATACACTTGGCCTCCTAAAAGCACTCTGTAATCCCTCACCTCATCAATCAAAATGGGAGCGCTATTCACATTTATTTAGGAGACACAACAGTGTAAGCTCCAAAATGACATCCTAGAGTCTGGCACATAGTAAGAGCTGAAAACTGAATGTGAAGACACTTTGAAAATTGTTGCAAGTTTCTCTGAATGTTTTTCCACTCTCTCCTTGCCATCCACTCTTTTGCTGCTTTAATGTGTCTTCCAGTTCCTTCTTTAAAGCCAGCTGTCAAATTCTAGTCCTTAGGATGTGTCTTTGGAGTGCTGTCCAACACTGTGGACCACTTCTTTTTCTCTTCCTAGAGAAAAAGAATCTCCCTGAAGGTGCCTCTCTTCTACCACTGTGGCTTCTGCCACCTCCTACCATCTGATCCCACATGATGCAAAAGTGTGTGTGCGTGTCAACTCCACAGTTATGCTTGTAGCTCCTCCTTCCCTGGGGCTCAGATACCAATCTGGGGAGGGAGTAATGTCCAGTGCAACAGACTCTCATAGCTCTCTCCTGTTTCATTCCTCCTACTCCACCAAACTAATTTTTCCCCATTTTCTTCTGGTTGAAAACATCCTCTTCCCCATCCATCCTTCCCTCTCATTCTAGGTCTTAATCAGCTATTTGAAACAAGTCTTGATTTTCACTTTAAATCTTTTGCTATATATAAAAAACTTACATTGAATTCTCATAATGACAAAGATAGGAATTACTTTTCCTTGTCTTTCAGATAAAATAGTTTGACTCATTGGATTGGAAGTTAAGTTGGAATCCCAGGGCTGTCTGAATCTATTCAGTAGATATATGATTTTCAAAATTTTCTCTAGCAGTTGAACTCTTTCTTTGTTCCCAAATTAAATCTTATCTGGACCTTTATCCACAAGAACATGTTGTGCTACAAGTAATAAAACCCTGATTCAAGGTAGATTGAAAGATGAGTAAATAAATCTCATGTAATGAGAAGTCCAGAGGTAGCATAAACTTTGGCATGGTTCAGCGGGGCTCCAGCTCCACTTTTATAGAACTCTCTTGGCTTCCTCTGCACGATGCTTCTACTTTCTGACTGGGAGCAAGATGGCAGGTGTAGTTCTAGGAATGCCTACATTGTTGGAAATGGGTTGGTCTCATTTTATGAGGGAGGAAAGTTTCCCAGAAGTTCCCCAGCAGACTTTACTTTGTGTTTTATTAGTTACACCTGGGTCACATGCTAGGCTCCAACAGCACTAATAAGGGTAAACGGACTATTCTGGCTGGCCTATACAAAGCAGGGTTCCTCCAGAGCTGAGGATAGACCTTCCCTTGCCCACTGTGGTGGTAGAATCCCAAGATGGCTGCCAGGATTGCTGCTCCCTGGTGCGCATACACCTTGTGTAATCTCCTATCCTTGAGTGTGGGTGGAACCTGTGAATATGATAGGATAGTCATTTCCTTGATTAGATTAGATTACATGGTGAATGGCGATGGAATACTCACTTCTGTGATTATATTATGTTGTATAAGACTCCATAATAGCAGATTGTCGAGAGATTTGAAGTGTGAGAGAGATATGGCTTGAGGGAGGTTATTAGCCACTGGCTTTGAAGATGGAGAGGGCCACATGGTAAGGACTTGAGAGCGGCCTGGAGTTTCTGACAGCAGTCTCCAGAAGACAACCAGAAACCGAAAGGAACTGAATTCTTCCAGGAATCTGAATGAGCTGGGAAGTGGATTCTTTCCCAGATCTCCAGAAAGATGCATTGCTTGGCTAACACCCTAATTTCAGACTGTGAAACCTAAGCAGAGAATCCAACCACAACGTGCCCAGACTTCTGACACACAGAACTGTAAGCCAATAAATAGGTGTTGCTTTAAGCTGCTAAGTGATAGTTTGTATGCAGCAACAGAAAATGCAAGTCGTAAGGAACTGTATTCTACCAATAGCCTGAAAGGACTTGGAAGAGGACAGTGAGCCTCAGATGAGATCACAGCCCCAGCTGACACCTTTATTTTAGCCTGTGAGATCCTGAGCAGAGAGCTCAAATACTCTGTGCCTAGACTTCTGACCTATAGAAACTGTAAGGTAAATCAATAGGTGTTATTTTAAGTCACTACGTTTGTGGTAATTTCCTACATAGCAATATATAATACCACTTTTCCCGCCCCTCCCATAAGGTCACTTAGGGAGTAGACAGCTGAAAACACCTGGGCCCTGTCAAAACAAAGGAGAGAGTAGATGTTGGGCATAAAATAGATAACAGCAATATTTTATTAGCATAATTTTATTTATATAAATTCACAAATGTAATGGACCACTTAAGGTTAATAAATGAAAATCATTGGGCTTTTCATGAGAAGAGAATATATGAAACTGAGAGTTATGAATGACAATTACTGCATCCAATTTATTTCTCTGTTTTATTTTGTTGTGCAGATCAAGACAATCCAGATTCACATTCACACGTATCTAGTAATCATGAAGTCAATTGAATGATTTTATTTGTTATAGACATGTATAGGCTTGAATGAAAAGGTAGACCACTGCAGAGCTATCACCCCTGTGATACAGTTACAGGGAGTCTAATTAAACTCAAAGAAATGAAAAGAGAATTTTTACACCAGAGTTTGCATAAAATAACATTTTCATGTTGTATGATTAATGTATTGTCAGTCTCTAGTGTTTCAGTTTGAGAATGACGATTAAGTGTATATGTTGATTTTCTTACAGTATTTAAAAGATTAATAAATAAATATAGTGAAAAAATAAAATTTGAATTAAGGCTTTGTGGAACACTGAAGAGCTTTGTAGTACCTTAGAGTTCCATAGAAAATAATCTGAAAACTTTTATTTAAATCCGATGACTTCAGACAGCTCTAGTCCTTCTGTATAGCTGACCTTGTCTGGAGAAAGCCAAACAAATTATTTAAACAAGCAAATGCACACTTAATGTTGAACTATTTGAGGCTAAAATCCTGACAGGAAGAGGAAGAGATTCAGGTCTTGTGAGATGAGATGGCAGTGCCCAGGTCTTGTCCAGCCCAACTCTGGGGACTGATGTACCTCCTAGCAGGGAGACCAAGTGGTGATTTCTTGTAGCTGGGATTCTGCATGTTTGCTGGCCATGCAGTGCTAGAACCTGTCTGAGATGGAGTAGACAACTGTGATCTTCTCAGACTCTGAAGCTGATCTAGCCTCACCACACAGGGAAACTGGAGGCAACTTGCTCCTCTAGTGAATGAAATGTGGAAAAACCTTAATTTTCTGGCCAATTCAGAAACTAAATATCCAGATGTCTATAAGCTTTTAGCACAGTGTCTGGAACCTGTGAAGTCCTCAAGAAAATGACAGCCTAATGTCCCTTATCTAAAACCTTTGGAGCTAGAAAGTGTTTTTTGGAATTTAGAAACTTTTGGATTTTAGAAAGGAAATTTGGTGCAAGTAACTTATATTGTAACACCACTGGTGAGGTCTGGATAGCACTCCATAATTAAATGTATTCATATTTCAGTGTCACCTTAGGTGATGTAAATAAAGATTATAAAACCCTCCTCTAATAGGGACATTTTGTAATAAAGGGTTATTAAAAAGTTGCCAAAATACGAGAATTAGAAACATATATGAACCTAACAAAATAGTTCCAAAATAAAAGAAAAAAAATAACAAAGTTGAAGAGAGAAATAGATAATCAAACAATAATAGTTGATGACTTCAGTATCCCACTGAAAATAATTGATGGGACAATTAGATAGAAAATCAATAAGGATATAGAAGATCTATATACTACTAAAGATTCCCAGACTTTTAGCCCAAGTTTGATTTGGACTAGCTCAGATCTACCCATAAAATATTGGATTTCCTTGCATATTAACTTGGGTTCCAGGGATCACTGGGTAGCCCAAGCATGGCTTTTAGAGGGTTCATACATCCTATAAAATAATATGCAAACTTGTTTGTAAGTGCATTTGGGGAGGGCATCTTAATGCTTTTATCAGTCAGTTAACATATATTCTTTTGAGGATGTATTGTGAGCCAGGTACTAGACTAAACGTTGAGGAGACAACAGTGAACAAGAGAGTGGGATGGGATGGGTCATTCCAACAAAAACGTAAATGAGATTACTTTAGAAACTGAAGCATACTCTGAAGAAAGTAAAATAGTTCAATGGGGCCACTGCTTTAGCTGGAGGAGTCAAGGAAGACTTCTCTTAGGAGGTGGCATTTGAAGAATAAAAACCGAAGAAAGAGATGGTACTAATGTTCTGAGATGGGAACAAACACAAACTTGGTATGTTCAAGGTGATGACTGAAAACCAGGTGTCTGGAGCCCAATAACCAATGGGAGAGTGAGAGATAAGATTTTAGAGTAGGCAGGGGCCAGATCAAGGGGGGTACTGCTGGCTGTGTTTCAGAGTTTAGATTTTATTATAGCTACAATGGTAAGCCGTTTGAGGGTTTGAAGCAGGGATTTATTCTGGCCACCATGTGAATGTCTATAGAAAGGGAAGGGAGGAGATAAGAACACCAGCTAGGAACAAATTTCTCTGGTTCAGATGGGAGATGATGGTGACTTGGGTAAGAAGGAGAAAAAGACCCCAAAGAGATTAACAATCATTTAGGCAAGGAGCTGTTAAAATGAGAAGGTAACAGTCTGAATGTCAATAGAAAAGCAAATTAAGCACCTTAAGTCAAGTAGAAAACTAGTTTATGTCTTTTACTATTTCTTCATTGGGTCTGCAAGCCTGTAGTTTAGAATGGGACAGTGTTGATGATTTGAACAAAAGAGGTTGAAGGCTGGAGTCCAAGTAGGGTGTAAATTACCACTGAAATAAATAAATGAAAATGGTTAACACTAGCTGCTATAACAAACAGTCCTGAAGTTTCAGTAGCTTACTACAATAAACGTTTGTTTTTCACTCATGTTCTTCTCCATGTAGTGACTCAGAATATGTACTTCTTTAATCTTTGTCTCTGTCATCACAGAGTTCTAAGCTTGTTCAGAGAGAGGATGTAGAAGATCATGTGGCACGTTTTAGGAGCTGGACATACAGGTGACATATTAGTTCTGCTCCACATTCCATTAGTCAGAATCCAGTCACATGGTCACACCTAACTGCTAGGGAATCTGAGAGAAATATAGGAGTTCTAGAATATGGGAATGTTAATAGTCTCAACTATTGCATTCAGAAAGCTTGTTCCCGCTCTGCCCCATTTGCTTAAGCCTCTATGGATTGCTCAAAATAAATCTAGGGTGTTTAATTTTTTCTCCTAAACAAACGGCATCATTATTGCAGTCATTTGCCTCAATGACAGACGGTTTTTTGTTTGTTTAACAGAAGGCTAGCTGCATCAAATAGTGGTCTTCAGTTTCTAGAAACTGGATACTTATTTCTTCTTTAAAGATTGTGCTTCCTTTGAACAGTTAACCATCCCATTCATATCTGGCAAAGCTACAGCCATGTCTTCTTTCCTGAGACCAGCTTTACATAACCAAAATATTATACAAGATAGCGGACTTAGTTGCTGAATTGAGGGCTGTGGTGGATTGAATCCTGCCCCTCAAAAAGACATGTTCAAGTCCTAACTGCCAGTCCTGTGGCTGTAGACTCAACTCATTTGTATGTAGGGTCTTTGAAGGCCCTATTTAGATGACGCCAAATTGAATTAGGGTGGGTCTTAATCCAATATGACTGAAGACCTTATAAGCAGAGTAAATCTAGACAGAAATATATATGCCTGAGCAGGAGAAGCAGAAGCTGGGGGAGGAGACAGGGACAGATGGCATGTGACAGAGGCAGAGATTGATTGCCAGCAAACCACCACCAGAATGCTACAAACTTTGGACAAAGCATGGCCTCTTGGTACCTCGATTTTGGACTTTCAGACTCCAAACTATGAGATAATAAATTCTTGCTGTTTAAGTTAACCAGTTTGTGGTATTTGTCACAGCAGTCCTGGCAAACTAAGGTAAGGACCTATTAACAACCATTAAGAGTTGGACTGTAAATAGAGCCTGAGCACTTTAGAGCCTGTAGGGCATCTAGAGCATAGGTTCTATTCCTATTCTACATATTTAGGTAGATCAGACTGGGCTCCTTTGTCTAGCCTATCTTTGGTGTTCTTTCAATATAAAAATAATTGCTGATATTTATTGGATGCTTTCTATTTACCAGGCCCTCTTCAGAACACTTTCTTTGGATAATCTCAATCTTCACAAGAAACCTACAAGGTTGGTATTATTCTATTTTTCACATATGGGGAAACTGAGGTACAGAGTTATAACAGTGATGGGAAATCATGAATTTCAGGGCTATCAAGTCTGATACCTTTCAGAGAATTTGGAGAATCTCTCTGGTGTGATTTTTACTTGTGAATTTTTGAAGAAAGTTTTTGTTTATTTTTCTATATCAAAGTCTTGATAACAAATCAGGTTTGTCTTACCTTGTTTCTTAGTTAGTTTCATAGGAAGAATAATGTTAATGCTTTTTGGCTACATGGTTATATTTCTTTACAAGTACTCAGTATGCTTCCTGTTAGTTTCTGTAATGATGCTCATAGTATTGATAATATTGATTTTGAGGAAGTGATGGGCTGAATAAACATGATTCTTGACTATAGATCCATTGCACTCTCTGCATGTCTTTGCTTACATAAAGTCATTTCTTCACAAGTGCATCTTGCTTGTGTTACCAAAATTATATTCTGCTAAAGAAACAGTTCATGTGATATATACAAAAGGATCATTTTAAGTCATTTTAAGTAGAAAACTTTCTACTTTTGCATTTATTGGTATGGTCCAGTTTGGGTAAGAATTGGTATGAATTGGCTCTCTTAAAAAAATCATCTTTGAGTTTATTTAGTCAGCAACATAATCCAGCACTTGTCTAATCCACTTACTACTATTTACACATGAGGTATCTGTTCCAGTTTGCTAATGCTGCCATTATGCAGAATACCAGAAATGGATTGGCTTTTATAAAGGGGGTTTATCTGGTTACAGAGTTACAGTCTTAAGGCCAAAAAGTGTCCAAGGTAAGGCATCAACAATAGGGTACCTTCACTGGTGAAAGGACATTGGCATCTGGAAAACCTCTGTTGGCTGGGAAGGCACGTGGCTGGCATCTGCTTGCTCCCAGGTTGCATTTAAAAATGGCGTTCTCCAAAATATCAGCTTTCAACGGCCATCTTCAAAATGTCTCTCAACTGCAGCACTCTCCAAAATGTCACTCTTAGCTGTTTTCTGGGCCTTCTGTCTGTGAACACTTTTATAGGACTCCAGTGATTCAATTAACACCCACCCTGAATGGGTGGGGTGACACCTCCATGGAAATTATGCAATCGAAAGTCTCGCCCAGAGTTGATTGCATCTCATCTCCATGGAAACAGTCAATTAAAGGATTCTAACCTAATCAACACTCAGAAGTCTGCCCCCACAAGATTGTAACAAAAAATTTGGTGTTTTGGGGGGACATAATACATCCAAACCAGCACAGTAGCTTAAAGAGGGCCAGCAAATTATTAGTAGGCTATTCATTTTTCAGATTGTTCAAAGATGAGCTGTTAAAACATAAACTGATTCTTTTTCAGTTCTGTTTCCTCCTAAATCTTGACTGATGTCCCATGCTGTTGTAAAATGTGGAAGACTTTCTTAGAGGTGGTTGTGACCTTCTGTAAGGACTTACTAAAAGGCCGCCCTCTCCAAAGGCCCTGTAAGACACAAGATTTTACACAGTGTTTTATAAATTTTGAATGTGAAGATCTTTAGATGTGGCATTCCTGCTACAATTTACCCTAGTGTCATGACTCTGTTTTCTCTGACCTGACTCTCTTCATCCCTTTATATGATGGATTTGGCCCCTGTATCCAGGAGTGCTCTTTGGTTTCTAGAAGATGGCTTCTTAACTTTCTCAAAGATTATGTGCTGTTTTGGTCAGCTCATTAACTTGGCACATTTTAGGATTTCCCAAAACTCCATCACATCTGGCAAAGACCCAGTCTTTTCTTTCCCCACTACAACTTTTATAGCATTCTACAGGATTGAGGAATTAGTTGCTAGAGCCAGAGACCATTATCAACACTCAAGGTTTGGGCTGTTAAGTGTGGGCTGAGGGTTTAGGGCATGTGGTATGCTTGGCCATGGATACAATTCAAAATATTTTTGTAGCTTCTGACTTGACACATGGATTTACAACCATTGTGTGCCTGGGGGAAGGGTTCAGGGTTAAGATCCTGCCAATTATTTACTTTGTGGTACTTATTACACACTTCTTTATCACTAATTTTCATATAAACCCCAAATCCTGAAAAGGAGATTCTAAACCTGCACCGTCCAATATGGTAGCCACTAGCCACATGTGGACATTTGAGCTGTGGCTAGTCCAAATTAGCATCTACTTTAAATGTAAAATACACACCATATTTCAAAGACTTAGTATGAAAAAAAGTATAAAATGCCTCTATAATTTTTATATTGGTTACATGTTGAAATGACAATATTTTGGATATACTGGGCTGAATAAAACATATTAAAATTAATTCACCTATTTTTCTCTCCTTTTTAATATGGCTATTAGAAAATTTTAAATTACAAATATGGTTTGTATTTGTGGTTTGCATTATATTTATATTGGTCAGCACTGTTTTAAGCAATTAATAAAGACTATTACAACCCTAATATATATTAATGTTTAGCACAAAAACAAATTGAGAATTATTTACATTTACTGGCCTTAGTAAGCCTAAGTGTGTTTCTCATAGAGCAGTGATAATTAAAATGTCAATAAATCCTCACTGAGTCAGGACACTTATTTCTTGCTTGAGTTCACTCATTCATTTTTCAACATGTATACTTTAAAAATATCATCCAAAATAGACTGTTTTGTACATCTTCTGGTGTCTGAAATAGTCTCATTGCTTTTGTGGATTATAGTTGAGAAGTAGGAGGCACATGGTTTGTTTTGACAGCTAGGAATGAAGGAGACATTATAGTTTAGATTTAACATTCCATCTGCTATATTTTGCAAGTAGAAGAGCTGATGTTCAGTGAAGAGGGACCTGATATAATGGGGTGGTAGTGGTGGTGATTCTGGTTTATGCTATGTCTTTTTTTTTTTTTCAAACTCATAAGCTAAAGAAAAAACATGACAAATAATGTCACTGCACATTAGCAACTTTGCCAAGTGTGACAGATGAACAGACTTTTATTGAGAATCACTGAGTCTTAGCCGGTCCGATTGCTCATTGCTTTGCCTCAACTACCAGGAAAAGGCATCTCTTTAAAGCTGTAGATTCAATTTCTGAATTCAAAGGGACTTGCTTGCTTTGGGTTGCTAGAACAAATGAAAAGCAAAAATCTGCTTCCATGGGTGAAATTGAACCAATTTCTGATTGCCAGGTCTCTATGGAGTTCATAGGTAGAAGGGATTTAAAAGTAGGGACTCAAAGGATTTATTTCACTCTTGCTAATATTTAAGCAGACTGATAGCTTCTAAGCAAAGATATCCAGTAACAGTTTTCCTGAGTGAGTGGCTGGGGTTTATATCAATTGCTTTTGTAGCCTGGCAGTATTGAAACACCGTAAATGAAATACCATCTATGGCAGAGACTGTTAGCTGTCCAACAAAATCTTTTCTCCCTTTGTTTCATAATAATAGAATTGTAGCTGGGATGTGGATGGTGTTACAATTTCCAAACCACTTTGAAGTTATGTACGGCCAGGTGGTTAATTTTTTTGCAATGGCTTGTGAGAGGAAGTGATGTGTGCACTTTGGGGCCAAGCCTTTAAATTTGTAAGTGTGCCTCCTACACGTTTTCTTCCCCCATCCTGTGGTCTGAAAAGGAAATTACCACAATGACCTTAGAAGCTGTAGTTGTAGAGCCTCTATCAGCCTGGGTCCCTGAATGACTGTGTGGATCAGAGACACCTGCTTGTCAGGGCTGCTCGGTGAGAGAGGACTTAACTTTTGTTGTGTTCGAACTCTTGCATTTTAGGGTTTAGATGCTACAGATATTTTGCCTATGTAACTAGTATAAACTCTGTTAGCTGTTATTTGGTAATCTGTTTCAAAAACAGGAAGTGTCACAAATCACATGTGTACTTGCTGAGATAATTTTCTTTCAGGACACACTTTTATCTGCAATAGTCATGATCTTATTTCTCATGTTTCATTTAAGCTGGCTGCAGACATTAGTCATAGAGGTAGAAGATATTTGAATTGGAAAGGGGTCTTTTTGTCCAAATCCCTTATTTTACAGATGACAGAATGCCTGTGATTTTCCTGCCTGATGTGATGTGGCTAGGGAGTTGCAGGGATTGGACTAGAATTCAGTTTCTTGTTTCTCATTCTGAAATCTTTCCAACAGATCTAAGAAGAGTAAGTAATTTTCTTCTTATGTGGCAACCCTGATTTATTAGTAGTGTCTACCCAAACCATTGTTTTCAAGAGTATGAAGCCATATTTTGGCCCATGGGAGAAGAAAGGGAGAGTGGAAAGATTTATATGTTGCATTCACCATCCTGCATTACCCAATGAAACCACACACCAAGATGCAGTCTACGACATATCTTGTGTCATCATGAACAGAATTAGCATTTATTGGAGTGGAAACAGCATAGGACTGGGTGTCTGGAATTCTAGGATTTAGCTGTGGCTTTGTTGCTAATGATCTTGGGCAGGCCATTAAGACATTAAACTTCTATTTGCTCATACATAAGATAATATTGTAAAAGAAGATTCTATTCAGGGTCAGAATTTTGGTTCAAACAAGATTCTATTCAAGGTCAAAATTTTTTTTCTTCTATGAGAATATTTCATTGATAGCATCCATTAAACATAGTTCTCTGCTGTCTTAAATATATCTACATATGTCATATCTATCTATCTGTCTGTCAGTCTGTCTATCCTATCTACCTATCTACTCATCCATCCCTTCCATCCCATCCATCCCATCTGTCTTATCTACCTCATATGTTTTTCATCTATTTATTTATTGTTGCTTTAATTTCCTGGCTGTTAAAACAAATAACATACAGTAGGTTGGCTTAATAACAGGAATTTATTGGCTCATGGTTTCAGAGACTAAAGGCTTGCTTTCTCCCAGGGTTGATATCTTCTGGCATTGGCTGGCAAACTTTGGGGTTCCTTGGTTTTTCCATCACACGGCAATGCATTGAGCTGTGTCTTCTCCTTTGTCTTCTGAGTTCTGGGTTCCATTGACTTCCAGCTTCAGGCTGTCTCCGGTGGCTTCTCTTTCCGTCTGACTTTCATTTTGCTTATAAAGGACTCTAGTAATCTGGATTAAAGCCCAACCTGATTGAGTTGAGCCACATCTTAACTGAAGTAACATCTTGAAGAGATGAGTTCACACCTAGAGGACCAGGGAGGGGTTGGGACCTGAACATGCCTTTCGTGGGGACATGATTCAACCGCCAACAACTCTCAGTCAATTGATCGACTGACCTCCCTTCCTCCATCCCTCCCTATCATCCATCTACCTGTTGTCATCTATCTCATAACTTTCAAGGACCTTCAAATATTTAATCAAATTCACTAAAAGTATCCAAGTGTTAATCCTATCAAGATTAATTATCATAAGAATACACATTTGTATGAAACTTTCATTTATATTTTCTCATTTGACCTTTATAACAAGTTTGACAGAACAAGGAGGAATTTTCCTTAGTTGACTTAGATCTTTCTTGTAACATGGCATGGCACAAAAAAAGGGCTCCATTTTACATGTAATAAAACTAAGGCTTGGGGAGGTTAAGTGACAAAACCCTACATCACATAGCAAGTAAGTGAAGAAACTGGAGTTTGCCTCCAGATCTGATGCACATTTTATCTAGGTCATAATTCCTCTGTAATACTTTTGAATTAAAAAGTTTATTTTCCTTTTTTTTTTTTTTTTTCAAAAATTTTATGGAGACTACTATTGTCTCTCCAGGGTGATTCATATTCCAGATATTCTGAGTTTTATTTAATGAATTTGCTTTTGTTTTGTTGACATATAGAGATTACCAGTGTCCTGTCTCTTCAGTTTTCAACAGTTGTAGTCACACACTTTTTCCCCACCTTGTCAAAGGTTTCTCTTCATCCTAGGTCTCTGCCTGGTCATCCTTGGCTTGCACTATCCCCTCCTATTGAGCCACAGTGGGTCTCTGCTACAGCTTTTTAATCAGCTTAAGTGTGATTCTTGGTTAGGAAACAACTCAGAGTGGCCCATCCGTGAGACCAAGATGTTCCAAAGAAGAGTACAGGAGGATGTCACGTCTGTATTGAATCAGAGAAACTGGTTGCCAAAATGCAGTCTACATGCTTTCTACTTTTCTTTCTAGTTTTTGCTTTTATCAGGCAGCATTTAACAGCTGAGCTTTTGAATTGCATGGTGAGCTTTGTACAACTGGTGTCTTTCATTATTGGAAAGTTTTCAGACTGCTTTACAAGACAAACACTTATGAGTAGACTGGCTGTCATGGCAAATGGTTTTGAAAAAGACTTTGGGGATTCTGTCATCTTCCAGTCAAAAGGAAGTGTCTGGCTTGTTTGGTATCTTTCATGGTATTTTTTTGGTTCATATATCAGGGCCCAATGGAACTGATGTGAAGTGGATTCTTACCTGTTTAAAAAAACATTAACTGATCAGATCAACCTGAATCATTAATGCTAGTCTAACCTGGGCCTTATTCAGTAAAACTTTAATTAGGAATTTGGATGATGCTTAACAAACTATGGATGTCACAAAATTTGGAAGAACAGATATGTTTTCTGACAAGCTATTTATTTTAAACTGTATTAATTGTCTGTAATGATGACTTGAAACTAACGAGATATAATTCCTGAATTTAGGTTTAAAAAATAAAATCCTTTGTTACTCTTCATAAAGAGGAAGACTGAGTTTAGCAGCACTTTATGTGCAAAAGATTTCAGTTGATTAGAAGCTGAATAAGAGCTAACAATATTGGTGCAGCTGCTGGGGAAGCTAATACATTCTGGAGGAAGCTTTAGGAGAATGTGATGTTTGGATTCACGGAGATGACAGCTTCATTGCAATATGCACTGCTCAGAACTCGTCAGAGATAATTGTGTTTATTTTTGATGCCATATTTTATGTGGATGTTTTCAGATGAAGGAAAATGGTTACTGAAGAAGTCAGAACAGTTCCAAGAACTGAGGATGTTTAATCTGAATAAGGGAAGTGATGATGGGACATGGTAACCAGAGTGATGATATGTTTGGGTTCCTCTGGGTCATTTCCTATTTATGTGTGCTTCCCATTGTCCCATCTGGTTTAGCTATCTGTCACACATATATGCTATTTTTACTGTTTTAGAAAGAATTCTTTTTCTCAAAATGCTTTTGGACTAGAACTTTTTAATAGATCTCAAAATAGATTAAAACTTTTAATATTCAGTTAATACAAAAATAATATTTTAATTATTTTACAGTCATCTTTCACTTTCCACATTGTTCCAATTTCAATGATAAGTTATACAGTCACCTACATGATAACTATCTTGCTATTTGGGAGGTCCCCTTGTTGAGAAATTGACTTTTGTGTAAAGGATACTTTTGTGTAGTTTAGAGGCATGGAATTTGACATTTGGGGGACATTATAGGCAGTTCACAGTTTCAGATATTTCCTTCTAGCTGTTCCACTAATTCCACTAAAACACTTTAGTACCACTAAAACTCTTTAGTACCACTAAAACCTAAAAAGGGATGTCACGGCCCAAGAGGGCTTTTGTAGCCAAAGGACTAAAGAAAGCACTGGACATGTTCTGAGACATGAGTTTTTATTTTGGGGGCTCACCTTCATGGTGGGAAGTCGAGTCATGTTGCCCTGAATTCAGGAGCTTCTCTGAGTAGATTCAGGAGCTGCTCTGAATGGCGTCGGGTTCTAGCTCAATGTGAAGATACTCAGCACTTTGTGGGGGCTGAACAAGCTGGTTAAGGGTTCAATATTCCAATGGGCATGAAATCATAAGGTGGGAGTGGGGGTCTTGCAACGTAGGGAGGGATTGATTGTCAACAGGGAGGAGGGGACGATTATAGATTATCTTGTAGATAACAGTATCACAGGGAGTTTCAGGGAGGAGGTAGTTATAGATTACATTTAGCACTGGAGGCCTGATTTTACAAGGAAAGTAGGTCAAACATTAACTGTCCTAGGTCAAGAAAACTGCTGTGTGCAGTCTTTAAGACACTTGGGGAAGGCCCTGGGCCTGGGGCACCCACAAGGGATACATCTATAATGTATAAGAATGCCCTCTAGAGTGACCTCTCTACTCCATTTGAAATCTCTCAGCCACTGAAACTTTATTTTGTTTCATTTTGCATCCCCCTTTTGGTCAAGAAGCTGTTCTCAATCCCACGATGCCAGGTCCACATTCATCCCTGGGAGTCATATCCTGTGTTACCAGGGAGATTTAAACCCCTAGGAATCAGGTCCCATATAGTGGGGAGGGCAGTGAGTTCACCCGCTGAGTTGGCTTAGCTAGAGAGAGAAGGCCACATCTGAGCAACAAAGAGGTTCTCTGCAGGAGACTCTTAGGCACAATTATGAGTAGGCTTAGTCTCTTCTTTGCAGTAACAAGCCTCATAAGGGCAAGCCCCAAGATCAAGGGCCCGACATACCAAATTGTCAGTCCTCAATGTTTATGAGAAAATCAGCAATAACCCAGGTGGGGATGTCCAACATTTCCACATTTTCCGCCAGCTCCTCAGGGGGCCCGGCAAATATATTTTTATTCTCTGCCCAAATTACTTTGGGATGTATCGCTATTTCACACTAACCTGTACAAACTGAGCAGATCTCACTTCCTATTCAAAGTTCCATGTTTTTATGGTGTTTGAATAAACTGACCATACAAGTTGAATTGTTTAGTGTGCTACAGAAAATATAGATCCTGCACCAAATAAACATCTCTTCCCTTGGTCTCACCCAGAAGTTGAAGTTTTAAAACACAATCAAAATTGTCCTTTACCCTTTGGCCTGATTTGCCTTAGTCCTAACCAGATCCACTTCATTCATATCTCTCATTTTAGTCTGGACTCTTCAGCTTTTTAAACAGTTGCTATACCTGCTAATACTGACGTTCATAGCTGCCAAGCTCCAGCTCTGAGTTTCAGGTGTCACATAGATACCCAAAGTTCCAGAGACTGACCAAGTTAAAAACAAAAAGATCAGCATCTCAGAATTTGGAAATAGCCATTACAATTCAGGAATAGATATAACTGCTGCAAGAGCTTACAATCTAGGGACTTCTCAGTTTCATTTTGATAGTTTCTATTGCTATGTCTACAAGTTCACTAAGCTTTTCTACAACGTTATTTTGTGTTGCAGCATATTTTCTGTTTTTGCCTCTACCCTATCACTGAGTCCATATTTCCCCAGGCATGGAACATCACTTCACCAGCTTCTGTTTCTCCAAATACCTGTCACACATTGCAGTATGCCAGTGTATGAACCTTTTGGAGGGCAACTATAAAGGATTATCTCATGGTTCAGCAAAAATTTAAAGTTGGATATTAGCATGATTGTCTTCCAACTTCCTTTATCACTGTGCTAATAGGGAGTTTTCCACTGGACATCTTTATTCCCCCTAGCCATCCTTCCCACATACCGAAGGATTATGTTACTGAGGGACCCTTTCTTGGTGAAAACTTTGTCCTCTTCTCTTTGACTTTCTGTACCACCCACATTATTGTTAAATGCTTCTGCAGAGACCCTGAGTTTTCTGTATCTTATATCTCAGATTAAATCCAAAGAGAAACTGCTATTAAATCGCTCTGAACAAATCTACTGACTCTGGGTCCCTACTTAAGGGTGATATTAAAATTATTTAACATGACAGAATCAATGCCAGAGGCTTCATACTGAGCCAGGTTTAATCCTTTATTAGGGGAGTGGTAGTCCTAGGAGAAAGTCTGGAGTGATTGACTGCTGGGGGAAAGGGAGGGGGCAGTCAGGGTAGTAGTTATTTATAAGTTGGTAGAGAAGTATTTCAGTGTTTTAAGAACTGTTATGTAGATGTTTCAGCGCCTGCTCATGAGTATCAGGCCTGTCAGTACAGAAAGCACAGGGAGAGCTTTGGAATTGCAGGGTTTCCTTTATCATGTTCAAATTCTTAGGCAGGGCTTCCTCCCCCACCCCTGCCTTTTAGCCAAAGGCAGGCAGTATGACAATTTATTTTTCCTGTGACCAGAGCCAGCCTCTCTAGGGATGTTTTTTTTCCTGTTCCAGTTGCACGTGTCTATGGATCATATGAGTGTTTATTTTTTTTATGATGATAGCAATTTAAAAATAAAGGCTATGTAATGATGCCTGGAAGCCATCCTTCACTATAGACAAGACCTCCAGTGTTTATACCACCACCTAGTGGTCTAATTTGAATTATAATTCCCACATGAGTTTCATCATTTAGAATGAAACAACCACAATAAAAAAACTATCAAAATGAAGATATTTTACCATTTACATTTCCTTATTCCTATTTTTGCTAATTTAGAAGTACATTAAATTTATCTGAGCTAACTTGACACTTACAAATAAGTTTATTTTTTACCAAGTATCCTGAGAATTTTGAAACTCCTGCCTCATTGACTTTAATTTTCACTGTCCAGCATTTTCTAGAAATATAAAATAAAGGAACATTTCTATAATTAGTGGGGAAATTATTTCTCAAATATTGGTGTGAAATATGTCTTAAATATTTTTAGTCTCTAGATACTGTCTGTATTATTTTTCATGGTGCCATGACAAATTACTACAAAAAAGAGAATAGGAATCTATTCTTTCCTAGTTTTGGAGGCCAGAAGTTGAAATCAAGGTGTCTGCAGTACCACACTCCTTCTGTGGGCTCCGGGAGAGTATCCTTTCTCTCCTCTTCCTGTTTCTGGTGGCTCCAGGCAAGTCTTGGCTTGTGGCGGTGTAACTCAGAGCTCTGCCTCTGTCTTCACTTGGCCTTCTGTGTGTTTCTCCTCTTCTTATAAGGACATTTGTTGTTGAATTTGTAGCCCACCTGACCAGGATGAACCCTTCTTGAGATCCCTCACTTAATTATATCTGCAAAGAACCTTTTTTCTAAATAAGGCCATATTTACAGGTACTGGAAGTTAAGACTATGTGGACTTTTTTTGGGGGGGGATGGGCACAATTCACCCCACTATACTGTCTCAGTTTCACAGATGCTTAAAATGACAGCTTTTGACTGTCTGAGGACTTTGAATAATTATTTAGTTGCCCAAGAATGTAGTTTATCTGGGCCTATGGATTTAAATACCTCTTATTTGAATAATTCTCCTTCAGTCATTCCAACTTTGTTTTAGCCATTTAATTTTCAGATTCTTGATGCATTTTGAAATCATGTAAACTTGGACCAGTTATCTTTCATACCTCAGATTTATTCATAAAATGGCGATAAAATATCTGCTCTAGGAAGGCATTGTAAATAAAGTTAGGTGCAGAGTCACTTGGTAAACTACAAAACATAAATATAATTTTAAAAATCTGTAATATTGTCATGCTTTTTATTGCTCTTATTGTATTTTTCTCCTTATTTACTAAAGGAACATATGTAATAATTATCAAATTATTATACTACATTTCAGTAATTTATAAGGAGTTATTATTCTATTATAGGGCTACATGGGAGGATAATAACTTTCAGAATTTAGATGTCCAGGTTTTAATAGCTTCCTGTGATCCACACACAGTTGTGCTTACTTTAATTCATTATTTTGAGTGACAATAGGGGATAAGCTAGTGTAACTGATTTCTCAGCAAAGGAGACTAGTTGACGGAAAACATCAACTTACTAGGGGAACTTTTAAAGTACAAATGGGGAAAACATTTCTTTGACCCTGGGCTATTAGAACTGATAAATTTTAAAAGCTCAGACAAATTTGTAAATATTGCACAATGATGTGCCTATCACTTACTACTGGAGTTATTTTAAAATGTCTTAACACATTTTTTGATTTGGTTGTCATTTTTGCAAATCCATTTGTCTTACCTTCCATTGTTTGTAAGTCAGCAAAAATCTATATTCATACAAAAATTGTAAGTTCCCAGCATCTTTCTAATTTCAGAAGATTGAAAATTCCATGATCTCCTGTAACACTTCTGGAAAGTGATATTATTAAAAGGTTAAGGTTGTGTGGTTTTTTTGTAAAAATCAAAACTTTTCATTTTCTGAAAAATGACAATTTCTTTTTCTTAAGGGTGTGAAAGTATATAACCATCAGTTCAAATCAGTTTTTTGTCATTCTTTTGCGTGCTCTTTATATCCACCTGGGCTCCATTATCAAAAGTAAATTTTGTAAATGGAGGCAAATTTTAAGATAATTGCTACATTAATGAATTTATTATGTTAAAATCTATCTATTTACCATAGGTTGTACTTGAAAGGAAAGCCTAACAATAGCTTATGCAATTTCACAACCTCCATCAAACTGATAGTGTGTTATTACTCCTTTTGGGGCTATGTAAAAATGGATCAGTATTTAATACGCATTTAAAATAATATTCTACAATTAAAAATCTCTGAAGAGGGGAATGTAACTTTAACAAGTTGGTCCAGCTTGCAGTTAGTTCTCAAGTTAAATAAATTCACAAGGAAATCTCCTTTCTTGAATAGTTTAATTCATCCATTCAGTTAATAAAGGATACAGTCATGAGCTCAAGGTCCTTTCAAGTCACTGTCACCAACTAAAAGTAATAACTGCAAATTTACAAATACAACAGAACTCCAAATGAATGCTATCCTCCTTGAAGTTTTCCCTTGGGAGGCCCTCAAGTAATCGTGATATTGACATCACTAATAATATTTTCTGAGTGATAGCTGAAGCATTGTTTTCTAAGTATCCCCTTTAAAAAATCATCTACAGTGGTAGGAAAGCTTTATCCTTTACATCTTGATTTATCTTTTGGCAAGAACCAGTTATTAATCAGAACCAGTTTCACAGCTATTAGTCGCTTGGGGACTTGCATCTTGTCTTCAGGTGACTTGTCTCTTACATTTTGGTATCCCTGGAGTGGTGCCTGGAAAATAGTGGGCCCTCCACACACGTTTATCAAATTTTAGCAATGTGCAAAGTCCCAAATTTGATTGACTTCATCATGTAACCTGTGTGACTATGTAGTGAAATGGGTTTCAGGAGGAGAAAGACTTAGGTGCAGATACTAGCTTCTTCACTTACCAACTCAGGGGCTCGGGACCACTTGGCATCTTAAGTTGCATAACCTCTCTGAGCCTCAGTTTTTCTCATCTGGAATAAGGGCTAATAATACCTCAGATAGTTGTTGTGAAGGATTATATTAGATGACATGTATAAAATTTTAGTATAGTATATGACATTCTAAGAGGTCAATAATTAGTAGTTATTGTTATTTGATATGAAGATAGTTCACAAAACAGGAGCTGTAAACTGTACAGTATAGCAAAGGTTAAACTGTAAGCGTAATTGCCCTAGATAAGACTGTAAAGGGGAGACTGTGTAGATTTTGAAATTACCTTATAGGTGACTCTTCTTAAGAGAGCCTGTTCATTTAACTTATTTTGAAATCAGTTTGTTAAAAAATAAGCTTTATTCCATTTTAGTAACAACATATCCTAAGTGATTTATTTTCAGATTTATGTAAGCAAGAAGTATACATTTACTGTGAAGAAAGTAAGTTTAGGTAGAGTTCTGAGAACTTATTCTAATATATTCTACACCAAGTTCATCAGTCTGTTAACACCAATCAGAATTTGTTGGCTAAACGTCTATTTTCCTTTGTGATCCTACTGTTCTTTAAAAGCACTATTATGTGACAAATATGACCAATGTATTTCCTGAAATATTGACAATGCCTTTGATTGGTGTTTTGCCCTTGAGAATCATTGTTGCCAGTCTTCTCTGACTTCTGTTCATCTCTCATGCCATTGGAATACTGGTTTTTGATATGTGGGAGAGCTTTTGCAATCCTTAACAGATAAATATTCTTCTTGCAGTTCTGATGTTAGTAGTCTAAATTTCATAAACTTTTTACCAATGAAATGTCATGCCACAGAATTAGGTGCAAAAGAAGAAAAATGACTAGGCATGACAAGGTGGAGAACAAGAAAGGAAATGCCGGACTAACTTTGGTTAGTAAAAAGCTATGCACACCTAATAAGAAGTTTTAGAGGATGCAATATATGGTTCATTCTTATCTTGACGAATAAGACCTGGAGGTTAAACCAAAATTCAGGAGATGTCTATAGAAGCAAATGCAGAGGAGGAGAGGTGGTCATACATCTTAGAGCCAAAATGATGCAGTATAGTATGTCACCAAGACACACATGATAAATGATATTCATACACCAGACACAGTCCCATAGGTTTATCAAGTCCTTAATCTTCTTTCTAGTGTAGCCATTTCCTTCTATTGGAGAAAGCAATGAGCAAGAGATACATTTTTATACAGACAGCCATTCCTTATCTATAAAAGTAAGTCATTTGCAAGCTTTGCATATTATTTCTAGTAGCAAATGATTTCTGACAGTCTCACAGTGGATGGCAGTACCATGGTTGACATCTGCTGATCTGATGTTAGATAATGTCAGCAGACTTAGAACAGCTAAGCTAAGGATCTCACTCTTTGCCATGATAGTTGTGTGATGTTGAAAATGATCACTTAAGCTCTCTGCATCATAGTTTGCATCTCTTTAAGTAGAGATAATTATAATCTCTGGCTATCTTACAGATTTTTTGATAAAATGATAAAATAATGTATGTGAAAGCGCTTTGTAGACTCTAAAGCATAGACGGCAAAACCAGGAAGTTAGTCCAAAGGGGCAACTAAATTGATGTAGGACCCTGAATTATCCTGTTCAAATTTGCCAGATATTTGCTGACTCTTCAGAATCCTCTGTATTATAAAATATTTCCTTAGCTGCTTTTCTAACTGTAATAGAAAGAAATTTCCTGCAGTGACTCTGGATCCATCTCCCCTTTCTCCCTCATTGCTTTCCAAATTTAAATCTTTACATTAATCGTTCTTCTTGCAATATGACCATCAAAACAAAAGATACACAAACAAATGTTTAATTTGTTTTGAGAATAAAAATTGCTGGGGTTAGGGGAAAGTGTTGTGATATATGTTTCAGACTTGCAGGGAAATATATGAGAAATAGGGGAGTATCAAACATTATTCGCTTTATAGAATTAAGGCATAGTAAACAAACAAAACAAAAATCCCTAGTAAGTGATGGAAAGGACATCAGATGTATTTGCATTTGCATGTGGATGCTGGACTGCACTGCCCAGATCACTACTCAAGAACTGAAGGGTTTATTCCTGCAGCTGCTGGGAAAGTTGTCTGCCGAGAGGTCTCTTTGAGAATTGCGTCCACTGCAGAGAGCCGCCTTGTCCAAGACATACCTCTTGCAGTGAATGATCAGTTCAGGAGTATAAAGGCAGGTCTCTTTCTGGAGGAACAACTGAACTTGCCCATCCCAACCCCAGAGCTCTGTGTGGGATCTGGGCTTTGTCACAACTGTGTCTCACTGCCCAATCCTGCTTCCCTCTCTGCTCGTAAAGGTATTGATCCTGAGAGCACTCCCAGTAAACATCCTGCACAGAAATCTTCACTCAACTTGACCCAGAAGCTATGACCTCTCAGATCATCTGAAGGTACTATAGACAATTCAGTTTAGCTTTTGACTGAAATTCGTAAACAGTTTGCTTGGAAGAAGAACTTGGTGTCAGATTTGGTACTGCATATTCGTAGGGACATGTCTAGGTCAAACCAAGAGGCTCTATGAACTAACTAGCATTTTACAGGGTTGTCAACCTTCTGGTGAACCAGACTCATTAAAAAACTTAAAAAAAAAATCTTATTATGGGGGAAAAAATCCAAAGAACTATGAAAAGATCAACCCCTAGCTTCTGTAAATTGAAAACTTGCAAAACAAAACAAAACAAAACACAAAAACAAACCTTGATATTACAGTTCCTCTGCAGTTCATTTATTCCATAAGCAATTACTGAACGTCTATTACACTCTGGGAGAAAGAGTAATATATAAGATATGGTTGTCGCCCTTCCCATCTTGGAAGGGAGATAATACATGCATCTATTAAATAATGACATTATAGGGTTTTAAAAGTAGACAGAACAAAATAATACTAAAAGAAAAAGCTATAGGAATTTAGAAAAGGAGGAAATAAATTTTAGTAGTGTTGATTAGGGAAAGTTTGTTCTAGGCAACTTTCCACATAACCTAGAATATACAAGACTGTTGGTTGGAAAGGGTGTGGCAGACAGAGGGAAGAATGGGAACAAGCTATATTAGGGGAAATCAGCTTAGCAGTATTTGGTTCATAGAGGACTGTAGTAAGAAATAGAAATGGGAGAGGTAGTTTGGGGTCAGATTGTGAAGGATGAGAAATTTGGATTCTCTTAGGAAACCAATGGATAGCTATTGAAGGCTTCTGAGAGTGACATTATCAAGTGGTGTTCTAGGAAGATAGAGAGGGAAGTGAGAGAACAAAGCTTTGGGGATCAGATAGGAGGATATTGCAATAGTGGAGGAACTGGAGGTTAGCCACTCAAACATCCTGGTTCATGAAGCCTGATTTTCATTATTCCTCTTCATCAAGTCATAAGCATAGAATTCCAGGAATTCTTCAGAACAGGGAACTTAGTGAATGGGATGGCAGTGGGGAGTTTTTTCTTTCTTCCTAGATTAATTTCATAAAATTTAGAATTTCTTCCTTTTACAAGCATCCTTAAATCTGTTCTTAATGGAATCAACTAGTTAATAATGAAAGTGATTTTTAAGAAATATGTAATTGAAGTTCAGAATTGAGTTTCCCCATGTTTTGTGTCAAAATAGAGATGTCATATTGTTTAGGTGTTGAGATGGACTATTAACAAATACATGGATAGAAGTACCTAGATCCATAGGCAGGTGAGCGTAGGGAATTGCTCCTACTCTCATCCCTGGGAACTACTGTTTTATGATAACTCATGTTTTTCTTGTTGAAATGACAGTGATATTTGGTGCCACCTAAATTCACAAGTGATTCTCTAAAAGTGATTTCTCACAGAATAATTATTCTACAACTGAGTCTGGTACCCTCTTTCTAGGTGTGCTGATCCTTTTTCACTTTGCAAAAACTTTATTTATTTAGAATGTTTCCAAGATCTTGTCTAAGCTGGCCTAGGAAAGTACAAGACTTAATAAATAATACATTTTTGATGTTGGATGGCTCCTTGTTCAACTTCCTGCTTTTATGGAGGAATATTCTATGAATTATCAGAATATCAATTATTATGTTTTCCAAAATTTCTTTAAATTGCCACACAAGTCATTTTTTATGTTTGCCTAAGTATCAGTGTTTCCACATACTTTAAAAATTTTATTTATTTATTTTTTCCTTTTTTAGATAAGTTTTGGGTTTGCAGAACAATCATGCATAAAATACAGGATTCCCATATACCACAGCACTACCACCACCATGCTTTGGTGTGGAACATTTGTTACAATTGATGATAGCACATTTTTATAATTGTACTATTAATTACAGTCCATGGTTTAACTTAGGGCTCACTGTTTGTATAGTGTAGTTCCAAGAGTTTTTTTTTTTTTTTATTCTGTTACATATAAGCAATCTAACATTTCCCTTTTTAATCATGTTCAGATATATATTTCAGTTAAATGCATTCACAATGTTGTGCTACCATCACACCATCCAACATTCCAAATAGGAACCCTGTACATTTCAAGCCTTAACTTCCCATTCCCTTTCCCCACCTCCCCTGGTAACTTATATTTTAGATTCTGACTCTATGAGTTTGCTTATTCATTGTTTCAAATCAGTGTGGTCATACAATATTTGTCCTTTTGTGTCTGGCTTATTTCATTCAACATGATGTCTTCAAGGTTCATCCATGTTGTGACATGTATCAGAAATTCATTCCTTTTTACATCTGAATAATATTCCATCATATATATAAACTACATTTTATTTATCCATTCATCAGTTGATGGACACTTGAGTTGCTTACATCTTTTGGCAACTGTGAATAATGCTGCTGTGAACATTGGTGTGCAAATATCTGTGCAAGCCCCTGCCTTCAATTCTTTTGGGTATATAGCTAGTAGTGGGATTGCTGAGTTATGTAGTAGTTCTATACTTATCCTTCTGAGGAACTGCCAAACTGTCTTCCACAATGGCTATACCATTTTACATTGCCATGCAATGAATGGGTCTTCCTGTTTCTCTGCATCCTCTCCAACACCTGTTATTTTCCATTTTTGAATATAGAAGTCATTCTAATGGGTGTGAAATGGTATCTCATTATGATTTTGATTTTGATTTCCCACATAGCTAATGATATTGAGCATCTTTTCATGTACTTTCTGGCCATTTGTATATCTTCTTTGGACAGATGTATGTTCAAGTCTTTAGCCTATTTTAAAATTAGGTTGTCTTTTTGCTGTTAAGTTGAAGGACTTTTTTAATATATTATGGATATTAAACTTTTATTTGACATGTGGTTTCCAAATATTTTCTCCCATTATGTAGGTTATCATTTCACTTTCATGATAAAGTCCTTTAAGGTACAAAAGTTTTTAATTTTGATGAGGTTCCATTCATCTATTTTTTTCTTTTGTTGCTTGTACTTTGTATGTAAAGTCTAAGAAACCATTGCCTAACACAAGGTCCTGAAGATGCCTCCCTATGTTTTCTTCTAGGAGTTTGATAATTCCAGCTCTTCTATTTAGGTCTTTGATCCATTTTGAGTTGATTTTTTTATATGGTATGCATTCTAGTCTGTTAAGCTGCTCAGAGTAGATACCATAAAATGCATTGGCTTTAAGTAGATGAATTTATTAGCTTACAAGCTTACAGTTTTGAAGCCATGAAAATGTCCAATTCAAGGCATCATCACAATGATGCTTTCTTCCTGAAGACCAGTTGCCAGCGATCCTGGACTCCTCTGTCACATGGGAAGGCACAGGGCAGTGCCTGCCTCTCCCTTCCATTCTAGGTTTCATTGCTTTCAGCTTCTTGTTTCTGTGGCTTTCCCTCTGTCTGTCTGAATTTAATTGTCTTGTAAAGGACTCCAGTAAGAGGGTTAAGACTCATTGTGAATGAGGTGAGTCACATCTTAAGATCTTACTCACTCAAAGATCCTACTTACAATGATTCCACATCCACAGGAATGGATTAATTTTAATAACATTCTTTTCTGGGGTATGTACAACTTCAGTCTATCACAGTGTGAGGTAGGGGACCTCATTCTTTTTCTTTGCAAGTGGAGATCCAGTTTTCCAAGCAGCATTTGTTGAAGAGGCTATTCTTTCCAAATTGAGGGGTCTTTGCCACCTTGTCAAAAATCAGTTGGCCATAAATGTGAGGGTTTATTATGAGCTCTTAATTATATGCCATTGGTCTATATGTCTGTCCTTGTGCCAGGACCATGCTGTTTTGATTACTGTGGCTTTGCAGTAAGTGTTAAGATTGGGAAGTGTAAGTCCTCCAAACTTTATTCTTCTTTTTCCAGATGGCTTTAGCTAGTCAGAGCTGCTTGCACTTCCATATCAATTTGATGATTGGCTTTTCCATTTCTGCAAAGAAGGATATTGGAATTTTTGTTGGGATTGCATTAAATCTATAAATCACTTTGGATAGTATTGACATCTTAATGATATTTAGTCTTCCAATCTATGAACTTGGGATATCCTTTCGATTATTTAGGTCTTCTTTTATTTCTTTTACAAATGTTTTAAAATTTTCCATATATAATTCCTTTACATACCTGGTTAGATTTATATTGCATCTATACTCTTTAGAGAAATTGGTCTGTAATTTTCTTTTCTTGTAGTATGTTTATCTGGCTTTGATATTAGGGTGATATTGGCTTCATAGAATGAGTTAGGTTGTGTTTCCTCCTTTTCATTTTTTTGGAAGCATTTGAGCAGGATTTGTATTAATTCTTGTTGTAATGATTAGAAGAATTCCCCTATGAAGTCATCTGGTCCTGGGCTTTTCTTTGGTCAGAAGGTTTTGATGAACGATTCAATCTCTTTACTTGTCACTTGTCTGTTGAGGTCTTATATTTCTTCTTGAGTCAATGTAGGTTGTTCATGTGTTTCTAGGAATTTGTCCATTTTGTCTAAGTTGTCTAATTTTTTGGCATATGTTGTTCGTAGTATCCTCTTATGATCCTTTTTATTTCTGTGGGGTCAGTAGTAATGCCCCCCTTGCATTTCTGATTTTATTTATTTACATCCTCTTTTTTTTCCACTTGTCAGTCTAGCTAAAGTTTTTTCACTTTTATAGACATGTGTTCTATCCTGGAGAATGATCCATGGGCACTTGAGAAGAATGTATATCCTGCTGTTTTGGGATGCTATGTTCTGTATATGTCTATTAGGTCTAGTTCATTTATCATATTAATCAAGTTCTCTGTTTCCTTATTGATCCTGTGTAAATATTCTATCTGTTGGGGAGAGTGGTGTATTGAAGTCTCCTTTGCTTGTATGTCTGTTTCTCCCTTCAGTCTTGCAAGTGTTTTCCTCAGTAATTTTGGGGCACCCTAGTAAGGTGCATAAATATTTATGATTATTATTTCTTCTTGGTCGGTACCCCTTTTGTTAATATACAGTGTCCTTCTTTGTTTCTTATAACAGCTTTGCATTTAAAGTCTGTTTTGTCTGCTATCAGTATAGCTACCCAGGTCTTTTTTCGTTATTTTTTTGTGTGGAATATCTTTTTTCCAACCTTTCTCTTTCAACTTATTTGTGCCCTTGGGTCTGAGGTGAGTCTCTTGTAGGCAGCATATAGATGGATCATACTTATCTGTTCTGCCACTCTGTTTCTTTTGATTGTGGAGTTTAATCCATTAACATTCAGTGTTATTACTGTTAAGGTATCATTTCCTTCAGCCATTTTATCCTTTGTTTTTTTCATGTCATATCTTATTTTTGCCTCTCTTTTTACCCTTTTAGATACCTGTCCTGATAATCTTAATTTCTACACTCTCCTCCAAACCTCCCTCTCTTTTCTTTTCCTTTCAGCCTGCAGAGCTCCCTTTAGTATTTTTGTAGGGCAAGTCTCTTGTTGATGAACTCTCAGTTTCTATTTATCTGTGAATATTTTAAAGTCTCCATCAGTTTTGAAGGACAGTTTTGCCAGATAAAGAATTCTTGGCTGGCAGTTTTCCTCCTTCAGTACTTTAAATATATCATACCACTGTTTTCTTGCCTCCATGGTTTCTGATGATAAATTAGCATTTAATCTTATTGTGGTTCTCTTGTAAGGGATGAATCCTTCTCTTGCTGCTTTCAGGATTTTCTCTTTACCTTTGGCATTTGACATTCTGATTAGTATGTGGCTCAGAGTATTTTTATTAGGATTCATTCTGTTTGGAGTATATTGCACTTATTGGACATGAATATTTATGTTTTTCTTAAGAGTTGGGAAATTTTTGGCCATTATTTCCTCAGATGTCCTTTCTGACCCTTTCCCTTCTCTTCTCCTGGGGCACTCATGACATGTATGTTTGCATGTTTCATGGTATCATTAAATTCCCTGAAATCCTGCTCAAACATTTCCATTCTTTATCTGTTCTTCTGTCCATAAGATTTTGATTGTTCTATCTTTTAATTCACTGTGTTTATTCTTCCTGGTCATATCTGCTGTTGTATGTCTCTAGTGTATTTTTAATCTTTTTTTATTGTGCCTCTTATTTTTATAGGTTCTTTTCATAGGTAGTCTTTTCATAGGTTCTGTTATATTTCTTCTCATACTTTCAAATTCTTCTTTATGCTTATGCAGTATCTTCTTAATATCCTTTATCTCTTTAGCCATATTTTCCTTCATCTCCTTGAATTGATTTAGGAGATTTGTTTGAACATCTTTTTTTAGTTGTTCCAAATTCTGTGTCTCCTCCAAAGTTTTGTTTTCTCTTCCTTTGACTGAGCCATATCTTCCTGTTTCTTAGTATGGCTTGTAATTTTTTTGTTGATTACTAGGTATCCAATTATTTTGATGAGTTTACTCTGAAGTCAGTTTCTCTCTCTTGCTTAGGGATTTATTGTTGACTGGCTTTGTGTTAAGGCTCTTCTTTGATACTTGGTTCAACTTTATAGATCTTTAGAATCACCCATTTTTAACTGATCAGATTTAATCAGCTCTTCTTTATCTGATTCTTGCTCTTGACATGTGATACAATTTTTAGGATTACACTATTTGTGCAATTGCTTTACCCCCAGGAGAAAGCCTTCTTTCATCTGTTCCTTCTGTGGGAATCTTGATCTGTTCTTTGTTTTTGTTTTGCCTCTATAGTTTGTTTGTTTATTTATTTATTTATTGATTTATATTATTTTTTACTCTCCTTTCTTTGCCTTTAGCTGCTTTTGCCTGGAGGGCAAATTCTGGGAGGAGAGTCACTCTAGAGAGGAGAGTGTTTCTGAGTCAGTATTTCTCAGCCAAAACAGGGCCAGGGACCTCTGAAGTGGGCACAGACCAGTTCCATAGATCCACAAGGAGAGGGTCAGGAAAGATGCCAAAAAGCCTTTTTGACAGCTCCCCAAGGCTGCACTTCCTTGGCTCAGATTCATTTCCTGGCTCAGAGTCACGCAGTGAGTGGCTTAGATTCATTTTCCCCAAAATTGTCTTCCATTCACTTCCTCATGGAAATTCTTTCTTCCTTGGCTTCCATATTACAGGTATCTTCTCTGTTTTCCTCTCATGTTGTGTTTCTCTGCCTTGCTGGATGTCTCCTGGTGATAACTGATATTTAGACTGATGTGATAGCTCAAGTTCTTCTGACTTCCTAAGGATCCTACTTCTTTATTTACCTTTAGGACATAATATTTATTTTTCTATTTCTGCTAGTTAACTCATACAGAGTCTCAAAAACTTGATGAATTTTATCCCAGGAGATTGTAGATTTTGGGTCTGCTGGTCTCAGGATTGAATCATTTTCATATTTATATGTACATCCATATGCACATGCTTGCATGTATGGACCTTCACATGCTCTTCTGTGCATTCTTTAGTTCATGATTGTATTGCAAATAAACATGGGAATGACAATCTTCTTGATGGACAGCTTTGTGGGATTTAGAACTATATTTATAGCACTATCATTGTAATTCTCAGGTTTCCACTGGAAACTACATGCAAGTCCATATACCTTCATGTTTGCATTCAACTTATAGATGCTTATTACGTACTTGCTTTTGGGGTGTGCCATATGTGTTACTTGAGTTCAACTCAGAATATAGTATTCATAATCTGAAATTAATATCCCCTTATTGGAGTTCCCTGAGGACCATGACTCATCATTTTATTAGAATATCTGGCTGCCATTCAATGCATAGAAAATTTCTGGATCTCCTATTTTGCAGGCACAAAGAAATCTTTGGAATTTCCATGAAATGGGTGGGGTCAGTGTAAGAATCACACCTTTAATATTGTCCCTACATATGGTTATAGTAATATGTGGCTATTTTAAATGTCCTAGTAATTGCATTAGGGAGACATATACACCTTTGGAATATCATATTTAAACTGTCCTCTAGCTCTGTGGGGAAGCAGAGCATAGCCAACCTTCTTCTCTGCTGAAGCAGTTACTCTTGCATTACCACAGACCTGAATTCCTCATCATGTGCATCCTTCCTTCCATCCACAGTTTGAGTCACCATATTTTCTGGATCAAAATTGGGACACTTGATCTAACGTATGATTCAACACCTGTTGTGGAAATAGGGGAGATTATTTAAAATGAAAATAACAAGAGAATTAAGGAGATATGGTTGCTAGACCCTGCTGGACATGTCGAGTTATAAGAATAGCCTTGTGTTGTATTATTATTATTTGGAATATGTATTGAATCTACATCCTAATTCTGATGATGAAAATACAAAAGCACAGTTCTTTAAAATATATGTTCCATTTCAGACTTTTCAGTTGTTCAGATTGATCTCGTATCTATTACTGTTAAGTAATATGACTTTTTTTTTTTCTTTATATTCTTTTGCATAACAAACTGGTTTTAAATTAAACTACATTCTGGAATATTTTCTGAATACTTTCTGGTTTTCTCTAGGTTAATAAAAAATATTAACTATTTATTACTTGACATTCAAAGTCTTATCACTGTGTCCAATGTTTCTAAATTCCAGTCACTGAATCATGCTGTTTTAAAATTTGTCAACAAAAGCTTTTGTTAAATGGGGCCATCACTTCCAAGATTGTTCAATATGATAAGTACACAAGAGAAATTAGAGGATTTTATCTGAATGACTCTGAAATTCATTTTATATTAAGTAGAATGATTTTAACATGTGCCACAAATGTTAATTGTTTTCAGCTTAGTCTGGGAGAACTGGGTTTCTTTGAGGGTTTGTTTGCTTATAGAGCTCATTTACATTAAGCCTCCTGGTGATTCTCAGATCTAAATAGACTGTGCAGTACCAGTGCTATTGAGAATATCCATTGGAGGACACTAGAACACAACAAATAGATGAGAATGTAGGAATACGTAAGTGAATTGAAATAAATTCTCTGCACTGGATGAGACATTTTACTCTCCAAAATTAAATTTAATTGCTTTCCAACTCTAATAATATTATCAGTATTTCTATTTAAAAACAAGTTCTATCACAGGTGCTTCCAGTCTTCCAAAGTGTAATTTTAGAAATGTGATGGATGACTTTCTCAGCTGGTAAATGGGCAAGTTGTTTTATTTATTTAGGACATTTATTTAGGAATTTGCTTGGAAGTTCTGCTTAATAGCCAGCATTAAGCAAATCTTTTTTTGACAGATAAGTGATGACATGATAAGTCCTAGGGAAAAAAAAGAAAACCCTCAGGGCTTCTCTTTGCTGCAGAAAGGAATTATCTGGGGCAAATTAATTTGGGTAAGAACCTTAGTGAGAAAAAGCCTTTGACACCCACGGTGATGATTTGTAAACTTTGTTATAATGTTGTTTTCAAGTGTTTTTAACATTCAGTTATGAATTTTTAATCTCAAATTGTATTTATTTATTTATTTATTTATTTTTATTTTTTTTTTTTTTTACTTTTTTTTTTTTTTATTGTGTTTTCAATGGAGAAATACATCATCTGTTTACAAAATAGCTCTTGAAAAATACAAGGAGTACAGATACTATAAAACAAAGCAAACTCCAGTCATGAGACACTACGTACATCATGCGAAAGCAACAGTCTGATCTCCAGGTTATGAAAACTAGAATTAAAAAGTCACTACCCAGAAAAGGTCCAAGTTTCCAGCTTGGCAAAACTTGGGTGCAGTTACATGAAACGTTTAATAAACTGAATTTTTTCCCCAATGTGTAAACAAAATGACAAGACTAAATCTGTGCCTGGCAATTTCAATCTAACTCTGAAGCTACACAAAACACACAGACACCTGGTACAGTTCACCTGTTAGTATGACCATCTTCTTCTCAGGTGCTGGGAGGGAGGGAGAAGGTGACTGTGCAGAGCAAAGATGTGGGAAGTACAAATATCGTATACTAGACATCATAAAGTAATGGTGAAAAGCCTCAATTAATGCATAGCCTAAGGGGGAAAAGACTACACTCCAACTTCGGAAAATTAATTTAGAAGGTTGGGGAAGAGTTTAAGTAATTGCAGTTTAACATGAACAATGCACATGTGATAGAATGGAGTACAATGGAGGATTCATAAAACATGCTCATCAGAAAAATCTGTTAGGTTTGCTCTGTCCAGATTAAGAAAGAAAGAAAGTTTATCAACATCTGGCATCCCCCCTACTTCCTAGAGATGGATGTTCTGCTGCTTAATTATGAGGAATTTTTCTTTCTTTAACAAGAGTTCCTAATCTTTTGATAGAATAAAACAAAATTTAAAAAAACGAGAGCTGACTAAATGTCAAGTGATTGCTAGAAATGATTTTTAAAACGTTCCTATATGTAAAATTTACTGACAAATTTTGTTAAACTATTTAAAAATAAAAGCTAGTTTAAAATTCTTGGAGAAAATGCCTTTTTGCCCACATGTTTAAAATTGAAGATCAACTTTAGTATAGTCAGGAGTTCTGTGGAGTGTACAAAATCCCTCATATTCAGAGATCAAATGGCCATCCAAGATAGATAGATGTATTTCACAGGCATTTCTATTAGTCACCCTAAAGTTTCAGCCATGGGACCAAAATTTAGTGTTCTGTGTCATGTGGCCACAGGGTCACTGGTTTCACCTCATGGCTTAAGAAAATACTGGCATTTTTTTTTTTTTTTAAACAAAATAAGTCCTTCTACCTCGTGCATACAACCACAAAAAAAAAAAAAAAACTAAAAAATTAAAGAGGGAACAAAAAATTTTTCTTTCAAAGACAACAGATTGAAGACAAAAGAATACAGAGCTCTGATAAGCTCAGAGAAGAGATCTGATGTTTGATCGTTGATTTGTATGCACTACAAAATAATCCTATAAATTAAACCAATATACATTTCTTAATCATGACCCCATCAAAACCAAGTATTTCCTAATTATTCTTTCAATGTCAAATATATATACCAGAGTTGACATTTCATTTTTAAGGGTTACAGCAACCTCATAGGGACTGAACTAGATGTACTCTTATCCCATCTCTGAAGTCTAACAGTATACTACCACTGCACGATGGTATTCAATTTGAAGACTAATGGTAAAGAAAATTCCTCAGGAAAAAAAACTGAAAATCCATCAAGCTGAAAATCTAAAATTAGTTCTACTTTCTAATAAAAAATACATAAAAGTGCATCATCAGAATAAGGAATTCTTATGCCAGTTTGTATTGCAAAATTTCCAAACAATGCATCAAACATAAACCCAATCCAGATGTCAATTATGGATACAAATATAGCTTGAGGTGTTTTTTTTTTTAAAGGCAGTAATCTGTTGAAATAGTTAATGCAACTGTTGCTAACACATTAATAATAGTACTCCTGGCTTCACATACTAACCTGGACTTCCGATCAAGTGCTGATTAGCCCAGTAAGGGAGGTCACCAAAAAAACCTAAATCCATTTTCAGTCATGTCTAGTCTTGTACCCTCCATTCTCCTTTTTTTAGCATTTGAAGACAACAGGTTGAGTTGGCAGATATTGTCTATGGACCCCTGAGGTTGTTTTTACCGATTCAATCTCAGTTTTATTGAATTCTTGATAACAGGAATAGGATTTGCAGGGAGAGCAGGGATATCAGAAAGGTCTGTACTGGATGTTTTCTGAGAGGCCAACAGAGAAGCTGCTGTCTGAACAGTTTCTGATTGAGTTGTACTTGTCTCTGTATCAAGTTGTTCCTTCATTTCTGTTTTATCATGTCCACTCAAAGCAAGACAGTTAGCATCTTCACTTGTTTCATCCTCTTCTGTTTTGGTTTTCTTGGGACTTTCTTCTTTATGAGGTGAGGATTTCCTCTTGACTCCTACTCTAGGATTAGGTATTTTTGTTGCTGCATTTCCTGAAGGTCTAGGTGGTTGGTTTACCAAACGTGTTGAGGAGACAACTCTGGAGACCGTAGGCTTTGGTGGTGGAGAAATGGCTGGCTGTGCGGCAGTTTGAGGAATGCTTTCACTTGATGTACCCCCTGAGCTTTCACTGGAATTTGCTTGTGGCGCAGAAATGTCAGTAGCTTGTATGTTGGTCACAGATGCTGCTGTTACAGCTGGAGCAGGACTGTTTCTGCCCTGAGAGCTGCCAGAACTATTCAATGGACTGGTCTTCAGAGCACTAGTAGGTGAAGGCACAGACATGCTGTTATCACTGTCGACAGACAAGTCGAGGCTGCTGTCATTCAGGGCTGTCAATTTGACACCTTCTGCTGAATGCTTTTTCTTTTTCTGAAGCACATGATTAGGTAGTAGTTGATGGAGTTGCTTTTTTTTTACATGCATTGCAGCAATTTTCATATCCACCTCAAACATCTTGCTGTTTATTGCTTGCCTATAAACTGTATCTGTGAAAGACTGAATATCATAGGTCAGATCAACACTGAGGTTTTCAGAATTTTCTGTTTTTTTAAACACTAAACCAATCACCCACATTGTACGAAATTCTTCCTTGTCAGGATTTTCTTTGGGAGCTGGAAATGACTGGGGATTCACATGAGCCAGTGTGATAAATTCATTCTTCTCCAAACTTCCAACTAGGATTCGGATTTTTGATTCCACCAAGCCCACCCATTCTAGGCGTTGTTTTTCTGTTGGTGCACTTGCTAGAAGTACAATATAATGCTTGTACTTTTGAAAGAAGTTTGGAGCTTCAAAAAGTTTGGACCACTCTGCCTTACTCAGCAAAATTTCATCTGTGATAGCAAGACCTTGTTTAAACTCCTCAACCATGACCATCCGTGTTGAAACGGACACATTGTACGTGGAGTTCTGCTGTGGGTATGCTGGTGTAATTATAGGCATAAGATGGTACCTATCACTGGGGTTTACCCTTGGGTCCCATACAGGCAAATTAAGATTGCATTCTTCGGGCTGTTTCAAAAGCACTGGATTTGGCCATTCCCATTTAGAAAATACCAAGAAAAATTTATGTACAAGAGTTGATGCTATTGCATTTGGATAAAGCTGGCAAGTTCTTGCTACTAGCATAGCCCAGGAAACACCACCGAGGAAACCTAATATATTGGAATAGATGTTGTGGCGTTTGGCCCACAGTTTGATAGCTCTCAGAGTTAACCTGAAGTTGTCAATGTTTGGTACTAGATGTAAAATTTCATCGGTTACCCTGCAACCATTAAGACTTCTTATGCATCTTATATCTAAATTTTTAAGCAGACTGTCATCTCGTAGGTCCAAATCTTCTGGAATAGTCTGCAGTGCTAATCTTGCAAACAAAATATCAATCTCTATTCCATCAAAACACAGTTTGATAACTGGTACAAACGCCTCTTCAACAGCTCTTAAATCTTTTACTTCTTCCTGTAATTTCAATTTATCATAGAATGAGGTGAAAAAGTCACTTCGATCAACATGTCTTGGTGCAACACACAACGCATCAATATCGGCACCTTTTGTGTGTACTCCTAATCTGTAAGATCCAAATGTAAAAATTTTTCCTCCAACATTTTCAATTACAGATTGTGGGAGATTCTTGCTTTCACTGATTTCTCGTATCCACTCTTTTACCAGGTTATTTAATTTTCCCAAAATTAAAATCCTGCGCTGCAGTTCCTCTTCCTCTTCAAAAACCCCAAAAGGTTTCAGAGTCTCAATCAGTTTCTGTGTAAGTATGCAGTCAGTCTCCTTGGGGGCTGCTAAGCTGATAGGAGAGGTAATGCCATAGTGCTTCTGTGGCGGCTGTGTTGGTTGTGATCCCTGCGTTGTGACTGGAAACGGCATCGTCTCCTGCGCCGGCACCGCCCAGTCACTTCCCCCCCGCAACCGCCGCTGCTGCCGCCCTGGGCATAATCCACTGAGGCGGGAGGGAGGGGGACGCCTGCCTCAGCCCTGGGTCCAACCTGTATTTATTTATAAGTTGGGAAAAATCATTTAGATATTTGGAGCTCTTAATTTGCAGTTTAGAATAAAACGATATTAGTGTTTTGGACTTGTCACCATTCCTGAGATAACCCAACTCCAACAAAAGCAATGCATGTGCTTGAATTGAAAACAGTGATGCCAACAGTATAACAATTTATTAAATATAATAGTTTTTAAAAACTGCCACCCAAATTGTACTTATACCTAAACTTATCTTGATAGTAATGGCAACAGTGTAGATTTATTTCCACTTTATACACAGGGGGGCACTCTGGGCTCTGTTTGGTAAGGAACAAGATAAAATATTCAGGCACTAAATTCCTTCTGGAATTCTCCCTTTGACCCAGAATAGATAATTAGAAGCAGGAATGACAGGGAAGCCAACTTTTTCAGTGCCAGGTATTATTAATTTTAGGTTATAGGCAAAGAAAACTATCATTTAACTTAGTGAGCTAACAAAAGTGTTAAATCAGACATATTTAAGCTTGTAGGTAGTAGTTCTGCTAAGATAGAAATGTTGTTTAAACCATTAAGAATCCATGTGGTGGGTTTGAATCCCAAAGATGTAGGCTCTCACCTCCTGATGAACAGTAATGTGCTTTACTAAATCATCGAATCATTTTAGACCAGGGCTCACTTTCCTGAACTCTTCAAGGAGTTGGTAATATCTGTCTTAAGCTGCTCACATGTTTTGTGGGTAAGGGTATATGTGAGTAAATGATTTAAAGACTGGGCAAAAAGCATTCTGGAAAATATAAACTTGTTTTAGAAGCATGGAACAATTAAAATTGTCTGTTCTTAATAATTTAGTATATTTAACTGCATAACATTTACCAATTATATTTTTTCCCACTAAAATAGAGACATGAATTAAAGGTGGTAGGGAATTACCCGCGGTGTACTTAACGTTTGTTCATGCTCCTCTTCCTCGTTTGGGTAGGGCACTTTTCCTCCTCCCTTCCTCTCTGTCTTTCCCTTCATCAGCCAAGTCCCAGCAGGACACCACTAGGACCTTCAAACTGGGTGATTTGAAAAGAGGTGTGGGGAGGGTCTAGGGAAACCAGTGTAGCATCCTGGAGCTGTCAGTTGTGGAGAGTCCTTTTCCACCTCTGGATGTGAAGGGCAGGGGCAGGGAGTGGTACCTGGAACTGGTGAAGGGCGGCCCAGGACTTGCAGTCCTAGGTAGATAAGCCAGTACAAAGCAGGAGGGTGGTGGCCAGTGGCAAACATACACGGCCTCTCTTTTCTCCCTCATTCCAGTTTCCTGCTGCTGCTGCTGCCCATTTGGCAAAATTCACTAGGAGTCAGAAGTGGGGAGCCTCATGGTGTGGTGCAGGCACGGAACCCTGGAGGAGGGGGTCGTGGCTTAGAGGAACAAACAGAAGATCCCTCCCATTCCCAACCTCTACCCCTCCGGAGATAAATCCAGTGGAAAGCCACGTGTTGCCCATGGGATTGTGGCTTATGAGAACACCCTCTAAAACCTGGCAGTCATTCTTGCTTGTTGTTGCCAGAATGTGGGCTGTAATATTAAGTAAGATTTCTGGCATTCTTCTTACTCGCATTTACTAAAGAATAGTAACTTTCAAAAAACAGAAGATGGCAGTTAATTCATTTACTAAATCTTGCCCTTTATTCTAATAAAGCAGCCTTACCTAGTTATTCTCTCATAAATGTTGACACTGATGAATGCTGGTAAGTCTTTAGATGACAGTTAATGTTGCTGTTTCAAAAAAGAAAAGTATTAAAAATTAATAAGTGGAAAATTATGTAGGGAAATCATGAATCTTTATTTCCTTTTCATGCTAGAATAAGGGGCAAGTTATAAAATAAGCAAATATACAACTACATACATTTTTCATAATTTTTAATTTGCTTTCAAAATTCATCATAAGGCTTGAAGACTTGTGTGCTTTAAAGTACAAGGTAAAGATTTTTAATACTGTTTTAGTTTTAAATTGGAAACTGTTGTCTGTATGAATCATACTACTGTATTAATCATTTTTATAATGCTTGAAATAGTTCAAGCATTCATAAACTATGACAAACACCCTTATATCCATCACCCAGCTTTAATCAAATCTTAACATTTTGCTCTTTTTAGTGCAGATTTTTTTTTAGTTTTCAAGAAATAAACTATTGTAGATATGGTTGAAACCCTCAGTTTTTGCTGATCAATTTTCCCTCCTTCCTTCCCTGGAGGTAGAAACTATTCTGAATTTGGTGTTTGTGAGTCACATGTGTGTTTCAAAGTTTTCACCGGGGTCTGCTTCATAGGCATGTGACCTACGCTGCCCCACAGGGCCTGCTTTGAGAAGCGCTCCATGCTTGGTTTAATGCTCATCTGTCACAGTCTTAAAATTTTAATTATTTTGAACAAGACAAGGGGTGTACATTTTCATTTTGCACTAAGCCCTGCAAATTATGTACCCTGGTATCCATAAATATTATATAATACTCTTCTGCATGCTTTTAAACTATGATGAACATTAGGTTTTCTCTTTTTTCTTTTCTTTTCTTTTCTTGTTTTTTTTTTGCTATTTTAAACCATGCTGCAATGAAATTCTTGAACTTATCTTCTTGGACACATCTGCTGGAGTTTCTTCAGGGTATAAAACTATGAGGGCAATTGCTTGGCACAGTATATGTACATATGTAACATTTACAGTCTGATGTTGCTGTAATCCCCAAGTTACTTTAATCCTAGTTCTCCAGTTAGATGCATTTAGTGCACGCTACCGGTCATTTTGCTGTTGTTTTCCTCAGTCATAGCTCAGTTGGCTGGAATCTGTTGCTTAGATATTTTTTCAAGATGGGATCATGAGGAAAATATTCCCTGAGTGATTATAGGTTTAACATTGCTTTTCTGTAACCTCTATTTAGAAAGATAGCTTGGCTGGGTATAAAATCCCATGTTCACACTTCTTCCCTTGAAGATCTCATAGATACTGCTCTACATTTTTTGATATTGAATGATGCTGTGGAAAAATTTGAGGCTAGTTCTTCCCCTTATAAGTATCTTGATCCATTTTCCTGACAACTCAAATGATGTTTTTAATCCTTAATATACAATATCTTTATTAGGATTTATCTCAGTGCTCACTGTTCTGGGTCAGTTTTCTCAGGTATATGGTATGTCATCAATACTTAAATTCAAATGTTCTTTTATTTCAAGAAAATTTTCTTGAATTACAGTTTCAAATATTTGCTCTGATCTATTCTTTTAAAACAGCAATTATGCTTATGGTAGATCTCATTTGCCCATTAAAAAAAAAATCTCAATTTCTCTCTCTTTCTTTTAAACTCTTTTTAAATCTGTCTCATTTGGATTGCTTTTCTCATCCTGTAATCTGGGTTAATCATCATTTATTCCTACAATGTTTATTCTCTTTCGTTTTCACTTTAATTTTGTCCTTGCTTATATAATGCTTTTGTTTCCCCTCAATTTTTTTTCCTGAAATTTTCCAATACTTATTTCATCTCATTCCTTTTTCCTCACCATTTCCTTTTGTTTTCTCACAAAGTGTTTGCATTTACTTTGTATCTTTCTTTTTAGAGAAAATAAGTTTTTAAACTAATGGCAAAGTACATGATCACTATTTTCATCTGTTTTGTCACAGTCTTCCTTTTGTCAGGTATGTTTTGCTACACTTTCCCACTATTTTTTCGTAATATTGTTTTATTGAGGTTGTACCGATAATTTTTTTTATATCTCGATAGAGAATAAGTTGGATTTTCCTGGCCTAGCTGTTTGCAGAAATTTCCTTCAGGGAGATTATTTGTCCTGGTGTATTTAAAATCTGCTGGTTCCAGAATATTTCACTACTGTCTTTAAAGTCTTCCTTAAGTCTTTGCACTTGTGTCTCCTGGGGCTTCTGCCTCTCTCCATCTCTTCCTTATTTTCTTTTTCTCTTTCAGGTCTTACAGAGGATATAGATTTTACTTCAGGTAAAATCCTTCCTCCAGAAAGGACTTTTTTTTTTTTTTTTTGCATTTTCTAAGATCTCCTGCCATTTGCCTGACTCTATTCACTGTTCTTCCCTATGGCTCTTAATACATTGCCTGACATACCTTTATAATTTTTCTTTTTACATCTTTTGTATGTATTTTCTTCAATCACCTTGTCAAAGAGAATAGAAAGATAATGTGAGTCTTTTCTCTAATGGTTTAGCAATGTCTCTTTTTTATTGTTTATTGTTTGGAAAGTTTCTACTTGATATTGATGATATGTACATTCTTAGGTTTGTCAATTCGTCAAAACTTCTGTCAAGTTTTTCTCATATATGAGATATAAGATTTGAAATAATTTTCCAAGACTAGCTTCTGGCTCTTTACATTTAATAACTGTTTTTCCTTGAGGACACGCATATATCTCCTGTGGGGTACTGCAGGCATGTTCATATCACGATGCAACCCTTGGCCCTGCTACTTCATGTCACAGTGCCAGGTGTTTCAACATGGTGGGCAGTAGAATTCCCAGAAGCCCTTCTTCCACTGAAAGACTAACTTTTCCATTTCAGAGTTGACTGTTAATTTCAGAACTAGATCCCACTAAATCTAAACCAAATGTATCCACAATTCTGTTCTCCCTTATATCTCAGAATTGCGTGAGACCACCCCCAGGCAGCCCTACAAAAGGGGAAATACAATGGCGGTGAAGTCAGAATAGAAACATACAGCAGTCTTAACTGATTGCAGTTAAAATATCTCACCTTTGCAAAGTTTAGAAACATATGACCAAGCGAACACATGGTGAGGGCCCTTAAGATGAGGCCTCAAAGCTTGTATTTCTGTCGTTAGAGGTGAGAGATGGGAAGAGTATTTTCTTCTTGGTGTGGTTGCTAGCACCAGGAGGAAATCTTGAGGCATAAGCTAGGTGGGTTCAGAATGGAATGACTCTACTGCTCAGCATAAGCAGGCATGGGGAAAGGGGTTAAACTCCCTTGGCATGTGAATGACACCAGTCCTAGTTTTTAATGCCAATATAAGTTTTACCTCTATTTGCACTTCTTATTTCATTGCGAGTTCATTTAGTGGTAGTGGTGGTAGAGGTGAGTCTGGGAGGTGATGGTGGTGGGAAATCATGGTTGTACTTGTAATCATGTTGTACATAATTCAGAAACCTTATAGTTTTAAGATCCACTAGATTTTAAGCAGATCTGATATGACTTTGTATTAATCATAGCATCTTGCAAATATAGTAAGCCCTGAATAATAATTTGTTGCTCTAATATTGATTGTATTTATTTTTGGGTTTTTATCAAGACAGTAAACGTAGATCACTAATAAATTCACAGACATTCTCAAAAGTACAATACATCATTTGATTATCATCCTATTTCACCAGTGAAAAGTGTTTATCATTTGTTGTTTAATATTTATTTGATAGAAGTCCTTTTAATATGCATTAAGGTGACATCAAATATTGAAGCAGCTTCTTTTTTCCTTCTCAATATATATATATCATCTGATGAAAAACATACAAACTACCTTATGGTTATAAGTGACCTTGATGTACATACACTAATTTTGGGGGGTTGAAGGCAGCATGTGGAACTTTAGGACCCTTGGAGACAGCTAATACCTTCCAGGATAGAACTAATCTCTGTATCAAAGAAGCATCCACATATATTTTTATAATAAAATAATTTGATCTAAAAACATCTGCCATTGTGCCAGTTTGAATGTACTGCATCCCCCCAAACACCATTATCTTTGATGCAGTCTTGTGTGGGCAGACATATTAGTGTTGACTAGATTGTAATTCTTTCAGTGTTTTCTGGACACGGCAGTGAAGTTACCCTATTGGTGATGCATTAACTTGGACACTTTATGGCCTTAAAACTGTAACTGTGTAACCAAATAACTCCCCTTTATAAAAGCCAATCCATTTCTGGCATTTTGCATCCTGGCAGCATTAGCAAACCAGAACAGATTTTGGTACCAGAGAAGTGGGGTGCTTTTGCTGCTGAGTTTGCAAATACCAAACATGTTGGAATGGCTTTTTAAATGGATAAGGGGAGGATTCTGGAAGAATTGTGAGGAGCTTGATAGAAAAGGCCTAAATTGCTTTGAAGAGACTGTGGAAATATGGACTCTAAAGATACTTTTGATAAGGCCTTAAGCAGAAATGATGAATGTGTTATTGTGAACTGGAAGAAAGGCGATCCTTGTTTTAAAGTGGCAGAGAATTTGGCAAAATTGTGTCCTGGTGTCATATGGAAGGCGGAATTTGAAAGTGACAATCTGGAATACTTAGCTGAGGAGATCTCCAGACTATGTGTGGAGGATGTACCCTGGCTTCTCCTTGCAGCTTATAGTAAAATGCGAGCGGAGAGAGACAAGCTAAGAACTGAACTCTTGGGTTCAAAGAAACCAGAAACTGATGGTTTGGAAAATCCCAGGCTTCCAGTGGGTATAACTGCAGAAGCTACAGTGCCATGTGAGGATTTAACCAAATATGGAACGCAAGCATCATTTCAGTACAAGCCAAAATTGGAGATGGAGTTATCCAGAAAGGATTTGTGGAAAGTCCTATTGTCTGACGGCTTTGACCCCTGTGTGCTTCATGCGAAGCCAACAGAATTTTTGCGAGATCTTTATAGATGGAGCTGCTGCTGGTCTGGACTGGAGGAGACAGACAAGGAACAAATTGAAGGAAAATTTTCTTCAAAGATGGAGCCATGGAGGTTGAGGTCTGGAGTAAAGAGGTCTCGGGCTGGAAGAGCAGAATGGCCCCCACATGGAAAGGGTGAATTTGCCCCAGAGGTGGAGGTTGGACCTTCCACCTCGATGTTCACAAAGAGGGCTCTCACCCTAGGCCCCAGAGAGGGTGGAGAAAATTCCCAGGGAATTTGAGAGAGCCTGGCCTCCACCCCACTGTTCTGAAGGGGTTGAGTGTGTGCCCCGGAGATGGAAGAGAATCCAAGTGCTTCCCTGATGTTTGAGGAGGGTGGGGCCGAAAAGGTTTTCTCCCCAATGTGTGGGTAGGTTAGAGCACTCACTCCAGCATTTGGAGGGAAAAGGGCTGCCACAAGAGCCTTTGAAAAGGGTTGGACTCCCACCTTCTCAAACCCCAAGGATACAATGCTGTTAGATAAATGACTCTCAGACTTTGAAATCTAATGGAGTTTGCCCTGTGGGTTTTAGGAACTGTTTTGATCCTTTAAACCCTGTTTTCCTTACTGTTTCTCCTTATAGCAATGGGAACGTTTATCCTATGACTGTCCCTTCTTTGTTTATTAGCAGCAGATAATGTGTTCTGAGTTTCACAGATCCACAGCTAGAGGGGAATTTTGCCTTAAGACAGACCATCCCTGTAACTGATTTTGTTGGAATCTTGTACTTACCTATTGTTACTGAAATGATGTAAGTTTCTGGTATATTGTGATGGGTTGAATGTATTTTGTTTATGGAAAGATCATGCCATTTTGGGGTCCAGGGGGTGAAATGTGCCAGTTTGAATGTACCATGTGCCCCAAAATGCCATTATCTTTGATGCAGTCTTGTGTGGGCAGAAATATTGGTGTTGATTAGACTGTAATTCTTTGTTTGAGTGTTTCCATGGAGATGTGACCCACCCAGCTGTAGGTAATAACTCTTATTGGATAATTTCCGTGGAGGCGTGGCCCTGCCCATTCAGCATGGGCCTTGATTAGTTTACTAGAGCACTGTATAAGCTCAGACAAAAGGAGCAAGCTTGCTACAGCCAAGAGGGACACTTTGAATAATGCACGGGGGCTGAGAGAGAGCTTCAGCTTACAGAGACATTTTGGAGATGGCCTTTGAAAGCAGACTTTTGCTCTGGAGAAGCTAAGAGAGGACACCCCAAGAGTGACAAACACCCTAAGAGTGACATTTTTGAGGAGCTGAAGCTAGAGAGGAACGTCCTGGGAGAAAGCCATTTTGAAATCAGAACTCTGAAGCAGACACTAGCCACGTGGCTTCCCAGCTAACACAGGTTTTCCGGGCACCGTTGGCCATCCTCCAGTGAGGGTACCTGATTGCTGATGTGTTACCTTGGACACTTTATGGCCTTGAGACTGTAACTGTGTAACAAAATAAACCCCCTTGTATGAAAACCAGTGCATTTCTGGTGTTTTGCATTCTGGCTGCATTAGCAAACTGGAATAGCCAGTCATTGGCATATACTTTCCTGGTAGTTATTTTTAAATCCTCCCTAGGCATTGAATATTTTGGCACATATTTAAAGTCCAAAGTAGTGGCATAAAAAGGCTTCAAATATGTTTTGACCTTAAAAATCAATCATCAGGTCTTTATTTGGCTAACACAAGTCCATCATTATGTTTGGTGCTATTGGAAGTGAGATATGTCCTTGATCTTAAGGAGTTTGTAATTCAGCCTAGTGTTTCTCCAGTGGGGTCACTACGCACTGGGGATTTTGAAATCAATTTAGTGGGTTGCCACCAGATTAAAAAGAATAGAATAGAAAATATCAGAGTGCATTTTGGATAGTAATGGTCAGTATTATGTTGTATATAGTGTGCTTTGTGACTATGTAAAATATTCCTCTTACTGAGGCTTGCTGTCAGAAAAGTTTGAAAAACATTGACTGCTAGGTGGACAAACAATACAAATACACCAGGAACAATTTAGACTCAAAATAATCAAACTTTACACCATTTAAAAATATGTATATACCGGACTTTGTACTAAATCCCTTATTAGCCTTCACAGTCATGCTGAGAAACAAATTTGTTATGCCTCTATTTCAGAATAAAAAGGTTCAGAGAAGTTCACTGTTACAATTTGGGTCTGTTTTACTTCAAAGAGTGTGTTCTTTTTACTCTGCTCGCTGATTCCTTGGAGGCCAGTGCTAGCAGGGATCTTAGAGGCCATCTGGTACAGTCCCTTCTTTTCATATGTGGTGGGCCAAAAGATAAAAATGCTACTGTTTGTAAAATCTGGTGTGTTTTCTACTGTGCAGGGAAGCAATGAAATTCATTTTTGGAGATAACTATCTTTTTTACTTAGGGAAACTGGAATGGTCCACAAACATTCTTTCCTTCTTTCCCACTATCCACACCGCCCCTACCCCACCTCCCACCCCAAAGAACAGAAAACTTGGTAGACTTGGGTTATACACAGAGGAAAAAACTGAAGCACAGAGATACTAAGTCTCTTGCCCATGGTCCCCCAGCTTATATAAAATGGCATTTATGGGATATTATATGAACTACAAGGCAATAGTAATGAGAGAGTGAGAGAGACAGGGAGAATAAATAATCCAGGCTGCCTGTTTGCAGGCTTCAGCCAAAAGACAGCTTAGCCCGATGAGCCAAGTATATATTTGTCTCATTTCCAAAGGTAAATATGAAATGTATTTTTATTGTTAAATTTTTATTACTTTCCAAGTTTCTTCACTTCTTGATTAGAGTTAAGACTAGAGAATTGGTAGTTCTTTGCATAAAGTATAACTGGAATTAGAGGAAATTTTGCTAGTGTATGACCAAATAAAAATTATTTTGATCATGAATGCCTATTTCTCATTATTGATTAAAAAAGGTGTGCTAATTTGAATGTATTATGTCCCCTCAAACGCCATTATCTTTGATGTAATCTTGTGTGGGCAGATGTTATCAGTGTTGATTAGATTGTAATTCTTTGAGTGTTTCTTTGGAATGTGCCCCACCCATCTGTGGGTGATGACTGTGATTGGATAATTTCCATGGAGGTGTTGCTCCACCCATTTGGGATGGGTCTAAGTTGAGTCACTGGAGCCATATAAATGAGCTGACAGGCAGAGGGAACTCAGTGCAGCTGAGACTCATGTTTGGAAGAGGAGCTACAGCCAAGAGGGACACTTTGAAGAAGGCACAGGAGCTGCAGATGAGAGACAGTTTGAAGACGGCCGTTGAAAGCAGACTCTTGCTCCAGGAAAGCTGAGAGAGGACAAATATACCAAGTGCAACTAAGAGTGACATTTTTGAGGAACTGCAGCTGAGAGAAGAACGTCCTGGGAGAAAGCCATTTTGTGAAACCAGAACTTTGGAGCAGACACCAGCCCTGTGCCTTCCCAGCTAACAGAGATTTTCCAGACACCATTGGCCATCCTCCAGTGAAGGTACCCAATTGCTGATGTGTTAGCTTGGACACTTTATGGCCTTAAGACTGTAACTGTGTGACTCAATAAACCATTTTATAAAAGCCAATCCATCTCTGGTGTTTTGCATTCCGGCAGCATTAGTAAACTAGAACAAAGGGCAATGACTTAAGAATTGTGATCTGATAGCAAACTGGTGTGGTAGTAGAAAGGGGTCGGGTTTTAAAGTCAGACACAGCTCTGCCATTTATTAGCAGTTTGAACTTGACAATTACTTACTGACCTAGAATTTTTGTTTCTTTGACTTAAAAACTTGAGATTAGCATAATAACATCTACTTTAAGGAGATGTTGATTAGATTAAATAAGATATTATACATAAAAGTGGTTAACATGGTTAACCAGAACATAGCCAACTTTTACTTATGCATGCACTTCTTTATCAATTTGGGGTTGCTTTAGACTTGTTTCTCCAATCTTCAGTGGCCACCACTTATTCATTCACTCAACAAATGTTTGTTGAGTACCTATTCTAGGCAGGTCACTATTTTCAGTCACTAGGGATTTAGTGGGGACAGAGGCAAGCAAGGTCTTTGTTCTCTTATAATATACATTCTGGTAGGGAAGGTAAACAATAATCAACTGCATAAACAAAAAATAAGAAACCATCAGATAGTGATGAGAAGTCTGCAGCAAGTTTAAATAAGGGGCTATGATAAAAGTTTTTAGTATCCTCTTTGGGTGGTCAGGGAAGGTATCTTTGAGGAAGAGACACTTGAACAAAAATCTGAATGACAAGCAGGAGCTACTGATGCACAGACCAGAGGTCTTCCCAGTCTCAGCAGAGGAAAGAATGAATGCAAAGGCCTGGAGATGGGAATGACAGTGGTGTGTTTGAGGAACAGAAAGAAAGCCCGTGGGGCTGGGACGTCACAGGAGAGGAGAGCAATATGACAGCTTAGACTAGAGTGGTGGTGGTAAAGATGGAGAGTAGCATTTGCATTCAGGATTTTGGAGATTAATTGGTTGTAACGGTAGGAGAAAAAGAGGAATCAGGGATAACTCCTAGATTTTTGGTTTGAGCAACAAAGTAGAAGCTGATTTTATTTACTTACTGATATGGGGAAATATAGGGGCAGGAGCAGTTTTGAGGGGAAAAATCAAGCATCATGCAACATTGGAGTTGCTTATTTGACGCCCAAGTAGAATTTTTATGTAGGAGATCCATATTTTGGGGAAGAGGGCATGGATGTAGATTCAGGAGTTATCAACATATTTATGGTCTTTAAAGCGATTGTACTGGGCTTAGTTTGCATAGATAGGATAAACCAGGACAAGAAACCAAAGAGGAATCAGGGAGGTAGAAGGAAAACCAGGCCTGGAGGAAATGCCTGTGATTTCTACTTCCTAGGCATTTCTTCTCATATTGGTGGCCAGGTTGCCTCCTTTGATCCCCTCCTCTGCCTTGTTGCATCAGGATTCTTAGGCAATAATGACTAACTTACAGAGAAGGCAAATTCTGGGTTGTTCAGAGTCTGCTGCTTTTCCTAACAGAATTTCCATGTTTTTTTTTTTTTTTGCCTTGGATTCATATAAAAATTCACTGAAACGTTCAATTAATCACTTTCTAGGTGAACAATAATGCATGAGATGTTACTTATCTTTCACAACTGAATAATAAAAAATTATTCCTTCATTAAGAGTTATGGTTACTGCTCTGTTATCAATAGTGACTTCACAAAGAACTAAATTTAATTATCTGGCCACATATTTACTTTTAATTTACATTCTCCACTACAAGTGATGCCAGGAGAAATGCTATATGTCAAAATAAGACAAATTAGAGTTGTAAAATCTAACCTGCTGTTACAGTTTTTGTATTTATGATTTAGGCTCCATTTCACATGTTTTATGTCTAGTTTAAAGCAACTCACTCATCATTAGTACATCTGGGCACAAGTACAAAGCACCACTTATAAAAACAATAGATTGGCAAAAATCAGGCTTCAAATTTAATTCCCATCACCCTTTCTCAGGCACAAGCTTGAGTCTGTAGATGAATCTCCTTCTGTGAGCTCTAAAGGCCTACATACTTGGACTTTTAATGAATCAAGTCAGAGGGGACATGTTTGATTCAGGGAGTTTGAAAGCCTGAACTTCTTTGTGTTCAAAGTTAGGGTCTATTGGACACTTGCCTAGTTTTAATGATCAATTTAAGTTGTATAAAAGGGAAATAAGAGCCAATTAGTTACTGTGTGGTTATAATAATAATAATAATAATACTAAATATAATAGTGAGAGTAAAATAGCACTTACCATTTACCACGTACTGTTCTAAGCACTGTGTATGTAACTAATTCATTTAATCCTCATGATATTTCTGAGAAGTAGGGCATATTATTATCCCTATTTTGTATATTAGGAAACTGAGGCACAGAGAAATGAAGTGATTTGCAAGATTGCAGAGCAGGTGAGTTATTGCAAGTTGGGTATCCTGAGAAGTAGACTCTGGCATGGAGATTTGGGTTCAGAAATCTATTAGGGAGTACTCCCAGGACCAACATGGTGGGGTGGCGGTGGGGGGAGAGTTAGAAGCAGGGTCTGGCAGGGGAAGGTGAGTGCAATGCAGTCTCAACAAAGACTTCTGCCAATCCCATAGGGAATTCTGGAGCAGGAATGGCTCTGCATAGTTATTTTAGAAATGGGGCAAGTGGGTAAGTCTTTACATGATGCAAGTTGTCTTTGGAAAGGCATTGTGACCTTGCATGAGATACCTCTTTTCAGTAGAGGACAGTCTTGGAGAGGGTGGACGTTGCCAACAGCTGACAGAATAAGTCCTGCAGTTCTGAAGAAGGCTCTGGATGGCATGTCAAGGAGTTCATTATATCACAGGAGCTGTGCTTCAAACCTAGGATGTCTGGTTTCAAAGCTCAAGTTCTTAACTACTACACTGATAGTATGTAAATGATAATTAGTGTTAATTCACTTGCTCAGATGGTCAAAACGTTTCTAGAAGGTGATTTTGAAAAGGACTGACTAAATTATTTTTATTAGAGAAGTCGTGGGTTTACAGAAAAATCATGCATAAAATACAGGAGTCCTATATACCCCCCCCCCACCAACACTTGCATTGGTGTGGAAAATTAGTTAAAATTGATGATAGCACTTGTTTGTAATTCTATTTTTTTTAAAAAGTAGTTATATTTGTTACAATTGATGAAAGGTTACTAAAGTAGTACTATTAACTATTGTTCATAGTTTACATAGGAGTATTTTTCCCCATATTTCCATCATATTATTTATTATTTATTTTTCCATGCATGTGTTTATTTTATTACTCATCTACCCTTTTACTCATTTACCCTTTACTGGATAAAGGGGGTGTCAGTTCCAAGGTTTTTACAATCACACAGTCACAAGATAAAAGGTAAATATTTATGCAATCATTAGCAAAGATCAAGGCTGCTGGATTACAGTTACACATTTTCAGGTATTTCCTCTGGCTCCTCTAATACACTAGAAACTAAAAAGAAATATCTATATAATGAGTCAGTAGAAGTAATCATTTGTTAAATCCTAACTTCTCCATTACAACTCCTCCCTCTCATTTGATCATTCTCTCAATCTTTGGGATATTTGGACAATGACCATTCTAACTTCTTTGTGCTGGAAAGGGGTGTCAATATTAGGGGGTAGAGGAATGAAACTGGTTAATATTCTTGGAGAGACTGGTACTTCTGGGTCTTAGGGCTTATCTTCATAGGAACAATCTGGAGGCTTTAAGTTTCTGAAACTTAATAGGTAAAACTTTTTTAGATAGAGCCGAGGGTATTCTTTAGGGTTTTCAGGAATACTGTTGGTTGGGGCTTGGCATACTGTGCAATTTGCAATATCTGGCTGACGCTTTCATAAGACTAACCTCCAGAATGACTGCTCGACTCTATTTGAAATACCTCCGCTGCTGAAACTTTGTTTCATTTCTCTTCCCCTTTTGGTCCAAGAAGGCTTTCTCAATCCTACGATGCCAGGGCCAGGCTCATCCCCAGGAGTCATGTCCCATGTTGCCTGGGAAATTTACACCCCTGGGAGTTATGTCCCATTTGGCAGGGGGCAGGCAATGAGTTTATCTGCAGAGTTGGCTTAGAGACAGAGGTCACATCTGAGCAACAAAAGAGATTCGTTGGGGGTGACTCTTTGGCATAATTATAAGTAGGCTTAGCTTCACCATTACAGAAATAAATCTCATAAGGGCAATCCTCAAGATCAAGGGCTTGGCTTATTAAATTGGGAGTCCCTATGCTTGGAAGAATATCAGGAATTCCCCAGGTGTGGAAGTTTAACAGTTGCACATTTTTTTCTCCAGTCCCTCAAGGGACTTTGCAAATACTTTTTTGGTTTTCTGCCCTAAATACTTTGGAATATTATCAGGGTATTACATTAACCTGTACAGAATAAGAAGATCTCATTCCCTAGTCTAGGTTCCATTTAATTAGGTTACATGGAACTAGTTTATTTAAACTGACTAGACAGGTTAAATTAGAGAGTGTGCGCTACAGGGAAATTAAACTTTGGACAAAATAAACATCTCTTCCTTTGGTCTCACACAGATGTTCAAATTTTAACATACAGACAATATCATAGACCACCCAATATTTGTCCTTTTGTTTCTGGCTTATTTTGCTCAACATAATGTCCTCAAGTTTCATTCACTTCATTGCATGCCTCATGACTTTATTCCTTTCTCTAGCTGCAAAATATTCCATTGCATGTATTTACCACAGTTTGCCCTTCTGCTCATCAGTTGATGTACCTTTGGGCTACCTCCATTCACTGGCAATCATGAATAATGCTGCCATAAACAGCAGTGTGTAAATGTCTATGCAGGTCCCTGCTTTCAGTTCTTCCAGGCATATACCTAGTAACGGGATTGCCAGACAACATGGCAACTCCATACCCAGCTTCATGAGGAACCATTAAGTAGATAACTGCTAAAGCAGCAGGTGCAGCTACTATTTAAGTATTAAAGTTCTTTAGGATGTGGGCAACAGAAACTGACTCTGGCTGGGTTAAGCAACAGCAGAAAAGGAAATGTATTGGCAAGATAATAGCATGTCTCATGGATCAAAAGAAGAGCTGAACAGCAATTTCTTGGGAAGAGTGGGTATGCAGCTTGGGCTTCAGGCACAGCTGGAGTCAGGGACTTAAATGCTGCTAGGACCCTACCTTTGCTTCTTGCCTCTTCTCTCTGCACACAGGTTCATCTCAGATAGTGGGAAACTTGAAATATCAGAACAATGAGAGAGAGCAAGAGAGAGTGAAAGAGTGAGAGAGAAACAGTTCTCAAGCCTTTATTTTCCCAGGTCCCAAAATCCTAGAGAAGAGACCTATTGGCTCAGATTGCTAAGCAGCTACTTATGGAGCCAGTGGTGGAGTTTACCTTCTATTAAAAGGTGGCCTTGGATTTAATTATGCTGATGGATGGTGTGCCAGTTTGGATATATTATATCCCCCAAGAAAAAGCTGTGATCTCTTAATCCAAACTCATGGGATATTGGGATTAGGTTGTTTCATGGAGATGTGACCCACCCAACTGTTAATGACACCTTTGGTTAGGGTGTGACCTCTGATTGAATGTTTCCATGGAGGTGTGGCCCCACCCATTCAGTGTGGGCTCTGATTAGTTCACTGGAGTCCTATAAAAGCTCAGACAGAAGGAGCTCACTGCTAGCTGAAGCTGAGGGACACATTTTGAAGATAGCCGTTGAAAGCTGACACTGACATTTTGGAGAACGCCATTTTGAAACACAACCTGGGAGCAAGCTGAAGCCAGCCATGTGCCTTCCCAGCTAACAGAGGTTTTCGGACGCCATCAGCCATCCTTCAGTGAGGGTACCCAATTGTTGATGCCTTACCTTGGACACTTTATGGCTTAAGACTGTAACTTTGTAATCAAATAAACACCCTTTATAAGAGCCAATCCATTTCTGGTATTTTGCATAATGGCAGCATTAGCAAACTGGAACAGGTGGGAAGGAAGTTCCTAAAAGTGGGGGCATGGCTGAATAGATAACCCCAATACCGGGGGGATATTCAGCAGAATATGTATGAGATACTATTTTAAATAACACCAAAGAAGCATAGATACCTGTACTGTATTAGCTGTCTAACAGAGATCATGAATAAGGCAAAAAAATCAAGACTTTCTGTATATACTTTGCATTTATCTGTGATTTGCTGTCTGGATGGCCTGCTGTCTGGTTATCTCTCTAAATTTTAAGAATGCTATTATGTGGAAGATTATGACCAGTCTCTTTCTTCTCCTATGACAGATAATAAAAAATATGTTCTTAGTGGGATTTAGTGGAGTCATAAAATAGCACTACAGATGAGGTTCTGTTAAGTATCAGGATGGGTTCTTTGGAAACTCCATACCAGGGTTTAGCATTCTCGTTTCTAGTTTGGCATTCTTGTTTATATTAAAAATGTTTAGTGGGATGACAGAGTAATAGATTGCACTCCAGGGCAACTGACCACTTAATAAATGGTGTGAAAATAAAAATAGAACAATGTTTAAATTCTTAGTATGTGTTAAAAGTTTTACATACCTACAGTATTAAATAATTTTCTCCAGATCTGTCCAGTTTGATCTGGCCAAGATGAAAATGATTGGCCTTGATTCCAAAACTTAGCATCAACTGCTGAATTCCAGTCATCTTTCCCATCTTTCCATTTCTCTGGGGTCTTTGGACCAAACTTCATGAATCTTTATTGTTTGCGAGAGATCCTTGATGTGTCTTAAAGTAAGTCCTCTGGGTCCCATTTAGCATTTTCCTTCACTTGCTGCTGATGTAACTCCTCCAGGTGAAATCTAAGTTATCTCTGTGACTGAAGTTTTTAAGTGCTTTGAAAACATTTCCCGTTTCCAGCTCTCTGCTGTGTCTTTGTCGCACAAATTCTGTGCTAGGTGCTGAAGCAGGGTGGGTGGAATGGCTCGTTAATTTCTTCAGCTACTTTTACAGATTTTTGTTTTTTATCCCTGGTTTCAGCCCCTTGCCCAATCACAGAGTGCATTTTCCACAAAGCTCCTCTGCCCATCCGCACTTCTGATTTGCTCACCACTTTCTCCTACCCTCCCAGTAAGTCCCTGCTCTTCTGCAAGTTCTGTGTGCCAATTTGATTGACTGGAGAACTTTCCCTTGTTCTATTCAGAGTTATCCTCATTTTTACAACAGGGAAGACTGAGGCTCAAGTGAAGTAAGTGAATTACCCACTATTATATAGCTGGTAAGTGGTGGAGCAAAGAGTTGATCTCAAATATGTATAAGCACAAAGATTTTTTTTCATTATAAAGTTAATATATTCTCAAAATTTTTGGAAAATACCTACAATGTTTTTTGAACCTACATTCTTTAAAAAAATAATGAAAAGATCACATATTTGCCCTGTCAACAAAGATAGTTACCATCTTTATTTATTTTCTTTCTCTCTTTTGGCATAGATTTTTACTTGTTTCACAGAGTTGCATACATTGAGGGAGGGATTAGCTGTGGATTATTTTCCTGACAGCTTTGTCTGTTAGACCGGCATCGTGATGCTTGGTGGAACTCCTGAAAGTCTTCCTCATCTCCCGAACTCTGGAATTCTTATGGGAGGTTTCTTGAGGTAACTGCAGAAACCTGACACTTGGGAGGATACAATGAGTACTTTATGAGTTGATTGCCAATGTGTATCTCAGTGGTTCTTAGATGTTTTGTGCATCACAATTGCCTGGAAGACTTTAAAACCACACATTCGCTGAATTCATCTAGGACCTACTGAATCAGAGACCCTAGAAATCAGACCAGAACATCTTTATTTTATAAAAGCTTTCCAGATCACTCTGAAAAGTATCTCTTGATCTTGAGAAGCATTGGTATATTTTCTTTAACAATGGGTTTTTTCCCCAACGGGTACTTGGCAAGCCATTGGCAATGTGAGGTTGGTTAATTGTGGCTTTCTAAGACTGTTGTTCGCAGGGGATGATGAGAAGGAGTCACAGACATAGATTGTCCCCTCATCTTCCCTCTAGTCTCTGTTCTCTGTGGAAAACTGCCATATTCTAAAAAGATGCCAGATGTTTCCTTTGGTAAAAGCTCCCCTTCTGTGAATGGATCTATCTGTAGAACTGAGAAATGGCAAAAGAAAAAAATTGCTGCTGTATTTCTAGAAACCAGTAATGTTTTTTTCTGGTTTTCAGTACATGTGCAGAATTAACAGCTTGATCATGATGATGTGGCAGAATTAATGGCATGTAAAGGCACAAAGGCAAAAGGAAACATACTGTGTTAAAGCAAATAAAAAATCATGAGTGTGTTTATACAGGAGATCCTGATGCAAAAAAAAAAAAAAAAAAAAAAAAAGAAAAAAGAAAAAAAGAAAAGAAAAATACTGTATTTGAGAACCCCCAAGGCAGTCATTTGCAGTTAGTGGAGAGTTAAAAAGAAGTGAGACAGTACAGAGCCTTGCCACCCATGTCTGAGTTTGGGCTTATCTGAAGAGCACTGGGGAGATACTGAAGGGATTTAAGTAATTAAATAACAAGAAAGATTATTTTGACTGGTCTGATCAGAGAATCGTTTTGCAAATAAGATCTATAAGACTTAACTGATTGGTTGGATATAGGGGTTGAAGAAGAGAGGAGAGGGTAAAGTTTAGAATGACTCATGTTTTTGGCTCAGACAACAGGAATGTCCTTGTCCAAGTGACTAGGAGGTGGAGAAGATTTGGGGTGGGAGGTATATGATCATTCCTTTTGGAACATGTTGATTTTCAGAAATCTGTGAGATATGTAGGCAGAGATGTCAAGTTGGCAGCCAGAGACTTGTGCCTGATGCTCTGGAGAGAGGTCTGAGTGAGGATAGAGATTTGGGGATTTTCAGACTTGGGAGCAGTTGACTTTTCCACTGGAGAGTATGAGAAAGAGAAGAGGGTCTACAACAGAGTACTGATACCATTTAAGTGGAAGGCAGAAGAGGAGAGCATTCTAGGGAACATTATCAGAGATAATAAGAGAATCAGGGAGTTGTGTTGTGACAAGAGAAGAGAATTTTCCAGATGGAGAGAATGGGCAAGTGTCACTTGAGGAGAAGAGTTCCTGTGAGGGGGGTGGAGCTAGAGGTGGAACTCAGACTGGGTTTGGGTTGAGGAGTGACTGGAAGGTGGGGAGGAGAGGGAAGCTAATGACAGGAGACTTGGATGGGACTTTCTGGATCTCAGTTTCTTCAGCTTGTCAAGGCATGGGAGAGATGATTATCCAAGATTTCTAACAGCTCTAACACTTTCTTGTTAGATATTTTTAAGTCACACTTAAGCAGGTGTGAAATTACAGACGTCTTTCAGGCTGGTGTACCTATTTTGGGAGAAAACAAATTTTATCACCCCCAATTCAACATGCATAATCTTATGTAAATTGGATACTACAGTTTTTTGTGGTAAAGCTAAAGGTTTTGCGATTTACATGCTGAATTTTCCATGTTGTTTCTTTGCATGCATCGTGTTAGACTTCAGTGTTATTCTTTTACATTTCTATCATGAAATCACAAAAAGTTAATTAGTGAAAAAATCACATCAGATATGCCTTAAGTCTTCTTTGACTTTTCTGTAAATGAATGCAGACTGGTGCTATAAAATCACTTTTGAGTACAGTATTGGTAGAAACCCATGGTTTATAGCGTTAAACTATTTGATCTAACTTTTATTTTTATTTATTTTTATTTTTTATTTTGAAATAAATTCATAGTTAAAGGAACAGTTGCAAAAACAATACAAACCCCATACACAGAACTCCAGCATACCCTCACCCCCCTCCCCCGATACCCCAATCCACCAACTTTAACATGCTGTCACATCACTATTTCTTTCCCTCCCTCCCTCCCTCCCTATTATCCATCATCTATTGCTCTGTCTTCTGAACATATGAGAGCTAGCTGCAGACATCCTTGAACTATAATTCACATATACACTTCCCACGAACAAGAACATTCTTTTATGTAATTCCATTAAGCGCAGCTAAGAAGTACAAGAGATTCAACAATGATACAAAGCTTACATTCTATATTTCCTTTTCCTTATGTCTCAACTGTGTCCCTTTGAGCTTCCTGTCCTTCTTCCTCTGATCCCATCCAGGTTCATCCTTGGCATTCAATTGTCATCTATTTAGACTGTCTTTTTTATTTTTTATTTTATTTTTTTTTCAATTGTGGAAACATATATACAGCCTAAATCTTCCCATTCCACCCCCTCCCTAGCATTCCATTAGTGGGATTAGTCACATTTAGAATGTTGTAATGCTCTTTCCCACCATCCATTGCTAGAAATTTCCCTTCACCTCAAACAGCAACCCTACACTCATTTCTTAGCTCCCCATTGCCCCTTCCCCCATTTCTCTTAACCCATACTCTACTTTTCATCTCTATGGTCATATTCTCTGATAATTTCTTTGTGTTTAGTGTGGGGCTTAAAATTAACCTCTTAAATCCGTAACAATCTTGTTTTTCTTTGATACCACCTTCACGTCAATAGGACACATAAACTATGTTCCTATACTCCTCCATTCCCCCACCTTTATATAGTTGTCTACAATTACATATTTTACATTGAGTTCAAAACCACTGATTTGTCATTAGAGTTTGTGTATTTTATATCATGTAGGAAGTAAATAGTGGAGTTATAATTAAAAAATTATTGACTTCTATTTGTATTCCATTGTGGTTGGAGAATGTGCTTTGAGTATATTCAATTTTTTTTTTTTTTTATAAATTTCTTGAGGCTTGTTTTATGTTCCAGCTTATGTTCCCTTCTAGAGAAAGATCCGTGATCACTGGAGAAAAATGAGTGTCCTGGTGATTTGGGATGTAAGGTTCTATATATGTCTGTTAAATTTCTCTATATCTCTTTCTTCTTTCTTTGTTTCTCTGTTGGTAGGGCTCTCTTTAGTATCTGAAGTAGGGCAGGTCTTTTACTGGCAAACTCTCTCAGCATTTGTTTGTCTGTGAAAAATTTAAGATCTCCCTCAAATTTGAAGGAGAGTTTTGCTGGATAAAGTATTCTTGGCTGGAAATTTTTCTCTCTCAGAATTTTAATTATGTCATGCCACTGCCTTCTCACCTCCATGGTGGCCGCTGAGTAGTCACAACTTAGTCTTATGTTGTTTCCTTTGTATGTGGTGAATTGCTTTTCTCTTGCTGCTTTCAGAACTTGCTCCTTCTCTTCAGTATTTGAGAGTCTGATAAGAATATGTCTCGGAGTGGGTTTACTTGGATTTATTCTATTTGGAGTTTGCTGGGCATTTATGCTTTGTGTATTTATATTGTGTATAAGGTTGGGGAAGTTTTCCCCAACAATTTCTTTGAATACTCTTTCTAGACCTTTACCCTTCTCTTCCCCTTCTGGGACACCAATGAGTCTTAAGTTTGGACATTTTATTTTATCTATCATATCCCTGAGATCCATTTCGATTTTTTCGATTTTTTTCTCCATTCTTTCTTTTGTTCTTTCATTTTCTGTTCTGTGGACTTCTAGGACACTGAGTCGTTGTTCACCTTCCTCTAATCTTGTATTGTGAATATCCAGAGTCTTTTTAATTTGGCCAACAGTTTCTTTTATTTCCATAAGATCTTCTGTTTTTTAATTTACTCTTGCAGTGTCTTCTTTATGCTCTTCTAGGGTCTTTTTTCTGTCGCTTATATCCTGGGCCATGGTCTTCTTGATGTCCTTTAAATCCTTTGCTATGTTTTCGTTCCTCGATTGTAGTTCTTTGATTAATTGTGCCAAGAACTGTGTCTCTTCTGACATTTTGATTTGGGAGTTTGGAATTCGGTTCTCCATATCGTCTGGTTTTATCATATGCATTAAGATTTTCTGTTGTTTTTGGCCTCTTGGCATTTGCTTTGCTTGATAGGGTTCAAGTTGTAAAAAAAAAGATACCAATCTAAATTTTCAGAACTACAAGTTGGTGGCATTCACTTTCTCTAACTGACCAGCAGATGGCGTCCACGAGTCTCCTATACCCCTCAAGTCAGTTCTCCTCTACCTTGTCCCCGTGGCGTGTGGGGAAATGATTCTTATGGGGTTCAGATGGTGAACTCAGTTTTGGTGTGTTGCTGGAGCCGACTGCCCTGAATGTGGGGTGTATGTCCGGGACGCCAGGGAGGAAGGGCAGCTTTACTATTCAAACCCCCCAGTTCCCGGAGATTCAAGGCTGCCGCAAGAGTCTAAGCCTTCATTTCAGTTAAGCCCCAGACCCTCTCTCTTGCTGACCCACAAGCCACCGGACTTGGTGTAGCATCCCTGGGTTTTCCGAATGGGCCCCTTTCTCAGCTGTGATCTTCCAGGACATCTGCTGAGGTAATGCTGTGCTACGTCACTAGTGCGCGCTGTCCCTCAAGGGAAGCCCTGGGCCACCAGGCCATGCAGGGGTGCTCTCAGCCTGAAGCAAAGATGGCTGAATGGAGCGTCTCAACCCCCCCTCCTCACACAGTTCCTCCTTCCCAGCTCCGGGACAACTGGCAGGGTTCTGGGCTATGGGCACGGCCCTGGGCAGGAGTTTATCCAGCCCTCCGGGGAGCCAGCTGCAAGCCGCGGGGTTTCTTTCTGCTTCCGGCTCTCCCCTCCACTCCCCTGTCCCTGAGGTTATCTGCAGTGGGCTGTCCTCCAGGCCAAACACTGAGAGGCTGGCTCAGCCCTCTCGTGCTGTGTTTTACTGCGTGGTTCCCACTGTCACAACTGCAGCCACTCCTGGGTTTTTTCCCTTTTTTTTTTTTGTTTTTAAGGAACCAGTCAGTCTCCAAATGCCAACCCCTGGCTTCCCCACACTGCAGCATGGCTGCAGGTCTTCCAGCCAGCTTACTCACTCGTTTCAGAATGCAGACTCCCGGTTTCACCAAGTAAACGGCCCCTGTGGTACTAGCAGACCTCGTCCAGCTGGCGCATCGCTGATACCGGTATTCTGGGTCACTTTCTGGTTTTTATCTAGTATTTTTCATGGAGGTCTTTTTTTGCCCTGTCTCACCTAGCCACCATCTTAGGTTTCTTGATCTAACTTTTTAGAGGTAACTTTATCTAGATTTCAGTCTGGAGTTGTTTAGCTAGTGAGCTGATGCTTTTCCAAAATGACCTTTTCCCTCTTACCTTCCAAATGAATAATTATTCCTTTGGATATTCATAAGTCATGTCATGAAAAAAATTTTTTTGTAACATCTCATTTTAACATCATACTTTATTGTTTGTTTTTTGTTCATAAGAGGAACACCTCCAGGCCTTTTTCTGTGGCCTGTGCACTTGAGTTTCTTAGCTAATCTTAGAACTGACTGTTGTAAATTTGGGTGTATGGGCAGTGGTTTTGGGGGAGCAAAGAAATGTAAAAATTTCATTCTCTTCATTACTGACCTTGTCCGGTAAGAATGGAGAGGGCCACTGTATATGTATCAGGGATCCCATGGTGGTCAAATAAACCTTTACCTTCAAATAAAGGGTAATCCTTGAGATTTATGGGTTTAGAAGACTTGTATTTTGGACATCCAGCAATTATTTAACTGACGAAAGTTCTACAACTTCTTAACATTAAAATCTGATATGCTCACCTTTACAAAACTCCAAATACCTACAGCTTTCCAATATAATTTCATATAAGAAAAAGGAAACAAGGGATGAATTTTGTAGCCACCATTTATGCCTGGAGGCTCTTTTGAGGTTCTTTCTTGAATTTGAAAGGAAAGAGCCGGGATGGTAGTTAGGAAGATTCACTTGGCAAGTGAACCTACATGGGCTGTTTAACTCAGCTCTTGGGACACAGAACTGATAGCAGCAGAGTTGGGCCCACTCTTGGGGTCTGCACTCATCAGCAGGCTTTCCAATGTGTTCATAAACCTGAGCTTCTGATTTACTCAGATGGAACTAGTTTCTGGTTTATCATTTGCAGAAGTGGGGTCAAACAGAAGTGGGAAGATTCCCAACTTGCCATATCTACTGGGGAAGACAACTTTTGAAGTTGACAGAAGACTTTCAGCTTGGGCCTGTTGTATAATGGGCTGCTGGGATGGAAGATACGGTGGTTGGGTGTACATACCAAACTGAAATGCAAACTGGATTTGGTGAAGTCCGGAAGTAGGCTCTGAATTATGATTTTTTGAAAACACTCCACAGGTTGACATTGATTTGTGCCCTCTGAAATATGTGGTCAGAATTTATTTGGAGTTCTATGTTATCCAGAATGCACTGTTTGTCTGCAGGCAACTTCTGTGAGAAAAAATTCTGGGGCACCCTGTTCTCACCTTGGAGTCCTCTGGATCTGAGTTATAGTCAGCTTCTACAGGTCAGGTCAGGGTGGGAGTCATCAGCATAATTATCAGACATAGGAGGGTTGTGAGGGGCTGTATCAGGAGGATGGAAATGTGGAATTTTGGGTTCAGTTATTTGGGCTATGTTCATGGGTAACAGGAGCTGGGACACTCTGGGATAAACCAGGAGAGATCCTACTTCTCTGTCCACTTTCATGCTTTCTGAGTTCCTTGGAATGGGTGTATAAACTTGAATTAAAGAGAAAAAGAGTGCTTGCCTGTCCTTCTATTCTTCTGTCTTTCCATCCTTCCTCCTTTCCTGCCTCACACCCTTCACCTGTCTCTCTGTCACTGTATGGTAAAGATTAATTTCAGATGTCTTTTCATTTGGAAAGCTTTCCATGAAATCTCCCACCCTTGTATCCTCCTCCCCACAAGTTCACCCACCATAATCTGGGTTATGTAACCTTGAAATTTAAAAACTTATCACATTGTATTATGATTGTCAGTTGATGTGGCTAGCCACCCACTGTAATATGACTCCCTGAGGATAAGTCTAGCGTCTTTTATCTATGTAGCCCCAGCACCTACACAGTGCCTGGGCATCCAGTGGACAGCTAGTACTGGAAGGAAATGAATGAATGAAGGGGAATTTGGTCAAGCTGCATTTTATCCAAATTTAATATGTGTGGGTTGCTCCTCTTCTGCTCCAAAAGGAATGGTGGCTTCTCACTGCCATTCTAAAAATACAGTGTGCTGATATATGCCAGCTTCTAGCCTTCTCACTTTAATGATGGCTTGAAGAATATCCTAATCCTTGAGTCAATATGTTTTGTTTTATTTTTTTATTATTTTTTTTAATTAGAGAATTTGTGGTTTACAGAATAATCATGTACAAAATGCAGGATCCCCATGCACCATCCCACCACCATCACTTGCATTGGTGTGGAAAATTTGTTGTAGTTGATGTTAACACTTTTTTTGGTAATTCTACTATTTTTTAACAGTGGCTACATTTGTTACAATTGATGAAAACTTATTAAAGTAGTACTATAACTATTGTCGTAGTTTACAGAGGAGTATTTTTTCCCCCATATTCCTGACCTACTATTATTTTTTTTTTCATGCATATCTTTATTTTAATACTCATCTTCTCATACACTGGATAAAGGGGGTGTCAGTCCCAAAGTTTTACAATCACACGGTCACAAGCTGAAAGCTATATAGTTATACAGTCATTATCAAAGATCAAGGTTACTGGATTAGAGTTCAACATTTTCAGGTATTTCCTTCTGACTATTCCTATACACTAGCAACTACAAAGAAACATCCATATAATCATTCAGTAGTCATAATAATTTGCTAAATCCTAGTTTCTCAGTTACACCTCCTCCCTCTCATTTGATCATTCTCTCAATCTTCAGGGATATCTGGGCAATGACCATTTCAACTTTTCGTGCTGGAGAGGGGTGGTTACCTTATGGGGTAGAGGAATGTCAATACATTTTTGGGATTCTTAATCAACACTTGAGTTTTTAAAGGCCTCTGTGAACATTCAAATGCCCCAGGAGGTAAAGTCCTTTAAACACTTACTAATAAACAAAGACCTATGGACCCCATGGGATCAGGATGAGGGCAGGGCCTAGATTAAGACTGTAAGGGAGAACTCAGTTATGAGAAAAAATCCACGAGATTTAGGGTGGGACAGGTTGGCTTGGAGGTGGGGGAGTGTTAAGGGACCTGGAATGAAGTCAGAAAGCAAAAACAGAGACATTGAAATAGGAAACAAAACTTTCTTCTTACAATTTTCATTGACACTGACCTTGACAAATTCATCCAAAGGGTAAAAGGCAACCCATCCTAAAGGGGTGATTTAAAGACTGCTAGATAAGCAGCTTGCTAAGTGGGTTTGCCAGAGTGAATTCTGCTTTCTTTTATTTATGCTGTATCAGTAATCACTACATGGCTTTAGAAGATCTTGTTAAATAGATTCAGTGAAATTAGATGGAGGAAATGTGTTTCATTTTGTCTTGTAGAGGAATTCCATATGTACACCATTAGTTACTCCAGCATACATTTTATGGTTGTGGCTAAGAAGCAATATATATTATGAACTAGTAAATCTTTAAAAAATTGTATAATCCATTGGTAGTGTATTCATAATAGCAATGAAGGGGACTCATGTATATCATTGTCAAAGATGGAAAACTCCTATTCAGTTGCTGTTTAACAAAGTGATTATAATCAATGGCAATGAAGATTCCTTACAAAATTAATTTTCAAATAGATTGAGCAAAATTGAACCTCAACCAGAAAGTCTTTTAGTGGTAGATGGGTGGACTCTTGGAAGAGCTGTTGAAGGTGGTTTCACCTTCAATTGGCAAGTTCCTAGAGAAAATTCCACTTGGTCTTGAAATTAACAACACAGAGTTAAGTCATGACTAAAGCTAACTAAACTGAACATAAAAGATAGAATTGTGAGTTTTATGTATAAAAAGAGACTACAATTTATTTGTGAAATCCTAAAGATGTTACTTAATATCAGTATTTTTTGAAGTCAATCTATGTAGGTATTTTCAATCCATTTTATTGCTAGTTTCAATCATTTACCTTTTTCTTTCCCTGACTCATTTCCTTCTCCCTTTCTTCTCTCATTATTTATTTATCTGAATCCTGTGCTGGGAATTTAGTGCAAATAAATATTTGAGGTCAGGAATCTAATAAGACAAGTTATTTGTGAAAGATCAGCATTGTACGCAGAATAAAATTAAGTTTATATTTAGCTGCAGGCCAAGAAATTGGAGGATAGCGGACAGGCATTTGTTTGAGTAAACAGCTTGCTTTACATTAAATAAATGGAAACTTTAAAAGTACAATGCAATTTGTTTTTGATTACTCTCTATATATGTTTGTTTTCAGATTTTCTGAAACATTTTTGGTATCAGCCAGATCTGGGCTCAATTCCTGGCTTTGCCATCTACTAGCTGTGTGACCTTGGTTAAATTAATTAACCTCTTTGAGCATCCAGTACCCATCTCCAACACTACCTACAGCTGGCCTTGCAGGTAGTTTGGGGGCTTCAGTGAGCTAACACATACAAGGAACTTTGAGTGTAGTTGGGACACACATGATATTTTTTCTTATTCTTATATTTATTCTAGGCATATGGATGTCCATAAAAAGAATTATAGAAATTTAGGCTTGAAACAAGTTTTGGGAGGTAATATAGTGATGTGGATAAGAGCAGTAGCTTTGGAGCAAGACCAACTTAGGCTTGAGACCTAACTTTGTCGATTGCTAGCAATATCTCCTTGGATAAGCAACACTCTTTGACCTTAGTCATGACATCCAGAGGTAAATTTTTAACACTGTCTTTGCTGTAGGATGGCGTGTGTGAGGGTATGTTTGAGGTGTTGGGGTAGGTACGTGGGTGGAGAGTGGGAGTCTCAAAGTGATTCCAATCCATCCCACTTTGCTTGACTGTGCTGACTCAGGGCACCGGTGGGCACTGCTTTTGCTGGACGATCGATCAACAGGGACCTGCAGACCATTGTTAATGGAAGGCACATGCTGAGCAGCTCTTGGCACAAACAACTCTTGGGGCTCCTTACATGCTGATGGACTGCCTGGGTCCATCGACGGTCATCAGTGCCAAAGAGGAAGTGTCTGTGCAGGCAGAGACTGGCACTCTGTTGAAGCAGATTCGGCTCTTCTTTCCAAGAATCCTCTTGGCTTCACCACTCTTTTCCCTAGTAGTTGCTCTTCCATTTCTCTTCCCTCTTGAAGCTCGAGTAAGTTTCATCTATTTTTGACTGGATCTTTTTCTTTTCTCATTCTAATCACTTGCTTATAGCATAAACTCTAGGCCCTGCATACTTCGGGTCTAAATACTTTGGATTCTCAATTTTTTTTTTTCCTCTCAGAAATTCTGGCTCTGTTTAGGCCTTTATTATGGATTTAAAAATTGGTTTAGAAATGGAAAAAAACGAATCACTCTTTATCTCTTTCTTTCTGCACTTCTGCTAAAAATCCTAATCCTTCTGAGGACAAATGAGGCCTCTGAGGGGCATGAGGGTTGGGGATAGATCATGAGGACATTAAGGAAAATGTCACATTTTATTTTGCTATATCTATTTTAATCTAGAATTCATTTTACTTTTATGCATTAGTTTAGCAGAGAAGGCTTAAAAATAACCTTTTCTTAGTTTTTTTAGGCCTGAGAGAGAACTTTTTTTAAAAAGTTCTTAAAAAAAAACCCCCAAAAAAAGTGAAACAAAGAATATGCCTGCAGAGCTGAAAATATGTGTTATCTGGCCTTTTACTGAAAAAGCTTGCTAATCCTGGTGTAGAACAAAATAAAACAATACAACTATCTGGCATCCTACCTACCATGATAAATGAGTTGCTTAAACATTAACACATATTTTTGTCCATAAATCAAGTTAGTAAACCCATTTTCTCATCTGCAAATTGAAGTTAATACCACCAGGTGAAAGGATATATCCCATAGTGTTTGTTGAACAGTAGGTACTGGATAGAAAGATGCTTTTTATCTTCAACTTTCCATCCATGCAACTTTGTGCGCCTAGTAAGTATTAAAGAAAAAATAGCCAAATGATTTGGGGAGGGGATGGGAACAGAAGAAGGTAATCAATAAGAAAGTAAAAGTCTTAATTTACTACCATATATCAAAATGCCTTAAAATTGCAAGGATTTTAACTGTTTTCAAAGTAAACCAGTGGGAGGAAGGGCATATAATTGGAGCTTTGACTTCAAATGGCTTCCTTTCAAAGTAGGTCTGTGGTTGTTCTTTAATGGACTGAAACTCTAGGGATATATTAAGAAGGCAGTACTTTCATTCATTTATTTTTAAACTTTATACATTAAATTTGTATTATTAAACTGTCATTTATAAAGTTTATATTATGGAGAATTTTAAAGATATACAAAAGTAGAAAGAATAGTATAATTAATCAGCTTCAGCAATTATCAGCATAGCCCATTCTTGCTTCATCTATAACCCCTCCTATTCCTTACCACCATCACAATGCCATAGATTATTTTAAAGCAAGTCCTAGAGATTATTTCATTTGATATGTATTTTTTAAATATGTATAGCTAACTATTTCAGTATGTGTCTCTACAGTACTCTTCAACAAGCTTAACCAAAATACCATTATCACACTGAAGAAATGGACAATAAGTTCTTACTATCAACAAAGGATGAATAATTGTATCAGGTTCTCTGATTTTTTTTTGTTGGTGTTAAAATCAGTATCCAAACATTATCTGCATAAAGCTTCTAGCTGATATGTCTCTGTTAATCTCTAAATTTCCTTTGCTTTTGTTTTTATCCCTTGAAGTTTATGTAATACTGGATTTGATTTGCTAATGTTATGGTGAGGATTTATGAATCTATGTTCATGAAGGACATTGGTCTGTAGTTTTTATCTGTAGTAATTGTTTTCGCCTGTTATTGGTTATAGGGTAATACTTGCCTCATGAACTGATTTGGTATGTGCTCCCTCCTATTATATTTTCTGGAAGAGTTTGCATAAAATTGGTATTTTTGTTTATATGTTTGGTAGAATTTCCCAGTCATCCAGGGCTGTGGTTTTCTTTGTTGGGAGGTTTTTAACTACTAATTCCATTGAGTTTTAACTATGAATCCAGTTTCTTTAATAGATACAGGACTATTCAGGTTCTCTGTTTCATTTTGTGTGAGCTTTCATATCTGTTTTTTTTTTTTCCCCTAGGAATTTGTCTATTTTATTTGTAGTCAAATTTATTGACATAAAATATCCCCTTGTAATCCTTTTAATGCCTCTAGGATCTGTAGTGATGCACCCTCTTTCATTCCTGGTAATGAAATTCCTGGTATTGTTTTCTTTCATTTTTGCTTGGCCAGTCTTACTAGAGATTTATTAATTTTATTGAACTTTTCAAAGAACCAGCTTTTGCTTTCATTGATCATCTCTGTTGTTTTACTGTTTTCAATTTTATTGACTTATGCTCATTATTATTTTCTTCATCCTGCTTGCTTTGGATTCAATTTGCTCTTCTTTTTTTCTAGAAAGGTGGAAGTTTGCATCATAGATTTGAGGTCATTCTTCTTTTGTAATATAAGCATTTGATACTATAAATTTCGCTTTAAGCATTGTTTTAGCTGCATGCTACAAATTTTGATAAGCTGTGTTTTCATTTTCATTCAATTATAAATGTGTTTCAATTCTATTGTGACTTCCTGTTGACTCGTGAGTTATTTAGAAATGTGTTGTTTAATGACCAACTGTCTGAAGATGACTTGATATTTTGGTTATTGATTTTAATGAATTTCTTATAGTCAGAGAATGCACTTCGTATGATATTAGTTCTTTTAAATTTTTATTAAGGATTGTTTTAAGGCCTGAAATATGGTCTATTTGGTGAATGTTCCATGTGCACTTGAAAAAAATGTATAGTTTGCTTTTGTTGAAGTGTTCTCACAATGTCCTTTAGATCAAATTATTTGATGGTGTTGTCCAGGTCTTCTATACCCATACTATTTTCTGTGTGACAATTCTATCAGTTACTGAGAGAGGGATGTTGAATTTTTTTTCTTTTTCTTTTCCTTTTATTAAAGAAGTTGTTGTGGGTGTACAGAACAAAAATGCATCAAATACAGGATTCCCATAAACCACAGCATGATTACCACCTTGCATTGACATGGAACATTTGTTACAATTGATGATAGCATATTTTTATAATTGTACTATTAACTGAAGTCCATGGTTTAACTTAGGGTTAACTGTGTAGTGCAGTTCCATGGATTTTTAAAAAATTTTTATTCTGTTAACATATATGCATCTAACGTTTCCACTTTCAATCATATTCAGATATGTATTTCAATGCTGTTGTATTCACAATGTCATGCTACCATCTCCACCATCCATTACCAAAACATTTCCAAATAGGAACCATGTACATTTTAAGCCTTAATTTTCCTATGTACCCCACCACCTGTCTCCTGGTAGCCTATATTCTAGATTCTGATTCTATGAGACTTTGCTTATTCTAATTGTTTCAAATCAATGAGATCATACAATATTTGTGCTTTTGTGTCTGACTTATTTCATTCAACATGATGTTTTCAAGGTTCATCCATATTGTCACATGTATCAGGACTTCATTCCTTTTTATGACTGAATACTCTATCGTATGTATATACCACATTTTATTTATCTATTCATTAGTTGAATGACACTAGGTTGCTTCCATCTTTTGGCAATTGTGAATAATGCTGCTGTGAACATCAGTGTGCAAATACCTGTTCACATCCCTGCTATCAGTTTTTTTGGTGTATATACCTAGTAGTGGGATTGCTGGGTCATATGGTAGTTCTGTGATTTTTGATTGCATTCCCTAATGGCTATTGGCATTGAACATCTTTTCCTTTGCTTCCTGGCAAATTATATATCTTCTTTGGAGAGATGTCTGTTCAAGTCTTTTGCCCATTTTTAAATTGGGCTTGTCTTTTTGTTGTTAAGTTGAAGGATTTCCTTATATATATTGGATATTAATCCTGTATTGGATATGTGGTTTCCAAATATTTTCTGCCATTGCATAGGTTGTCTTTTTATTTTCATGATAAAGTCATTTGAGGAACAAAGGTTTTTTAGTTAGATGAGGTCCCATTTTTTTTTTTCCTTTGTTGCTTGTGCTTTGGGTGTAATGTCTAAGAAAACATTGCCTAACACAAGGTCCTGAGATGCTTCCCTACATTTTCTTCTAGGAGTTTGATAGTTCTAGCTCTTATAAATCAGCAGGCCATAAATGTGAGGGCTGATTTCTGAGCTCTCAGTTCTATTCCAATTGTCTCTATGTCTGTTGTTGTGTCAGTACCATGCTGTTTTGATTACTGTGGATTTGTAATATGTTTTACAAGCCTATGAGTCCTCCAACTTCCTTCTTCTTTTTCCACATGGCTTTAGCTTTTCAGGGCCCCTTACCTTTTCATATAAATTTGATGATTAGCTTTTACATTTCTGAAGAGAAGGTTGTTGGAATTTTGATTGGGATTGTATTGAATCCATAAATTGCTTTGGGTAGTATTGATATCTTCATGATATTTAGTCCTCCAATCCATGAGCATGGAATATGCTTCCATTTATTTAGGTTTTCTTTTATTTATTTTAGCAGTGTTTTGTAGTTTTCTGGGAACAAATTCTTTACATATTTGTTAGATTTATTCCTAGATTAGATTCTTTGAGTTGCTATTGTGAGTGGATTTTTTTTCTTTATTTCTTCTTTCAGTTGTTCATTGCTTGTAAATAGAGATACTACTGATTTTTGGGTGTTGAATTTGTACCCTGGTACTTTGCTGAACTTATTTATTAGTTCTAGGAACTTTGTTGTGGATTTTTCAGGATTTTCTGTATATAGGATCATGTCATCTGCAAATAGGGAAAGTTATACTTCTTTCTTTCCAGTTTGGATGCCTTTTCTTTCTTTTTCTTTGCCTAATTGCTCTTGTAAGAACTTTCAGTACGGTGTTGAATTGCAGTGGTGATGGTGGGCATCCTTGTCTTGTTTCTGATCTAAAAGCGAATGCTTTCAGCCTTTCACCATTAAGTAGGATGTTAGCTGTAGGGTTTTCATATATGCCCTTTATCATGTTGAGGAAGTTCTCTTCTATTCCTAGTGCTCCACGTGTCTTTATAAAAAAAGTGCTGCATATTCTGCATCAGTTGAGATGATTATATGTTTTTTTCCCTTTCATTCTGCTAATGTGGTGTATTCCATTAATTGATTTTCCTGTTTTACCAACCTTGAATACCAGGGATAAGTCCCACTTGATCATGTTGTGTAATTCTTTTAATATGCTCTTGGATTCAGTTTGCTAGTATTTTATGGAGGATTTTGCATCTGTATTCATAAGATAAATTTGTCTGTAGTTTTCTTTTCTTGTGGTATCTTTATCCAGCTTTCATATGAAGGTGATGCTGACCTCGTTGAATGAGATTGGGAGTGTTCCCTCCTCTTCAGTTTTTTGGAAGAGTTTGATCAGAATTGGATTTAGGTGTTCCTGGAATGTTTGGTAGAATTACCCTGTGAAGCCATCTGGTCCTGGGCTTTTCTCTGTTGGGAGGTTTTTTTTTTCAATGAATCAATTTCTTTACTAGTAATAGGTTTGTTGAGATCTTCAGTTCCTTCTTTAGTCAATGTTAGTTCATGGGTTTGTAAGAATTTGACTATTTCATCTAGGTTTATCTAATTTATGGGCATACAGTGGTTCATAGTATACAGTTTTAGTCCTTTTTACTTTAGCAATGTCAGTAGTAATGTACCCTTTTTTCATTTCTGATTTTTGTTATTTGTATCCTCTCTCTCTGTCTTTTTTTCTTTATCAGTCTAGCTAAAGGTTTGTCAATTTTGTTGATCTTTTCAAAGAACAACTTTTGGTTTTGTTGTTTCTCTATTTTTTTTTTTTATTTCATTTATCTCCACTCTGTTGTTATTTCCTTTCTTCTGATTGCTTTGGGTTTAGTTTGCTTTTCTTTTTCTAATTCTTCCAGTTTTGAGGTTACGTATCTGATTTGAAGTCTTTCTCCTTTTTTAATGTAAGCATTGAGAGCTATAAATTTCCCTCTCAGCACTGCCTTTTCTTCCTCCTATATGTTTTGATGTGTTGTATTTTCATTTTCATTTTCCTCAAGGTATTTCTAATTTCACTATGATTTCCTCTTTAGCCACTTGGATGTTTAAAAGTATGTTGCTAAACTTCCACCTTGTGAATTTTCCCTTTCTCCCTCTGTTACTGATTTCTGGCTTCATTCCATTGTGGTCAGAGAATATATGTTGTATGATTCAATGTTTTTTTATTTATTGAGATTTGTTTTGCAACCCAACATATGGTCAATCCTGGAGAATGATCCATGTGCACTCGAGAAGAATGTGTATTCTGGTTTTCATGGGGTAGAGTGTTCTATATATGTCTGTGAGGTTTAGTGTATGAAGTCCTGTACTTCCTTATTGATCTTCTGATGGATGCTCTATCCATTATTGAAAGTGATGTGTTACAGTCTCCTCCTATTAATGTAGAATGTTCAATTTCTCCCTTAAAATCTCTGAATATTTGCTTCATAGATTTTGGGGCTCAGCTGTTAGGTACATATGTATTTGCAATTGTTGCATATTCCTGTTAAATTGTTCCCTTTATTAGTATGTAATGACCATCTTTGTCCGTTGTAGCTGTTTTGGACTTAAAGTCTATTTTATTGGATATTAGTATAGCCATCCCAGTGGTTCCTACTTGCATGGTATATTTTTCCCAGTCTTTCACTGTCAACCTACTTGTATCTTTGACTTTAAGGTGTGTCTCTTACAGACAGCATATAGTTGGGTCATGCTTTTTTATCCATTCTGCGACTCTCTGCTTTTTGAATGGAGAGATTAATCCATTTATATTTAATGTCATTACTGATAACACAGGTCTTTCTTCTTCCATTTTGCTATTTAGCCTTTGTATGTTTTATACAGTTTTGTCCCTCGCTTTTGTTAAAGCTTACTTATATATATTGCCATATTGAGTGCCTTTTCATTTCTATCTGAATATGTTTTTTAATCTGTTTTCTTTGTTGTTACCATAGGGTTAAAGTTTAACATCCTAAATATATAACAATTACATTTGATTTGGTACCAACTAAACCTCAATAGCATGTAATTACTTTTTCTATATTCCTCTGTACCTCCATCATTTTGTTTACTTGTTACACCTTATATCTTTGTAGACTGTATGTCCAAAAGCTTAGATTTACCATTACTTTTTATGCATTTGCATTTTAGCACCTGTAAGAAGGAAGAAGTAGAGATGCATATGATACAATATTATATAATAGTACCGGCATTTATAATTACCCAAATGGTTACCTTTACCACAGGATTTTATTTCTTTATGCTGCTTTGAACTACTGTCTAGTGTCCTTTCATTTCTGTCTGAAGAACTCCCTTTAGTATTACTTGTAGGGCAGGTCTAGTGATGATGAACTCCCCCAGCTTTTGTTTATTTCAAAATGTCTTGATCTCTCCCTCATTTTTGAAAGAGAGTCTCTCTGGATATAAAATTCTTGGTTGGAAGTTGTTTTCCTTCAGCACTTTAAGTATTTTAATCCACTGCCTTCTTGCCTACATGGTTTCTGATGAGAAATCAGAACTAAATCTTACGGAATTCCCTTGTATGTAACACATTGCTTTTCTCTTGAAGCATTCAGATCTCTCTCCTTGTCTTTTGCACTTTGATAGTGTAATCAGTGTATGATGGGGTGTATTTTTCTTCATTTTTCAGAGATTTTTCTTTCTTCAGAGATTTTTTTGAGCTTCAGCCCTCCTATCATGAAGGTCTGCCCAAGGTGAATGCACTGTGCAGGGTTTTCCCTGTTTTACTGGGCTTCTATCTTGTCCTGGGCTTTTGATTTTTAGTTGCTTTGGAATTTTCCTCTTTACAGGAAGGAAGTTATCCCCTCTGTTTCCTAGGAGACAGACACCCCTCTCCTGGGTATCTAAACCCAGCAGGCCTGTGTTCCTGATCATCTGCCTTTATGAGTTTTTACACTCATTTTGTTGTCTCATGCTACTTCTGGGGGGGGGCAAATTCTGTGAGGAGTGTCACCCCAGGGAAGACTTTCTCAATTTGGTCTTTCCCATCCAAAACAGGGCTAGGGACCCAAGAAGGGGGTGCAGGCCAGCTCCAAAGTGTCCTGGTAAGGGGGCTCAGGAAGGGCAACATCTTGTCTGATGTTTCCCCAGTGCTGAGCATTCCTGGCTTGTCCAGCAAATGCAGCACTTCAGCTAACTTTCCCCTACAGCTCTGAGGAAGTCTTACACCTTTAAATTTCCACTGCCTTCGCTCCTGTATGGAGAGGTTTGAAACAATGGCTGCTGCCACCTTTGTCTGGGAAGTGGCTGAAACATTGGCTGTCACTGCCTTTGTCCAGGGCAGGTTGAAACAATAGCTGTCCTCAGATCCAGGATGCAGCACTTTGAATTTGCTAATCAAAAGCTGTGATCATTGATGGGTTGTGCACATCCCTGTTCTTGGGGAAGAGGAGTATTGTGTCCCTTTCTGTTAGCAGCAGCTACCCAGGGTCTGGACCCCACAGCAGCCTATTGTGAGAGTGGGGCATGGGCACTGGTAGCTAGCTGTCTTGCAGAGATTGCAAATTATAGTTCTTTACTGTAATTTATCAGCTTCTTCCTCTCGCTTTTCCCTAGATGCTCTACAGTGTTCTTTTGGCCTCTGGTGTTTCAAAATAGTTGTTTTAGACAGTCCTGTCTGTTTTTATTTATTTATTTTTTTATATTTTGGTGGGAAGACTAAATCCTGGAGCTCTCTACTTGGCCATATTTCCTGAAAGTCCCCTGGGATATTAAATTTTTTGACTCTTAATTGTGAATTTGTCTGTTTCTTCTTTAAGTTCTATTATTTTTTGCTTCATTTTTTTGAAGCTCCATTGTTAGATGTAGATGTGTTTAGGACTGTTATGTCTCCTTATTGATATGATTCTGTTTTGGTTTGCTAAAGCTGCTAGAACAATATACCAGAAACGGGGTGGTTTTTTTCAATGGGGATTTATGAGGTTACAAATTTACAGTTCCAAGGCCATGAAGATGTCCAAATTAAGGCATCAAGAGGGACTTAACTTCTGTGACGAAAGGCTGCAGGCATCGGGGTTCCTCTGTCAAATGGTATTCCAGTTTGCTAATGCTGCCGGAATGCAAAACACCAGAGATGAATTGGCTTTTATAAAAGGGGGTTTATTTGGTTACACAGTTACAGTCTTAAGGCCATAAAGTGTCCAAGGTAACACATCAGCAATTGGGTACTTCACTGAAGGATGGTTGATAGTGTCCAGAAAACCTCTGTTAGCTGGGAAGGCATGTGGCTGACATCTGCTCCAGAGTTCTGGTTTCAAAATGACTTTCTCCCAGGATGTTCCTCTCTAAGCTGCAGTTCCTCAAAAATGTCACTCTTAGTTGCTCTTGGGGTGTTTGTCCTCTCTTAGCTTCTCTGGAGCAAGAGTCTGTTTTCAACAGCCATCCTCAAACTGCAGCTACTCTCTCAGCTTCTGTGTGTTCTTCAAAGTGTCCCTCTTGGCTGTAGCAAGCTTGCTCCTTCTGTCTGAGCTTATATAATGCTCTAGTAAACTAATTGAGGCCCACGATGAATGGGCAGGGCCACACCTCCATGGAAATTATCCAATGAAAGATCTCACCCACAGTTGAGTGATCACATCTCCACGGAAACATCCAATCAAAAGTCTCCAACCCATCAATACCAATATGTTTCCTGCCCACGCAAGACTGCATCAAAGATAATGGTGTTTTGTGGGACATAATACATCCAAACCAGCACACATGGGAAGGCACATGGTGATGTCTGCTTGTCCATTTTTTCTATGGGCTCTGGTTTCAAAATGGCTCTCTCATTTTCTGTGGGATCTTCTTGCTTCTTCTGGGGCATTTTCTTTCTAAGATCTCTTTATTTTTCTCTTTGAGCTCTCTTAAAGGACTCCAGTAAAGGATTAAGACCCACCTTGAATGAAGCTACCTAATCAAAAGGTTCCATGTACAATAGATCTGCACCCACAAGAATGGATTAAAAGAACATAGCCTTTTCTGGGGTACATAATAGCCTCAAACCAGCAAGCAGTGTTTATAACCCAGAAGATTCTTCAGTATCTTAGCTAGCAGTGTATTAGGACCAAAGTAGGCATAGCCACTGATGAGCATGTTTATACTTGTTTTGATTAAAGCAATCACTTAATGAATAATGATTAAAATCTTATGATTAAGAAGGCTATGGGGGTGGCTCCTGTAGGCATCCCCAAAGGAGAGATTTGTATTGCTGCTCTGATGGACTTCAGTAAGAGCCAAGACATTGTCATTCTTAGACTTGTTTAGAAAGGGGATTATTGAGGGAGATTGATCGCCCTTTTATTTGAGATTGAGAAGAGAACTAATTATGATTGATAAAGATATATGATAAGCACCAGAGCTGGTTAAACAGCCAATATTATGGGGGCATTTTAAAATGAGGTAAACTCTTAGAGTCCTATTTCATCTTCTCTAGTTAGTCAACTGTCCATTCATTTATTGTATGTCCATTCAATATGTTCCAAGCATTTCCCATGAGCTTGAGAGACAATAATTAATAAGATAGTCTAGTTATCCACCAGTCCCTTTCCTTGTCTACTGGGGTTCTGTTTGCTGCCTTCAGGCACTCTCAGAAGGTGCTTGTATGCATGTTTGGAGAGTTTACTTTCAACGGTCATTCATCCACCCATTAATTCACAAATCTATATCAAACACCTGTCATGGGCCATACATTTATTCACAATAGAATACAAGAGAGAAATCATAACAGCCCTCATGGAGCTCCTAGGATAGAAATGTACGAAAGCAGGCAATTATGATTCCATGATTTAAGTGCCCTGAGAGAGGGCTTAGAGAACTGTGGGTGTGAGTGTATATAAGGTGTGCACTTACTCAGGCCTGGATGGGGCCAGGAGTCAGGCTACTGCTCAGAGATCAGATGACTTCTAAGCTGAGGAAAGAGGGTTATGCCTTTGTATTTAGGCACAAGAGAAATGATTATTACTTCTTGCTTCAAATAAATATAATGCATAATTATATGCATGAGGGTCTGGGACTTGCTCTGGGCTAATAGCTTGTATCAATGCAGCAATAAAGAATTATATCCTCCCCACCCCCCAACCACTAAGAAGCTCTTTTATTAATGTCCTTTTGACATCACTGGATGGATACAAGATATTTGTTTTAATTTCCCAGCTACTAAATCATATACCATGCAATGGGTTGCCTTAAATGATGGGAATTTATTGGCTTGTGGTTTACAGGCTAGGAGAAGTCCAAAATCAAGACATCCTCAAGGCGATGCATTCTTCCAGAAGTCTGGTATTCTGGGGCTGGCAGCCAGAGATCCTTAGTCTTTGGCTTTTCTGTCACTTGGCAATGCACATGGTGACTTCTCCTGGTTTCCCCTATCTCTTCTGGATTCTGTTGACTTCTAGCTTCTGGCTGCTCCCTGTCTTTGTCTCCTCTGTGCCTTCTCTATAAAGCTTTCTCCAGTAATAGGATTAAGACCTATCCTAATTCATTTGGGGCACACCTTAACTGAAGTAACTTCATCAAAACTTCTATTTCTCTCCTTACTGAAATCTTCAACCATTTTTCCCACAAAATATTTCCATAAAAATTTCTATAAAGTTACTTTTTTTTCAATTTTTCTTGTCTCTGATTCCTCCTACAAGCTTCCTTCTGGGCACTCATAAATGTGTGAAAACTTTTGTGTCTTGATCTCCTACAAATGGACTGATGTACCCTTCTTCATATGATCAAATGGTCCTCAGTTAGGAACACCATTTATTTAAACCCAATTAAAACCAATCACAGAGGTAACAGCCTTTGAAAGTGGGTATATCCTAATATAAAATATGAAGATGGCTCTGATTTGAGGGAAACAGAACAGAAAAAAACAACAAAAACTATTGGGAAAGTCACAGCCCTGGAAAACTTTGCTTTAATGAAGATCAACCCACCTGCCTGCAGTGTCTAGTGGTTGCTCAAAAGTGATTTACTGATTGCCTGTTCTCTGAATTGGCAGTCCTATTGGCAACTGGGCAACTTTCAGTTGTAATGTACTTTTTGGTCTGTTTTATTCACTGCTGAATCCTAGAACTTGGAACAGGATTTCCATATGGGAGAGGCTCAATAAATATTTGCTGTATGTTAATAAATGTTCTGTAGCTTTTGTAGATAAATTGGTTCTATATTAAGTCAGAAGTTTCTTGTTTGTTTTGCCTATAATACTTTATTTATGCATCATGTAGATGAATTCATAATATTTCTAGATGATTCATAATCATTCTATCTCCCTGAAATCTTCCTGAGGGTAATTACTGAATCTTTTGTTAATATCTCTAATTAACGTCATCTCTTTTTCGGCTTCTTTAACATTTGCTGTATGGGGCAATGCTGACATTCAAAGCTGCTGAACTCTGGCTCTGGGTCTCAGGTGTCACACAGATACCCAAAAATTCAGGGACTGACCAGGTTTTACGCAAACAGCTCATGATCTCAGAATTTAGAAATAATGTTACAACTCATGAATAGATGTGACTGCTGTAAGAGCTTACAGTCTAGGAACTTTTACCATAAGCCTTCCCCTGATAACTTATGTTCTCAGATTAATTTCTCAGAGTTTGTACATTATAGTCCATATTAGTGAAGCGTTTATAATGTTTGTCTTTGATTCTGGCTTATTTCACTCAGCATACTATCCTCAAGGTCCATTCACCTAGTTGCATACCTCACAACTTCATTTCTTCTTGGCTGCTGTTCAATATTCCATTGTATGTATACGCCACATTCACCATTCCATTTATTTGTCAGTGTACCCTTAGGTCACCTCCATCCATTGTGAATCGTGAATACTGCCACTATAAACACCAGTGTGCAATGCACCACTCATGTCCCTGCTCTCAGTTCTTCCAAATAGATACCCAATAGTGGGGTTTCAGGACCATGTGGCAACCCCATAGTTAGCTTTCTGTGGAACCACCACACTGCCCTCCAGATGGGCTGCCCTATTCTACTTCCCTAGCAACAGTGAATAGGTACAGCCCTCTCTCCACATTTTCTCACCACTTGTGTCACTCCATTTATTTTTAAAACAGTTTTTTTTCACACAACATACAATCCTTTCTAAGCAAACAATCAACGATTCCAGGTATAATCACATAATTATGTATTCACCACCACAATCTATGAGGACATTTCCATTTCTTCTGCAAAGAATGAGGAAAAGGAGAAAAAAAGAATAAAAATATGAAAGATTGAAGAAAATTAAAAAACAGTACAATACAATGGAAAGGTCAGACAACAATAACACCAGCAAGAATCCCATATCACTCCCTTATTTTGCCCTTATAGACATTTAGCTTTGGTATATTGCTTTTGTTACAATTAGCGGAAGCATCTTACAATGTTACCATTAACTAGACTCTAGTTTGCATTGATTGAATTTTTTTCCCCTATACCATCCAATTTTCAACATCTTGCAAGGTTGACATTCATTTGTTCTTCCTCTTTTAAAAACACTCTTATATTTGTACACTTAATCACCATCATTGACCACTCTAGGTTTCGCTAAGTTATACAATCCATCTTGATCTTCTCTCTTTCCTTCTGGTGTCATACATGCCCCTAGCCTTCCACTTTCAACCATACTCACACTAATCTTTGTTCAGAGTATTTACAGTATTGTGCTACCATCACACAGTATTGTGCTATCCATTTCTGGATCTACACAATCAATCCTGTTTACTCTTATGTACCCCTTCAGCATCTCATGCCCATTTTCTAACTTCTTTCTATCTCCTGACAACCTGTGTTCTCAACTTTAACTCTCAAATTTCACTCATCAATATTAGTTCGTATTAGTGAATCCACAGAGTATCTGTCCTTTTGCTTCTGGCTAATTTCACTCGATGTAATGTCTATTGTCTACCATTTCTGTCTTTTGGATTTTGTATGTTATATCTCTCCCCCCCTCCCCTCCTCTTTATCCTTACTGATAGTCTTCATTTCTACTCTCTTCTCCAAACTTCTCTCTCCTGTCTTCCTATCTGCCTGTAGTGCTCCCTTTAGTATTTCTTGTAGAACAGGTCCCTTGTTCACAAACTCAGTGTTTGTCTGAAAATATTTTAAACTCTTCCTCATTTTTGAAGGACAATTTTGCTGGATATAGAATTCTTGATTGGCAGTTTTTCTCTTTCAGTATCTTAAATATATCACGCCACTGCTTCCTCTCCTCCATGGTTTCTGCTGAGAAGTCTGCACATAGTCTTATTGAGCGTCCTTTGTATGTGACAGATCGGTTTTCTCTTGCTGCTTTCAGAATTCTCTCTTTGTCTTTGACATTTGATAATCTGATTATTATGTGTCTTGGAGTTGGCCTATTTGGATCTCTTCTGTTTGGGGTATGCTGTGCTTCTGGGATCTGCAATTTTATGTCTTTCATAAGAGATGGGAAATTTTCAGTGATTATTTCCTCTATTATTCTTTCTGCCCCTTTTCCCTTCTCTTCTCCTTCTGGCACATCCATGACATGTATATTCATATGCTTCATGTTGTCATTCAATTTCTTGAGCAGTTGCTCATATTTTTCCATTCTTTTCCCAATCTGTTCTTTTTTTGGTGTAGGATTTCAGATGTTCTAGTTTCTTCTAGTTTCTGAATCCTTCCTTCTGCCTCTTCATATCTGCTGTTGTATGTCTCTTGTGTTTTTTAAATCTCTTCTATTGTGCCTTTCTTTCCCATGAGTACTATAAATTGTTTTTTCAAACTTTTAAGTTCTTCCTTATGTTTGCCCAATGCCTTCTTCATATCCTTCATCTCTTTTGCCATATCTTCCCTCAACTTGTTGATTTGATTTTTGAATTGATTTAGCATTTATTTTTTGAAGACATTTAATTACTTGTTTCAACTCCTGTATCTCACTTGAAGTGTAAGTTTGTTCCTTTGACTGGGCATATATTCATTTTTCCTGGTGTTACTCATAAATTTTTTTTTTTTTGATGTCTAGGCATCTGGTTTCCTTGATTAATTTATTCTAGAGGTCATTTTCACTTCTTTTATTTTGGGTTTCCTCTTTGGTTGGGTTTGTTCTCTATCTGTTCTTTGGCATTCAGTCCAACTTATTCTGGTCCTCTAACATAGCTTCTATCTAACTGATCAGAATTTTTCAACTATTGTTATTCTGGTTCTTGGCCTGCCTGTATGTCTCTCTTACTGGCCAATTGTCTGATTAGCTCTCTCCCACAGTCTCCTCCTATAACCAGGTGACAACAGCAGTGTGCCTCTGGGGGGTAGACACTGGGCACCACAGAAAATTCTCTGGGTAAAAGAAGTCTGCTGGCACCCAGCGGTGATCTGTTTTTCACCAGCCAGCAAGCCCTGGGTTTTTTGTTTTAGAACAATGCTTTAACTGCTGGGTCATCTGTATTTCTCAACTTAAACTGGGCCAGTTTCCTGTGTATGGGGTGTAGACTAGCTCCACTGGGCCTGGAATAAGTTCTGGAGATGTTTTGAGAATTCCTAAAATTCCCTTGCACTTTCCAGTCTCTCCAGCAGATGGCACTGTTTGGTGACTTAATTGTCCTCAGAAGGTGTTTACCTTTTGGATTGGAGGCTGTGTCTGACCAGGTGAGGCTGAATTACCTCAGAGTACAGCTGAGATTGGCCTGCTGGGGTGAATTACCTCTTGGAGCTCAGCTGAGTCTGGCTGGGTAGGGCTAAATTGCCTGTTGTAGCCTGGCTGAGTCTGGTTGGGTAGGGATGAATTACCTCTTAGAGCTCAGCCAAGTCTGGCAGAGTGGGTCTCAGGTTTCTCTTGGAGCCCTGCTGAGTCTGATTGGGTCGTGTTGAATCACCTCTGGGTGTCCCAGTCAGACTGGGCAGGGCTGAAGCTGAGGGTTTCCTGTGCCCTCACTTTGCTGGGTAAAGTTTGACTCAATGTGGGACTGTGTCTCCCACTTGCTCTGCAGCAGAGGACTCCTCCAGCTGCCACAGTTTTCAGCTGCCCCCAGGCAAGAATTGGCTGCCAGCTACTATGTTCCTCAAGGGTCAAGGAAGGGCTTTCAGAACCAGGGATGGAACAGCCTCTACCCACATTTTCTCAGACTCTTTGTCCCTCACTGATCTGGGCCTTGAAATGTCCTACCCTATCCCCCTGATCTCCAGATGATGGAGATCTGTCTCACTGCTGTGAGTGATTTTTTTAGTCTGTGTCCCAACTGGGAGGTGAGGGGAATCATAACTGCTGGATCTGTGTTCCTTCCATGCTGTGGGAGACTGAGTGAGGGGGAGGGGAGAGGACCAGCTGGCCCAAAAAGGAGTTCTCCCACCTGATACTTCTCTTGTTTTTCAATTCAGCATCTGTAGGGTCCTTCTCCCATCCATACCCTCCTCCAGAGTTCCAAACAAGTCAGGATTATCCCCCCTTTTTGCTGAATATGTGGGGAGAAGTTTTTGGTAGCTGTTTTCATTGCCATGTTTATGATGTCTTCTCCCTCATTTTTGAAGGACAATTTTGCCAGATAAAGGATTCTTGGTTGGCAGTTTTTCTCTTTCAGTATCTTGACTATATCATACCACTGCCTTCTTGCCTCCATGGTTTTTGCTGAGAGATCCACACTTATTCTGATTGAGCTTCCTTTGTGTGTGATGGATTGCTTTTCTCTTGCTGCTTTCAGAATTCTCTCTTTGTCTTTTACATTTGGAAATCTGATTAGTAAGTGTCTTGGAGTAGGTCTATTTGGATCAATTCTGTTTGAGGTACACTGTGCTTCCTGGGTCTGCAATTTTATGTCTTTCATAAGACTTGGAAAATTTTCATTGATTATTTCCTCTATTATTCTTTCTGCCCCTTTTCCCTTCTCTTCTCCTTCTGGGACACCTATAACACTAACATTTATGCACTTCATGTTGTCATTCAGTTCCCTGGGACTCTGCTCATATTTTTGCATACTTTTCCCTATCTGTTCTTTTGTGTGTAGGATTTCATATGTCTTGTCCTCTAGTTCAATAATCCTTTCTTCTGCCCCTTCAAGTCTACTGTTGTATGTCTCCATTTTGTTTTTTATCTCTTCTATTGTGCCTTCCATTCCCATAAGTTCTGCCATTTGTTTTTTCAAGCTTATGAATTCTTCCTTATGGTCACTCAGTGTCTTCATTATATTCTTCATCTCTTTTGTCACATTTTCTTTCAACTTGATTTGATTTAGAAGGTTTGTTTGCAGATCTTTAATTAATTTTTTCAACTCTTGAATCTCAGTTGAGGTGTTAGTTTGTTCCTTTGACTGGACCATATCTTCATGTTTCCTGATTTTTGCTGTTTAGGCATCTGATTTTCTTGATTAGTTTATTCTAGAGGTTGTTTTCTCTCTTTTGCCTAGGGATTTCTTGTTGGTTGTCTTTGATCTCTGTCTTTTCTTTGTTTTTCTTGCTGGCCAGTTGTCAGATTGGCTCTGTCCCCTAGTTTTCCCTCCCAAATCAGGCACTTTCCATGGCCTGCCACAGGATGGGAGGTAGGCACTAGGCACCCCAGCATGTTCATTGTATGTGGTAATACAAATCTGCTGGCTTCCAGTGGTGCTCTATGTTCTGCCAGCCAGCAAGACCTGGGTTTGTTTTAGAGCCCTGCTTTAACAGTTGGATCTTCTGTATTTCTCTGCCAAAATAGGGCCAGGTTTCCATACAGGGCATGTAGACCAGCTCCTGTGGTCTAAAAAAGGGTGTGGAGAATCTTTTTAAAAGTGTTTCAATTGCCTTGCACCTTCCAGATTGTCCAGAGATGGTGCTATTTGGTAACTTAATTGTCCTCAGAGGCTGCTTTGTCTCTGAGCACAGGCTGCATCTACATAGGTATGCTGAAACTGCAGGATTCCTACCCGCTCACTTTGCTGGCCAAATCTGGCTCGATGTGCCATTCTACTTGCGGCAAAGTGCTCCCTCAGCTGAACCAGTACTCCAGCTGTCCCCCAGGCAAGGAAATGATCACTGGCTGCTGCCTCCCTCAAGGGTGGGAGAAGGGCTTTCAGACCTCGGGCTGGAAACAAAGTTTCTTCCATGTTTTCTCAGTCTCTTTGCCCCTCCTTGACCTGGGTTTTGTGGTGAACAACAAATATGATAAGATAAAATGAGAAAGACAGAATGGAACAGGCTCAGGTTCAAAGATATGTAACTTAGACATTGAAGTAGATGGAGAAATTTTTGAATGAGGTGAAACTAAACAAATATTAATATTATTCATGGCCTGCAAGATCTTGCCTTTATAAGTTTTAGCTATATTTATTACTATTGTTATTTTTCACATGACCTACAAGCCCCTCCATACCTCTCCAACCACATCTGAACTACCAAGTTGTTAAGCCTACTATGTGATAAAGCAGCAATATGTTAAGGACTTTATGCTGATCATGTATGGCAGATTGCATTGTTCAGCAAATGTTCACTCATTTCTCTCCATTTACATGGGAGAACTATAGACTTCCCCACCACTTACCTTTGCATTTGGCCCTGTGACTTGCTTTGGTCAATGGGATGTTAGTGAATGTGATATAAGCGGAGAAGCAGAGGCTGGTACAATTAGGCTATGCCCTTGAATTTCTATTATCACCATGACGACAAGCCCTGGGAAGCCCACTGGCCCTGGAAAGTTGAGAGCCACATGGATCAGACCTGAATGGAACCTGCAGCCTGGAGCCAAGCCCAGGCAAGGCCAGCTGAGATCCAAGAATTTCCATGTGGGAGGTAAGGTTACTGTGAGGGTATATGTGATGAAAATAATACCCCTTACAAAGGCTGCATTGATTGTGAGAACAAAATTTATCACTATGGGAGTAGTTTAGCTGTGACATATTTTTGAGTGGAATTTGTTTGACTCTCTAGGCTGTTTTATGACCAGAATTGGAAATCACAATGTCACCTTGGACCTTTATTTTAAAAGGTGACTGTCAGGGCACATAACCTTGGCACTTCATCTGGTGGCTTCATAGATCGAGTACATTTCATGATACTTGTGCCACAGTGGAATGCACCTTTTTGAAGAGCATCTTATGAGAATGGTAGAGAAAATATCTTAAGACCTTCTTTGGTTTTGGTTCAGTCATATAACCAGGGATAGTTCTGAGCTGTATGAGATGTTTTTTTCCTCACAAGAAAAATGAAGTTAGAAAGTGGTAGTTGTGGATAATCTGTGTATGTTTAGGACAAAATCCATGGACATAGTCAGGGTGGTAGTAGAGTAGGAATATTGACTTTGTCTTTTGCTGGACTGATTTAATTCACTTTTATTAGGATTGTATTTGGACACATTAGAGGGCAAAGATTTAGATATTTCCCAGTAGTCAAGTTCAGAAACGGTATTTTATCTATGTTGAAGGGAATAAGTGCCAGTGTCTCCCCAGGCTTAAAGGTGAGCCAAAGTTACCCTTAAGATATGAACACCTTTACCCATCTCTGCCTTGGCTGAAAAAAGATCTTGATCAATATTTTTGAGAATTTTGAAGTACTGATTATGATTCAGGAAGAGATTTTCTCGCTGATTAATTATTCGACACTGATAGATCACCTACATTGTTCCAAGCACTGGGGGATACAGTGTTGAATAAGACATAGTACTTATGTTCAATATCTGATGGTATAAATGGAGAATAAAGTGAGAAGACAATTAGAGGTAATAAATCCATGATAAGGGTCCTTCTTGCATGCTATTGCAACACACATGCCCATCCAAGCTGGTCTTGGAGAAAAGATTCCTAAAGTAAGCAGTTTCAGAGATGAAAGAGTCAGACTTATGTCTGATAGAGGAAGTTTAGTGGGACTTGGAGAGAGCTTTTTAAGCAAAGAGACCTAAATAAGACCTTGGGGGTCAGGGGGTTGATAGCATGAGGTGCAGGAGAGGTTGTAGACTGGTATTTGAGATATAAATTGAGTTGACTCCTCTAACCAAAATAGTCAACCCAAAGCTGGGGCCTTCTGCCCAAACACTGTGACAAAATGAGAAAGTATTATTTTCCACATGTACGTAATTGCATTATTTGTTTCCCTAAAATATGATCAGTTCTGGTCACTTGAAGTTAAAAAGGCTGGAAAGACAAGATACAACATACAACAGACCCAGTTTCAAAAATGGGTGCCTGAGACATCTGTTCTGGTTTGCTAATGCCGCCATTATGCAAAATACCAAAAATGGATTGACTTTTATAAAGGGGATTTATTTCATTACCAAGTTACATTCCTAAGACCATAAAAGTTTCCAAACTATGGCATCACCAATAGGGTACCTTCACTGAAGAAAGGCCGTTGGTGTCTGGAAAACCTCTGTTAGTTGGGAAGGCATGTGGCTGGCCTCTGTTCCATGGTTCTGGTTTCAAAATGGCTTTCTCCAAAATGTCTCTAGACTTGTCTCTCTTAGCTTCTCTAGAGCAAATTCTGGGATAGCATCTCCAAAGTGTCAGCAAAAGTCTGCTTTCAATGGCCGTCTCCAAAATGCCTCTTTCAGTTGCAGCAGCCTGGGCCTGTGATGGCTGTTTTTTTTTTTTTTTTTTTTTTTTTTTTTTTGAAATAAATTCAAAGTTACATGAATAGTTGCAAAAACAATACTAGCCCCATACACAGAATTCCATCATACCCTGACCCCCCTCCCCCGATAACTCAATCCACCAACTTTAACATGCTGTCACATTGCTATTTCTTTCCCTCCCTCCCTCCCTATCTATCATCCATCATATATTTCTCTGTCTTCTGAACATTTGAGAGTTAGCTGCACACATCCTTGAACATACACTATAATTCACATATGTACTTCCCATGAACAAGAACATTCTTTTATGTAATTCCATTAAGCGCAGCTAAGAAGTATAAGAGATTCAACAATGATACAATGCTTACATTGTATATTTCCTTTTCCTTATGTCTCAACTGTGTCCCTTCGAGCCACCTGTCCTCCACCCTCCAATCCCATCCAAGTTCATCCTTAGCATTCAATTGTCGTCTAGTGAGACTGTCTTTTTTTTTTTTTTTCTTTTTTCTTTTTTCAATTGTGGAAACATATACAGCCTAAATCTTCCCATTCCACCCCCTCCCTAGCCTTACCATTAGTGGGATTAATCACATTTAGAATGATGTTATGCTCTTTCCCACCATCCATTACTAGAAATTTCCCTTCACCTCAAACAGCAACCCTACACTCATTTCTTAACTTCTCATTGCTCCTTCCCCCATTTCTCTGAACCCAAACTCTACTTTTCATCTCTATGGTTATATTCTCTGATAATTTCTTTGTGTTTACTGTGGGGCTTAAAATTAACCTCTTAAATCCATATCAATCTTGTTTTTCTTTGATACCACCTTCACTTCAGTTGGGGACATAAACTATGTTCCTATACTCCTTCATTCCCCCACCTTTATATAGTTGTCTAAAATTACATATTTTACATTGAGTTCAAAACCACCGATTTGTCCTTAGAGTTTGTGTATTTTTTATCATGTAGGAAGTAAATGGAGTTATAGTTCAAAAATTATGACTTCTATTTGTATTCCATTGTGTTTGGAGAATGTTCATTGAGTATATTCAATTTTTTTTTTTTTAATTGCTTGAGGCTTGTTTTATGTCCCAGCTTATGGTCCCTTCTGGAGAAAGATCTGTGATCACTAGAGAAAAATGAGTGTCCTGGTGATTTGGGATGTAAGGTACTATATATGTCTGTTAAAATTCTCTATATATCTTTCTCCTTTCTTTGTCTCTCTGTTGGTAGGGTTTCCTTTAGAATCTGAAGTAGGGCAGGTCTTTTATTGGCAAAGTCTCTCAGCATTTATTTGTCTGTGAAAAATTTAAGCTCTCCCTCAAATTTGAAGGAGAGTTTTGCTGGATAAAGTATTCTTGGTTGGAAATTTTTCTCTCTCAGAATTTTAAATATGTCATGCCACTGCCTTCTCGCCTCCATAGTGGCCACTGAGTAGTCACTACTTAGTCTTATATTGTTTCCTTTGTATGTGGTGAATTGCTTTTCTCTTGCTGCTTTCAGAACTTGCTGCTTCTCCTCAGTATTTGAGAGTCTGATCAGAATATGTCTTGGGGTGAGTTTATTTGGATTTATTCTATTTGGAGTTCGCTGGGCATTTATGCTTTGTGTGTTTATATTGTGTAGAAGGTTGGAGAAGTTTTCCCCAACAATTTCTTTGAATACTCTTTCTAGACCTTTACCCTTCTCTTCCTTCTGGGACACCAATGAGTCTTAAGTTTGGATGTTTTATTTTATCTATCGTATCCCTGAGATCCATTGTGATTTTTTCAATTTTTTTTCTCCATTCTTTCTTTAGTTCTTTCATTTTCTATTCTGTGGATTTCTAGGACATTGGGATGTTGTTCAGCTTCCTGTAGTCTTGTATTGTGAATATCCAGAGTCTTTTTAATTTGGCCAACAGTTTCTTTTATTTCCATAAGATCTTCTATTTTTTTATTTACTCTTGCAATGTCTTCTTTATGCTCTTCTAGGGTCTTCTTTATGTCACTTATATCCTGGGCCATGGTCTTCTTGATGTCCTTTAAATCCTTTGCCATGTTTTCGTTCTTTGATTGTAGTTCTTTAATTAATTTTGCGAGGTACAACGTTTCTTCTGAAATCTTGATTTGTGTGTTTGGAGCTGGATTCTCCATATCATCTGGTTTTATCATATGCATTAAGATTTTCTGTTGTTTTTGGGCTTTTGGCATTTGTTTTGTTTGATAGGGTTCTTTCAAGTTGTATCAAAAAAAAGGATATCGATCTAATTTTTCAGAGACACAGTTTGATGATGTACACTTTCTCTTACTAACCAGAAGATGGCATCTGTGAGTCTTTAATTTGTTAGAATTGCAGCTTGGTGACATACACTTTCTCTAACTAACCAGCAGTTGGCGTCCGTGAGTCACTTATTCCCCTCAGGTCAGTTCTCCCCAACTTTTGTGGTATGTGGGGATCTAATTCTTTTGGGGTCCAATTGGTGCAGTTAATTTGGGTGTGTTGTCGGTGCTGTCTGCCCTCAATGAGGGGTGTGTGCCTGAGTGATTAGGGAGGAAGGGCAGGTCTAACAATCAAATCTCCCAGACGTTCCTGGAGATTTAAGGCTGTTGTCTGCCACTGACACAAAAGTCCTTGGTATTGGCGTAGGTTCTCTGGGATTTCTGAGTGGTTCCACCCTCCATGCTGTGCTTTTCCAGGACCTCTGTTGAGGAGTGGGCGGGCCATGCCACATCACAAGTGAGCGCTGGCCTCCAGGGAAGCCCTGGGCCGCCGGGCTGTGTAGGGGCATTCCCAGCCCACTTCAAAGATGGTTGAATGGGACGCGTTACCTTCCCCCTTTCCTCACTGCTCCGCTCTCCCAGCTCAGGGACAATCAGCCGTGGGTGTATTCAAGGCCACTGTCCATGGCTGATATTTTGTCGTGTGAGCGATGCTGTGGGAAAGACTACTTGTCAGGCTGGGTTTCTTGTCTCGGGTCTGTGCTGTGTGTTCAGCCGGGCAGGAGTAGCCCTGCCCGCTGGGGAGATGGCTGGGAGGCTGGGCCTCCTGGCTCGGTTCTGCGCCGTGTGCTCGGCCCCAGGTAGGAGCAGTCCCGCCCACAGGGGCAACGGCTGTGAGGCTGGGTTTTTCGGCTGGGCTGTGCGCTGTGCGCTCGGCCCCGGGCAGGAGCAGCCCCGCCCTCTGGGGTAATGGCTGCGAGGCTGGGCCTCTCGCTCAGCTCTGTGCTGTGTGTTTGGCCCGGGCAGGAATAGCCCTGCCCGCTGGGGAGACTGCTGCAAGTTGTGTGTCTCCCCTTTGTTTCCCTGGACCCGAGACAATCAGCAGTGGGTGTGGGAAGGGGTATCCTCCACCCCAGACACCCAGACATTAGTTCAGACCTCTCCCGTCTTATCTGCAGCTGTTCTTGGGCTGCTTTTATTTTTTTTAAAAAGTCCAATCCACTGTTTCCCCCCAACGCAGCGTGGCCGAGGGATTCAGCCTACTCACTTACTCGTTTCAGAATGCAGACTCCTGGTTTCACCAAACGCATGTTCCCTGTGGCTTTAGCAGAACTTGTCCAGCTGGTGCTACTTTGGAAGTGGTGTTCTGGGTCCTTTCTGGTTTTTTATCTAGTGTTTTCTATGGAGATGTTTTTTTCTCTGTCTCACCTATTCGCCATCTTAGGTTCCTCCTCGATGGCTGTTTTTTAAAGGACTCCAATAAACTAATCAAGACCCACACCAAAGGGGTGGGCTACACCTCCATGGAAATAATCTAATCAAAATTATCACCCACAGTTCGGGGGGTCACATCTCCATGGAAACAACATAATCCAAATATCCCACAAGATTGGATTAAAATATCATGGTTTTTCTTGGGGAACATAACATATCCAAAGCGGCACAACATTCAAATTGGTGGATCTGTTTTTGTATGAGTGAATACTAAAGCAATTAGGATTTTTTTAAACACGTTTTTCCACTGTGAACTTTAACATGTATACATAACAGTGACAACTCTCAAAGCACGATCCAACAAGCAGCTAGAGAGAAAATTCCAAAGAATATCAGGGGTCACAGTTTCACAACTTCAGCCATTTCCATTTTTATAAAACACAGCATACATACAGAAATGTGTCAACCCTCAATGTACAGCTCAACAAGTAGCTATATAGGCAAATTCAAAAACTGCCATGGGTTATAGTTCTACAGTTTCAGTTCTTTCCTCATTATGCAATATAGGGTATATACAGAAAGGTGAAGACTTTCAAAGCACAATTCAACTAATATCCATAGAGCAAACTTCAAAGGATGCCGCAAGTCAGAGTTACATCATGTCATCTACCTCCCTCTAGCCATTCCAACACACCAGCATCCAAGAATACATATATATTTATGTAAAGTTTCAGTATTCATAGACCTTTGTTAAATCTTACCTTGTTTGTTGCTGCCCCTTCCTCTTACTTAATCTCTTTCTCCATCTTCAGGGGTGTCTAGACAGTGATCACCTAACTTGTTCATATTAAAGGGGGTGTTGACAGTATGGGGAAGGGGTTCTGCATCTGATTGTTCTTCTTAAAGAGCTGTTGCCTCTGGGTTTTAGGACTTGTCTGGCATAGGAGCACTCTGGTGGATTTAAGTCGCTGAGAGATAAAACTTAGCAAGTGAATATTTTGTAGAATCCCAGGTAGGGAACTAGTTATTTGGGGACTACTTTTGGTAAGGGCATGGCATGCTGTGGCCTTTTGGGATGTCTAGCTGGAGCTTGCATAAGAGAAACTTCCAGGATAGCCTCTCGACTCTATTTGGGATCTCTCAGCCACTGTGACCTTAGCTTGTTATGTTTCTTTTTCCCTCCTTTTGGTCAAGTAGGCATTTTCAATCCCTCACTACCAGGGCCAAGTTCATTCTTGGGAGTCATGTCACTTGTCACCAGGGAGATTCATTCCCCTGGGAGTCATGTCCCTCGTAGGGTGGAGGGTGGAGGAGGTTAATGAATTTATTTGCCTACTGGGCTTAGAGAGGAAAAGGCCACATCTGAGTAACAAAAGAGATTCCCTAGAGGTGCCTCTTAGGCATAATTGTAGGAGGGCTCAGCCTCCCATTTGCAACCGTAAGTTTCACAAGAGCAAGTCTAAAGTCGAGGGCTTGATTAATTTAGTAGTGTGTTCCTAATTTCACTTAATATATGTTCTATCCCAAGATAAACAGTCAGTTTCTTTCATTATCTTCCTTAGTTTTACAATCCTCATCACTCTCAACTTTAAACAATTATCATAATATAATATATCCCAGAGCTCTTATCAGCTGCTAATTATTCATCCCTAGTATTAGTGTAGTGCTGGTAAGATATTTCTATTAAGCATAGTCTTTAATATGTAATGGGTAGTTTTTCCATATACCATTCTGTTGTTAACCCGCTGCACCAGTGTCATACCTTATAAGTCTACCAGGCTAGCAGTTACTTAGGTTTGTGGTGCTACTCTGTGGGTTACATGGCTTTAAACAATCATTTATGAACATGTTTATTTGGGGAAAAAAGAAAGATAAGAGGAGATAAAGTTAGTAAAATAAAAATGTAGGAAGCCAGAAGCCCTACTGAATCTGGCGGAACCTCTCAGTTGCTGTATGACAAGTTAACTTTATTCTTGATGTCTCATTTCTGCATCTGAACATTAAAGGGATCAGAGTAGAAAATCTTTGCAGCTGTGTGTCTTTGTTTGCCAGGAGAGTTATAACAAATACCAAAAAATGGTTGGCTTAAATGTTTAACAGGAATTTATTTGGCTCACTGTGTTGGAGGCTAGATGCCCAAAATCAAGGTATTGGCTGGCCATGGTTTCTCTGAAGTCTGAAGCATTCTGGTGTTGGCTTGCTGGTGTCCATAACTGCGTCTTCGCCTGTTACATGACAGTCTGTTTATTCCTGTCTCCGCCTCTGGCTTCTGCTTCCATGTCCAAATTTCCTTTGCTTATAAGGACTGTAGTCATATTGGATTGAAGGTCATCCTGATTCTATTTGGCCTCCTCTTAATAGGATCTTTGAAAATCCTATTTAGAAATGAGTTCATACCCATAGGACTGGGGATTAGGACTTGAACATGTCTTATGGGGACATGATTCAATCTTCAACACTGTGCTCAGCCTGGGTGCTGTCATGACCAGCAGCCAGCACCTCTTTGTTGGAGGGCTACCACTGGCTCCTAGAACCTGCTTTGCCCAAAAGCATGGAAAGTCAGAAGTACCTGGCAATTTAGTCATCCCTCACTCTGAAGGCAGGCCTTAAGCAAGGACTAATAGGTGAGGGTATATAAATTCTTCAGCTCCCTCACTCGCTGTTGGAACAACTCTGAAGTGTGACCTATATGTTTCAGAATGCCTCTGTGTGGCTGAGCTGAAGTTGCGCACACTGAGGCATTGCTTTATATTGTACCTTTAATCTCATTCCCTTTTGAGTGCCTCCTCCCACTCCCCCATTGCCCCACCATCCTGGTCTATGTTAGAGAATAGCATTCATATTCTTTAGTATCTTTAATATAGTGCTGATTTATATATAGTGCATGTTTGTGGCTGACTAGAAGAAATATGTGTTTTACATCTAATACTGTTTAGAATCATTGAATACCACATGCAGATATAACCACTAATGTGTTGAGTAAGTGTTCAATAATTCAGTAACTGGTGTTTTAAATGTTTGCATTCTATAGAATTTCTTTGTGGACTATTATATGGGTGTTGAAAGGTTTTAGTGATATTCAGGGAAATGTATTGGGGATTTTGGATGGGCTGGGAATGCATACTTACTTTTCTATTTAAAATAATGGAATAGAGTCTCCCACTATTTGAAAATTCACTGTTCAACATGTTTTCAGGAATGGATAAGATTTGAATAAGCCATCTTGCAAAAATATTTCTGGGTTGCAATGAACTTGAACTAATTAACCCATGGTAATCAGAAATTCTGTGTTGACATGTGTAGCCACAATATAAAATGACAGTTATCCCTTCCACATCATGAGTTTCCCCATCATGGTTTTGATGTATCACGGGTTGGCATAAGAAATTAAATGGGAACTTTTTGGAGTTTTGTGGAAGCTGCAGATGACACACAAAGGTCAGCAGATGACACACAAAGACTAGAAATGTAGAGATATCTTAAAAAGTTTAGTAACTCATAAATGCATTAAATGTTTGTCCTGTTATGTATAATATTACCTGTATAGTATGTATTTTACTGTTTAGTAACATAAATGAACACTACATTTTTTTTTTTTTTTTCTTTAAATTCATAGTAAAAGAGCTGTGTTCTATGCACTGGTTTGGGGATGTGAAGGGTGTTTGCAGCAGTCTCTCATGTGACATCTCCTGGTGATCTCACAGTGATCTTTGTATCTTGAGTTTCTTGTATCTCGTATCTTGTGTCTTTTAAAAGCCATAAATGCTATTAAAATAATGGGTACCAAGCATAGTGTTCCTAGTGATTTGGAAAGTGCTCCCAAGAAACAGAGGAAAGTGATGAACTTGAAGGAAAAGTAGAATTATTAGATATGCTTCCCTCAGGCAAAAACAGCTGCTGCAGTTGGCTGCCATTATGGAGTTAATGAGTTGACCTTAAGGCATATCAAGAAAAAAAAGAAGGAAATCCAGGAAGCCCCTGCTGCAGCTACACCAACTGCAAAGCATTTACATAAACCACAAGATCTGCATCTCTCTTGTGTAGAAAGTGCAACATTGTTTTGGGTGCAGGATTCTTATAGAAAAGGCATTTTGGTAGACTCTGGCATCATGCAAGAAAGGGCTAAGTCCTTATATGATTTCCTAAAGGAAAATAAAGGTGAAGGTTCTACCTCTATGGATTTTCAGGCCAAAAAAGGCTGTTTTTTTTTTTTTTTTAATTAAAAAAAAAAAGTTTAGCCTATGCAATGTAAAAGTAACAGGAGAGGTAGCGTCTGCCTATCAAGAGGCAGCTAGGGAGTTTCCTGAAACCCTGAGAAAAAATTTTACATGGATTTTTCAGATCGTGGGAGTGCTGCTCCCCTAACCCTGTGATGTGGAAGGGATAACTGCATTATTCAGTGTGTCTGGTCTTGAAATCGGCAGACTCAGTTACAGACTTTTTAAGCTAGAGAACCTCTTAGGTGGAGGGAAGGAATGTGGAATGTAACTCCTTGAAATAATACTAAGATTATAGATTTTGAAAACTTGTTGCCGTCTCTTGGAAGCTCCCTTCAAGTTTAGGATGGTGGGGGGAGTTGGATTAATTGAAACAAAGAAATGTGAATGAGACAGGTGAGCCCACAGGGAAATTCCTCACCAGCTCTTTCAAGTTCCGCCTTAGTCAGAGGTGGGGACCCCTTCATGCCCACATCCTAACACAGGATATCTGTGCCTCCTACCTTTGAACATGGAGATAATGTTCTCAAAGTTCATCCATGTTGCATATATCAGAACTTCATTCCTTCTTACAGCTGAATAATATTCTACCTTATGTATATACCACATTTTGTTTTTCCATTCATTGTTTTATGGATACCTGGGTTGCTTCCATCTTTTGGAAATTGTGAATAATTCTGCTATGAATATTGGTGTGCAATATTCTGGATGGCTTGCAAGTGGTTGTCTGATAGACTCAAGGGATGAGCAGAGGACGGAGGGAGGGCAGTGACTGTATTGGAGGCCAGCTTGGCTTTGGAAGACCCTTAAGACTTCTCTTCCTGGTTTTCTGCATCAGAAGTTCCCCTTCTGCTTACCACTTCAGGGACTTCCTCTGCTTCCCAGATGCCCAAATGCCTGTGCTCACCTTTCTGTTCCTCCTCTCTAGGTCTAGCCTTTCATCTCCCCAGAAAATTTGGCCCTAAAGCCAGACCTTTGTCTTGCTCTCAGATGGGTAGTGTCTTGTGGATTTTTGTTTCAGTCTTTGTTGAGTTCAGCAAGGGAATATGGCCTAGGGCAGTTGTTTTTAATGACTACACATTAATCACTTGAACAAATTGTTTTGACATCCAGGTGCCTCACTAGGTCATTTAAATAAGCATGACTGTGTGTGAGGCCTAGACATCAGTACTTTTTTAGAAGCAGCTCCCAAGATGTTGCTACTGTGCTGTCATGTTGAGAATCACTGCTCTGGGGACAGAGAGAGAGAGAGAGATAGAGGGAGAAGAGGGAAGAGGGAGGGAGGATGGAGGGAAGACGGAGGGAATAGGGAAGAATGGGAGAGAACTATATAGGAACATGGAGATTAATACTCAGAGATCCAACCATGCTACAAATGTCTAAGAGGGTTTTCCCACTGGAGAGAATTATTCTATTCCTAGTACTGAGAGAAGTATACTGAGGTCCAAACAAGAGTTGCTACTAAGGGGATTGTTAGGATCAGATTTTAAATAGAACCTGAAATATATATTCATCTTGAAGCTTAGGTTTTTTTTTTTTCTTTTAAAACAGCTTTATTCACACACCATATGTCCATCCAAAATGTACAATCAATGGCCCTCTGTATCATCACAGAGCTGTGCTTATATCACCACAATCAATTTTAGAACATTTTCATAGCTCCCCAAAGAAAAAACCCATGCCCCTTATACACGCTATTAATAACACTTAGCTTTGGTGTGGTATCTTTGTCACAATTGATGGAAGAGCATTAAGATATTACTGTTAACTATAGTCCATAGTTTGCATTAGGTGCATTTCCCCCCACATACCACCCTGTTATTAACACCTTGTAATAGTGTCACACATTTGTTCTAACTCATGGAATAACATTTTTGTATTTGTACTATTAACCACCTTCGTCATCCACTACAGGTTCACTATGTTATACATTCCCTTGTTTCATCCTCTAGCTTTCCTTCTAGTGATATATATGACCCTAAACTTCCCCTTGCAACCACAATCACATGGCTGATTGAACGCTGTTGTTTATACACTCAGTAATGTGTTGCCATTACCTCTGTCCATTTCTAAACATTTACAATCAACCTTATTGAAAAATCCTGCATAAATTAAGTAAGCATCAGTTCTCTATCTCTGTTCTATCTTCTGGTAACCTATATTCTAGATATTAACTCCATGTATTTGCTCATTACATCTAGTTCATATTAGTGAGATCATATATTTGTCCTTTTGTTTCTTGCTTATTTCATGCAACATAATGTTCTCAAAGTTCATCCATGTTGCATATATCAGAACTTCATTCCTTCTTACAGCTGAATAATAGTCTACCTTATGTATATACCACATTTTGTTTTTCCATTCATTGGTTTATGGATACCTGGGTTGCTTCCGTCTTTTGGCAATTGTGAATAATTCTGCTATGAATATTGGTGTGCAAAAATCTGTTCATGTCTCTGCTTTCAGTACTCCTGGGTATATACCTAGTAGCTGGATTGCCACATCTATGGCCTGTTCTATACTTAGCTTCCTGAGTAACTGCCAAACTGTCTTCCACAGTGGCTGCACCATTTTACCTTCTCACCAGCAGTGAATAAGTGTCCCTGTTTCTCCACATCCTTTCCAACATTTGTGGTTTTTTGTTTAATAGTGTTCATTCTAGTAGCTGTGAAATGGTATCTCACTGTGGTTTTGAATTGCATTTCCATAATAGCTAGTAAAGTTGTGTATCTTTTCATGTGCTCTTTAGACCTTCATATTTTCTTTTTGGAAAGATGTCTAGTCATGTCTTTTGCCCATTTTTAATTGGGTTGTTTGTCTTTTTATTGTCAAGTTGCAGGATTTCTTTATATATTCTGAATTTCAAACCCTTATCAGATATGTGGTTTCCAAATATTTTCTCCCATTGCCTTTTCACCTTCTTGACAAAGTCCTTTGAAGCTCAAAGTGTTCAGTTTTGAAGAGATCCCATTTATCTGTTTCTTCTTTCATTACTTGTGCTCCGGGTGTGTGGTCTAAGAAACCACTGCCTACCACAAGATCTTGAAGATGCTTCCCTGCATTTTCTTCTAGGAATTTATGGTACTAGCTCTTAAATTTAGGTCTTTGATCCATTTTGAGTTAGTTTGTATAAAGGGGGGTGTAAGATAGGGCTCCTCTTTCATTCTTTTCATTATGGATATCCAGTTCTCCCAGCACCATTTGTTAGAGACTGTTCTGTCCCAGTTGAGTGGACTTGGCAGTCTTATCAAAGATCAGTTGACCACAGATGTGAGGGCGAAGCTGAGGTTTTGATTAGAGACAACTGTAAGTCCTTACTTCCACTAAAGTCAGAATTAATGAACATGCAGCATTCGGGGATATGACTAATCTGTTCAAGATGCCTGGGACATAAGGGACTGAATTGTCTTTCAAGGATCTTCATAAATCTATTGTCTAGAACCCCTACAAGATGCTTAAGAGAATCTCTCTCTTTTGTGGCCCTGGAAGCACTGACCTTTCAGTATTCTCTCAATTAGACAGCCAAAAAGCAGACACTGGGTGGCAGGGGCCCAGAGGTCTACAACCCCTTGCAGTGTGCAGTATTCACCATGGCATTGACAGTGTCTGAAGGCCTAACTTAGTCTGGATTAACTGCCTTTAGAGATTCATTCCTGAGGGAGGGGTTGCTCCGGCCGGTTGGCGTGGCTACAACTTTCCTAGGCCCTCTTCCTGATCCCAAGGGCTTGCCTCCAGATCTGTTGACAACTTGGTACACTCTACTTTTTCTATATTTGTTGTTTTGGTCTATCAACTTCCCTTGGAACTTAGGAATTCCTTTTAATTTGCTGTATCAAAAAAGTTTCAACTTAAAGCAGTCTTAACTAACTGTAGTTTCAGAATCTTTAGGCCAGATTCAGAGTGCTGAGCCCTAGAGGGTTAATTGCCATTCATTCATTCATTCTTTCATGCCTTCATTCAGTAAGTCAATCATCAAATATTTATTCAGCGTTTATATTGTGGTTGGTCCTGGGGATAGGCTCTGCCCTCAAGTAACTCATAGACTCAAGTAACGCAATTTTCATAATATTGTTTTGCCATTTCTTTCCCAGGAGAGTATTTATTGTAGAGTAAATTGCAAGATATTCCAATAGTCTGGATTTTGGAATTTTAAGCATTTGTGTAATGAGATAGGGTGTTTGGGGGACCTTAGTCCCAGAACTTATATCCTAGAGTCAGATGACCCTGGCAATGCACTTAAATTTAAGGCATTCTGAAGGCATCAACTGGTAGCATCTCATATTTATACAGCATAGGAATGGTTCTAGTTTAGGAATATGTTATAGACTGTTTTCTTTAAATGGATTAAAAGAAGCAATAAAAAGAAAATATGTATTACATAGTATTTAATTTCTCAATTTATGTATGTTTGTCTATTCTAGGCTTCCTTTGTTTCAGATTATTAAAATGAAAATTAAATTGCATGCTGTTTTGAATCAAAGTTTGAACTGTAGTGCAGGAAGGGGCCATTTTCTCATTGTCTTCCTCAGAGTAAATCTTTTCTGTGATACTTTGTAGGAAAACCATTGCTGGGTAGGAATATAGCCATAGAAGCATTTTAGGTCGAGTAGATTACAAGGGGACCATGAAAAAGGCCATCTGACTCAGAAATTGATAAATAGGTACTAATGTTAGACTGGTTTGTGATCCTCTTATTGGGTCATAAGAGCCAGAGCCAGACCACAGTCTTGCATGATTGGGTTAAGTTTGGGCAATGAAAAAGGAAACATGAGAGGCTGGCCTTAGTCTGGGATGAGGAGAAGGGGAAGTGTCCTTTTTTTTTTGTTCCCCTAAATGGGGATATAATCAGTTGGGCTGATTCTGATGTTCTGAATGGTTTTGGTAGAAGGCAGTGACCTGCCCCGGCCTGGTGAGGCATATCTGGAGTGGGGCGGGAAACTGGTGTTTGAGACCATAGGCTGGTTCTGGGACTATCACATGGTTCGGAAGGTGTTTGATAGTTGTTAGTTTGGCATCAACAAGATGTACATAAGGTTTTAATTTACCTGTGTTAACATGAGTTAGATATTTGTTCCAAGTAATCTTAGTCTGGGAAAGATAAGACTGTGCACCAATAAATGTCCTGACTCTTTTCTTCAGGAGATTCCTACTGCTCAGTTTAGCAGAGCCAGCAGTCTGCTTACCAGGGCAAACAACTTGCTTATCAAGATTCTCTTCCAGACTCTCAACTCTCTGTACCCACCAATCCCAAACCATCAGTTCATGAACTTGGCCCAATCTCAGTCTGTTCTCTACCTTGAAAGACCTGTCTGAAATCCTTTGAGCCCTGGAAATACCCCACTCCTGATTCCTCCTTTCTAAAACACTGCTGAGACTCTGTTAAGATGGTGTTCTTCCTTACTGCAGTGGCTCGACTAAACTTGGCTTTGCTTTGGTAACAGATTGTTGATATTTGGGGGAGTTCAGCAGAGGCCTTGTGTGTACTCACTGTTGAGCAGGCCAGGAGGACCAGGGGCCCTTAAGATAGATAAGGATACATGGCTGATAGCAGCAGCAGTAAGTGGCAGAGGAACACCATGTCCAGTGGCTTGATATCTTGCACATTGCAAGGGAGAACCAGGGGGTGTGTCTGCAGTACACAGGTTTGGCAAGCAGCTGCTGGAGAAGTCGGGGACACACACAGAGGCCATCTCTCAGCCTTTCTTGCTTCTGCCTCCTTTTCTGTTGTGCACAGATGTTTTAGTCTGTTTTCATTTTGCAGCCCCTGGGAGGGGGGCAGGAGAAGATGTTAGGTTTAGTGAAAAGGCCTGACCATACCTTAAACCCGAAAACCAGGAACAAGCAGTTCCAGCTGCTTATCAGGGCAGGAATGCTCAGTGGCTGGGTCCCCTTTCCGTGGGTCATATAAATACCCCACCCTTGCAGCATAGATTGATCTCTCTCTCTGATGTGAAGTGGGGCATGCGGAGCTCCATTCACCAACCCTGACCGGAGCAATTGGCCTCCCTGGGAGATGGGCCATGATGGCATCTCTTTCCCTGCTCTTTTGGACACTTTGTGCTGTTTAAGTAATAAAGTGGTCATTTGCTGAAAGTGTATGTTGTGCCTGAGCCTGTGTTCCTGTGACATACCATAGAGCAACTTGCTCTACAGCAGCAACCTGGGAAATAATCAGAAACTGTTAGCTGAAGATCATTTGGGGGTGGAGTTGTAAGAAGTGGCTGACATGGCAATTTGGTTAAGGATGTTGGTATTATAGTTTGGGTATACCAAAGAAATTGTGACCTCATTGTGTAGTAATCGACTGAGGAGAACAGGGACATATTGTTATATAAGATCATTGGATTATGATTGGAGCATTTTCTTTCCTATATAAATAATTGCTTACATTTCTTTCATTTAATGGGTTCTGCATACATTTTTGAAATGCAAAATGAAATCCTTTCAGCATGGGGTCATTCAGACAGCACCAGAAATCAAAGTACATGTACAATATTTGAAAAAAAGATCTGTAAATTACATTTAGGCATTTTTATTTGCTTAGTAGAAAATTAAATTCAATATACACAAATTGACTGTAGTGTGCTTGCAATAAGCAGATTTTTTAAACACAGAAGCAGTAATAGGCAATATGGTAATAAAATGTCCCCAAGTATCTCTTTCTGCATACTTATCAGTAAGTATTAAAAGCCAGCATCAAAACAAAACTTGAAATATTCACGGTGAACCTGTGTCTTAAATTAAGTGAATCATAATTTTCACATGAGCATTAAGGTTTTTGAATCATTTGCTGCCAAACCGCATGCCCTATTGTCTTTGAATGTGGAAGCTCAAGTTAATGAAAGGCTAGAGATTTAGCTGAAACCTTCAGAGTCACCTTGGTTCCAAGGCGTGACCTTTTATCATTGATCTCGGACATAGGTTGGATAAAGGACACATTTTCATGATTCGGTAACAAGTGTTTAATTCAAAATGATAGATGGTTTTCAAACCCCCGTTTTCTCTCTGGGTTGGTTTTGGAGTTGAGCAATAAATCAAATTCTCTGGATTTCGTCATTTGTTGTAATAAATGAGTTAGAAAAAACTACAGTCAAAGGTAAGATGACTTATCTCATGCCAGGGTGCCATAAATTACTAAGCACACAGTATCCAAAGCACTCCCAGCCTACATACTTCCCTGCTCTTATTTAGCCTTTTTGGGCTCCCTCTCTTTCCCCCTTGCAACCAGGCTTCCATTTTCTAACACAACCTCTTCTTCATACTCAAATAGCAACAATAGATTGCTGATTTTAGTATTATTTTTCTTCCCATTGACTCTTTTTGATAAATCTTATTTCTTTCACTAAACTGTGCTTTGCTTTTAAGAAACTATGTTGGTCAGAGGAGGAACAGAGGAATACATTTGAAGACTTCTTTCTGATCCTTCTCTTTCATCTCAACCATTTCAGAGCAGGCTTTAAAATTTCTCAGCAGGCTATAGGGGAAACATTTCTTTAGGTTTTCCTTTCTCACTCTTTCTCAGCTGTTGAAACTTTCCTATTGGTTTTCTTGACATTACTGGTGCATGTTGTTCTTGATCACAGGAGATCTTGATATAATTGGTATAATTAAATTCTTTTTAAAAAGAAATCCTTAAGGAGGGCTCTTCTTGGGAGAAATCTTAGAAGGCAAAGACACTGGGGAAGAAATAGTTCACAATTGCACACTCCTGTTCAGTTAGAGGGCCTTGCTTTCTTTTTGATTAGCATTCCCACTGGGACAAAATATGCTGTCTTCTGTCACACTCTTCATAGGGCACATTGTAGCTATCAGATGTGCCCAGGAAATTAGATTATATCTCATCCCACCATGAATTTTGAAGATTATTTGGGCTAGAAGGTGTTTATTTGGGAATGAAAACAGAAAGAATACTCTTGTAACACAATTAAGCACATACCTGGCAGAAGTTGGGATATCCTTACAGGGTATTAGGAAAATCAGAACCAACAAATATGGACACTTCTTGAAAGAAGAGGAGCTTGAGGCACATACTGAGCAAGTGGGTGTCACAAGAAAGATTGAAATCTGTCAGATAGTAAGCTTTTGTGTTGAGCATTAAGAAATAAGTGCTGTTTTAGTGTGGATTCCTCCCCAAAATCTGGGCCTGAGAGAAGGACTTGTGGAAATAGTTTATTTTGGGAAATGATCCAAGGGAATTGTAGCATGGGACTTGGAAGTGGAGAAGGAAGTAAAGCCAAACCAAATATGTGTAACTAAACTGGTTACTGCTGTGGCCAACTGGAGCTCCTATTGGGGACCCTTTAGGACTCTCATAGAAGGTGCCTCAGGATTGTCCACTGAGACATGGAAGAGGGAATCATTTCCCCACCTCCACCTGTTCCACATTGGTTGAGGGTTTCCCTGGGTGAGTTCTCAAAATGAGGCCCTTGGACTATCAGCAGCAGCAATAGCACCTGGGAACCCTTTATAAATGCAGATTCTCAGGGACCACCCCAGGTCTACTGAATCAGAAACTCTGGGGTTGAGGCCTAGCAATCTGTGTTTTTACAGGCCCTCCAGGTGACTCTGTTTCATCTACTGATTCGTAATCTTTAATGTCTACCAGCATCACCTGGAGAGCTTGTGAAAACTCTCTTGCAGAGTAGTTTCTGATTCAGAAGGTTTGGGGTAGGGCAGAGAATTTGCATTTCTAGCAACAGCTAAGGCTGTTGGTCCAAGGGCCACACTTTGAAAACCACTTCCCTGGGGGTGTTAACATTTCTGCGTTTCTACGTTTCACTTGGCAGGCTCTGGCAGGCATCCAGCATGGGTAAATCCTGGTTAGAAAGCTGGAAATAAGAGGTACAACAGAAAAAATGCTCTCAGGTATAGCCTGCCCACAGTTATACCTAACCTAACAGTGACCTAAACAAAAAGGTGAGACGTGGGAATATGAAACGGGGCATGAGATATTTGCGTTTTTTTAAAACTAAAAAATCCTTTGTGATATGCTGTATTAGGAAAGAATATGGCATTTTTCCTAGCTAGCTATCCACAGACACTAAGGGAAATTTTCAAAAGTGATTTTTAAATTTTTAAACCAGTGATACCACTTCTTCTTAGGCACATTCTATTGTATTTTAAATAGTGTTTCTGTTGCTACCCTGAGGATTTGTATATCTGAATATTGTGGCCAGTGTTGGGTTTATGTAACTTGTTATAAAAAGGGTTTATATAACTTGTTATAAAATGACGGGGGCTGCCATGATACTCATTGGGCCATTTGCCATCCCTGCTCATCTTGTGGGCTCTGAGTAAATCCCTAAGATGAGTGAGTCTAGATCAAGGACGTATCACAGGCCCTGCTACAGTAGAAATTTAACCCAGTTATTAATGGTTTAAGGTCCTGAAGGTAGTTCTATAATTCTTCTACTATAGAGGCTTTCAGACTTGACTGTGCAAAAAATGTCACCGGAGAACTTATTAGGGAAGCAAATTCCCAGCCAAGTGACTGAGTTTTAGTCAATGGATTGAAAGCAGAAGTAATGTGTGTCATTTTTGGGCAAGGCTTTGAAGAAGGGGCTGAGGCCCTTCCACACTATTTTCCCTCTTGTGGCTGATGTGTGCAGAAGACAATGAAGCCCTAATCACGGGTTGCAGTTTTTTCTGTAAAGGGCTATTTAGTAAATAGTTTAGGCTTTGCAAGATAATCTCTGTCACATACTCACTTTTGTGAATTTGTTTATTTATTTTACAATCTTTTAAATGGTAAAAGCCATTCTTAGCTCACTGCAGTACAAAAACAATTCATACCTATTCGTTGACCTCAGCCCTGAGGTATGACGGAGCTGCAAGGTGGAAGGAGCCTGGGTCCATGAATCACCATGTAGAAGTAAGGCACTTGCCAAACTAAGAACTTTTGCTGGAAACTGCTATATCAATGAAAAACAAATATCTATTATGTTTGAACCATTGTACACATTCGGGCTTATTATAACCATAGACGTTCTGCCTCAACTAAGACATTTTAGGATTGGGCCCAAGCCTATATGGCCACATGCATCTCTTACTTTACTATTATTTTTTTAATGCTTCTTGCATATTGGCCAAACTGAAATACTATTTCTTCAGCACACACTCTTTTCTCATCTTCATTCATTCATGTGATTCCTTCTGCAGTAAAGTTGTTCCATCTCATGCATGTTCTTTGAAATCCTTTTTTTCCTTGAAGAATGACCTCAAATGTCACCTCCTCTAAGAAGTCTTCCATGATCTTTTCTCTTGGACTGGAAGAAATCATTCTTTTTTTTGGCTTTCATATTTCCTTTTAACTGTCTTACATACATTATGATTTTCTTCCTAATTCTATAATTGTCTGTGTACATGCCTTTATTTCCCCTACCACAGTGTCAGCTTCAAGAGGTCCTAGATTTTATCATCTTAGATAAACACAGCATATAAAATCTGGCACATATGGTTGCATCTCACTCGGGGTATTGCGCAATCAGATCTTAAGGCAAAAATTGTGCATAATCAAAACTACTCTTGATAAATTCCTTAACTAGGCAGTAAAGTTCAATTAGACACTATTGAAACTGGGGGCCATGCTGCACTAAAAAGTACTTTTATTTAAAGACCAGATTGCAGATGCTCAAATGTGGAGAAAAATGAGACCAGTTGTTTCTGTGAGGTACATATTCTCAATGAGTAGAGTGGCAGGTGGTGGTAGCTTGGCACTTCTTTTTATAGGTATTTTCTGTTTCTTGCTGAATGTATAAGTTTGAATTCACCAAATTTAGATATCCAGTGTGGCATGACTTCAATAAATTTGTGACTTAATTAAATTGTTTAACCATACATTTTCTTCTTATATTCATTTTTCAGAAAGAGTTATTCTTTTGGCAACTGCACACATAGAGAGGAAGGGAAGAGGCTGCTGGGTTTGACATTGAACTCCAGAGCGAGAACAATGTACTGCCAGGATTACTCCTGGATAAACTCCAGGGAAAACTTCTCCTGGGCTCTATGCCTGTCCTTTCCCGGGAAAACACTGATAAGCAGAAGGGGAAAGAAAAACCAAGTTCAGGCTGAATGTTTCTTTGTCACTATCAAGGTACAACAGAGATAAGAACATTGAATCTCAAATTGCTGTGTGCTTTTCAAGTGTTTCTTTTGAAGTGAACACTTTCTTATAAGGTCAATTAATATTGTTCATGCAGATTTCTATAGCAGTTGCCTAAGAGGTTGTGAGAGCTGAAAGGGACCTACCTTGGGGATCATCAGTTTCAACTCCCTTAATTTATTTCTTTGCTGTGCATATTGTAGGTGAGAAAGTTTGAGCTTCCCTATATAGATGGAATCATTAGCCCTAGAGCCTGGGCATATAGGAAGAACTAAGAAAACCATAGAACTGTTGGCTGCTGGTCCTCAGACCAACCCTCTCAAAGCAGGCAGAATTGTTTTCTCAATTTTAAGTTCCTCATACCCTGTATCACCACTGCCCAGTAGAACTTTCTGTGATGACGGGAATGTTCTGTATCTGTGCTCTCCAGTACGGTAGCCACTAGTCAAATGTGCTATTGAACATTTGAAATATGGCTAATACAAATTGAGATGTGCCCTGGACTTAGTATAAAAAATAAAAAACACCTCATTAATAATTTTTTGTATATTGATTGCATGGTGAAATAACGTTTTGGATATATTGGATTAAATGTATATTATTCAGATTAATTTCATTTGTTTCCTTTTATTTTTTTAAAAATGTGGCTACTAGAAAATTTAAAATAGCCTATATAGTTTGTATTGTATTTATATTGGGCAGCACTGCATAGAGGATGTCAGTGATTATACCAGAATGAAATTTTATATTATGCCTTCTTCTAAATCTTTCAGAATCAAATGCTAGCAGTAGGACAAATCAGAAGACTTTTGAACCTGAAAGTAGAAATTAAACTCTGGGAAATGTGGGCTTATATTTGCCCTGGCTCATAGTGCTTTGATAAGTGTGATGCCGCATCATTGTTCTTTAATCTTTAGGGAAACATGACTGAGACCCAAGGATGTTAAGTGTCACAATCATTCAATATGCTGCTTCCACAGAAAGGTCATGTATTTCTTTTAATTTTCACCTTGTAGCTTTGTCATTGCTGCTGAGCTAGGGATGTGCCAACTCTCCAGCTGACATTTGTGTTTACATTTAATCCAGGAAATGCTAGTGGAACTCTTTTTCTTTGAATTTCAGTAAAATACATAAATTATGATGTGAGGGCACCATTTGGATATCCCCATAGGTTTGGTGCGCACAGACATCTAAATGTTGCTTTTCTGTGATATGAGCATTTCTTATGTATGGATTCTTTGAGGCTGTTGACTGTTCTGGTTCCTTAAAAATCTCATGTATCTCAGAGATATTTGCCTAATGAAGTGAAAAAATACAAACCGATAATATTCATGAAAGGAATTTACTCAGAATGTGTGTGTCAATTTTAAAAGTGGAAAACAGATACATTTTGGAATAATCTGAGTTAAACAAACAAGAAATGTAATGAAAAGATACTTTGGATCTGAAAATTTTATTCTGAACATTTTCTCAATTTTCTACTTCCTTTGAAGGTTTGCATGGAAAGCTGTTGTAATTAACAAGAGCAGAATGCATTTCCAATCTCCTTTTCGGTATTCTCCAAGGTATTTAGGTAGGTTCTTTTCTTTTGGGAAAAAATAACTTTTCTTGCAAACTTCTCTGCCAGAAATGGTCTCCCAGGACAACAAGAGATTGTCTTAATGTTGCAAGTGAAAATCCGAACTCTTGGATTATTTCTTTGGCTACTGGGAAGTGCACAATTGGCTGTTTTACTCATTATTCCTGGTGAGGAATTAACAGAACCAGGGCTGTCCTGTGAGCTGGTGTGTGCAGGTGAGCAGAGGGAGAGCTGAAAGCTATTATGGAACTAGAGGTTGATATATGTAAAGTACGTTACTCAGATCTCTTGTGGACAATTTCTCTTTACTTTTCACAACCTCACAAAGGTGGTAGAGTTAATAGTATTGGACACATGATATCATAAAATTAGGGTCTGGCACATAATAAACAGCAAAAAGTGCTAGTTTTAGTCTTCCCTTCTTTCCCCACTTGTTGGAGATACAAACTGTTTAACCTGCTTCTTGTGACACATTTCACAATGGAATGTGGTGCTTACCTCTTTTAAACTATTTTTGCCTTGACATATTACCATGCCCTCACAAGTATCAAGAATCCCTTTTGGGATAATGAAAGTATAGCTCAGTACCAGTAAAGTACAATTTAACAAGGATACTCTTTCGTAGCAAAATGTCAGTGTTTTCTTGTTGGAAAAGTATCCTGTTTAGGGTTACTCTGATCCTACCTGATCCTGGGCTAATGGGTTATTTTGGCCAAGACCTATTTAGAGTGGTTTATTGGATGGTCTCACTAATGGGGGAGCCAATATTTCCACATCTGTGATGCAAGGAGTATAGAGTCAGAATATGATGGCATGGAAGATTTGTCTTTTAGTTATATCCTTTAAACCAGATGTCTCCAAACCTGATGGTGTGTCAGAATCTTCTGAAGAGCTTTAAAAGTTAAAAACTTTCATGTCTATACCTGAGGATTCTCAAGTGGATTTAGTAGGGTAGTCCTGGGAAGTGCACACACACACATACACACACACACAGATTCTGATGAACTAAGGATATTTCATGAAATCATGTCAAGGGCCATTAAAAAAATAGAGCATTCTTACTACATTTATAGACGTAAGAGCAGTGCCTTTCTTTTTCTACTTTATTTAAATATGCAACACTTTATTATTTTAATTATTTGTAGAATCCTTCTTCAAGGAACTAAAGAAGTAAATTATCTTTTAAAAAAATTTGTAGACATATATGAATTTTCTTTTTCCATTTATTCAAATGATTGTGGAGGAGAGAGAATGTTTTTCTTTAGGGTTTCTTTCTGTTTATGAGAAGTTCTTGGTGTTAATCATCTTTGTTCCTGCCCTCCTGTTTAGCTGGTTCCTGAACTTTTCCTTGGGCGAATATGGGTCTCATTTCAGCCATAACTGTGTGGTATGCATATTTCTTTAACAGAAACAGGCCACCAGTTAATTAGGCTTTTCTTTCTACCTGCTATGGAATCCAGAGGCCAGGTTTCTTGCTCCTTTGAAGGGTTCCTGCCTCCTTGATTTGGGTGGAGAGGAGATAAATGAGGGCTAAGTATCGCTTACCACTCTGAAGTGCCTTTTCATGAAACAGCTGTTATTCTACACTGTGTGTCACACTAGAGCAGTTTCATATTTTAAATCTGTTTTACTGGAAGCGTTTTCAGCTTTTCCTATTTCTCAGTCAAACATGATTATTTGTCAAGTGCACAAGTGAAGCTGCCCAGGTCCCAAACCATTTTAGAAACAATAACATGAAATGACAGTTTTCAAGTATTTGCTGTGTTCTGAGCTTAAAGGAGAAGGCAGCTTCACCTGAGAGAAAATAGTGGGAGAAGAGCAAATAGAATATTCTCCCGGAAGTAAAAACCTAACTTGTAACTGAGGAGCTCTAAAATGGAACCATAGCTCAAAGAAAAATGAAACAAAACAAAAGTTGTGCTCTGGCTCTTTTGGAATTTGGTTTAAAAGTGCCAAAATATATTCAGCTTACAAAGATAAAATCCTACATTAAAGTAATTTACATTTAATTACAGAATTTCATCATTTCAAAATGAATTTGAATGTCTTCCTAATCTAGGATGGTTAAAAGGAAAGCACTGAAGCTTTGAAATATACATTAGCAAAAGAATAAAAATAAAATAAAAAAATATAAATAAAAATTAAAAAAATATTTAGACAATATACTAAAATTATTTTTTTTCCCTTTGGTAAGTCAATACTGTGATGGCCAGGCTTCAGTCAAAGGAGGAATGTACTATGAAAACTTAACAGAATTACCTTGACTTTGAAAATAGACTTTCTAAAGAGAAAACATGATCCCTTGGGTCTTAGTTTGCTTGGAGTCAGCTAGTGCAAGGCAGCTGGTGACTACACTTCTTAGTTTGATAATGCACTTAGAGGGAGGAATCAATAAACCTGACTATGAGAAATACAACTCTTTTTCTCCCTCTCTTAACTGAGTAAATTAGCAAAATAAAAGTGGTCTTTTGGCAATCTAGATGAAAGTACTTTTTGGTTTTTCATTAATTTATTTTAAAAGGTAGGTTGCTAACAAAAGATGATAGTGTAATTCTCTTCTAGGATTTTTCATATTTTAGCGAAGAGACTTTTGTTTGAGTGCATTAGTATAATTTCATGTGATTGAATGTATTTCTTTCTTTTACCACATTTTCATCTTTCTGCAAATCTGGAGACTCCTCTTTTTTCCTTGTCAAACTATTATTGTTCCCTGAACCACTGTTTTCTCACTGATTCTGGTGGTTAGAATGATGATAATCATGCTGAAAAATAGTAGCAGCTAAATTCTATTAAGTGCTTATTACTACATGCCAGCCTTATGCTAAATGATTCACACAGATTAGCTCTTTAAGCCTGAAAACTATAGTAGATAGATCCTATCATTATCCACATTTTTGCAGGTGAGGAATCCTAGGCATAAAAAAGTTAAATTAGCTGCCCTAGGTTGTACAGCCAAGCTGGACTTAAGTTGGCCTTGAACACAGGCAGGTGGACTCCAGAGGCAGCTGTCTTATTAATGACTGCGCTAACTCAAGGCTTTGCATTAGCACTGTATATAATATTTTATGGCATTTTTCTCCATTTCAATTGAGCATAATAACTAGGATGAGGCACAGTAGGCTTTTGCCAGCTCTAGGACAAGCATTCATTGGGTGTATAATGGCAATCGGTAACGAGTACAAAGCCAAGCTTAGTGATGTTGGCTTCTGCTTACTTTGCAGTTACGATGCTTGAAAATTATAGGCAAAAGTGCTTGGAAATAACTGTTCTTTGATGCAGGCAAAATTCCCTTCCCATCTTGTTTATAGCATTACTTAATTTAGGAGGCCCTTTGTGGCTATAGAACAGGGGGTAAAATTCAGCTTAGTCTCATCCCAATATGTGAGTCAGTTAAATCTCAGTGATGCCACTGCCTGACTTTTAAGAGTATTTGGGGTGAAACTTGGAGAGCAAATCACTGTGGTTATTCAGGGACACCTAATGATTTCCTATTTGTCCTTTGCTTTCATCATCATCATCACCACACCACCCCATTATTATCATCAAATCTTTTTCACCATCACCATCATCATCCCTACGTTATACTCTAGTAGAAAGTTGGTTTCATGAGAGCAGGAACAATATAATGCTTGGCACATAGCAGATACCCAATAAATATTTATTAAATAAATTTTGAATAAATGAAGTAACATGTTGAGTGCCTCTTATGTGCTGGGTAGGGTGCTAAGTGCTGTGCATTTAAGATGACATGTAATTATCGTTACCACCCTATGGGTAGGTACTATTATTATCCCCATTTTCCAAATTGAGGAAATTGAGGCACAGAGAAGTTAAGCAACTTGCTCAAGTTCTCTCAGCTAGGGAGCAGGAGAATTGGAATTTGGCCCCAGGCCTGTTAGACTCCAGATCCATGATACTACACTACTCAATTTTATCATATAGAGATCATTTTTTTCTTTTCCTTGTAATTCTTCTAGACAGGGAAGCATACACTCCGTTGATTTGGATATTGAGAAGAAAAATGGCATCTAGCTGTTCTAGTTCAAATTGGGTGAAAACTCTGAGTTTTAAAATAAAAGCATTTAAAATTTCTACTTAGAGAGTGAGCTGCCTTGATAAATACAGCAGTAGCCTAAAATCTTCCTCTTGGGCATAATTCCAATGCTGTTTCCGAGAAATTTTTCTGCTAAAGAAAATCAGTAATAGTGAACTCCTCTGGGAAGACTTTTCACATGCAGAACATTTTAGAATAAGAAGTCCCACAGATATAGGTAGTAAATTATGTCTTCTAAAAATGTGGCTTAAAAAAGATGCTGTTAGCTTTAGGACACTACAAACAAATCCCACTGCAATTCCTTTTGCTATAGCCTCTTCAGTGTAGTCACGATCACATGCATCTGTACTTAAATTGACTACTTTTCTTCTCCTGGGGTTCACATATTTCTGATTTTGGAAGGGTAGCCAAACTGCTTTTTTTCTTATTTAATTGAAAAGAATTTGTAGGCAATAGGGAACTGTTTTCACTCAATCACCATGAGTATTTATCTCATTAGCCAGGGAACTCTAGCTTCCTCAGTACAATACTATGAATTTGAATTCTTTACATTTTGATTTTACTCAAATGTTAACTCCATAATTCTCTTATGGGTGCACAAGTAGTCTGAGAGCCATGGAAACTGTAGAAGCTACAGAAAACATGTGGTCTTATTACTGTTGACTTTCCTGGCACGTGCACCCATACCCTCTCCTCTCATATATTTATTTACTATATTCTCACAAATGTATAATTCAATGGGCAGAAATTTTCTGATTGTTTATTTTGAAATATGTTTCTTAGGATTAACATGAGAGGAAGAAAGGCTGTATTATGAAGGAAAGGAAATAACGCCCTTAGTTAGAGATAGGAGCCTGGGATGGTCATCAATTAATACAGGAAAAACAAAATGCATCCCTTTAGTTCTTCAATTGTAATTATTTAACATCTTTAGTGGGAAATATCTAATATCTAAGCATCCTTCTGCACTCTTGTAGCCTACCTGGATGCTACCCTGTCATTGCATGGTCTCATTTCCTTCATTGAAATAGTGGAAATTATAATGAAATTCTTTCTTCGCTGTTAAATTTTTGTTTAATATCTATCTCCTTTCTCCTATCAACTTTGGAAACTCCAGGCAGAAGATCTGAACCTCTTGTATTCACCACTGTGTAATTTCCCAGTGCTTAGCATTGGTTCTTAGATATCTTAGGCAGGTTTCCTAGAAGCAGAGTCGGGGATTCTTGTGTATGTGAGTTGTGCCAGTTTGGATATATTATGTTTCCCTGAAAAGCCATGTTCTTTAATGCAATCTTGTGGGGGCAGACTGATTAGTCTGTTGATTAGGGTGAGAACTTTGAATTATTTCTATGGAGATGTGGACCCTGCTCATTCAGGGTAGAGGTTGATCAGTTCACTGGAGTATTTAAGAGAGCTAAGAGCCGACACAGACAATGATCTTGGAGACTCTTGGAGATGCAGAAAGATGTTTGGAGATGCTAAGCTAAGAGTTGAGGCCCAGAGTTTGCCCTGGAGAAGCTAAGAAAGGACAAAATGCCCCAAGAGAAGCTTAGAGAGATGTTTTAGAGATGGCCTTTGGAAAGCTGAAGCTTGGAGATGCTAAGCTAAGAGATGAAGCCCTGAGTTTGCTCTGGAGAAGCTAAGTGAGAACCCACAGACACTTAAGGAGAAAGACACTGGAATCAGAAGCTGAAAGCAATGCAACCCGGGAGCAAAGGACCAACAGATGCCAGATGCTTGCCTTCCCAGCTGACAGAGGTGTTCCAGATGCCATCAGCATTCTTCAGTGTATGCATCCTCTTGTTGATGCCTTAGATTGGACACTTTTATGGCCTTAGAACTGTATATTTGTAATCTAATAAATCCCCTTTTAAAAAGCCAGTGTGTTTCTGGTATTTTGCATAAAAGCAGCTCTAGCAAACTGGAACATGAGTTTTGAGGGAATGCTCTTGGATTAGGAAAATGAGGGAAGGAATGAAGCAAGGCCTCAGCTGGAGACAGGTTTCAGCCTGACCCCGTGGGGGGCTCATTACACCACAGATCTAGTCCCATCTTGAGTTAAGGGGCTGATGGTTAGGTTTCTCCATGCCATTGCTTGGCCCTGGGCTTTCCACAAGGATGTGATGCACATAACCTTCCATGCAAGGCAGTTCTGCTGCTGTTTTTGTATTGGTTTCTGGGAGCTGCTGTAACAAATTATCTCATATTTCATTGCTTAAAACTGGAAATTTATCCTTGCTCTCATAGAGCACAGAATCTAGTGCATAGGATTTTAGTCCCTAGACCTATACCTAAGAAACTCTTCAGAAGAGGGCTGTGGGCCTAATTAAGGAACTGCTATGTCTTAGATGTGTCCTCAGTCCCATAAACTGCTTGTATGGTCTTTCTGGCAAGCCCTGGTCATAATTGTGTCTTGGTTTTGAGATTTGCCTCAATCTAGAGAAGGTTCTTTAGACTTAGATGTAAATTTTAGCCATATTTCACTCTAGTGCATCCATGCAATGAAAAATAGAGCATAAGTTGGTTACAGTTTCTCTAAAATTTCTTTACATTTAGAGCTTGCTTCTTCTGAATTCCTTTTCAACTTGTAGTCCTATGAGTTAAAGTTTTCCCGTAGATTCGTCCTTTTGCCTCAGGAGACTAGTGAGGCAATATTTCTAAATGAATCCACAAAAGAGGCAAAAGCCATGGGGGCTGGGCTCTTTTGACAACTTTGTCATTATGTAGAGCTAGCTCACTTTGAACTCCCATTTGGGAAATGTTGCAAGTATGTCTGATTCATCATTTTCCCGACTCTCCTCATACAACAATTTGGTTCTTTCTTTTTAACACAAGAACATTAATGAGGTTTATTGCACTAATTGATTTTCTTATGTTGAACCACTCTTGCATACCCGAGATAAATACTACTTGTTCGTGGTGTATAATTCTTTTAATGTGTTGTTCATTTCAGTTTGTTAGTATTTTGTTGGGGATTTTTGCATCTATATTCTTAAGGGATATTGGTCTGTAATTTTCATTATTTAGTATATTTATCTGACATTAGTACTCGAGTGATGTTGGCCTCATAGAGTAGTTTAGGAAGTATACCCCTTTATTCAATTTTTTGGAAGAGTTTGAGCAGGATTGATGTGAATTCTTCTTTGAATTTTTGCATAAATTTACTAGTTAAGCCATCAGGTCCTGGGTTTTCTTTATTGGGAATTTTTTGATTACTGGTTTAATCTGTTTACTTTTTATTGGTGTTGAGCTCTTCTGTTTCTTCTTGTAGGTAATTTGTGGGTTTCTAGAAATTTGTTTGTGTCATTCAGGTTATCTAATTTGTTGGTATATGGTTGTTCATAGTATTTTCTTATGATCATTTTTATTTCTGTGGGGTTGGTAGTAATGTCCTCCTTTCATTTCTGACTTTAGTTATTTTCCTCCTTTCACTTTCCTTCTTTGTGTGTCTAGCTGAAGTTTTGTCCATTTTATTTATCTTCAATGAACCAACTTTTAGTTTCATTAATTCTATTATTTTTAATTCTGTATTTCATTTATCCCTGCTCTAATCTTTACCTCCTTTATTTTGTTAAATTTGATTTTGGTTTGATCTTCTTGTAGATCCTCCAGCTTTGAGGTTTGGTTTCTGATTTAAGAGTTTTCTTCATTTTTAATATGAGTGTTTGAGGCTAGCACTGCATTTGCAGCATCTCATTAGTTTTGGTTTGTTGGTTTTTCATTTTCATTAATATCAAGATATTTCCTAATTTCCCTTGGAAATTCTTCTTGACCCCTTGGTGTTTAAGAGTACATCATATAATATCTACATGTTTGTGACTTTTCCTTCTCTCCCTCTGTTATTGATTTCTAGCTTCATTCCATTGTGGTTGGAGAAGATACATTGTATGATTTTGATATTTTTTAATTTGCTGAGAAATGTTTTTTGGCCTAATATGCAGTGTATCCTGGAGAATGTTCCATGTGTGCTAGAGAAGAATGTGTATTCTGTTGCTGTTGGGTGAAATGTTCTAAATAGTTGGTTTATAGTATCATTCAAGTCTTCTGTTTCCTTACTGATTTCTATCTAGATTTTCTAACCATTATTGGAAGTAATGTCTTGAAGTATCATACTATTAATGTAGAACCATCTATTTCTGTCTTCAAATCTGTCAGTATTTGCTTCATATATTTTGGGACTCTGCCATAAGAGGCATATATATTTGTAATTGTGTCTTCTAGTTGAATTGACAAATTTATTAGTATATAGTGACCTTTGTTCCTCACAACAGTTTTTGACTTAAAGTCTATTTTATCTGATATCAGTATAGCTACCTCAATTCTCTTTTGGTTACTATTTGAATGGTATATATTCTTTTCCATTCTTTCACTTTCAACCTACTTGTATCTTTGAATTTAAGATGAGTCTTTTGTAAACAGCATATAGTCAGTGATTTTTTTTTTTAATCCATTCTGCCAGTCTCTGCCTTTTGACAGGACAGTTTAATTCATTTACATTTAAAGTAACTACTGGTAATGCATGACTTTCTTCTGTCATTTTGCTCTTTGGTCTTTGTAAGTCTTATACCTTTCTTGTTCCTTAATTCTTGTATTAATGCCTCTTTTCATCTTTATTTGATTTTTTGTATTGTACCATTTTGAGTCCCTTTTCATTTCTTTCTGTACATATTTTTCATTGTAGTTACCATGGGGCTTAAATTCAACATCCGTAATCTATAAAAATCATGTTTGATTTGATATGAACTTAATCTCAATAACATACAAATACACTGTTCCTATAACCCTTCATCTCCCAACCTTTCTGTTGCACTTGTTACAAGCTATATAGTTATACATCACCTGTCTAAAACCATCGATTTATCATTACGTTTTATGCATTTGCATTTTAGAACTTGTAAGAAGTAAAAAGTACAGTTACATACTAAAAAAGTACACTACAGTATTATTGGCATTTATAATTACCCACGTGGTTACATTTATCTGAGGTCTTTATTTATACTGTCTCATGTCCTTTCCTTTCAGTCTGAAGAACTCCTTTTAGCATTGTTTGTAGGGCAGGCCTAGTGGTAAGGAAGTCCCTCAGCTTTTGTTTGTCTGGGAATTACTTAATCCACCCTCATGTTTGAAAAAGAGTCTCATTGGATATAAAATTCTTGGTTGGCATTTGCTTTATTTCAGCACTTTAGATATATTTTTCCACTGCCTTCTTGCCTCAATGGTTTCTGATAAGCAATTGGCACCCAATCTTACTGGTGCTCCCTGCACATAGCATGTCACTTTTCTCTTGCAACTTTCAGCACTCTCTCCTTTGTCCTTGGCATTCGGCAATTTGACCCCTATGTGTCTGGATGGGGTTTTCTTTGAGTTAATCCTGTGTGGATTGTTTTTTGTTGAATTTGGGGAGTTTTCTGCCATTATCTCTTTGAATATGTCTTCTGCCCCTTTCTTTCTTTTCCTTCTGGGATACCGATAATGTGTATATTGGCATGCTTAATGGTGTCCCATTGGTGTCTTGGACTCTGTTCCCTTTTTTTTTTTTCTTTTTTCTTCTCCTTAAGCTGAATCATTTTGGTTGTCTGGTGTTTGAATTCACTAATTCTTTCTTTTGCCAGCTCCAATCTATTATTGAAATCCTCTGGGGAATTTTTCATTTCAGTAACTGTGGTCTTCAAGTGCAGTATTCCTGTTTAGTTCCTTTAAAACTTTCTCTTTTTTGAGATTCTCTTATTGTTTATTCGTTGGTTTCCTCCTAATCTTTAGTGTTTTTCTATGTGTTTTCCTTGAGCATATTCAGGATCTTTTTTTTGAAAAATCTTTGTCTGGTATGTGCAAAATCTGGTCTGCTTTGTTTGAGGTTTCTGGATTTTTATATTGCTCCTTTGGATGGCCCATCATTACCTATTTCTTTGTTGTGGTGGTTTGAAGCTATATTTACCCCATAAAAACATGTTCTTAAATCTAATCCATTCCTGTGAGTGTAAACCCATTGTAAGTAGGCCTTTTTGATGGTGTAACTTTGGTTAGAGTGTGTTCTACCTCAATAAGGATGGGTGTGCTGGTTTGAATGTATTATGGCCCCCAAAACACCATTATCTTTGATGTAGTCTTGTGTGGGCAGACATATTAGTGTTGATTAGATTGTAATTCTTTGAGTGTTTCTATGGAGATGTGACCCACCCAACTATAGGTGATAACTCTGATTAGATAATTTCCATAGAAGCATGGTCCCGCCCATTCAGTGTGGGCCTTGATTAGTTTATTGGAGCCATATAAAAGCTTAGACAGAAGAAACAAGCTTGATACAGCCAAGAGGGACACTTTGAAGAATGCAGAACTGAGAGAGTAGCTGCAGATGAGAGACAGTTTGAAGATGGCTGTTGAGAGCAGACTCTTGCTCCAGAGAAACTAAGAGAGGACAAACACCCCTAGAGTGACTAAGAGTGACATTTTTTGAGGAGCTGTGGCCTAGAGAGGAACATCCTGGGAGAAAGCCATTTTGAAACCAGAGCTTGGAGCAGACGCTAGCTAGTGACCTCTCAGCTAACAGAGGTTTTCTGGACACCATTGGCCATCCTCCAGTGAAGGTATCCAAATGTTGATGCCTTACCTTGGACACTTTATGGCCTTAAGACTGTAACTTTGTAACCAAATAAACCCCCTTTTATAAAAGCCAATCCATTTCTGGTGTTTTGCATTCTGGCAGCATTAGCAAACTAGAACAATGGGTTAATCCTATTACTGCAGTCCTTTATACAGGATGAAATTCAGACAGAGAAAAAGCCATGGGAGGCAAGAAGCTCAACCTAGAAGAGAAGGGAAAGACCAGCAGATGCTGCCATGTGCCTTGACATGTCACAAGCTAAGGATCAAGGGTCTCCAGCTGTCAGCCAGAAAACCATAGTCTTAGGAAGAAAACATCGCCTTGATTATGTCTTGATTTGGACATTTTCCTGCCCTCAAAGCTGTGAGAAAATAAATTCCCATTGTTAACCTGACCCATTTCATGGTATTTGCTTTGTGCAGCCTAGGAAACTACAATAGATTTTGGTACCAGAAGTGGGTTGCTGCCATTGTGAATACCAAAAAATGTGGAAACAGCTTTGGAATTGGGTAATGGGTAGAGGCTGGAAGAATTGTGAGGTGCTTGATAGAAAAAGCTTACATTGCTTTGAAGACACCGTTTTTAGAAATGTGGATGCTGAATGTGCTTCCAATGAGGACTTAGAAGAAACTGGAGGAAAGATGATCCCTGTTTTAAAGTGGTAGGGAATTTTGCAAAATTGAATTCTGATGTCAGATTGAAGGCAGAACTTGATAGCAATGAGCTTAGATATTTAACTGAGGAGATTTCCAAGCTATATATGGAAAACACAGCCTGGTTTCTCCTTGCAGCTAATAGTGAAATGAGAGAGGAAAGGGATAGCTGAGAACTGTAATCTTGGGCACAAAGAAACCAGAAATTGATGGTTTGGAAAATTCTGAGCTTCTAGAAAGCAAGTCCCCAGAGACTAGTGCCCCATGGGAGGGTTTAACTGAACATGGATCCATTCATCAATTTTTGTTGAAGTCAGAATTGCAAATGCAATTATCCAGGAAGTATTTGTGGAAAATTCTTTTGTCTGATGGTTTGGACTCTACTACATGAAAAACTGACACATATTTGAGAGTTATCTATGAACAGAACCACTGCCAGCCTAGGGTAAAAGGGACAGAAGAGGGACAGATTAAAGGGAAAATCACTTTAAGGGCAGAACCATGGAGGCCGAGGTCTGAATCAAAGACACTGTTTCAGGCCAAGAGAGCAGGCCCACCCATGTGTGTAGAAAGGTTGAATCTGCCCTAGTACTTGGAGAGGGCAGGCCTTCCAACCCATTGTTCAGCAAGAGTGCTGCCACACGTGTTCTGAGAGGGTTGAGCCTGTGTGGGATTGTGGAGAGTCTGACTGCCATCTAGTGTTTTGAGAGGTTGAGCTTGTGCCCTGGGGATTGCAGAGATACTGGCCACCACTCCTATGCTTGGAGAGGGTAGATCCTCCACCCCAGTGTTTTGGGAGAGCATTGGTGCTGTGTAAGTGCTTGAAAGAGGGTAGGATTGGCATCTCATCAGGTCTGTAGGACAAAGCATCATTCCATAAATTACTCTCAGACCTTGAAATCTAATGGAATATGCCCTGCATAGTTTCAGAATTGTTTGAGACCTGTGACCCTGTTCCCCTTCCAATTTATCCCTTCCAGAGTGAGAATGTTTATTCTATGACTCTCTCTCCATTGTATAGTGGAAGCAGATAACTTGTTCTCTAGGTTTCATAGGTCCAAGGACAGAAGGGAATTGTACATCAAGGCAGATAACACCTATATTTGATTTAGGTGAGTCTTTGTACTAAACATTGTTTTTGAAATGACTTAAGGCATTTGGGATATTGTGATGGAACGAATGTATTTTACATATAGAAAGGACATGCCTTTTTTGGGGTCTAGAGTGTGGAGTGCGGTGGTTTGAAGTTTTATGTACCCCATAAAATCATGTTCTTAAATGTAATCCATTCCTGTGTGGTGTGAACCCATTGTAAGAAGGCCTTTCTGATGAAGCTACTTCAGTTAAGTTAGGTCCCGCCTCAGTCAGGATGGGTCTTAATCCTTTTATTGGAGTCCTTTATAAAGGATGAAATTCATGCATAGAGAAAGCCACAAGAAGCAAGAAACTCAACCTGAAAGAGAAGGAAGGGACCAACAGATGCTGCCATGTGCCTTGCCTTGTGACAATCTAAGGACAAGGGTCTCCAGCAGTCTGTCCAGACCAACACAGTCTTGGGAGGAAAACACTGCCTAGATTATGCCTTGATTTGGACATTTTCCCATCTTCAGAACCGTGATAGAATAAATTTCCATTGTTTAACCCAACACATTTCAAGGTATTTGCTTTGAGCAGCCTGGGAAACTAAAATATTTGTCTTTTAAACTTTTGTTGCATTAATATTTTAAAGTGTTAACTCTGGAATTTAGTCCCTGAGCTTTCTTTTCCTTAATTTTGTATTGAGCTAGGGATAAGACAGAGATTTTTCTTGAGTGCCAGAAGGTAACAAAAATAAAGCAATGCAAAGAACAAGAAGAAGAAGAAAACACCTTTCATGGTCTTTGCAAATTGGCCCTGCAGTAGCTGGTCCTTTCCTTCAGAATTTAGCCTTCTGTGGTAGTTTGAAGCTGTGTGTACCCCCCAAAACACATGTTCTTAAGTCTAATCCATTCCTGTGGGTGTGAATGCATTTTGAATAGGACCTTTTGATGAGGCTCCTTCAGTGAAGGTCTGACCCACCCAGTCAGGATGGGTCTTTACTGGATTCCTTTGTGAGAGAATGAAATTCAGACAAAAAAAGAGAAATCAAGAAGCTTAACTCAGTGAAACCAGAAGAGAAGGGAGAGACCAGCTGAGGCTGTCCTGTGCCTTGTCAAGAGACAGAGTGGGATCCCTGGGAGCAGGTCTTTGGGAAGAAAGCATCACCTTGATGACGACTTCATTTGGATGTTTCCCTGGCCTTAAAACCATGAGCGAATAAATTTCCACTGTTTAAGACAAACCATTTCATAACCCTGGTACCTGTGACTGTGACTTTATTTGGAAGTAGGACCTTTGCAGATATAATCAAGTTAAGATGAGGTCACACTGAATTAGGGTGGGCCCTAATCCAATATGACTTTTATCATTATAAAAAGAGAAGAGATATACAGAGACATAAAGTAAGAAGAATGCCACATGAAGAGGGAGACACACAGAGAAGATTGCAGTATGAAGATGAGGCAGAGACTGTGTTTATGTGCCACAAGCCAAGGATTCCCTGGGGCCTCCAGAAGCCAGGAAGCTGCCTTTATTTCAGTCTTCTAGCCTCCAGAATTGTAAGAGAATATATTTTTGTTGTTTTGTGCTATCTACTTTGTGGTACATTGTTACGGCAGCCCTAGGAAATAAATACCATTTTTTTTTTTAATACTGAGGGAGGAATATTGTCCATTGATATAAGTTTTGACTATCTCATCAGTAACCAAAAGAACTATACACATGAACACACATGTGCAAGGAATTTTAACTCTTACATGTAGAGATTGATTCTTCTGCTTGGTTCCCAGACACTTCATACTAAATGTCCTCAGCTACTTAAGCTTTAAATTTTGTGTTTTCTACTTTCTTCTCTCAATACTAATATTCTTTACCTTTCTCTATGGTCCTTTTGAGATGGAGGTTTGCATGGGTGAATATATTCTAAATTTTTAACTAAATATTGGGATGAGAGGACTTTATATTCTACATATTTAAAAAGATTCTTCATTAAATAATGTCTTGCTAGGCATGCATGTAATTAATCCATACTGAAGGGATAATGTTTCCGAGTGAGCCAAATGTGGAATTTGTGAGACAATGAAAGTCGCTAATTTAATCTACATCTTAGGAAACATTTTCTTGAAGTTTATCTAAACTAATTAACTAGAAAATTTTGTTCTAAACTAATCAGAAAAGTTTATTGAAAGATCTAGCAAAAGAGCTCGGCAGATATGAATGTCAGTATTAATGCATACAGCAACTGTTAAAAAAAAAAAAAAAAAAAGAAGCTGAAAAAGAGCCCAGACTTCAATTAGAGATATAAATGAAGCAGATCTGGTTAAGACTAGGGCAAATTGGGCCAAAGGGCAAAGATTGAAACTGACCAAGGGAAGAGATGTTTATTTGGTGTAGGAGCTATATTTTCTAACCAATGTAACTTCTATACTCAGTTTGTTCAAACACCACAATTACATGGAACCATGGATAGAAGTGAGATATGGTAGGTTTGTATAGTTTAGAGTGAAATAACAACACATCCCAAAGTAATTTGGGCAGAGAATAAACATATATATGCAGGGCCCCCCTGAGGAGCTGGGGGAAAATGCAGAAGTGTTGGACTTCCTCACCTGGATTGTTGCTGATGTTCTCACAACATTGAGGACTGATGGCTTGGTATGCCGAACCCTCTGTCTTGTGGCCTGCCTTTATGAAGCTTCTTACTGCAAAGGAGAGGCTAAAACTGCTTATAATTTGCCTAAGAGTCTCCCCCTGAGTGCCTCTTTGTTGCTCAGATGTTGCCCTCTCTGTCTCTAGCTAAGCTACCATGGCGGGTGATCTCACTGCCCTCCCCACTACGTGGGACCTGACTCCCAGGGGCATAAATCTCCCTGGCAATGTAGGATGTTACTTCCGGGGATGAATCTTGACCCAGCATCATGGAATTGAGAACATCTTCTTGACCAAAAAGGGGATGTGAAATGAAACGAAATAAAGCTGAGAGATTTCAAATGGAGTCTAGAGGTCACTCTGGTGGACAGTCTTACACATTATATAGATAACACTTTTTGGGTTTTAATGTATTGCAAAAGGTAGAAGTAAATACCTGAAATTATCAGACTCCGACCCAGTAGCCTTGAATTTTGAAGATGATTGTATAAACAGTGTCACTTACAAGGGGTGACAGTGTGATTGTGAAAACCTCATGGATCACACTCCCTTTATCCAGTGTATGGATGGATGAGTGGAATAATGGGGACAAAGACTGAATGAAAAATATGGTGGGATGAGGGGGATGATTTGGGTGTTTTTTTTTTTTACTTTTCTTATTCTTATTCTGATTCTGGTGTAAGGAAAGTGGTCAAAAATAGATTGGGGTGATGAAGGCATAACTATATAATGGTATTGTGAACAGTTGCTTGTACACCATAGATGATTATATGGTATGTGAATATATCTCAATAAATCTGAATTTAATTAAAAAAATTAAATCAACAATGGGGGGAGAAGGGGAATGGAATGTTTTGGATGTTCTTTTTTATTTTAATTTTTATTTTATCTTTTGGAGTAATGAAAATGTTCAAAGATTGTGGTGATGAATGCACAACTATATGATAATGTGAAACACTGTACACTTTGAAGGATTGTATGTTATGTGAATATATCCCAATAAAATTGCATTTAAAAAAAGATCTGGCAGAATTTATTTTGGAAGGGGAATCACCCATGGCTAACAAAAATCTTAAATGGAGTTATTTGTATACAATGTAGGAAACTATTCATATTTGTGTTTATGGGGTTGGGGCTAGTTTTTTTCCAAGCTAAGTAATCTTGTTCAATGTAGGTTTGAATATCATTAACTTAGTGTCTTAATTCACAGTGAATTATAAAAACTGGAAAATTTGATTTAGATTTTTTTTTTACTAAGGCAAATGACTAAATGATTATTGAATAGCCTTAATAACTCTATATAAGACTCAATTATTTTCTATAGTGAAAATAAAAGGGTGGAAATTAGTCCTGATTATGCTACAGAAGTCTTTTTGATCTTGGGCAATTATTTCCATTTCTTTGGGCCTCAGTTTCCACGTGTGTCAAATGCATATGTTTGTATAGAACAGTGGTTTTCACATTCTGTTGAGCATGATGATAATTTGGGAAGCTTTTTAGAATGCAGATTCCTGGAGGCTTGATCATATACTTCTCTACAGCTGCCTGTGCCCATATAGACTGTACTGTCCTGACGGGATAAATGCTGGTGCAGGACCAATCTTCCCCTTGTGCTGTAGATTCATATAATCATTCCCTCTTCCCTACTCAAGCAAAGGGCTGCAGTTATTTTCCCCTTACTCTGTTGTATCACCATTTTTCTCCTGTCCACGAACTCACATACAGAACACAAATATGCTCTTTTTTTGTTTGTTTGTTTTTTTTTTAATGTTAAAACTCTCCTTCTGGATTTCACTTCCCTTCTAGGTATCAAACCATTTCTTTTCTTTATTACAGGGACACATTATTCCCAGATATTTTACCTTAGACCGGTGTTATTCTCTTTTCCACCTTGGTGAGAGTTCCATTGGGGTAATAATATGTTATTTGAGTCTCATAATGACAAGAATAGCTGACGTTTACTAAGTTCTTGTTAAGTCCAGGCATTCTCTATGTCCTCACAGCACTCCTATGAAGTTTGTGATTTCCATCAACCTCTGACTCTAATTCCTCAGTTTAGCAGTTTACTCCTTAAGGTCAACTTTAAGATTATTTTGCCAAGTTTCAAAATAAAATCTCATTGGAGTTTAGATTGGGATTGTTTTGAATTGATGGTTTTATTTGGGGGACATTGACATCTTTATGATATCATCTTACTAACCAGTAACATCTATTAACCAAAATCTCTTTTTTCTGACTTTTTGTAAGGTTATATAGTTCTCTCCATAAGGGTTCTGGATAGTTCCTATTACATTTTGTGGCTGATTGTTCTTTCCAAAGATGGTTTCAACACTATCTCCCATAACATAGGCTCTTCTAGAATCTTGGCATGCCCTCATCAAGAGGTAAAACTCATTCTGCTCCCTTTCAACTTGGATGTGCTTTTGACTCACCTGTAATCAGCACAATGCAGTGGAAGTGACGCTGCATAACCTCTGGTCATGAAAGAGTGATGACACTTTTCACATTTTTAGCTGGAGTCCTCACTCTTGAAGTCTTCAGCTGCCGTGTAAGCAGTCTGATTGCCCTGAGACTGCTGTGCTGTGGGGAAGCCCAACTAGTCCACATGAAGACACCATACGTAGAGGCCCTGACACTACAGAAAGAGAAAGAAAGAGATGTCAGTCCTCAACTGTTACAGCGCCCTGCTCTTTCAACTCCAGCCACTACCTCACTGCAACCTCAAGAGACTCTGGGCCTGAGCTTTCCATCTGAGGCCTTCCTGAGTTCCTGAGAGTTAATAAAGTGATTGTTGTTTTTATGAGCTGCTGTGTTTCGGGATGATTTATTACATAGGAATACATAACTAGAACGGATTTACTCCTTAATTCATATAGTTTTGTTGGTATTGTGAAAGTAATTTACATTAAAATTTTGTTTATTTTTGTCTCTATAATCCTTGTGTTTTACAATTTTGTGTCTCATGCAACTTGTTCTTTTGACTTATATAGTATAATAATACCCCTAAATAGCTATTGATTTGCCAGATTTGGACTTCTGTTTCTCAGCTAATCCCCACACAATTTATGCTGTTTTTTTAATAGTGATGCTGCTTCCTTGCCAGACACTAGTTGAGTTTTTGCAATTGGGTATTTTTGCAGATTTACATTTGTGGAAATATTTAAATTTTTATTGCATTTTTCCTTATAATCTTGTGAAAATCTTCTCCTCCATTTCAATATTTATGTTCTTATCACCAGTTTCTTATCTAATTGTGTTGGTTAGCACTTACAAATTCATGTTTAATGACATTGATGATGAACATCCTTATCTTGTTCCTGATTTCAATGCTTTTGCTTCCAGTGGTTCACTATTAAGCATAACATTATCTCCTAATCCATGAGTATATTTTATAAAATTATGTTAAGGATGTAACTTTGGATTCATAAAATCAAGAAATAGAAGCTGAGTTTTATCAACTACTTTTTTGGTATAGTTTCAAAATAATCATATGATTGTTTTTTTTTGAAATATGTGTCAAAATTTATATTTTAAAGTAAAATGGTTGGAGATGTATATGTGATTTGAAAATTATTTCTTTGTTTCACATTTTCATATTTGGAATTTAGAACTCTAGATGTGTGTAATAAATATTAGGTAGCTGTCACTGCTTCCTTGGTAGGATAATACTGTACTGGAGACCACCAGTGGTTACCCAAATCTAGAATGGCTATATGGATAAGGAAGAGAAGTGATATGCAGTTAGGTCAGAATAGAAAAAGAAGGTGTGAGTTGCTATCTGTTCATTTTAGCCAGTGTCAAGTAGTCGATTAATAATTTAGACACAAGCCTGCCCTGAAGTAGACAAAATATGAATTCCTTTAATATATTTCTATAATTTTATCAGAAGTGCTTACTATTATAAACTTTGAAAAAAGACAATAGATGAAATTTTGCTTATTATTCTCAGTTTATACTTTAAAACATGTCCTTGTGGAGGCAGAATCTCAAGGGCTGGATAAAAAGATTAGATATGATTTTGGGACAGGACATTTTTCCCAAGCTTTCGGTAACAATGTGGAATGAGGTCTGCAATCTAAAGATTCTGTAATTTTCAACTACATATGCTACATAAGTTTCCAGTAATAATTTTGTCTTTTTTGATTATGAAGCTAAAATTGTATAAAGACTAATAAGGAAGCATTATTGAATGGATTTAATCTACCGTAAATCTCAGGGAGGCTTTGCTTTTCATAAAACTGCCTTAATAAGAATATGTTTGAAAAAATCTCAGGATAAGTATGCAAATAAATGTGTTTTTGTTGTCAAGTGTGCATAATGCTAATGCATGTGTTATCTCTATCTGTAAAACTAATTGTTTGCAGATTCTAAGCCTATTAAATAAGGCTTATTTGCTTCAAATGATACTGATTTTTTAAAATGGTATAAAATTGGCTGACAAATCAAATATATAAAGGGCTGTTTCTTCCTTGAATGAAAATGAATTGCTTTACCAGGCAGAAAGTTAAACATTATTTTTAAGAAAATAATTTCATATAGTTTTGGAAGTAGACTTTTGTGAGCAAAAAGTGATATTAGAATAAATGGCTTCCTTTAAAAACTCAAGGAAGGAAGTAATGGTAAGGTTCTAAAATAATGAAGAGTAGTTCTACAATTTAATTTTACATAGTTTTTTTTTTTTTAATTTTAGAACATTTTCATTACTCCAAAAAGAAAAACTCCATATCCCATAAAGCCCCTTATAATTGACACTTAGCATTGGTTTGCTACCTTTGTTACAACTGACAAATGAATATTAAAACATTACTGTCAACTATAGTCCATAGTTTGCATTAGGTGTATTTTTCCCACATACCCCCATTCTTAACACCTCTTAGTAATGATGTACATGTATTCTAGTTCATGAAAGAACATTCTTATGTTTGTACTATTAATGCAGTCATCATCTACAGCAAGGTTCACTATTTTATATAGTTCCATGTTTTATCCTCTAGCTTTCCTTCGTGTATGTGGTGACATACAGGACTCTAAATTTCCTCTTTCAAACACGATCACATATGTAATTCAGCACTATTAATTGCACTGATAATAATGTGCTACCATCACATCTATCCATTGCCAAACATTTACAATCAATCTAAAATTCTGTGCAAATTGAGCATTAGCTCCCCATTCTCTATGCTTATTCTACTTCCTGGTAAACTATATTCTAGATTTTAACTCGGAGTTTTCTTACTATAATTAGTTTATATCAGTGAGATCATACCGTATGTGTCTTTTTGTGTCTGGATTATTTCACTCCACTTAATGTCCTCAAGGTTTATCCATATGGTCGCATGTATCAGGAATTCATTGCTCCTTACTGCTGAGTGATGTTCCATCGTATGTATTTAACACATTTTGTTTATCCATTCATTGGTTGATGGACGCTTGGGTTGCATTTATCTTTTGGCAATTGTGAATAATGCCTCTATGAACATTGGTGTGCAAATGTCTGTTCAAGTCTCCACTTTCAGTTCTTCTGGGTACATACTGAGTAGCGGGATATCTGGGTCATATGGCAGTTCTATGCTTAACTTCCTGAGAAACCGCTAAACTATCTTCCACAGCAGCTGCACCATTTTACATCACTACCATGAATGAGTGTTGTTATGTCTCCATATCCTCTCCAACACTTGTAGTTTTCTGTTTTTTTGATAGTGGTCTTTCTAGTAGGTGTGAACTGATATCTCATTGTGGTTTTGATTTGCATTTCCCTAATAAGTAATAAAGTTGAGCATCTTTTCATGTGCTTTTCAGCAATTTGTGTTTCCTCTTTGGAAAGATACTATTCATGTCTTTTGCCCATTTTTAAATTGGGTTGTTGATCTTTTTATTGTTGAGTTGTAGGATTTCTTTATATATTCTGGATATTAAACTATTATCAGTTATGTGATTTCCAAATATTTTCTCCCTTTGAGTAGGTTGCCTTCTCACTTTCTTAAAGAGTCCTTTGAAGCACAAAAGTATTTGATTTTGAGGATGTCCCATTTATCTATTTTTTCTTTCATTGTTTGTGCTTTGGGTTTAAAGTCTAAGAAACCATTGCTTTCTACTAGAATTTGAAGGTGCCTCCCTATATTTTCTTCTAGGAGTTTTATAGTCTTCACTCATATATTTATTAGGTCTTTGATCCATTCTGAGTTAATTTTTATATAAGCTGTGAGATAGGGATCCTCTTTCATTCCTGTGCATATGGATATCCAGTTCTCCCAGCATCATTTGTTGAAAAGTCTGTTCTGTCCTATTTGAGTGGACTTGGCAGCCCTGTCAACATCAATTGACCATAGATCTGAGGGTCTACTTCTGGACTCGAAATTTGATTCCATTGGTTAATATATCCATCTTTATGCCAGTACCATGCTGTTTTAACCACTGTAGCTTTTTAATGTGCTTAAAGTCAGGAAGTATGAGTCCTGAAAATTCTTTGTTCTTTTTCAAGATATTTTTGGCTATTCAGGGCCCCTTACGCTTCCAAATAAATGTGATGTTTGACTTTTCCATTTCTGCAAAGTAGGCTGTTGGAATTTTGATTGGGATTACATTGAATCTGTAAATTAACTCGGGTAAAATTGACATCTTATTAATACTGGTCTTCCAATCCATGAACACGGGATGTCTTTCCATTTATTTAGGTCTTCTTTTAGCAGTGTTTTCTACTTTTCTGTGTACGGGTCCTTTTCTTCCTTGGTTAAATTTATTTATAGATAGTTGATTCTTTTAGTTGCTATTGTAAATGGAATTTTTTTCCTTGATTTCCTCCTCTGATTGTTCATTAGTAGTATATAGAAACACTACTGATTTCTGCATCTTGATCTTGTATCCTGCCAGTTTGCTGAACTTGTTTATTAGTTCTAATAACTTTGTTGTGGACTTTTTGGTATTTTATGTGTATAAGATCTTGTCCAGTGCAAATATTGAAAATGTTGCTGCTTTTCCAATTTGGATGCCTTTTATATCTTTACCTTGCCTAACTGATCAAGGTAGAACTTCTAGCACAATGTTGAATAACAGTTGTTATAGTGGGCATACTTGTCTTTTTCCAGATCTTAGAGGGATAGCTTCCAGTCTTTTGCAACTGAGTACAATGTTAGCTGTGGGTTTTTCATATATGTCCTTTATCATGTTGAGGAGGTTTCCTTCTGTTCCTATCTTTCAAAGTGCTTTTATCAAGAAAGGATTCTGGATTAAGTCAAATGCATTTCTGTATTAATCAAGATGATCGTGCGGTTCCCCCCTTTGGTTTGTTAATGCGGTGTGTTACATTAATTGATTTTCTTGTGTTGAACCAGCCTTGCATACCTGGGATAAAAGCCTCTTGATTATGGTATATAATTCTTTTAATGTGCTACATTTGATTTGCAAGTATTTTGTTGATGATTTTTGCATCTGTATGCATTAGTGAAATTGGTCTTTATCCTTTTCTTATGGTATCTTTTCTGTCTTTGGTATTAGGGTGATGTTGGCTTCATAGAATGAGTTAAATAGTGTTCCCTTCTCATCAAATTTTTGGAGGAATTTGAGCAGGATTGGTTTTAATTCTTCTTGGAATGATTGGTAGAATTCACCTGTGAAGACACTTGTTATTGTTTTTTCTTTGTGGGAAGGTTTTTGATGACTGATTCAATCTCTTTTCTTGTAATTGGTCTACTGAGGTATTCTGTTTCTTCTTGAGTCTGTGTAGGTTGTTTGTGTTTTTCTAGGATTTTGTCCATTTCATCTCAGTTGTCTAGTTGTTGGCATATAGTTATTCATAGTATCCTCTTATGATCCTTTTTATTTTTCTGGGTCAGTAGTAATGGGCCCCTTCTGATTCCTGATTTTATTTATTTACATCTTCACTCCTTTTTTTCTTTTGTCTGTCAATCCATGTCTTTTAATTGGAGAGTTTAATCTATTAACATTGAAAGTAAAGGCAGTTCTTGATTTAGCCATCTTATCTTTTGGTTTTTATTTGTCAGATCTATTTTTTTCTATATATAATTTTATCCTTTAAGTTACTTTTACTAATACTCTTCAATTCTGTGGCCTCCTCAAGACCTCTCTCACCTGTCTTTTTTTTTTAGCTGCTAGAACTCTCTTTAGTATTTCTTGCAGGGCAGGTCTTGTTATCGAATTCTCTCTGCATTTGTTAATCTGTGAAAATTTTAAATTCTCCCTCACTTTTGAAGGGCAGCTTTGCTGCATAAAGAATTTTGTGCTGGAAATTTTTCTCTTTCAGAATCTTAAATATATAGTACCACTCCCTTCTTGCCTCCAAGGTGCCTGATGAATAACCAGGGCATAGCTTTATGTGGCTTCCCTTGTATGTGGTGATTTGTTTTTCTCACTGCTTTCAGGACTCTCTCCTCTTCAGCATTTGACAGTCTGATTAATTTGTGTCTTGGAGTTGGTCTACTTAGATTTATTCTATTTGGAGTTTGTTGGGCTTCTTTGATTTGCATATTTATGTCTTTTATAATGTTTGGGAAGTTTTCCTCAAATATCTCTTCAAATACTCTTCTAGCCCCTTACTCTTCTGGGACACCATTGCTTCTTATATTTGTGTGCTTCATGTTGTCAGTCGTTTCTCTGAGATCCAATTCAAGTTTTTCCATCTTTTCCGCCATTTGTTCTTTTGTACATTCGAATTAAGTTGACTGTCCTCTAGTTCACTTATTCTTTCTTCTGCCTCTTCAAATCTGCTGTTTTGTGTCTCTAGTATATTTTGATTTGATAACAGTATCTTTCATTTCTGTAAGATCTGCTATTTTTCTATTATTCTTTCAAATTCTTTATGCTCTTCTAGTGTCTTCTTGATAGCCTTTATTTCTTTAGCCAAGTCATTGACTGTACTTAGGAGATTTGCCTGAACATCTCTGATTAGTTGTTCCAAATTCTGTGTCTCCTCCAGCTTTCTTATTTAGTCATTTGACTTGACCATATTATCTTGCTTCTTCTTATGCTTTGTGATTTTTTGCTGGTTTCTTGGCATTTGATTATCTTGATGAGGTTATTTTGAATGCTGATTTCCCTTTCTCATCTAAGATTTTGTAGTTGCTTGAGTTTGCATTGAAGGGCTCCTTTGGCCCTTGGTTTGTCAATAATTTCCAGTCAAACCATGACCAGAGCCTCACATAGGAGGTGCACCCCTTTTCAGAAGTCTGTTAAGAGGCTGGGCAGAAAAGCAGTTCACCAGACTGCACTTTCCCTGTCTTCCCAGAATATGGCACTTTTGTGCCACCTTTTCCCCACAACCCCACCTCTCCCTGGATGTCATATCCTGCAGGGCAGGGACCCAACCAGGCAACAATCCAGTAAAGGCCACAGGTCTCCATGAATACTGGAAGCTGCTGACTCTGGGTATGAGGGGGTGGGCACTGTGCACCTTGGCTGAGATCCTGCTTGTGGTTACAATGTGTCTGGTGATTCCCAGGCTCCTGAGTGGAAAGAACTTGTGTTGTGGGATTGGGAGGTTCAACTTCCCCAACCAGCAGGCAGCCCAGGAATGCTCTGCTTTTCACTAGCTAGCAAGACCTGGATTTGTTTTAGGGCAGTGGTTTGACAGTTGGGTCATCTGTACTGCTTGGCCAAAACAGGGCTGGGTACCCATGCAGGAGTTGTAGAGCAGCTCCAATGGGCTGGTGATAGGTTCTGGAGAGGTTTCTGAAAAGTACTGCAGTTCCCCTGTACTTTCTGGTGTGTCCAGCAGATGACGCTATTTAGTACTTGACCATCCTTAGAAGCTGTTTACTTCCTGGAGCCTCGCAGTGTGATTGGGCAGAGTTGAAACTACAGGGTTCCTGTGCCCTCACTTCACCAGCCAAAATCTGGCTCAATGTGGGTCTGCCCCCCTTTGCTTGTGGCAGAGAATTCCCCCAGCTGCCCCAGTCTGCAGCCATCCTTCAGGCAAGGATCAGGCCTCCTGCTGCTGTTTTCCTCAAAGGTGGGGAATGGGCACCAGAACCCAAGGCTGGAAACACAGTCTCTCTTCACATTTTCTCAGACTCTTTGTACCTCACTGACCTGGGCCTTGAAATGTCCTTCCCTGTCCCTTGGGTCCTGAAACAGTTGATTTGGTTATTTTCTGCCTGACTACTTGCTGCTTTTTGGGAAATTTTTGCAGTTCCCTCCTTGTTCCTCCATTTTGGAAGTTCTTCCTTGCTGCCCTTTTATATTTGGCTCTCCCCCGCTGCTTAAGTCTTGCCGTGGGACGCATAAGGGTTCAGTCTCTGTGTCTCTACATAGGTGGGGATCTGTGTCACTCCTGTGAGATTTCATAGTCTGTATCCCTGATGGGAGGTAGGAGAGATTCTGTCTGCCAAACTTCCTGAGCTGTGTGGGCCTGAGTGAGGGGCAGGGGAGTGGACTGGCCAGTCCAGGACAGAAGTTTCTGGCCTAATATTTTTCTCTTTCTTTGATTCAGCATTTGTGGAATCTTTCTCCAATTTATGCCTTCCTCCAGAGTTCTGAACAAGTGAGGATTATCCTTTTTTTTTTTTTTTTTTTTTTTTTTAACTGAATCTCTGGGGAAAGGTTTTTAGTAGCTGTTTACATCATCATGTTGAAGACGTCACTTCCCATAAGTTTTTATATGTTGTGTTCTTGTTTTCATTTGCCTTCAAATATTTGCTGATTTCTCTTGCAGTTCTTCTTTGACCCACTTGTTGTTTAAGAATGTGTTGTTTATCCTCCATGTATTTGTTGGTTTTTCAGTTCTCCATCTGTTACTGATTTCCAGCTTTATTCTGTTACATTCAGAGAGAATGCTTTGTATAATTTCAATTGTTTAAAATTTACTGAGTCTTATTTTGTGACACAATATGTGGTCTATCCTGGGGAATGATCCATGAGCACTTGAGAAAAATGTGTATCCTGCTGTTTGGCAGTGCAGAGTTATGTAAATGTCTAATTCATTTTTCAAGTTATTCAGATTCTCTGTTTTCTTATTGATCATCTTTCTAGATATTCTATCTATTGATGAGAGTGATGTATTGAAGTCTCCAACTATTATTGTAGAGATGTCTGTTTCTCCCCTCAGTGCTGTTAGTTTCTCCTCATGTATTTTGGGCACACTGGTTAGGTGCATAAATGTTTATGATTGTTATTTCTTCTTGATTGATAGCCCTTTTTATTAATATACTGTGTCCTCATCTGTCTCTTAGAATATTTGCCTTTAAGGTCTATTTTGTCTGATATTAGTATAGCTACCCTAGCTCTTTTTTGGTTACTGTTTATGTGGAATATCTGTTCTAACCTTTCACTTTCAACCTATTTGTGTGCTTGGTTTTATAGTGAGTCTCTTGTAAATGGCATTTACAAGAGAAGTGATTGTACTCCTTATCTCTTCTGCCAGTCTGTGTCTTTTGATTGGAGAGTTTAGTCTATTAAAATCAATTATATTACTGTATAGGCAATACTTACCTCAGCCATTTTATCCTTTGGTTTTTGTATGTCATGTCTTATTTTATCTCTCTTTTTACCCTTTTAGTTACCTTTACTGATAATTTCATTTCTACGCTCTCTTCCAAACCGCTCTCTCCTGTCTTTTCCTTTCAGCCTGTAGAACTCCCTTTAGTATTTCTTGTAGGGCAGGTCTCCTGTTAATGAACTTTCTCCATTTCTGTTTATCTGTGAATATTTTAAACTCTCCCTCATTTCTGTAGGACAGTTTTTATAGATAAAGAATTTTTGCTTGGTACTTTTTCAGTGTTTTAATTGTATCTATCACTGCCTTCTTGCCTCCATGGTTTCTGATGAGAAATCAGCAATTAATTTATTGTAGTTCCTTTGTATGTGCCAAATCACCTTTCTCTTGCTGCTTTCAAAATTCTCTCCTTATCTTTGGTGTTTGACATTCTGATTAGTATGTGTCTCAGAGTAGGTCTATTAGGATTTATTCTGTTTGGAGTATGTTGCCCTTCTTGAACATGTGTATTGATGTCTTTCATTACAGTTGAGAAATTTTCAGCTGTTATTTCCTCAAATATTCTTTCTGTCCCTTTTTCCTTTCTCTTTTCCTTCTGGGAAAGCCATGATGCATATGTTTGTGTGCTTTGTGCTGTCATTCAATTCCCTGAGACCCTGCTCAATTTTTTCCATTGTTTTCTCTGTTCTTCTGTTTGTAGGATTTCAACTGTCCTGTCTTTTAGCTTGCCAATTCTTTTTTCTGCCTATTCAAATCTGGTGTTGTATACCTCTAATATATTTTTAATCTCTTCTATTGTGTCTTTCATTCTCATCATTTCTTTTATGTTTCTTAAAAGTTTTCAGATTCTTCTTTGTGCTCAGACAGTGACTTCTTAATATCCTTTATCTCTTTGGCCATATTTTCCTTCATCTCCTTGAATTGATTTAGGAGGTGTTTTCAATATGTTTGATTAGTTGTTCCACGTTCTGTGTCTTCTCTGAAGTTTTAATTTGTTCCTTTGACTGGACCATATCTTCTTAGTATGGCATGTAATTTGTTACTGCTGTCTAGACATCTGATTATCTTGATGAGTCTGCTCTGGAGGTCAGTTTCTCTCTTGCCTAGAGTTTTCTTGTTGATTGGCTTTGTGTTAAGACACTTCTTTGACAGTTGGTTAAACTTAATATAGACCTTTAGAATAGCTTGTGTTTAAGTTGTCACATTTATTTGGCTCTTTTTCTTCTGATTTTTGCCCTGGTCATAGAGTATAATTATTGAGATTGCACTATTTTTGCAATTGTTTGATCCCCAGGAGAAAGCTTCGTTTCTCCTGTTCCTTCTTAGGGAATGCTGATCTCTTCTATTTGTTTTTGATTTGCCTCTATAGTTTTTAAGACTTCTTTCATTGTTTCTAGCTGCTTTTGCCCAGAGGGCAAATTCTGGGAGGAAGGTTCTCCAGGAGAGGCTTTCCCAAGGCAGTATTTCACAGTCAAAACAGGGCCAGGGACCCACATAAAGGATGTAGATTGGTTTCAAAGTGCTATGGGGAGGAGACTCAGAAGGATGCCGGGCTTGTCTTTGATGGCTCCCTGTATCTGTGCTTTCTTGGCCTGCCCTGCAGATGGCACTCTTTAGCAAACTATTCTCTGCAGTCCTAAGATGGTACGGTGCCTTTAAGTCTCAGCCAACTCTGTCCCTGTTGGGGGCATGGTGGAAATAAAGGCTGTCAGCCACTTTTGTCCAGGGGGAGTTGAAACTCTAGCACAGAGCTGGGAACCAGCGATCTGAATTCACTCATCAAAAGCTGTGAACACTGTTGGGGTGTGCACTCCATCCCCCTGCTTTTCTTGGAGAAGAGCTGTCCTTCAGCAAACTGTTCCCCTCAGCCTTACAAAGGCACTGTGACTTTTAATCATGCCCACTTCCATCCCTGTTGGGGGCAGGGTTGATACAGAGACAGCAGGCAACTTTTTTCCTAGGCAAGTTGAAATTATAGTTGCCCTCAGAGCCAGGACCCAGTGTTCTGTTCCATATTTGCTAATCAAAAAGCTGTGATTGGTGCTTGGCTGTGCCACTCCGCTACCCCTCCCCCCCCATTCTTGTGGAAGAATCCCCCTTCAGCAAATTGTTCCCCAGAGCCCCAAGAAAAAGTCACTATGTCTCTAAATTGCCATCACTTCCACCACTGTTGGCATGGGGTTGAAACAGAGGCTGCCAGCAGTTTTTTGTCCTGGGCTGGTTGAAACTGTAGCTGCCCTCAGAGCTGGAACCCAGAATTCCTAATTCACTTACTGAAAGCTGTGATCCGTGCTCAGCTGTGACCCCCAGCCCCCATTCTTGGGGAAGAGGACTTTTATTTGCAGTCAGGGACTGGATCCCGGGACAGCCTGCCATGAGAGTGGGGGATGGGCACCTGTGTCTGCAGTGAGGAGAGTTTTACTCATAGCTCTTCACTGCAGATTATCAGTCTCTCCTTCTGCTCTTCCCTTCTGGTCTCTGGAGGCCTGGAACAATTGTTTCAAACAATTCCTGGCTATTTACTAACTGCCCTGGAGATTGAACTGAGTCTGGAAGCTCCCTACCCTGCCATCTTAATCCCTGCATAGTTTTTTTTTTTTTTCTCTTCTTTTAATCTTGAAAATTATTGGAGGGAGATAATTTAACAACCTGAAGCAAAAGTCAGTGTTCATTTAAGACACTAAGTTGTAGGTATGTAGAGATTAAGTAAGTCTGCCACATGGCCTGGGATGGCAGTTTAGGTGTCCCTGACCCCACTGCTGGCAAATGAAATAAGGAATTTTGTTTGGTTTAGCTCAACAGTCATTCTTTCATTCAGAAACATCATTGAATATGCAAGTCATGAAAGCAGCAAGTGAGAGGTGGTAAGTATAACATGGAATGAAAAAGTATGATGTTTGGAGTCAATGGACTTGAATATGATGCCACTTACAAACTATATGACCACAGGAACTTTAATTCGTCTGCCTAAATATAAAGGGAGGATGATATTGGTGATAATTTATCAGGGTTCAGGTAATACATGGAAAATGCTTAGCATAGTGTGTAGCACAAGGTAGGGACTCAATAAATGTTAGGTGCTGTTAAGTACAGTGAGACATAGATTGATGAATGAAAATCATCTCCTACTAAAAGCTTGAGGAGCTTATAGTTTTGTGAGGGTGATGAGACAGATCTAAAAACAACTATAATTTCTCTACCATGTTGGTTAGAAGATTTCTTTGACATCCACGAGTACAGCACTCAGAGACCTTGAACTTATTTTGCCTAGAATTTATGAATGTGAAAAAGGTTAAATGTACTTTTATGGTGCTCTATGTTGTAAGACACTGGATTATGTGCACTGATTATTTTGAAAATATTGACTTCTGGGAGTGAGCACATCCAAGTATTACTTGTATAAGATGATGCTTTGGACAAATGCACAAGTGATTGTTACATTCAACAAAAATATGGGACTCCTACGAAAGATAAAATGAAAAAGGAAACAAAAGCGTAAGGGGAGACTGAAGAAATGGTACAAATGGGAGAAAACCATGGATTAGTCATGGAAATTAATTGCCACCTTTTCCATTGTGATTGTGTCCTGAGTTCCAGACAGTTGACTTATAAATATATTTTGGAAGCCAAAACTGATTTGTATATTAGAGAAGGCTTATACAAAACTTATAATCAGTTTTAAGAGTGATCCAATTATTTCAGAAGCCTTTTAGGTTTCTGGGTAGTAGCTTGAAAGTGGCATCAATGCTTTTCAATTTCTAGAAGAAGCAAGAAACATAATGTGTACAACCACAATGGAAGCTCTTTTGAGTAGACTGCTTTATTAATTTTAGCCCAAGAAAGGGCTATGAGGCAGATCACAGCCCTGGCATGAGAAACATTCACTATACTTTCTGTTGAGCATATCAGACTAGCTCCATTCCAGTCATGCTAAATTTACTGTTGTTTCCCATCCACACCATGCTGTGTCTGACATTCCTGCCTTAGGACATAGAATTCTCTGTCTAGAGATATCTTTCCTAATATACATCCCCTTCTTTACTTTTTCCATTCTTGTTTACTCCATCTTCAAAACTCACTTCAATTGTCCCCCCTACCTCCATTCCAGAAAATGAATTGGAAAGCCAACACATTCTTTGTATTGATTCATTTTTGTAGCCAGTGTTATTGAGTGACTTCTCTTTAAAGGCCCTGAACTAGGAGATGTAGATGAATACTAAAATTTAAACCCCCCTCCCTTTTTTTTGCTTCAAATGTAAAATTGACTGTAACATGAACAAATAACCACAAGATTGTGCTATAATCTAAAGTAGGAGTTGAAGGAGGAAAACAATTCCTTCCATGGGAAATGGGGGATAAAAGGATGCTTCATGAAGGATATGCTGCTCAGCTAGATCACAAAAAATGGAAAGGATTTTAACAGGGCAAGTTTCAGGGAGAAGGTATTACGTGACAAGGTGTAAGACTGGAAGGGTCAAACCTAGTGTTGTTAGTACAAAGTTAGGCCCCTCAGTAAGTCTAACTGGGACTTTCCCTAGTTTCTCAGGTAACACAAATAATATGTTTTTCATATTTCTAAGATTATATGGGAGTTGCCATCACTGTGGCAGCAAGTGATACTGCTCTGAGTTCCAACAAAGGTTTTTTTTTTTTTTTTTTTTTTTAAATTCAGTTTTATTGAGATATATTCACATACCCTACAATCATCCATGGTGTACAATCAGCTGTTCACAATACCATTATATAGTTGTGCATTCATCACTCCAATCTATTTTTGAACATTTTCCTTGTACCAGAAAGAAACAGAATAAGAATAAAAAATAAAAATAAAAAAGAGCACCCAAATCATACCCCCCATCCCACCCTAATTTTCATTTAGTTTTTGTCCCCATTTATCTACTCATCCATCCATATTCTGGATAATGGAAGTGGGATCCCCAAGGTTTTCACAGTCACACTGTCACCCCTTGTAAGTGACGCTGTTATACAATCATCTTCAAGAGTCAAGGCTACTGGGTTGGAGTTTGGTAGTTTCAGGTATTTACTTCTAGCTATTCCATTACATTAAAATCTAAACAGTGTTATGTATATAGTGTGTAAGAATGTCCACCAGAGTGACCTCTCAAGTCCATTTGAAATCTCTCAGCCACTGAAGCTTTATTTCGTTTCATTTCACATTCCCCTTCTGGTCAAGAAGATGTTCTCAATCCCACGGTGCCAGGTCCAGATTCATCTCCGGGAGTCATATCCTGTGTCGCCAGGGAGATTTACACCCCTGGGAGTCAGGTCCCATGTAGGGGGGAGGGCGCTGAGATCACCTGCCAAGGTGGCTTAGAGAGAGAGGGCCACATCTGAGCAAGAAAGAGTCACTCAGTGGGAGACTCTTGGGCACAACTATAAGCAGGTTTAGCCTCTTCTTCGTAGTAACAAGCTTCATAGGGGCAGGCCCCAAGACAGAGGGCTCAGCATGTCAAGCCGTCAGTCCCCAGTGTTTGTGAGAACATCAGCAACCATCCAAGTGAGAAGTCCAACATCTCTGTATCCTCTCCCAGCTCCTCAGGGGGGCCCTGAATATATATTTTTATTCTCCACCCAAATTACTTTGGGATGTCCAACAAAGGTTTTGTTGAAAGAGCATCCCATAATTCTTTGCAGTAAACTTTAGCCTAAAATTAGACAATAAAACTCATTTCATAATAAAGGTAATAAAAAATGGCATCATAAACAGTGGGAGGAGAAAGACTGTTGTCACGTTGGCCACAATCTGAGCCCTCGTTGGTGACTTTTCCATACCCTGGTGGATGTTTGGCATTTTCTGATTTATAGCACCTTCCAAGGAGCATGGAGAAATCCCCCTATGTAGATTTAGCTGTTCCTTTCACCCTGGGGCAAAGACTCTTACTTAGATCTCTGTGTGTTTTTCTGTTTCCAGTGACCCCATGATCACAACCCTAAGCATCTCAGCTCATACCACCTAATTGTACCCCAGACCCAAATGAACACTATACAAAAAGGAAGGCAGTCTAAAGAGTCAAATGGAAGTACTTTCCAGGGGGAACAATGGAGGGAGAATTAATGGTAGATAGCTACCAAATTTAGACATCTGCCTCTTAAGTTATGTACTCAAAATAGCTTAACCCTATTGCATTTCTGTATTACCCTTTTTAAGCTCCCCCCACAAGAGAATGACTGGGGAACAATAGTAGGATAGATTGATTGGAGAGTAGGGTATGTTTAGATGAATTTGGAGAGATGAGACAGGAAAAGCAATTTGTGGAAACCTGTAGAGAGCCTTAAATATCCAATCACCAAATTTTCTGTTTCATTTGGTGTGTAACAGGGAGTTACTCAAAGTTTTTGATAGGGAAAACTATGAACAGAATGATATATTACTATACAGATTAATTTGGAGGCTAATTAATTAGGTGCATTGGGGCTGGAGGGTGGTGGGGATTAGGAAGAGTTGTAGGAAGTCATTTTCACAATCATGTGAGAGATGCCATCAGTCTCCAGAGGGCTGGAGAAAGATAAATGAGAACAAATTCAAAGAAATTATAATCCTTTTGTCAGAGATATTTTCATTTCTTCTAGGCTACTGGGGTATTTAAGTATCTCAATAAGATTTTTTTTTAAGGGTATGAACAATAACTCCTGTTTATTTTAGCACTTCTTGTGTGTAAGATGATTTATACATACTGTCTTTTGTAATCACCATCACAGTCCATAGAGGTAAGTCACTATTATTTCCATATTGTAGATGAGAAAACTGAAGTTCAGTGTTAAATAGTGTTACATGGTAAATACATGACAGAACCCAAGTCTATCTAACACGAAAGCGCACGTGCTTTTCCTATTAAAGAAAGTTGGCTTTATGGGTACCAAGTATATGACAGTTTTTCCTAAAAATATTATTTTTGGGAAAGGATTTGAAAATATGCTTTGCTTCAAGAATATATAGTAAACAAATTGACCAAGTCTAGGCAGATGGGTGTCATTTTTCCAATGTTTAGGCACATTTTCTAGTTATGGATTGTATTAATCAGACTTTTCTGACTGGACAGTATTTTTAACAAATGGAATTTCAATCTTTATGTAGTTGGCTAAAATGAAGTGATATGCTTAAATGATTTTATTCCTACATATTCCTTTATAAATAAGGTCTCCAATATGATGTGTCTGCTTAAATCAAGATACTAGTACTAGAAGAGAGTCTCAATTTCATCAGGACAGTATACTTTTAAGTGAATATCTGCAGGGTTGTGCATTGCCAGCACTAAAATCCATTTTATAGTATTTTCTAGATGTTAAAAGACATCCTTTTTATTTTAAGCATTATTTCAGTCAGAAAGCTAACTTGAGATGGCCATGTCATTTCAATAGCCAAATGATCATTTTTCTCATTAAACTTCAAGGGAAAAAAAAACACAGGGAGTCCATTGGAAGATTCTGTTTAAATGTTTTAAAGAGACTGTAACTGTGGTTCCCCATATTAATTAGAATGCAGGGTGCCTTGAATCCATTATGGAAATTCAACCCTTGTAATTTCTTTTCCTCCCTCCCCGCCCCGCCGCTCTGGTGTGGCAGTGGTTGTATTAAATGGGAATGCATTGCCACTTTTGAATGGCAATGGGTATAATTGGCTCACATTCTCCTAATGGTTGTATTATGGCTACCCCACCCATCCTCCCATAGCTGTGACACAGGAGATGGCAGAGACCACTTGCCTGGAAGTATCTCTATATATTTTCTTGTGATGAGATCAGCAATGTGCTCTAGACATCAATCAATCACCTCTTCTTAACTCCTAAATTTAAATCCCCAAATCTTCTCCCAATTTCCATTCCACTCTCATTACCTTCTTACATTACCTTATGGGAGATATGGAGATTTTTTTTTGATGCTGTCTGGTCCAGGGCCATGAGTAAACACTTCAGCACCACATTTTATGTGTTGAAAATCCCAAATTGTTTGTAGAGTTTACAGACCACTTCGGGGAACTGTATATTCTCCACTTTTCTTAGTCATTTCTTAGCTCACCAAGTATTGTAACTAATCCTAAGTAAAGAAGCTTCCAGATCCTAACAGTACTGTTCTGACCCAATTAGCCAGGAAAACAAAACGAAGAAATAACAATAATCAAGAAAAAATTAAAATATGCAGTTGAGCATATCACTTATATGTGGGAGAGGAAGGAATATTCCAGCAGAGGGAGTAGCCAGTTCAAAGGGTCTAGCGCAGGAGCATGCCTTGTGTGTTTGCAGAGCATAAGTACACAGACTAGGTTGGCCGTAGCAGGGTGAGCAAAGGGGAGGACTAGAGTATGTAGTGGGGCCGTGTAAAACATGGTCAGGACTTCATTCAGCCTTTGGTCTTGATGAAAGAGCAAGCCGTTGTAGGGTTCTGGGCTGAAGAATGACGAGGTGAGTTCTGTTTTAAAACGATTGCCCTGGTTCTGCACTGAAAAGCAACTTGAAACATCAATAGACTATTATTAGTCATCCAGGTGAGAGATGATGGTGGCTCTGAGGAGGATGTTGCCTGTGGATGTGATAAGGAGTGGTTGGATTCTGGATACATTTTGAGGGTAGAGCAAACAGGAATTACTGACAGATTGCATATGAATTGTGAGAAAAAAAGTAGAGTAAAGGATGACTTAACCTTTCTGAGTTTTAGTTTTTCATTACAGTAAGACCATTCTTTATCCACTTCATAAAGTTTCTGTGACAATCCAGTAAGAACACATGCATCAACACTTGGTAAAAAGCAAATTTACATTTTTTTCATAGATGTTCTGTCTTTTGACTTCTAAGTCATATTTTGGCATTTTTATTTCTCTTTAATTTTTATTTGGATTGTTCAGATACCATGCAATTATCTAAAGATCCAAAGTGTACAATCATTTGCCCCCGGTACCCTCATACAGCTGTGCATCCATCACCGCACTTCATTTTTGTTCAATTTTTAGAACCTTTTCATTACTCCAGATAAGAAATAAAGTGAAAGATGAAAAGAGAAAAAAAAAAAAAAAAGAAAAGGAAACTCGAATCCTCCCATATCCCTAACCAACCCCCTCAATTGTTGACTCGTAGTGTTGGTATAGTATATTTGTTACTGTTTATGAAAGAATGTTGAAATGCTACTAACTGTAGTATATAGTTTGCAATAGGTATATATTTCTTCCCTATATGCCCCTCTATTATTAACTTCTAATTGTATTGTCATTCATTTGTTCTTGTTCATGGAAGAGTTTTCTAATATTTGTACGGTTAATCGTGGACATTGCCCACCATAGGATTCAGTTTTATACATTCCCATCTTTTGACCTACAACTTTCCTTCTGGTGACATATATGACTCTGAGCTTCCCCTTTCTACCTCATTCATGCACCATTCGGCACTGTTAGTTATTCTCACATCTTGCTACCGACATGTCTGTTCATTTCCAAACATTTAAGTTCATCCTAGTTGAACATTCTGCTCATACTAAGCAACCGCTTCCCCTTCTTAAGCCTCGTCCTATATTTTGGTCCCTTATATTTCATGTCTATGAGTTTACATATTATAATTAGTTCTTATCAGTGAGACCCTGCAATCTTTGTCCGTATGTGTCTGGCTTATATCACTCAGTATATTGCCCTTGAGGTTTTGTCATCCACCCATTTTTTTTTAAAGATGGTTTTGTTCACACACCATACATTCCATCCTAAGTAAACAATCAGTGGTTCTCTGTATGGTCACATATTTATGTGTTCACCACCTTCACCACTATCTATATAAGGGCATCTACATTTCTTCCACAAGGCAGGAGGGAGAGTCAAAGAAGGTAGAGAGAGAAAAGAAAGAGGAAAAAAAATGACAGCTAGGAAGTAGCAAAAGGAAAAGTAATCTTAAATCAGAGTAGAGTAAAGAGTCTGACAACACCACCAATGTCAAGTGTCTAACATGTCTCCCCTATCCCCCCCTCTTATCTGCATTTACCTTGGTATATCGCCTTTGTTACACTAAAGGAAGCATAATACAATGATTCTGTTAGTTACAGTCTCTAATTTACATTGATTGCATCCCTCCCCCAATGCCTCCCCATTTTTAACACCTTGCAAGGTTGACATTTGCTTGTTCTCCCTCGTAAAAGAACATATTTGTACATTTTATCACAATTGTTGAGCACTCTAGATTTCACCAAGTTACACAGTCCCATTCTTTAACTTTCCTCCTTTCTTCTGATGTTTTACATGCTCCCAACCTTCCTCTCTCAACCATATTCATAGTTATCTTTGTTCAGTGTACTTACATTGCTGTGCTACCGTCTCCCAAAATTGTGTTCCAAACCATGCACTCCTGTCTTCTCCTGTCACTCTGTAGTGCTCCCTTTAGTATTTCCTGTAGGGCAGGTGTCTTGTTCACAGAGTCTCTCATTGTCTGTTTGTTGGAAAATATTTTGAGCTCTCCCTCATATTCGAAGGACAGCTTTGCTGGATATAGGGTTCTTGGTTGGCAGTTTTTCTCTTTCAGTATCTTAAATATATCACACCACTTCCTTCTTGCCTCCATGGTTTCTGCTGAGAGATCCGCACATAGTCTTATTAAGCTTCCTTTGTACATGATGGATTGCTTTTCTCTTGCTGCTTTCAGGATTCTCTCTCTGTCTTTGACATTTGATAATCTGATTATTAAGTGTCTTGGCGTAGGCCTATTCATATCTCTTCTGTTTGGAGTACGCTGCGCTTCTTGGATCTGTAATTTTATGTCTTTCATAAGAGATGGGAAATTTTCATTGATTATTTCCTCTGCCCCTTTTCCCTTCTCTTCTCCTTCTGGGACACCAATGATACGTACATTCTTGTACTTTGTTTCATCCTTAAGTTCCCGGAGACATTGCTCATGTTCTTTCTTTCTTTTTTCCATCTGCTCCTTTGCGTGTAGGCTTTCAGGTGTTTTGTTCTCCAGTTCTTGAGTGTTTTCTTCTGCTTCTTGAGATCTGCTGTTGTATGTTTCCATTGTGTCTTTCGTCTCTTGTGTTGTGCCTTTCATTTCCATAGATTCTACTAGTTTTTTCTGAACTTTCGATTTCTGCCTTATGTATGTCCAGTGTTTCCTTTACAGCCTCTGTCTCTTTTGTGAAATATTCTCTAAACTTTTTGAGTTGATTTAGCATTAGTTGTTTAAATTCCTGTATCTCAGTTGAAGTGTACATTTGTTCCTTTGACTGGAACTTAGCTTCATTTTTCTTAGTGTAGGTTGTAGTTTTCTGTTGTCTAGGCATCTGACCTCCTAGGTCACCCCAGTCATGTTTTCCCAGATGAGAACAGGCTCAGGTCACAGAAGGAGGAAATATTCAATATCTGGTTTCCCTGATGGTTTTTCTTAAAGGATTGATATACCTGTGCTTTTCTGCCTGGCAGGTGCACCTGTTAGCCTGTCACGGGCTGGTGTAAGAGGGTGTGGCCTGTGGCTCTTCTCCCCCAGGCTTTGGGGTCTGGTTCCGGAAAGGCAGGCAGTAGAGCTGGGCCCCTCCCTTTCCTCTTGGGAAGTTATGCCCCCTCAAGAGAGGTCATCTAGATATCAATATGTTCTTTGTTTCTCTGACTCTGCTGATCAAAGTGTTTTGATTTTAAAATGGCTGAGGCCATCTTTACTACAAAGCACTGCAGGCTGAAAACGGCTGAGGTTTTCTCTACAGAGAGAGAAAGGGACAGAAAAGCTCCCAGGTTCACCCGTCAGCCAGAGATAGCACCCGATCCTTTGGGCTCCCTGTCCTGAGACAGATATGTCCCCTGAGTCTCCCAAGGTCAGTTGTCACCAAAAGCCTCTGTCTGTTTGTTGAGGATTCGCTGCCTGTATTGAGCAGTTAACATTAAAACCCCATTTGGAGCTGGGCTGAGGGAGTGCTGCTCTCTAGCACCGCGAGGCTTCCGTGAGGGAGTGGCTCTTGGCTCTCAGCACGGGTCCACAGTTTTACTTACAGATTTTATGCTGCGATCTTGGGCATTCCTCCCAATTCAGGTTGGTGGCTGATGAGTGGACAGTCACGTTTGTCTCCCCGCAGTTATTCCAGATTATTTACTAGTTTTTTGGTCATTTATGGATTGTTCTGGGGGGGGACTAACAGTCTTCCACTCCTTTCTATGCCACCATCTTAGCTCCTCCTCATATTTTAGCATTTTAAAGTGGGCACAGCATAGAAATAATTCACTAACTGGAACTCTGGAAGTGGCAGTAATTTTTATATTTGGCTTTAACTGCAAGAAACAAATAGAAAATAAACTGACATTAGAGATTTAGTTACCATAAAGTAGATTCAAGGACAGGAGTTGGGTTTGGTTTTATGCCTAAGAAATACAATATGGATAACTGATGTTCATAGTAGTGACTACAAATATGTACTTCAGGGCAAAATTTAATAAGCCAGTACCTAAAAGAAGTTTACAGTCAAACCTAAGACCATCAGAAATTTAATAAGGCAGAAGACACCCTACCCCAGGCATCATAGTTATTGAAGTCCTTTTGTTCTTGTGTGCAGTTTTTATGCAAAGAAATTTATTCATAGTGCGGAGTTCAGGAAAGACAGTGAAGCTTGGTTACAAGTCTTTTCATACTATCCCAGTGATTTCAAACATTTTGAGGTAATTTATAGCCTATCTTCATCTTGGGAATTTTCTCAAGAAAAGGAACAACAAAAAATTGGTATTTATTTACTCTATTATTAGCAATTCTTTTGTGCATCAGGAGGAGCAATCATGAGTTTTTAAGGACTCATTTTTAACATAATGTGCAGAAGAACTGTTAACAATGATAGATGCTTGAGTGTCCGGATAATCAGTTATCTTTTCTTGCCTTCAGTTTTATTTTTCTACATATAACAATTTCACAGGTAACAAAAACTGCATAGATAAGCTCCAAGGATGAGTGTTGATTTAGTAAACTCTTGATTAGTTTTTCATTGTAGGCAAAAAATTCTGCATTGCAGCAAATTTTATGAAGGTTGATAATCTGTAAGGATCAAGTCAACACGTAACAAGGTAACTATTAAGCCTCCACTTCTCTTGCTAATATAATGTTTCATGTTACTTGTGGCACCTTAGATAAGCCGCTGATGGACTTTTTTAAAAAAAATCTCATTTACAAAAGAAACTATGAAGACCTCACCTACCTAAAAACAGGAGCCTGGTTATCCTCAGTTTACCCTCTGATTCTGTGTCTTGAAGAATTTCTTCAGAGTCGATTTGCTATGACTGATACTGTTTTCCTATGAAACAGCTCAATAAATTGATAACTCTGGCCATGATAAATAGAAATATCCCATCTGCTGTTATGTACAATTTTTACTTTATAATCCGTCATCAACAAAATGCTATAACAGCAGTGCCAAGTGTAAAGAACAACTCTTGAAAAATTTTCCGTTTCCATTTCCAATCCAAAATGCATTTTAAATCTGTATCCTTGACTTGCTCTTCCTTAGGCTCATCAGAAATTTTTGTCAACTCTGATTTTGTTTCTAATCCACAGATACTGCAGCCTTGCTTGGTTTATATTTTAAAGATCAGTGTCACTTAATATTCCTTCCCTTTTGTCTAATGAATATCTTAATACATTCTTCCCAAATCTATGTAAATTATTTGAGAGAATATTCACATACTATTTTATTTAGAGGGAAGCCTTCAGTCATTTTAAATTCCCTTTAACATATCATTTTTCTGAGTTTTTCAGATTTGGGGGCAATAGAAGGTGATATGATATATACTATTATGAATTGTTTTGCAATAACTATTGGTCCAGAGTTTTATATATATATTTTACTGAAAATTAAAGGCATAGTTTTCAAAACTCTCAATATCTTGGTGTCCTTATCATGTGAGTATAATTTCTATTTATTCTTTGAATGGTTATTTTAAAATAGCTCAAATTTATTTGTAGATTCTAGTTCAATATAAAAATTCAAAAACAAACAGGGAAACATCTTTCTACTAATCACTCTAAGGCAAAAATGTTGATTGCTACATTTTGAGAGGCTGCGTAATTTACTGGGAGAAGCACTGGAGAAGGAGATTTGAGGGGTTCAGCCCCATCTGACATCTGGCTTCATGAGCAAAGCAAATCATTTAACTGCTGTGTGCTTCATTATCACCAGAAGTCCTTCTTGCTGTACTACTTTGTGAGTCTATATGTTTATTCATTGCTTATTTCAGCTTATAGTTCCATTTTACTGTGTTTTATTCCAAAAATTCTTGCTCTGTGCCCTTTTAAAAATTATATTTCCCATTGGGTTTTATTGTAATGGCTCATTTGATCACTTATTAGTCAATTATTTTGATTAGATAATTAAAATTTTAACCAACTTCAGTTTCTCTCTCTTCATTTTCAAGGGTACCCATTGGGGAACTCAATCCTGCATTCATAACCCTCACAGTTCTTTATAAATTGAAGTTTTCATATTGGATCTAATACTTGTCCCCAGCACTACTAATTACTATATAGGTCAAAGTTACAGCATGCTGGAGATACTGGTCACCCTGAAGATCTTCCTGTCACCTTCTGCTCTCTGTGAATTACTCCACACCTAGGTCAACACAAACTCCCAGGAAGCCACTTGAGAAACTGTCCTCTTAGGAGATCCTACAGCTTCGGTTAAATACTCTGGACTATTGCTTGAACTAATTACCTATCTGCATCTCAATGACACTTCTCTTCTGCCTCACACCTTCCTTTATCTTGGTGACCCCAGGAAATTGTCTTCTCATTAACCCACACCATCCAGATCCTTACCTCATCCAGCTCTGTTCATAGTCCAGTCCAGTTCTTTAACCTTTTTTTCATTATCATCTCCTTAAGGAACCTTTTTAGACATTTTTTACCCTAATTGTCCTCAACCCCCCACCGTGAATTTTTTCTTTTTTTATAGAGCAATTGTAGGTTTGTAGGATAATGATGCAGAAAGCTATGGGGTTCCCATATGAAACCTGCTACTCTTTCCTACACATACATATGCAGAGTTTTCCCTGTTATTAAAATTTGGCATTAGTGTGGTAACTTTGTTATAACTGGAAACATTATGATTATAATCATATTATTTATTATAGTCCATAGCTTACATTGGGGTTAACTCTTTGTATTGTATGCTTCTATGTTTTTTTAAAAAATTTCATGGTGGTAACATATATACAAAATAAAATTTCCCATTTTTACAACTGTCAAATGTACAATTCAGTGGTGTTAATTAAATTCATAATGTTGTGCTATCATCACCATCCATTACCAAAACTTTTCCATCACCCCAAACAGAAACTGTACCAATTAAAGAATAACTCCCCATTCCCCATCCTCAACCCTGCCCCTGGTAACCTATATTCTAACTTCTGACTCTATGAATTTGCATATTCTAATGATGTCATATAAATGACTTAAAGTATTTGTCCTTTTGTGTCTAGCTTTTTTCACTCAATAGGATGACTTCAAAATTCATCTATATTGTAGAATGTATCAGAACTTCATTCCTTTTTATGACTGAATAATATTCCCTGGTTTATATATACCACATTTTGTTTATTCATTCTTTTATTGGTGGACACTTGGGTTGCTTATATCTTTTGGCACTTGTGAATGATGTTGCTGTGAACATCAGTGTGCAGATGTCTGTCTGAGTCCTTTCAGTTCTTTGGGGTATATACATAGAAGTGGGATTGTTGGGTAATATGGTTGCTCTATACTTAACTTTCAGATGAACTGCCAAACTGTTTTCCACATGGCTACACCTTTTTGCATTCCCACCAACAGTGTACAAAGGATTGCTGTTTCTCTGCATCCTTGCCAGCACTTATTTTCCCTTTTTAAAATAATAGCTATTCTAGTGGGTATGAATTGATGTCTCATTGTAGTTTTGATTTGCATTTCACTAATGGCTAATGATGTTGAGCTTCTTTTCATGTATTTATTGGCAATTTGTGTATCTTCTTTGGAGATATGTATATTTAAGTCTTTTGCCCAGTTTTAAATTGAGTTGTTGGTCTTTTTGCTTTTGAGTTGTAGGATTTCTTTATATATTCTGGATAGTAAACTCTTATTGGATATGTGGTTTCCAAATATTTTATCCCATTCTATAGGTTGTCTTTTAACTTCTATGATAAAGTCCTTTAATAAACAGTTTGAAATTTTGAATTTTTAATGTATTTTTTCTTTTGTTGCTCATAATTTTAGTGTAAAGGATAAGAATCCATTGCCTAATTCAAGGTCCTGGAGATGTTCCCTTGTGTTTTCTTCTAGGCATGTTATAGTTTTAGTTTTTATATTTAGGTCTTTGATCCATTTTGAGTTAACTTCTGTAAATGGTATGAGGTAGGGATCCACTTTTATTCTTTTGCATGTGGATATCTATTTTTCCCAGCACCATTTGTTCAAGAGGCTATTCTTTTCCCATTGAGTGGACTTGGTTCCCTTGCCAAAAATCTATTGGCTATTGATGTGAGTGTTTCTTTCTCTACTATCAGTTCTATTCTATTGATTTGTATACCTGTCCTTGAACCAGTACCAAATATTTTCTGATTACAGTATCTTTGTATTAAAATTTAAAATCGAAAAGTTTGAGTCTTCCAAGTTTGTTCTTCTTTTTCGAGATGGTTTTGGCTATTTATGGGCCCTTACCCTTCCATATGAATTTGATGATTGCCTTTTCCGTTGTTTCAAAGCATGCTGAAACTTTATCTGGGATTGCATTGAATCTGTAAATCACTTTGGGTAGAACTGATCTCTTAACTATATTTAATCTTCCAGTCCATGAACATGGAACACCCTTCCATTTATTTAGGTCTTCTTTAATTTCTTTTAGCAATGTTTTATGTTTTTCCATGTACAATTCTTTATATCCTTCATTAAATTTACTCCTAACTATTTGATTCTATTAGTTGCTATTGTAAATGGATTTTTTAAATTTACTTTTCAGATTATTTATTAGTGTATAGAAATACCACTGATTTTTGGATGTTAATCTTGTACCTCACTACTTTGTTGAATTAGTTTATTAGCTCTGGTAGCTTTGTTGTGTATTTTTCTCTATACAAGACCATGTCATCTGCAAATAGGGAAAGTTTTACTTCTTAACTTTACAATTTGGATACCTATTATTTCTTTTTCTTGTCTATGTGCTCTTGCTATAACTTTCAGTATGATGTTGAATAACAGTAGTGAAAGTGGGTATCCTTGTTATGCTCCTGGTCTTGGGGGAAAGGTTTCAGTCTTTAAGCATTAAGTATGATGTTAGCAGTGGTTTTTCGTATATGTCTTTTATCTTGTTGAAAAAGTTTCCTTCTATTTATAGTGTTCTGAGTGTTTTATCAACAAGGGGTACTGGATTTTATTTAATGCCTCTTCTGCATCAATTGAGATGATCATGTGTTTTTTCCCACATGAAATTTATTTCTCACAGATGTACTGTATATTTGAATATGCACTATATGTTCTTTAGACATAAAAGAATAAGATACTTTTCATCTCCTATTTTGCCTCCTTAAGGGCAGTATCACTCCTTTTGAGAATGTATGGGCTTGTCTGGCTCCATCTTTTACCACTCCTCCACCTTCCCAAACCTTTCATCTTTATGACTATTTCACATTTTAAATACATTCTGTTTCTCTTGGGAAATTGGGTTGTTTCAATTTTTGTTTACTGAAAACATTACTACAGTGAGCATTTATGTGTATGTATCCTGGCACATACGTGCGAATTTCTCTAGTGTGTATGCCCAGTTATGAGTGAAATTGCAGGGTTATAGGGTATTTGTATCTTTAGGCTTTCAGATAATGGTAAACTGTTTTCCAAAGTGTTTGAAGCAATTTATTCTCTCATCAGCAGTATATGAGTTTCTTTTGTTACACATCTTTATCCTTATTTGGGTTGTCTCTCTTTTTAATGTTTGCTAATTTAGTGTGTAAGTAATGCTTAAATTTGAATTTTCTTAATTTGAATTATTCTTAAATTTGAATTTTCTTGATCTCTTTTGTGGTAAAACATCTTTAAAAAGAAGATTTTGGCTGTTTGTATTTCCTTTTTCATGAAGTGTCCATTCAAGTGTTTTGCTCATTTTAAAATTTAGTTGTCTGTCTTTTCCTTTTAATTTTTAGGAAATCTTTATATATTTTAAATGCAAGTTCTTCGGCTATATGTGCTGCAAATATTCTCCCACTCTGTGTCACTTGTCTTTTTACTCCATTGATGGTATCTTGGATAGCCAAAGTTCTTAATTTTCAGGTAAGTAAATGTGTCACTCTTTTTCTTTACAGTTAATTCTCTTTAAGTCTTATTTAAGAAATCCTTCCCTATCTAAAGATAGGAAGATATTCTCTTATAATATCTTCTAAAAACTTTTTAGATCAATTTTTCACATTTATTGAAAAGGTGATTCTTTTCCTAACAATCTGCCGTTATCCCTGCTATATTACCAGGGTCTAAATAAGCTCAGGTTTTTTCCCCAGCACTCTATTGCATTCCACTAGCCTATTGACTATCACTGTCCAGTATGTAGTGGCTTAAATACTATAGATTTTCATAATAGGCCTTGCTGCCTTGAAGAACAAGCTCTCCCATATTGTTTGACTTGTTAAAATGTATGGTGACTATTTTTTGGCTCTTCATACTTTCCTTATGATTTTATAGCCAGCTTGTTTGTTTCCACAAAAGTCATGTTGGGATTTGATGGATATTATATTGAATTTCTAAATCAACTTAGAGACAATTGAGATCTTTACAATAGTGAATCTTTCAGTCCATGAACATGGTATGTTATGTTTGAGTTTTTCTTTAACGCTTTCAGTAAAGTATTATGGTTTTCTTCATTAAGGTCCTATACATCTTTGTCAGATTTATTCTTAAGTACTTAATATTTTCTAAGATAGTGTAAACAGTACAGAGAGACTGAATATAAAAATGGACAATAACCAGGAAACTGACCCATTATCAACAGTAATCAGACCTGGAAACTTGGGTCTACTACCTGCAACAATAAGTCTTTGGTTTCCTGCTTGAACGTCAGTTTCAGGGAAACCCCTGTCCTTGCCTAGGTCACGCCTGGGTTTCCTATATGCAGCTTTCTCAGTGACCCTGCCCCTCTATTTATAGTAGGAGATCTCTAATTATTTGGGCCTAGGATTGTTTCCTATCCCTTTCTCAGGAGTTGAGGATTTCTTATTTTACCATTTTTCAGTTGCAGTAGGTCACCACTTGTGCTTTGGAGGGCAGCAAAGTTTGATGCCCTAAATCCAGCAGCTGAGGCTTTTGTTTCAAGGGTAAAAGGATCCCTTCAGCGACAGGAAGTGGGGGAGGCAAGAGGATGGGCTGACATGGGCTGAGGAGTGGGGAGCAGACTCGTGACTCACTGTGGTGGTGTCCTCTCCCCTTCTCCATGCCAGTGCTACCACAGAGGGAGGCTCTCTCCATTCTCCTACCCTGTCCCCAGTCCTTCCTGTGAGCCCTGGGCTAGGTCCATGGTGAAGAGCCTCCAGGTGATTTCCAGCTCCTCTTTTGTCTGTAATTCTTGGGTTCTGTACTCTTACACTCGCTTATGCTTTTGCTAAGCCATTCTTTAAAAAGTTTATCTGATTCCCCTCCCTCCAAGTATTGCCTTAGGTTTCAGTCTGTTTGGTTTACTGGCAGCCTTCACTCTCTCATGTGTTCAAGAAAAGTTCTGATTTTATGGTTTATTCATCTTTTGCTCATTGTTAGCGTGGGAGCAACACTCTTCAAATTAATTTTATTGAGGCATATTTTGCATATCATATAATTTACCCCTTTCAAGCGTACAATTGATTTTTAAAAATTAACTTACCAAATTATGTAGTCATCATTAAAAATCTGTTTTAAAACATTTTTATCACCCCTTTGATACACGTTTCCTGCTAATCCCCATTCCCTACTCTCTCACCACCCTTGCCCCAGAAACCAATAATCTGTTTTCTGGGAATAATGCTCTTGCCAGTTTTCCACATTCTTGGCAGAAGTGGTACTGCTCAGTTGATGTAGGATGGTGGTTTACCTACTTAGATATCAAATGAAATTTTAAATCATGTTGTTGAATTATTTTCATTGTTAATTTTATTATTCAGCTTCCTCTCTAAATGACATCAATATACAGCTAACTTCTTGATTTTTCAGTTTTGGTCATAATCTTTTATTTTTCCCTTTTGCAAGATGAGGATTTAGCTGTTTCTCCACACCCTCCCTCACCTTGACTCACCATTACCCACAAACACATTTCTTATCCCCCCAGCCTTTCAAAATGGTTATGTCATAGACTTAATCAGTATACAGTGTTTACATAATTATTATGTATATGTTATTTCCATCTGAGTCATGTATTCTATAATATGTTTGCTTTTACATTCCTATAGAATGTTCCCACTTCTAACAGTTAATAATGGCTTTTATAGTTTGCTTAGTTTCCTTCATAATCATCCAAGTTGTTGCCTCTATCAATAGTTTGTTCTTTGTCACCACTGACTGGTATTCCATGGTACATATGTACCACGGTTTATTCAGAAGGGGATGGAAGTTCAGACCCCTTACCGGGTGTCCACTGATACCACCCTGGCTGGTAGAGAGAGGTTACTGTACTGGTTTGGATGTATTATGTCCCCCAAAATGCCATGTTCTTTTAATGCAGTCTTGTGGGATCAGATGTATTAGTGTTGATTAGGTTGGAATCTTTGGATTAGGTCATTTCCAAGGAGATGTGACCCACCCAACTGTGGGTAATACCTTTGATTAGATTATTTCCATGGAGATGTGGCCCTGCCCATTCAGAGTGGGTCTTGATTTAATCACTGGAGTTCTATAAAAGAACTCACAGAAAAAAAGGACCTCACATAAAAAAAAGGACCTCATTGCAGCTGAGAATGACATTTTGAAGAGCAGACAAGAGAGACATTTTGGAGATGGCCATTGAAAACAGACTTTTGCTAGCTCAAGTTTGCCTGGGAGAAACTAAGAAAACAGCCCTAGATGCTAGAGAGGGACATCCTGGGGGAAAGCTATTTTGAAACCAGAACCCCGGAGCAGACCCCAGCCACGTGCCTGTGCCTTCCCAGATAACAGAGGGTTTCTGGATGCCATCAGTGTTCTTCAGTGAAAGTAGCCTATTGTTGATGCCTTTGTTTGGACACTTTTATGGCCTTATGTAACCAAGTAAACCCCTTTAAAAAAGCCAATCCATTTCTGGTATTTTGCATAATGGCAGCATTAGCAAACCGAAACAGGTAACTTATCTCTGCTCCCTACATGACCTCTACTGACGGGTTGGGGTGGGTAGGGGGATAATTACCATTGAGGGGTGGTGAAAGTGGTGGTCTTCTCTCTCAGCCTCTTCTGACACCACCCTGGTGGGGAAGGAAAGAAAGAGGGGCACTTTATTACTACAGGGTGGAGTGTAGGTCCAGGCTTTCCACATGGACCCCACTGATCCTGCATGTGTGTCTATCTGTGTTGAGCATGCGTGCATCTGCACATTTGCTGGACAGGAATGAAAGTCCTGGCTCCCCACTTGTCCTTCTCTGACCCCATGTTCCAGTTTCCTAAATCTACTGGAATGCAAAATACCAGAAATGGATTGTCTTTTATAAAGGAGATTTATTAGTGTACAACTTTATGGTTCTAAGGCTATTAAAGTGTCCAAACTAAGGCATCAACAAGAGAATACCTTCACCGAGGAAAGGCTGATGGCATCTGGAACACCTCTGTCAGCTGGGAAGGCATGTGGCTGGTGTCTGCTCGTCCTTTGCTTCTGGGTTGCATTGCTTACAGCTTCTGATTCTAGTGGCTTTCTCCTTAAGCATCTGTGGGTTCTCACTTAGCTTCTCCGGGGCAAACTCTGGGCTTCATCTCTTAGCTTAGCACCTTCAAATATTTGGTTTCAACAGCTATCTCCAAAATGTCTCAGGCATTTTCTCTCTAAGTGTCTGTCCTTCTTTCTTAGCTTTTCCCAGGGGCAAATGCTGGATTACATATTTTAGCTTCTCTCCAAACTGTCTCTCTCAGCTTCTGTCTGCATCTGGGTCTGTGTCGGCTCTCCTAAGGACTCCAGTAAACTAATCAAGACTCACCCTGAATGGGCAAGGCCACATCTCCATGGAAATAATCTAATCAAAAGGTCCTACCCACAATAAGTCTGCCCTTACAAGGTTGCATTAAAGAATGTGGCTTTTTATGGGGTACGTAAGAGATTCAAACCAGCACACCTCACCCTGGGGGAAGCCGGAGCAGCCCTTTATGGCTGGGCAGGGGTGCAAGTGTAGGCTCCCTTCTAGGCCTTTGTTAATGGGGTGGGGGTGGGGCGACATATTTCCCCCCATATTGTTCAAAAGTTTTCTGTCTTGTTAGGCTGCCCCTTTCTCATTCCTTTGGCTAGGGAGAACAGCTTTTCTTGGGACTTTTTTTGTTTGTGCCTATTGGTTTTTGCTGGCATTTCTGATTGCAGGAGTCTGATTATTTGAGTATTATTTAGCTCCGTTCTCCTCTACTGATTTGGAAAGAGTTTATTTTCCTTCTTGTATGTCAGGCGTTACCCTCAAATAAGTCACTAATTCTAAAATATATCCATATCTCCATATCCTGTCAGAAATGTTAGAATGTTTCTACTTTAATAACCTGGATCCAATATCTTCCATGTTATTGTTGTCATGCGTTTTAATTCCATCTCATTTGTAAATTCTCCCAAATTTAAATTTTTATTAAAAAGCCTCTTTATATTCAATGCTTATTTTAACTTACCAATATATTCACCACTTCATTTATTCAGCATTATTTCTTGCTTCCCATTCCTTCCTTCTTGTTTCAATTACATTCCTGCTGAAGTACATGCTTATAGCTTTTTTCATTGAGAATAAATGGTGACACTGTTTTTTATTTCTTTTCTTTTGCTCTCAATGTGTTTATTTCACCTTTCCTGAATTGTAGTTGGTGTTTTGACTTGGAAGAAAACTGACAATTATTCTTTTCTCTGTAAATTAAAGATATTATTGCAGAAAACAACACATTCTATTGTTCCTTAATTTTATAGACCTATAATAGAAGGCTCTTTGACAAAGCTATATTAAAAAGAAATTTCACTGATATTATTTCAACCTTTAAAAGTTATTTTAGAGCATGATATACACATATGATATATCTAAGGTAGAGATGATTGATTGATTGACTGATTCCTTAACCTATCATATATCCTAATGTTAAATGTCTGGGGAATTCAGAGATAGAGGACAGAGCTCCTACATTTAAAGACCTTGTAGTGAAGAGAGAATCTAATGATAATGCTGGAAAGAAGATTAAGTATTATATTTTTGTGTGATGTTGGCATCTACCTATCTCTCAAGTCTTATCTCCTTCTCAATCTCTGCTTTCAGCCATGTTTTCTTATCTCTTGGCCTTTGCACATCTCCTATATCTGAAAAATGTCCTCACTTCCTGCCACCCCCACCCACCCTGCACCCTAATAGCTAATTTCTAACTATCTCTCAAATGTTAGTTTGAAAGTCAGCTATTCAGTAAGTCCTCTGCTGACTGTCTGGTAACCAGCTTTCATTGATGTACTGCTTTATCACTAATCAAACATTCCAAATCAATTATTTTATGAAACAACTTTTCATTTTTATAATTGAGTTTAAAATGACAGTCTTTAGCTTAATATAATATCCACTATACAGAGTCTAATTTCTATTCCAGTGTTGCATCATGAGCCAAAATATCATCTAAATAAAGAAAATAAGTAATCACCATAAGCCACACAAAATATTTTCTCATTAACATTTAAAGATTGCTAACAGTTTTATACCCAAAGAAAACGTAAGTCAGATTTTCCATTTGTAGCCAAATACTACCTTGAAATTTTTTTTTTTATGCTGTAAAAATGAAGCTGCTCTATGGAAATTTCCATTTCTGATCTTAGCAATTCCTGATTTAAAGGGAACTTAATTTGTATCCAGAGTCACTAAGTCATTTTTCTGTTTCAGGATTTGTGAAATAATCCTAACCAAAGTTGAGTCTAACATCTTCACTTCTAATGTTTAAATCACTTGGATTCAATTCTGATGATCCACATGAAGCAAATGTGCTTCATCTTCTCTCTGTGGTGAATGGTATTTTCAAACCTTTACTGTTTGGTATTGCTTTGGGCTGTCTTTTTCTTGGCCCAGCTGTGGTGTGCTGAAGTAAGTAAATCTCACCTAGATATTTGCCTAAAGAAAAGACAAATAGGAAAATGAACCTGCTTAAATAAAGCAAATATAAATTATTTTTTGGATAATCTGTTGGTTCAGATTATATATGACCTTTCTTCCCTCTATTAGCTGAGCTAATTAAGTGTATTTGCCTGAAGGCCTTTTGGATCTGCTATTCATCTGGTGCAGCTTCTTACTTCTATTCATTAGAAACTAAAGGAGATAAATTTATCTTGGCATTTTTTTCCAGTGGAGGGTTTCTTATTTATTGTATACTTGACAGGGGCAAATAAAAGATGGAAGAGTCTAGGCCGAAAGAGTGTGATCCTGTTGGCTTTAAAATACATGTGTCATTTTATCTTTTATTCTTATAGAGAAAATTCTACATAGCATTCAATGTGTTTTCCAAGGTACCAAAATAGGATTAGTCACTTACGGCTCTGCAAAGCTGCCATGAATTCCCCAGTTTTCTGCTGAATCTGTGAGTGTTGGCTACTGCCCATTTTATGGTCAAGATCATCTTTAGAATCCAAGCATCTTAGGTCTGGTTCCCCAGAAACAGACCCTGAGACAAGGATTTGTGTGCAAGTGATTTATTGCAGAAGTGCCCAAGGAAGATCATGAAATGTTGGGAACTGGGACAGAAAGAGGAAGAAGGCAAGCAAGGATGAATTCTCAAAGTTTTACAGTGGTAGCTTTGCCTTAATCTTGTGGTGAAATGCTTGAGTATAAGATATGCCTCAGAGTTGTCCCAAACCAAGGCAAGGTGCCTGGACTTCCATACTCCCACATATATTAGTAATTAGCTAAAGTCTAATCCTATGAACATAGACTCCCAGGCACTCCTAGCTCTGTATCTGTAGAGAAGAAAGCACCCTAAAGCTGGGAGTCTGGTTGCATGGCAGTGGTATAAAAGGGATCTGAGGGGATCCAGTGGAACACTAATGGTGTTCACTACTCCAACATAGCGTAACTTGGACTTAGAGTGTGACCCTGACACATTCTCTCACCACTGTAATCTTTGACAACTCGGGAAAAACTCTTCATGAAGAGAGAGAAGAGGGACAGAAAAATCTCATTGGGGGCGCTCATATATTTCTGCTGGGCTTAGCTCCCTGTGGTCCTGAATTCCACTGCTGAACAAGGTGGGCCTGTGTGGAAGTCCATTTTCCTATATTCCAGGTGTAAGGTAATTGAATCCTGACACCAACCATAAGTATGAACTTCTGCTACATAGAATGATCTCCCTTCCCCTCCCTATCAGGATGCTGAACTCCACAGGAATTCTTACAGGAAAAGGTATGATAGGAAGCCACCTGATTGAGAGACATCCCCATTCGAACCCCCAGGACCTGGGGGCTGGTAGAGGTCTTTGCTTAAAGGAACTGCAGAATTAGACTTGTGTCTGGATGAAATGACTGGTTCTATATATTAGATCAGACTCTCATCCTCAGGTTCCAGATGCTCTCCTGTAGCCTGAGTTCCCAGGGACCTGGAGTCTTTCTGTATTTTCCCCCAGGTATGAACAGTTGAACTCTACCAAGTCCCCTTAGATATCACTCGGATTGGGATGATGCCCTTCTTTGATAAGGGTAGTTCTTTTCTTCTCATTCTATCCTCTGTGGGTCAACATAATTGGGCTACTCTGATTATTCCATCATCTTTCCAGGGGCCTCATATGGTAAATAAGTGTCTAAAAAGGTATCATCAAAAGTCCAGAGCAGTTCTGGCATCACCTGGCATGAACTAGTTCAAGATTGTGACTAGCCTCTTTTCTAATTGTTTGGTATCTGTTCGTGGCCAGTGCCCATATTGGACCAGTTAGACATTTTGATTGTTACTTCTGGTTCAGAGTGACTTTTGATTCCTTTTGAGATCAAGTTTTTTTTCTGAATTACCAGAAATAAATTACTATGTTTGAGAATATGGTGGCCTTAATAAAAATAAAATGGCACAATGTGGGAACTTTCCATTTCATGCCCTAACAGGAGTTTGCTCGGGATACCAGCCCTTTGAAGGACAAAGTTAGTATGATGAAGTCAGTCTGAGGGGCTGGGAATTAAGTATTCCTATCGAAGTTTTATGATGCATTTCACCAACCAAGAATGCACCCTCATAATCCCTCCCATTTTGGACTTCTTGTAAGCAAAAAATTAACACCAGTTGTGTTTGACTTATATTTTTTTGCATTTCAACAGTTAACACTGTCCTAATAAACAGACAAAAACTTCATCCTCCCTTGCTTTTGATGAGTCTTAAGAAAACTGACTTATGTCACCATCTGTTTAAGTATCCCTAAGTATGCTGTTCAAATTTTGGAGTATTATCTACCCAGATCACACAGATGACAGGCAGTAAGTTTTTTTATTGGCCCCCTGTTCTTTTTCCTCTTAGCTACTAGAAACTTATTTTTCATCTCAATGATAGGTTTTAACCAAAAATTTAAGTGTTGGTCTTTTTTTTAAACTACTGATGGACTAGGTAATTATAAGGCATACGCACACACATACGTGTGTGCACCATGTAAAACATGGTCATTTCTTAAGAGAATATTTAACAGTTTTGTTATATGCTATATTGAAGTATGTTTGCAACAGTGTACTGAAAAGGGTGATTTGAGTCTGTGTGTGGTGTGTGTATGTGTGCATGCATGCATTTAGTTGACATGCTTAGAAATACATGAACCATATCCTACCACCCCAAGTAGAAGATTCCCTTATCTTCTTGATCTAAGAAATAACATTTCTTAGTTCATCCTCATATGGATTTCTGGTGCCATCCTCTTCCTCCTTGTCACCACGAAATACAAGGTTAGCATTTCTTTCTGTGATAGAAATTCAGATGTCTAGCTTCTATGTTTGTGATAATTAAGTAATTCTTTATTTCATAAGTAACCTGGCCTGGTGCAGTCATCCTCTTGGACCATACTCAGTGATCCTTGCCTCAAGATCCCTTTAGCAGTTGACCTGCCAAGCTGCCTTATATGTACTGGCCCTCGGATTGAGGAAGGTAATATTAATATCTAGCCTTTGGGGGCCAGTTTCCCTCAGTTTCTCCCCATATCTTTTCAATTAATGTTTAAACCTCTTATTTTATATCTTCATAATGTATTCTATCAATCTTGGAAAGGTTTAAAAACTTAAACGTAACTTTCATTATGGCACTTTCCTGCAGTGAAATTCCTGCCTCCCTTTATAGAGGAAACGTCTCTACTTTTTATTTTGAACTTGGGAAATGTTGCTGTACATGAGGAGAGCTGAGTGTCATAGTTTCCATACTTCCTTTACTTTATTTAATGCATTTTAAACCCTATTTTATTCTGTAAGAGCTATTGGGACATTAGTAGGATGCAGAGTATACAGAGATTCTATTTTTCTGTACATGGGGAATCACAGTTTAGATGTTCATAAAATACATTATTTTATTCAGAAGATTTGCTTTCAATAGTCCACAGTGACTTTGGCAGATAAATATTCTCTCAAAGATTGTATACCTTCATAGCTTTTGTAGCACTTGCAAATGTGACATTGGAGAGGATATTCTTACAATTAACAAGGAAAGATAGCTTCACTATAATGCTAAGAATACTGGGGTTAGATTTAATAGAATTAGAACAGAATTAAAAGCACTGAATTATGTATTTGAATATGGTCTCTTGTAAACAACATACAGTTAGATCATACTTTTATTTTTTATCCATTCTGTCAATCTATGACTTATAATCCATTAACATTCAAGTGTTATTACTTTAAAGGTAGTATTTACTTCAGCCACTCTGTTCTTTGGTTTTTATATATCACATCTTTTTTTTTCTCTTTTCTTTTATGGCAGCCTTCTTTTGTGTATGGTTGATGTTTTGTGATGTATCTGTCTGGTTTCTTTCTTGTTTTTGTTTCTGTGTATTTTTAAATACTTTTTTTGTGTGGTTATCTTGAGGTTTGTATTACACAATCTAAGTCTATAACATACTATTTTGAAACGATACCAAATTAACTTCAATAGCACACACATTCTCTACTCTCATTTCCCTTTCTATGTTGTTTTTGTGCCATGTTACTTCTTTATATTTTATGTCTCCATTATCAGGAAACATGGCAATTTCTTATTCAATTGTATTCTAACTCTTGTAGGAATTTATGAGTAGAATTATATAATTGTATATTTAGAATACAGGACTATTTGATTTTTCATTTACCTATTTAAGTTACTTTTAATGAAGATTTTTGCTTCTTTATCCTGCTCTAAGCCACTGTCTTCTGTCTTTTCCTTTCAACCTGAAGAATCCACTTTAGCAATTCTTGTAGGGCAGGCATGTCTTTAGGTTATGACTCTGTTTTTGTTTTTCTGTGAATGTCTTAAAGTCTCCCTCATTTTTGGAAGACAGTTTTGCCAGATAAAGAATTTTTGGTCAGCAGTTTTTCTCTTTCAGTACCTTAAATATATCATACCACTGCTTTCTCACCTCCATTGTTTCTGATGAGAAATTGGCACTTAGTCTTATTGAGGATCCCTTGTATGTGACGAATCACTTTTCTCTTGCTGCTTCCAGAATTCTCTCTTTATCTTTGGCATTTGACATTTTGATTAGTATGTGTCTTGGAGTAGGTCTCTTAAGGTTAATCCTGTTTGGAGACATTGTACCTCTTGGACATGTGTATTTATGTTTCATAAGTATTGGGAATTTTTTGGCCATTATTTCCTCAAATGTTCTTTCTGTCCCCTTTCCCTTCCCTTTTCCTTCTGGGGCTCCCATGATGCAAATGTTGGTATGATTCATGCTGTCACACAGGTCCCTTAGACACCGGTCAGTTTTATGTATTCTTTTCTCTATCTGTTCTTCTGATTTCGTGATTTTCATTCTGCTATCTTGTAGTTTGCTGATTCTTTTTTCTGCCTGTTCAGATCTGCTGTTGTATGCCTCCAGTGTATTTTAAATCTCCATTATTGTATTTATCAACCCTATAATTTCTGTTATGTTTCTTTTTAAACTTTCTAACTCTTCTTTTTGTTCACACATTGTTTTCTTAATATCCTTCAGCTCTGTATCCATATTTAGGTTTTTTCTATCCATGTTTTCCTTCAACTCCCTGAATTGATTTAGGAGATTTTTTTGAACTCCTTTGATTAGTTTTTCCAAACTCTGTCTCTTGTGATGTTTTAATTTGTTCCCTCGAATGAGCTAGATCTTTCTGTTCCTTAGTTAGGCTTGTCATTTTTGGTTGATATTGGGGAATCTGAATATTTTGTTGTGCTATCTCTGATGGTCAGCTTCTCCCTCTTGCCTAGGTTTTATTGTAGATTGGCTGTGTGTTATGGCTTTTCTTTAATGCTTTGTCCAATTTATACTGAACGTTTAGAGTAGCCTGTGTTTAACTGTTGAGCTTTACTCGAGTATTCTCCACCTGTTTCTTGCCCTGGATATGCAGTGCAACTTTTAAGATTGCCTTATTATGTGCAATTACTTCACCTCTAGGAGGTTTCCTTTCCTCTGTTCCTTCTCTAGAGTCCTGTTTGTTTTCATGTGCAGATTTTCCTGCATAGCTCCTGTGATTTGCTAACTGTTCTCCCTGATTCAGTGCCCTTCTTTCATTACTATTTTTAGTCCTGGGGTGCATCTTGCCCAGTAGTAGTTCAGTTTTCCCATTTTTTTCTGTGAGGTTTCCCTTTTATAGTAATTTCACATTAGGTTAAACTGCTCCAGGGAGCCAGTGTTCAAGAATACTCATTTTTCCATTTAGATGCTCCAGCCATTAGAGACTGGGTTGGGTATATGTACCATTTGCCAACAATTTCACCATTGGTCTCTTTTGTTATCATGTTAGGGTATCCTGACCTAGGGAGCCAGGTGAGGTCAGCATTCAAAAGTGCCCTGTTTTTGTTTAGGCGATCCTGCAATTAGAGACTGGGCTGGGTGTGTGCACCTCTTGCCAACAGTTCTACCAGGGGTCTCTTTTGTTTCCTGGGGCCCTTTTGTCTGTACTTGCTGGCCAGCCCCTTGGTTTTTCCCCTGGATTTATACGGCCTTGGGTCCCCTGGCTGAACAGATGTGGGGTTTTAATCTGCGGCTGTGAGTGGCTCTGTGCTACCATGGCAGCAGGTGCCGAGTGTGCTGTGCTGCCTCTGTGGGACTCTTCAGCCCCGGGAGACCGAGTAAGGGGGAGGTGTCCAGACTGGCAGGTTCCGGCTGAAAATATCTTCGCTTCTTTTTGGTTGTGGTGTTTTTAATTTTTTTTCAATTCAGCATTTATGGAGTCCTTCTCCAGTCTCTGTCTTCCTCTAGAGTTTCAAGTAAGTGAGGTTTGTCCTTTTATTAGATGTTTCTGAGGGGAAATTTTTCAGGGGATGTCTTGCTTCACCATCTTGGTGACATCACTTGTGGTCTCTTTGAGGATCTCTGTTACTCTAGTGGAAATTTCCAGTTTGTTATTGACTCTACGTTTCAATGCCGGATAAGAGTCTTCTGTCAAATTTGTCTGTGAATTCATTCACACCCAGAAAAATGTTAATGTTTTATTTAGAGCTTCTGTTTAGAATTCAATATTTGGAAGGGTTCAGTGACATTTTCATAGTAAAATGACATGAGGACAATAAAATATTATAGGAGTAGAAATAGTTCAAATGCATTTTATTTCTGTTGATGACATTAATATATCACATTGGAGGATGGCAGGCCGATTAATTATAATTGAGAAAAGCAAAAACTAGGCAGTATGTGAAACAAAGCAAGACTGAAGATTTCTCTCGGGAACACAAAGCTCTTCACTTGCCATCCTTTTTCTCTTTTTATGACATGAAGTTTCCCTTCTTAGTTATCAAAGCAGAAAATGTCACTGATGTAATCCACAAGGGGACCAATAATGGGTCTTTTGGCTGTATTTATGTTATATTTGCCTACTATATCAAGGCAGATTTTGAAAATGGAGGAGGGGGAGCATGTGGTAGTATTGTTGATCTGATGAATGAAAAATAGGTTGAACCCCATGTATTACCTTGTTACAGAGACTTCAGCTATGTTGAAACACTCTCCTAACATTTTAATTTTGCATTCTAGATTTCTGATACTATTTTAACTCAGTGCTTCCTCCAATTTTTTTGCATGGCCACCCCTGGGGATCATGTCAAAATGCAGATTCTATTTCTGTAGGTTTCTTGTGGGTCCCTAGATTATGTATTTCTAATGAACTCAAGGTGATGCCCAGGACCACATTTTAGGAAGCAGATTCTCAGTCACTAAGAGCTGGAACTGCCAGACAGGTTTGGCATCCTCACTTTAACTCAGCCTTTTGTTAGTGGAGTAAAACTTCAGTATAAATACAACACCTGCACTTAGTGTTTAAGTGAATCAAATTATGAGTACTCAAACTTAGTTATCACTATCCCTAAATGCCTCTGCAACTTCTCATAGGGGATCCACTAATGAAAATGATAATTCTCCCAAAAATGCACATGTTGTTATAGTTTAGGTGGATACCAATGATATTTTTTTTGCCCTTCTTTTTTTAATTTAATTTTATTGAGATTGTTCTCATACAATCATCCAAAGATCCAGAGTGCACAGTTACCCACAGTACCATCATACAGCTGTGCATCCATCACCACAATTAATTTTTTTTTCAATTTTTAGAGCATTTTCATTACTCCAGAAAATAAAGACAAAAAAGAAAACTCAAATCCTCCATACCCCTAACCACCACCCCTCCATTATTGACTCAAAGTATTGGTATAGTACATTTGTTACTATTGATGACAGAATGTTAAAATACTACCAACTGTAATACATAGTTTGCAATAGGCGTATTTTTTTCCTATATACCCCTCTATTATTAAATTCTAGTTATAGTGTCATACATTTGTTCTAGTTCATTAAAGACATTTCTAATATTTGTACAGTTAATCACAGACATTGTCCACCACAAGATTCACTGTTTTATACATTCCCATCTTTTAACCTCCAGCTTTCCTTCTGGTGACATACGTGACTCTAAGCTTCCCCTTTCCACCACATTCACATACCACTCAGCACCATTAGTTATTCTCACAATAACATGCTACCATCACCTCTGTCCATTTCCAAACACTTAAGTTAAACATTCTGCTCGTAATAAGCAACCGCTCCCCACTCTTTAGACTTGTTCTATTTCATGTCTATGAGTTTACATATTATAATTAGTTCATATCAGTGGGACCATACAATATTTGTCCTTATGTGTATGACTTATTTCATTCAATATAGTGCCCTCAAGGTTTCTTCATCAGCTGTTTTTTTTTAAGATGGTTTTGTTTACCCACCATACATTCCATCCTAAGTAAACAATAGATGGTTCCCTGTATAATCACATATTTATGCATTCACCACCATCACCACTATCTATATAAGGGCATCTCCATTTCTTCCACAAAGAAGGAGGAAGAGTCAAAGAAGGTAGAGAGACAAAAGAAAAAGACAGCTAAAAAGCAACAAAAAGAAAAATGGAATTAAACTAAAGTAGAATAAAAGAGTCAGACAACATCACCAATGCCAAGAGTCCCATACCCTTCCCTTATGTCCCCCTCTTAGAGACATTTAGCTTTGTTATATTGCCTTTGTTACATTAAAGGAAGCATAATACAGTGTTTCTGTTAACTATAGTTTCTAGTTTGCATTGATTGTATTTTTGTCCCCAATACCACCCCATTTTTAACAACTTGCAAGGTTGACATTCATTTGTTCTCCTTCATGTAAAAACATATTTGTACATTGTGTCACAATTGTTGAGCACTCTAGGTTTCACTGAGTTATACGGTTCCAGTCTTTATCTTTCCTCTTTCCTTCTGGTGTCTCACATGTTCCTAACCTTCCTCTTTCAACCATCCTCACAGTCATCTTTGTTCAGTGTGCTTACATGGTTGTGCTTCCATCACCCAAAATTGTGTTCCATACCTCTCACTCCTGTCTTTTCCTATGTGTACTGCTCCCTATAGTATTTCTTGTAGAGCAGGTATCTTGTTCATAAACTCTCTCATTGTATGTTTGTCAAAGAATATTTTAAACTCTCCCTCATATTTGAAGGACAGTTTTGCTGGATATAGGATTCTTGATTGGTGTTTTTTCTCTTTCAGTATCTTAAATATATCACTTCACTTCCTTTTTGCCTCCATGGTTTCTGCTGAGAAATCCACACATAGTTCTATCAAGCTTTCTTTGTATGCAATGGATCACTTTTCTCTTGCTGCTTTCAGGATTCTCTCTTTGTCTTTGACATTTGATAATCTGATTAGTAAGTATCTAGGCATAGGTCTATTGAGATCTATTCTGTTTGGGGTATGCTGTGCTTCTTGGATTTGTAATTTTATGTCTTTCATAAGAGATGGGAAATTTTCATTGATTATTTCCTCTATTATTGCTTCTGCCCCCTTTCCCTTCTCTTCTCCTACTGGGACACCCATGACAGGTACATTCATGTGCTTCATGTTGTCATTCAGTTCCCTGAGACGTTGCCATGTTTTTCTGTTCTTTTCCCAGTCTGTTCTTTAGTGTGTAGGATTTCAGGTGTTTTGTTCTCCAGTTCCTGAGTGTTTTCTTCTACCTCTTGAGATCTGCTGTTTTATGTCCTCATTGTGTTTTTCATCTCTTGTGTTGTGCCTTTAATTTCCATAGATTCTGCCAGTTGTTTTTGCAAACTTTCAATTTTTACCTTATGTTCACCCAGTGTTTTCTTTATATCCTTCATCTCTTTTGACATATCCTCCCTGAACTCATTGATTTAGTTTTTGAATTGATTTAGTGTATTTCTTTGAAGATCTTTAATTGATTGTTTCATTAAAGTGAAACAATGTCTCAACTGTATCTTAATTGAGGTGTAAGTTTATTCCTTTGACTGGGACATATCTTCATTTTTCCTAGTGTAGTTTGTAGTTTTCTGTTGTCTAGGAATCTGGTCTGGGAAAATCTGATTTTCCCAGACCAATCATTTTCCCAGACCAGAACATGTTCAGGTCTCAGAATGGGGTTATATTCAGTTTCGAGTTTCCCTGAGGGTGTAACTTAGAAGAATGTCAGACTTTCCTGTGAGGCCTCTAGCTGGTGTGCTTTTCCTAACCTGCCCAGTAGGTGGCACCTGTCAGCCTGTCATTCCTGACTGGTGTAAGGAGGTGTGGCCCCTTTAGTTTCTGTTTTGACCATTTTCCCCCAGGCTCTGGGGTCTGAGTTCTGAAGGGATGGCCAGCATTAAAGCTGGGCCCCACCTCCTTCCTCTTAGGGAAGATACACCCCTAGGGAGTTATCTTCTGCATTTGAATTGCTCCTTTGTCTCTCTGACTCTGCTATCTCAACCCCTGTCTGGGTCAGAGTGGTGCAAACTGAAAATGGCTGATGCCCTCTCCACTGAGCCACTCAGGTTGAGAGAGTAAAAAGGGGAAAGAAATCCCCCTTTCAGAGCCAGTCCACAGCCCCCCAGTTTCTCCTGACAGTCAGAGACAGCATCTCTTCTCCTGGGGTCCCTTTCCCACAGCACAGGTGTTTTCTGGTTCTTTAAGGTCATTCATCTCTAAAAGCCTCTTTCTGCTTGTTAGGGGTTTCTCTCTGTTTGTAGCTTGTATTCAGCAGTCCACATTTGTTAATTAAAACCCCATTTGGAGCTGGGCTGAGCTATATTCGCTTGCTCCAGTTCTGCTGCTTTCTCCTACAGCAAGGTCTTGTGGCTCAGCCTGCCATGAGGTAGGGGGCACCCAGCACACTTCCCCAGTTTTAACTTACAGATTTTATGCTGTGATCTCAGCCATTTCACCCAATCCAGATTAGTGTATGATGTGTGGACAGTCATGGTTGTCCCCCAGCAGTTGTTCCAGATTATTTCCTAGTTGTTCCTGGTTGTTTATTAATTGCTTCAGGGGACTAATTAAATTCTACTCCTCTCTATGCTGCCATCTTGCCCCTCCCTCCCCAATATTATTTTATGCAAAAGTTCCAGCAAGTACCTCCATGCAGATACAATCTGAAAGTTTGTGTGTGATCCTTTTCCTTCTGCTATGTACCCCAGAATCAAGGTGTGTCCTTCACTGTCAATTAAAAAAATTGGTTAGCTTCTGCATATTTAATTATGTTTTGGAGGCAAAGTCATTGATCTAAAACGTCAGTGGAAACATTACATTTAGAATTTCATTTTCAAAGGAAATTTGAGTTGACAGAAATATTGTTGGATGGATCATCAAAGAAATATTCATCCAATAGAATTTTCTAATATAGTAAAGTTATTTGCAGACCAAAAGGTTTGTAAGTCATAGAAATAGAGTTCTGAATCAGAGTAATTTTTTCTTCCTTAAGGAAGCTATAGGCTGACAATTTTCATTGATATAATATGAATGAACAGCATTTGAAAAATAGTTATGTCTCATAGAGGCTTATTTTTTGAAATACAATGAGTAAAGGGATATGAAATAAGTTTTTGATAATCTAACTTTCAGAAAAGTTAGCCTGCATAAAAGGAAAAGAATGTTTTTCTTTTCCTGTTTTTTCATGGATCTGTACATACATGCACTGTACTGCGTATATAATCTTTCTAGTAGGAAGTGAGAATCTAATGACTGAAAAAAACAAATGTCTGAAGTGTCTGAGGTGTTGAGGAACAAGTCCCACAGATGATCTGTTGTCTGAAAATAATTTAATGTAGTTAAGCAAGTCTCTAATTAGTAGTTATACATGTTTTTGATGTCTTTGAACTCTCTTCCAGAGACCCAGTTACAGTTCATTAATAATGTATCTGTAGATGGAAATATTTTAGTTATCTCTGTATTGTGAGTTGGGGAATGGGATGAATTGGTTTAAGAACTGATGCTGCGTTACATCTCCAGCTGTGCCTTTAATGCTAATCTCACACTTTACTGCAGAAAAGAGAATGGAAGTGAAAGCATTCATAGTGGGCTTCCACACAGCATGTTGGGGGCACAGAATCGCCCTGATAGGTGTCTACCCTAACACTGTTGCTGCTACAAGGTGGCAGCGGGATTAACAAGATAATGTATGTAAGGGGCTTTAATATCTTTGGGGAAAATGGCTGTGCAAACCCTAAGCTTTATATTATTGTTAGGACTTTTCGTGTAACCTATGATTTTTTCATGTTATGCAGGCTTGTCAGTTACCCACCTGTGCCCTATTCATGCCACTGCGATTTTATTTCTCATTTTTAAAGTTTGTGCTTCTAATTGAGAGACATTGATGTTTCCAGATTCATCCTGGCAGATTAATATCCAGCAAGAGAGACCTGCTGTCAATAGGAATTTTGAATTACGTGTTTAAAATTGCCTTTGATGGCAAGGATGCCAAATTATGCACTTCACTAAAACCATTTTGTGCTTCTTTGCTAGCCGTGTGGTTGAAAACTGCAGATGTTTAATGTCATCCTTTACTATGTTTGTTTGGTAAGTGAAATCTTAAATAAATTATAGTTCTTTGAAATTTATCTTCTGATATCATTTAGAGAACATTAAGAGAAAATGAAAAAAATAAGACTTAGTATATCTGAAATTTAACTTCTAGAAAAATCAACATTTCAAGTCAGATTCTGTTTTTGGGTAATTCATTAGGATGCACTGCATCTGAGTGTCATAGCAAGAATAGATTACAGAGCTGTTTCAGGCATTAATGCATAATTTCCCCTCTTGGGCATACCGTTCAGTGAGAAAGCATGTACAGACAATGAATCAGTATGTATACTCTTAGTGGAATACAATATGGTTCTTTCTGGGGTCTTTAATGACTTCAGACAGGAAAATCTTTCAGTTTCTTGAGTTTCTTCTTAGAATGTTTAGTGGACTGTGGTATTTGAAGAATGTTCTAGCAATAATTTCTTATTTTAGTTTGAAAATAAATTGCAGATTGTTCACACTTTTAGATACAGGTGAGGTAGACTTACTTTTAACAATTGTTTGCCTTGTGGAAAAGTAATAGGGTTGGAGAAGAAAGCAAAATTATATATCTGGAATTGTCAGATCTGGATTCAGGAAACATTTATGAAATGTAAAGTCTGGTATCATATGCTTCTACCTACATTTTCCTTGTGAATACTCCTGGTAGGTATGTCTGAAGAAAGTGTATTATCCCTGGCATACAAATGAAGAAATAGAAGCTAATAAGTTAAGAGAGTTATATCTATACAGTGGTAATTGTTGGAACTTTGATTCAAATTCTCAGGTATTCTGACTTAGAAACATGGCTACTAGAAAAACTAGTATTTAACACTGCGTTCTGGCTATCTGTGTCTGCATAACAAGCTGCCCTGGTGGTTTAAAACAACAGTGACATTTATTTCACTCACAGATTTGTCATTTGGGTAGAGCTAGCTGGGTGGAGATAGCTTGTTTGCTTCACTCAGTAATAGCTGAGCTAGAATCATCTAAGATTCATTCATTCACTTGTCTGGTGGTGGATGCCTGCCAAGAGTTCAGCTGGGGCTGTTGCCTGGAACACCTACATGTGGCCTGTGAAGTCTAGGTTTCCTCAGAATATGGGCACTGGATTTCAAGAGTGAGTGTCCAGAGGTGTAGGTGGGGGTGGGGGCAACCACTGGGCTGAGGGTAGGGAGAGAGGGATATAGGTGAGATAGATGTTGTATCACCTTTTAAAAATAGTGTCTTAGTTTCCAAGGGCTGCCATAATAAATTACCACAAACTTCATGGCTTAGCAAAACAAATTTATTCTCTCATAATTCTAAGGCTAGAAGCCAGAAACCGAGGTGTAGGAAGGACCATGCTTTCTCCAGAGTCTCTAGGGAGGACCCTTCCTTGGCCTTCCAGATTCTGGTGGCCCCAGTGCTCCTTGGCTTGTGGCAGCATAAATCATTTCTGCCTCCATCTCGACATGACCCTCTCCTCTCTGTGTGTGTTTCTCTGTGTCCAAATTTCCCTCTTATAAGGAAACCAGTCATATTGGGTTTATGGCCTACCCTAATTCAGTAAGACATTATGTTAACTAATTACATCTGAAAACACCCTATTTTCAAACAAGGTTGCATTTTGAAGTTCCAGGTGGACATGAATTTTGGGGTGATACTGTTCAACCCAATATTGTCTGCTCTCTTGTCCCCCTAAATTCATGTCGATCCCACGTGCGGAATACATTCACTCCATCTCAACATCCCTAGTCTTAACCCATTCCAGCATTAACTCTAAGCCTCAAATCTCATCTACATATCAGCTGGAAAAATCCCAAACTGCATCATCTAAATCATCTAGATCACGTATCTGTGAGACTTTGGTCTAGCCTGGTGTAAAATTATTCTCTGTCCACAGACCTGTGAAACTTTGAAAACAAGAAACAGTGGTGGGACAGTCATACACTAGACTTTCCCACTGCAAAAGGGAGAAAATAGAAGGAAAAAAGGGATCATGGATCCTAAATAGTATGAGCATCCATTTATACTGTTGCCTTGAGACCCACGTATGGGCCTGTGTAGAACAAATGCCCACTGAAGAGGATTCAGAATAGACCTTTGCTGAAGTCATTTTTCTAGCCAGAGAAGTTGAGGTTTTCACAGTAATGAGGAGTTGTAAACTTGAGGCTTGCATGTTCTTTAGAATTTGCTATACTCAATCAGTACGTTAAACTCTTTGCTGTTCTCAGTACAGCATAAGTCTCAATTAGTACTTTTTATTCTTATATAAATTCCCAAGTTAAACAACCCCTCCAGATATTGCTACACTTTGATACTTTTCGCTCACACTTGATTATTAAAGTTAAGATTTTAAAGTCCTAAATAGGGGAAACCAGACAAGTAAATTCATTGCAGAAAAGTACTTGTACAAGATACAACATTTCCACGTCTAGATATGCTGTACTACACGAAATTCCAAGAGGTCTTTTTCTCATCCAATCACAGAGGTCTACAGTATTGCTTCTTACTGCTTATATAGAAACATTCTTCATATCACGGTTTTTTATAATGACCTTCAATAAAAAACAAGTTCATAATAGCAAAACCAAACAAAACGAAGACAGTTTTTCAAAAAATGCTTTGATAAGAAGCATGATTTCCAGAGTCTAAATGAATAGCTTCCTGCAGATGTTTATCTGATGTCTTGAGTGTTATCTTAAAAAGTTCTGAATGTTTTAATTCTATCCAATAATATAACCATAGTCATTGTCTCTGTTTCTCTCTATGTGTGTATATATGTATATATTTGTACGTGTATGTATATAAACAACATATAATAATTTGTTACATTATTTAGCATTAAATAAAATTTATGCTCCAGGAAGGAGCATAATATTTTGTTCTGTGTAAACATGATTATTTTTTCTCAACATGTTGCAGTAAGGCTGTAGTTTAAGAGTGTTAGGTCAAGAATAAACTTTCAAGGTTAAATCCCATCTTTGTCACCTACTAGCTGAGTGACCTTAAGTAAGTTATAAAACTACTCTTTGCTCCAAGGATGTAGGTTAATAATCCTACCCCATAGGGCTTTTGAGAGGATTAAATGAATGAATACATACAATGCTCTTAAAAACAATGCTTGGCATTTAGTATGTGCTCAATAACTATTAATACTGTTCTACTTGTCTTTTGCTTTGTAACAAAGCACTCCAAAACCTAGTGGCTTAAAACAACAGCATTTATTCTCTCTCAAAGTTTCTGTGAGTCAGGAATTTAGGAAAGGTTTTACTGGATGGTTTTGGTTTGAGGTAGCTGAAGCTGAAACAGTGGAGGGCTGGCTGGAGCAGGTGGCAGCTGGGTGGACCTCTTTCTTCATGAAATCTCAGAGCTCCTCCATTTGTTTCCACCAAATGGACTATTTTGGGCTTCCTCACAGCCTGCCCACCCCAGGGCAGACAAATTGTATATATACAGGCTCGGGACCGAAAGTGTGATTGTTCATCAGCAGAGTGGTAACTGAATTGCTTTTATGATCTAGCCTCAGAAGTCATATAGCATCGCTTCATAGTTTGTTTGTCCTCTGTTGAACCGGTCATAAAAGCCCCATCGTTTTTTTTTTTTTTTTTTTTTTTTTTTAAATAAATTCAAAGTTATATGAACAATTGCAAAAACAATACTAGCACCATACACAGAATTCCATCATACCCTGAGCCCCCCTCCCCCGGTAGCTCAATCCACCAACTTTAACTTGCTGTCACATCGCTATTTCTTTCCTTCTCTCCCTATCATCCATCATCTATTGGTCTGTCGTCTGAACATATGAGAGTTAGCTGCACACATCCTTGAGCATTCACTATAATTCATGTATATACTTCCCATGAACAAGAATATTCTTTCATGCAATCCCATTAAGCGCAGCTAAGAAGTACAATAGATTCAACAATGATAAAAAGCTTACATTCTATATTTCCTTTTCCTTATGTCTCAACTGTGTCCCTTTGAGCCACCTGTCCTCTATCCTCCTGTCCCATCCAAGTTCATCCTTAGTATTCAATTGTAATCTAGTTAGACTGACTTTTTTTTTTTTTTCCAGTTGTGGAAACATATATACAGCCTAAATCTTCCCATTCCACTCCCTCCCTACCCTTTCATTAGTGGGATTAATCACGTTTAGAATGTTGTAATGCTCTTTCCCACCATCCATTACTGGAAATTCCCTTCACCTCAAACAGCAACCCTACACTCATTTCTTAACTCCCCATTGCCCCTTCCCCCATTTCTCTTAACCCAAACTCTACTTTTCATCTCTATGGTTATATTCTCTGATAATTTCTTTGTGTTTGCTGTGGGGCTTAAAATTAACCTCTTAAATCCATATCAATCTTGTTTTTCTTTGATACCACCTTCACTTCAATAGGACACATAAACTATGTTCCTATACTCCTTCATTCCCCCACCTTTATATAGTTGCCTAAAATTACATGTTTTACATTGAGTTCAAAACCACTGATTTGTCCTTAGAGTTTGTGTATTTTATATCATGTAGGAAGTAACTAGTGGAATTACAGTTCAAAAATTATTGACTTCTATTTGTATTCCGTTGTGGTTGGAGAATGTGCTTTGAGTACATTCAATGTTTTTTTTTTTTTTAAATTTCTTGAGGCTTGTTTTATGTGCCAGCTTATGGTCCCTTCTTGAGAAAGATCTGTGATCACTAGAGAAGAGTGAGTGTCCTGGTGATTTGGGTTGTAAGGTACTATATATGTCTGTTAAAATTCTCTATATCTCTTTCTCCTTTCCCTGTCTCTCCTCCAGTAGGGCTCCCCTCAGAATCTGAAGTAGGGCAGGTCTTTCATCGGCAAAGTCTCTCAGCATTTGTTTGTCTGTGAAAAATTTAAGCTCTCCCTCAAATTTGAAGGAGCGTTTTGCTGGATAAAGTATTCTTGGTTGGAAATTTTTCTCTCTCAGAATTTTAAATATGTCATGCCACTGCCTTCTCGCCTCCATGGTTGCTGCTGAGTAGTCACTACTTAATCTTATGTTGTTTCCTTTGTATGTGGTGAATTGCTTTTCTCTTGCTGCTTTCAGAACTTGCTCCTTCTCTTCAGTATTTGAGAGTCTGATCAGAATATGTCTTGGAGTGGGTTTATTTGGATTTATTCTATTTGGAGTTCACTGGGCATTTATACTTTGTGTATTTACATTGTGTAGAAGGTTGGGGAACTTTTCCCCAATAATTTCTTTGAATGCTCTTTCTAGACCTTTACCCTTCTCTTCTGCTTCTGGGACACCAATGAGTCTTAAGTTTGGACGTTTTATTTTATCTATCGTATCCCTGAGATCCATTTCGATTTTTTCAATTTTTTTCTCCATTCTTTCTTTTGTTCTTTCATTTTCTTTTCTGTGGGCTTCTAGGACACTGAGATGTTGTTCGGCTTCCTCTAGTCTTGTATTGTGAATATCCAGAGTCTTTTTAATTTGGCCAACAGTTTCTTTTATTTCCATAAGATCCTCTATTTTTTTATTTACTCTTGCTATGTCTTCTTTGTGCTCTTCTAGGGTCTTCTTTATGTACCTTATATCCTGGGCCATGGTCTTCTTGATGTCCTTTAAATCCTTTGCCTTGTTTTCGTTCCTTGATTGTAGATCTTTGATTAATTTTGTGAGGTATACTGTATCTTCCGATATTTTGGTTTGTGTGTTTGGAGTTGGATTCTCCATATCTTCTGGTTTTATCATATGCAGTAAGATTTTCTGTTGTTTTTGGCGTCTTGGCATTTGTTTTGCTTGATAGGGGTCTGTCAAGTTGTAAAGAAAAAGGGATATCGATCTAATTTTTCAGGAACACAGTTTAGTGATGTACACTTTCTCTAACTAACCAGCAGATGGTATCTGTGAGTCACCTATATCCCTCGAGTCAGTTGTCAACCTTTTTTCCGCTTTGTGTGGGGATATGATTCTTGTGGGTTCAGTTGGAGAACTCAGTTTGGGTGTGTTGCTGGAGCTGTCCGCCCTGAATATGGGGCGTGTGTACGGATGGCCAGGGAGGACGGGCATTCTAATGTTCAAATCCCCCAGGATCCCAGAGATTCAAGGCCGCCCCAAGGGTCTAAGCCTTCATTTCAGTTCAGCCCCAGCCTCTCTCCCTCGCTGATCCATAAACCACTGGACTTGGCATAGCGTCCCTGGGTTTCCAAGCGGATCCCCCCTCCTAGCCGCGCTCCTCCAGTAGCTCAGCCGAGGGAAGGCTGTGCTACGTCACCAGTGTGCGCCGTGCCACAAGGGAAGCCCTGGGCCGCTGGGCCATGCGGTGCGGCGGAGCACTCCCAGCCCGAAGCAAAAATGGCCAAGCGGGGTGTCTCAGCCCCCTCCTCCTCGCACAGTTCCTCCTTCCCAGCTCCGGGACAACTGGCGGGGCTCTGGGCTGTGGGCATGGCCCCGGGCAGGCGTTCATCCAGCCCTCCGGGAGCCAGCTGCTAGCCGTGGGGTTTCTTTCTGCTTCCGGCTCTCCCCTCCGTTCCCCCGAACCCAAGGGTATCTGCTGTGGGCTATCTTCCCGGCCAGACGGCAAGAGGCCGGCCCAGCCCCCTCTTGCTGTGTTTTACTGCGTGGTTCCCACAATTGTTACTGGAGCCGCTCCTTTTTTTTTTCAAAAAAACAGCCAGCTGGTCTCCATACACTGATCCCTGGCTTCCCCAGCCCGCCACGCGGCTGCGGGTCTTCCAGCCAGCTTACTTGTTTCAGAATGCCGACTCCCGGTTTCACCAAGTATACGGCCCCTCTGGAGCTAGGAGCCCTCGTCCAGTTGGCGCATCGCTGTAACCGGTATTCTAGGTCACTTTCTGGTTTTTAGCTAGTGTTTTTCACAGAGGCATTTTTTTCACCCTGTCTCAGCTAGCCGCCATCTTAGTTCCCCAGCCCCATCAGTTTTAAGGAGAGAGGATATATATCTCACCTTTCAGTGGAAGGAGTAATGTTGTAAGAGGTACATGTGGAATAGGAGATATTATTGAACCATCTTTAGAAGAGACAATCTGCTACAGCTGTTATTATTATCTAGTTATTTTTTGACACTTTGATGCTGTTACATACCCCACGGGGATATATTCCAACAATTGAAGAAACAGTATTTTAAGCATATTTCTCAAATGAAAATTATCTGTCATTCAAAAATGAATACAAAATAACACGTATGTTCTGATTCCAGTCATATTAAAATACAGAAAAGCACATACATTTACAAAATACACAAACATTGCATCAAAAAATCTGGAAGACTGCAACACACTAAATTGAAATGTACTCAATAGTTGCCTCTTGGGAGGGGAGTAGAATTGGAGACATGAAACAAGCATGAAAGGAATATTTTTACTTTTAACTCTACCTCCTGCTGTATAATTTGACCTTTTTTTTTAGTGGAAATATATAATTTGTGATTTTGTTTAAAAGATCAAAAGAATGTCATGTCTATTGCTACATTTCTGTAGAAATCAAAGACATTATTTTTACCGGCAGAGAAGTCTATTTAACATCTAAAATGACAATATTTTGAGTCTAAAGGTTATAATTATTTGTATTTTGAAATTTCAGAGCAGAAAACTCAATAGAGGAGCTATCACTTCTCAGGTTATCTCTTACTTCAAACTATTCACTTTTTATTTGAAACCCCTATGTGTCAGTTATCTCTTGCTCTATTACCTCCTCCTCCCAAAACTTAGTGGCTTAAAACAACAATAATTTATAAGTTTTCATGATACTCTGAACTGAGTGGACAGTTCTGCTACAAATGGTATCAGCAGGAGTCACTCATGTGACTGCATTCAGCTGCCGTCTGGGCTGGGCTGGAAATTCCAAGAAGGCTGTCTCACCCAGTTCTGGAGCCGTGGTGCTGGCAGGTGGCTGTGGAGTCTTGAGTCTCCTCCATGTCTTGAGTCTCCTCCATGTGGAGATACATGGTATCTCATCCTCTGAGGCCTCTCTACCAGGCCTCTCTCTCCAGTTGGATAGCCTGGACTTCTTTACAGCATGACGCTGGGTTCCAAGAACTGAAGGAGAAACCATCTGGGCCCTTAAGGATTAAGTTTGGAGCTGGCGCAAGTCCCTTCCACTGTGTTCTACTGGTCAAAGCAAGTCAAAGGACCAGCCCAGATTTAAGAAGGGAGAAATGAACCACTTCTTGAGGGGAGGAATGGCATGTACACACGGAAGGGCAACAACTTTGGATGGCCACCCATGGAGTCATCTTCCATTCTGTCCATATCATCATTGCCCAGCAGGGGCAATCTTTGCTATGAATCCTGTTAGGTAAACTTGTATTATGAAACCATATATTAGTTAAGGTAATACTAGCTGTTGTAACAAGCTATGCATCAAATATCAGAGGCTTAGCATAGTGAAGTTTATTTCTTATATAACCGTCCAGGTGTTCCTGGTCAGGCAGCTGTCATTCAATTGGAAATTCAGAGATCCAGGCTCCTTTTGTTTTGTCACTCTTCAGCACATAGTTTCCAAATTCTCTGTGCTCGCAGGCAGTGTTCCATGGAAAAATAAAGAGCATGGAGAATCACAGTGGGGGATTTTCATGAGTCAGTTGTGGAAATGGGGTCCTTCATTTCTACTCACATTTCATGGACTAGAACTCAGTTATATGGACATAGCTATCTTCAGGGGAGGTGGGGAAATGTAGTCTGGTTGCTGTCTATCCAGAAGAAAAGGAAAGGGGTTTAATGGTTAGCTAGCTGTCTGTGCCACACACTGACCAAAAATAAACAAACAAAAAACGGGGTGGGAGAGAGATAGAAAAACAAAAGAAAGAAAGAAAATTCCTTTGGATATTAATCATATAGGCCCCTTTACTCATTTATTCAAACCCACTGAGAAACTTGCTCTTTTAATTGAAATTTTAAAATAAACTGAATATGATTTTATTTTAATTTTATGGACACAATTTGTGTATTAGAGATCGGAGATTTAGTAGAATGACATTGAGCTTGAGAGAAAGCCGAAAAGCAGAAATCAGAATTCAGCAAACGTAAGTTAGGGCATGATTATAGCAAACAAAAAGTTCTCTTGCTTACTTTATATCCATTGACTTTAAAATATGATTGTTTATAAAAAATGGAGCTATCCAAATTTTCTTCTGTATGAGATATATGTGTATGTGCCAGTTGCCTGAGTATCAAGTGCCAAAATGGCATTAGAAGTGTAAGAGATTTATTGGGGGGCAATGTTGGTGAGGGAAAATGGGGAAGGAGCCAGAAGAGGCTGGGAGAACTTCCAGACTGCAGTGCTAGTCTGACCCTAGTGAAGGAGACAGGAAGAGAAAGACAGGAGAAAGACAAGCAAAGGGAGGAAGGGAGGTCTTAGACGGCAGTGCAGTTTTTAAATTCAATTTTTTTGAGATATATTGACATACATACAATCATCCAAAGCATACAGTTGTTCACAATATCATCATATAGTTGTGGATTCATCTCCACAATCAATTTTTGAACATTTGCAGTCCTCCAAAAAAAAAATAATAATAAAATAAATAAAAACAAAAGTAAAAAAGAACACTGAAAACATCCCATTCTCTTTACCTGTCCCCCATTATTCCATTAATTTTTGTCCCCGTTTTTCTACTCATCTGTCCATACACTAGAGAAATGGAGTGTGAGTCTCAGGGTTCTCACAAAAACATGGTCATATCGTGTAAGCTGTATAGTTATACAGTCGTCTTCAAGAATCAAGTTCAACAGTTTCAGGTATTTCCTTTCAGCTATTCTAATACACTAAAGACTAAAAATGGATATCTATAAAACATGTAAGAATAACCTCTAGTATGACCTCTTGATTCCAGCCATTGAAACTCCATTTTGTTTTAATTCTCTTCCTCCTTTTTGTCAAGAAGGCTTTCTCAATCCCACGATGCCGAGTCCAGGCTCATCCCCAGAGGTCATGTCCCATGTTGCTAGGAAGATTTACACCCTTGGGAGTCATGTCATATGTTGGGGGTGCAGTGCAGTTTTAAGACAGCTTCAGCAAGTCTAACAAGGACTCCTCCAGCTGAAATTGCCCATCAGAGAACTCCCACATCTTGCAGCAAAGGGCCCTTTCATTGGTTAGGGGCAGCCTTTGGAGAGTGAGGTTCCATCACAAACACAGTAAGAGATTAAAGAGCAAGCATTTAGGGCTGTTGGCCAGGTATACATCCCACAGTAGGACTTTTAGAGGTGCATTTTCATCATTGCCATAGTATGCCTTTGTTCCTGTAGCTTAATTAGAAATTAGAGAATGGTATAAAAATAACTATTTAGCAGTTATTACAATAGATGTTTATGTTCATTTATTTCTTATGTATATCAGTGACTGTAGCAGAGCAGTGGTTTGAAAAATCCTAGTTGGGTGATTAAAGTAACTTTTGTGTTTGCCCTAGAAACTCTTTTGTACTGTCAGTGCCACATGAGAATATCTGATGTCCTCCTCACTTCAAAAGTATGAGGGGAAAAACACACTCTAAATTTATGTCTCAGGAGGAGTCAGTTGTCCCCTTCTATTCTCCTTTTAAGTCCTTCAATTCCATTATCCTGCCAAATATGAAAAGCATCATTTCTCAGACTAAGCTTCAACTCTACTTCCCTTTTCCTCTCTTGTATTTTTGTTGTTTTTCACCAGAATGGGATTCTGGTGGTAGTAAACATTCTCAAATATAAATAATTTTTTTAATGGAAATAATCATTAGGACATAGAAGTTGATTCTAGATATTGAGCACTGACTCTTTCAATAACATGTGAAAATGATTTACAATGTTGGATTAATATGCTCTTTTCTTTTGAATTGTTTTAGAAGAGAGAGGTTATTGAGAGAGGAGACTTTAGAATGCTGTGTCCTTGACTTACAATCTTATTCAATTTTATTTTAATTCATGCTAAGCAAAAGAGGATGAAATTAAAGAGAAATGGAGGAAAATTTTTTGATATGTCTGCTTTAAAAGGGATGTTCCTTTCTTTTTACTTTAAACTGTTGGACGGACACAAGCAATGATCATAATCTAATCAGATTAATAGACGACTCTGTTTAGTGACTTGGACTTCAGTAGGTTTACAGGAAAGTTGTTCCATAGACTCAACTGGCTACACCTGTGTAACTGATCTGCCTTTCCAAATTTAAGGTGCTGGTCCGTTGTCCTATAATCTTTTCTGTGGAAGAAAACTACAGCGTGTTTAGCAGGTAGATCAGCTTGCCTGCTGTTATTACCTATCTTCCCAGTCATCTTTATGCTCCTCATGGAGGTGCTAAATGGATTTAGTAGCAAAACATTTATTGGCAGCTGTGGGGGGTGGTGATGCCCCACTTAAAATTTCAAATGTTTTAAAAACTACCAGTGTATGTGAAGACTAGAGTGTGCTGGTACATGCTGGGAAGAAATGGAGAAGAAATCATTGTTTCACAATAAAGATGCAAGCTTCCATGAAGTAGATGGGAAAGAAAATAATGTAAAATGCAATAGTGCTAAAAGATATTAATTCTTTCATTTATTCCTTCATTTGCCAGTTGCTATTCTGGGTGCTGGGCAGATAGCAGAGAATATATATAAAGAGTGAGATGTCAGGGCAAAAAAAAAAAAACTTCTTATTCCTTGTAATCAGACATTTGGGCTTACCTTAATGCACATTTTGATAAACTGAATTCCTGAAAAACAACATGATAATATCAGCAATAAGTATAATAATTATAACCACTATTTTGAAGACTCTGTTTTAAACCTTTTATGTAGATGATTTATTTAATGGTCACAATGACTTTTTCCAATAGGTACTTTTGCCATTCTTATTTTACTGATTGAAGAGAATGAGACTTAGAGACATCAGGGGACATTACCAATTCAATTTGCCTCCAGAAAACAACATGGCTATTGTTGTTACTCATTACTAGTTAGGGAGAAAGTGCTGTGGTTTATTTTTGCTTGTTTATTTGCAGAGATATTTCAAACCTCTTTGGCATCTTACTTAGCCTAATCCTCAGTGTTAAGACCTCTTGTAATGGAGACTATAATAGACCTAAAGGACCATTTAGGTCCTTTAAGATTCCTGAGCAATAAATACCATTACATAGAATTTTTTAAATGCAATTTTATTGATATATATTCACATAACATACAGTCCTTCAAAGTCTACAATCAGTTGTTCATAGTTTTGCATTGATCACCACAATCAATCTTTGAACATTTTCTTTACTCAAAAAAATAAAATAAAAATTAGAATAAAGAAGAACATCCAAAACATTCCATTCTCCTTTCCCTCCCATTGTTCATTTCCTTTTTTTACACTCATTTTTTTAAATTTTATCAAAAAATTAAAAAAACAATAAAAAACATTTCAAACAAAACCAAAACAAAGAAATAAGAAAAAAACAATTAGCCTGAAGTAACTACATTGCTTCCAACATGTTCTTACCCTACCCCAAGAAAATAGACTATAACCCAACAAAAGAATAAGAAAAACAAATAACCTAAAATAACTACATTTCTGCAAACTTGTTCCTACCATACCCCCAGAAATTAACAAGCCATAGTTGTTCCTGAGCATTCCCATAACACTGAGTTTACCCTCCCTAACTTATCTGTTCTTATTAGATTATCATCCCCCCCTTCACTATTTGCTATCGCTAGGTCCCCTACATTCTAAAATATAAACCATTTATTTTACATTTTTCACAGTGTTCACATTACTGGTAACATACAATATTTCTCTTTTTGTGCCTGGCTTATTCAGCTCAGCATTATGTCTTCAAGGTTCATCCATGTTGTCATATGTTTCACAACATCGTTCCTTCTTACTGCTGTGTAGTATTCCATTGTGTGTATATACCACATTCTGTTTATCCACTATCTGTTGAAGGACATTTGGTTGTTTCTATCTCTTGTCAATTGTGACTATTGCTGCTATGAACATTGGCATGCAGATATCTCTTCGTGTCACTGCTTTCCAATCTTCTGGGTATATACCGAGAAGTGCAATTGCTGGATCGAAGGGTAACTCTATATCTGGTTTTCTAAGGGACTGTCAAACTGTCTTCCAGAGTGGCTGTACCATTATACAGTCCCACTGACAATGAATAAGAGTTCCAATTTCTCCACATCCTCCCCAGCATTTGTAGTTTCCTGTTTGTTTAATGGCAGCCATTCTAATTAGTGTGAGATGATATCTCATTGTGGTCTTAATTTGCATCTCCCTAATAGCTAGTGAAGCTGAACATATTTCATGTGTTTTTTGGCCATCTGTATTTCCTCTTTGGAGAACTGTCTTTTCATATCTTTTGTTCATTTTATAACTGGGCTGTCTGTAGTATTGTCGTTGAGTTGTAGGATTTCTTTATGTATGCAAGATATCAGTCTTTTGTCAGATACATGGTTTCCAAAAATTTTTTCCCATTGAGTTGGCTGCCTCTTTACCTTTTTGAGAAATTCCTTTGAGGTGCAGAAACTTCTAAGCTTGAGGAGTTCCCATTTATCTATTTTTTCTTTTGTTGCTTGTGCTTTGGGTGTAAAGTCTAGGAAGTGGCCTCCTAATACAAGGTCTTGAAGATGTTTCCCTATATTATCTTCTAGGAGTTTTATGGTACTGTCTCTTATATTGGGGTCTTTAATCCATTTTGAGTTAATTTTTGTGTAGGGTGTGAGGTAGGGGTCCTCTTTCATTCTTTTGGATATGGATATCCAGTTCTCCCAGCCCCATTTGTTAAATAGACTGTTATGTCCCAGTTCAGTGGTTTTGGGGGCCTTATCAAATATTAGTTGACCATAGATTTTGGAGTCTATCTCCAAATTCTCAATTTGATTCCACTGATCAATATGTATGTCTCTATGCCAGTACCATCCTGCTTTGACTACTGTGGCTTTATAATAAGCTTCAAAGTCAGGGGGTGTAAGTCCTCCCACTTTGTTTTTCTTTTTTAGAATGTTTTTAGCAATTCGAGGTATCTTCCCCTTCCAAATAAATTTGATAACTAGCTTTACCAAGTCTGCAAAGTAGGTTGTTGGAATTTAGATAGGGATTGCATTGAATCTGTAGAGGAGTTTGGGTAGAATTGACATTTTAATGGCGTTTAGCCTTCCTACCCATGAACAAGGAATATTTTTCCATCTCTTTAGGTCCCCTTCTATTTCTTTTAGTAGAGTTATGTAGTTTTCTTTGTATAGGTCTTTTACATCCTTGGTTAAGTTTATTCCTAGGTACTTGATTTTTTTAATTGCTATTGAGAATGGTATCTTTTTCTTGAGTGTCTCTTCAGTTAGGTCATTTCTAGTGTGTAGGAACATTATTGACTTATGTGCATTAATCTTATATCCCACTACTTTGCTAAATTTGTTTATTAGCTCAAGTAGCTGTATCTTCAATTTCTCAGGGTTTTCCAGATATAAGATATATCATCTGCAAATAATGACAGTTTTACTTCTTCTTTTCCAATTTGGATGCCTTTTATTTCTTTGTCTTGCTGGATAGCTTTGCCTAGCACTTCTAGCACAATGTTGAATAACAGTGGTGACAGCAGGCATCCCTGTCTTGTTCCTGATTTTAGAGGTAATACATAGAGTTTTAAGGAGCTCTGCCTTCTTATGACTGGAACACAGTAAATGTCGTGAGTCCTGGCTATACTCTGCAGTTCTTATTTTGTCCAACTTTGTACCATCATCTCTGGTATGCAGAACTGCAACTCTGTGGCTCATTGAGGAGTCCTTCCTTGTTTCTCATCAAGACGGAAGTTACAAAGAGGGGGCAGAAAAATGGAATGATGTGGGAGCGGGGTCATGTGCAGTGGGAGTGTGGCTGGGACTTCCAAAAGCAAAATGTGTAAATTTTAGAACTATTTGGAAAAGACTACTAAGTGGCAGTGAACACATTGCCTGATATTTGGTTCTCTTCAGCTACAAAAACCAAGTTCAGAAACACTGTGCTTAACCTTGGAGAATCCCTGGGGAGAATATTCACAGGGCCATCACAGAAATACCTTACACTTATAAGATGAGAATCCATTACCTGCTGACTAAGGCCAGGGTTATGAGGATGAAGGTTACTAAGTGGCAATAGTTGACTTTTATTAATACTTAATTTAAAAAATAACAGTAATGGCAAAAACAACCACAACCTCAGAGTTAACCTTTTAAAGAGAAAACTATACACAGATCTATCATCTCATTGTCTTTATCAGTAGCTATCTATACCTATCTGTCTGTATATCCATCCATTCATCCATCCATCCATCTTTAATCTTCTACCTACAGACCATGGGGCTCCAGGTAACAGCATTTAACTTTTGATTTAAAGGCGTGTGTTGGATATTGTTATGTTTGCTAAGGCTGCCAGAATGTAAAATACCAGAAATGGATTGGCTTTTATAAAGGGGGTTTATTAGGCTACAAATTTACAGTTCTAAGGCCATAAAAGTGTCCAGACTAAGGCATTGACATAAGTATACCTTCACTGTAGAATGGCTGATGGCATCTGGGGTTCCTCTGTCACCTGGGAAGGCACATGGTGATGTCTGCTGGTCCTTCTCTCCTGGGCTCTGGTTTCAAAATGGTTTTTTCCAAAATGTCTCTGGGCATTTTCTCTCTAAGCATCTCTCTGAAGTCTCTTCATAATGTCTCAGCCTTTTATCCTCTCATAGAGGATGCCAGTAAACTGATTAAGACCCATGTTGAATGGGCAGGGTCACATCTCCATGGAAACAACCTGATCAAAATATCCCACACACGATAGGTCTGCCCCCACAAAATTGGGTTAAAATAACAGTCTTTTCTGAGGTACATACAAGATTCAGACTGGAACAGATAGTTTCTCTTTTACATTTGAAGATCTACCTTCCACCCTTCAGTTGCTCTGTGCCCCAGGAAGCTCAGTGGGAGGCATTGTCATGAGATTGGAATATATGAATAGAGGGGTCCAGGGTGTGTATTCCTCTGACCCTCGCCTTGCTGAGTTTCCGAAGGTGGTACATCTAAAAGGACACAGTCTCCTGACTCCAGTGAGGTGTTACTCTTCAGACTCATGTAACCCTTGTATATTTAGGCATAAAGGTGGTGATGACACCCTGTCTTTAATTTCCTGAAAGTCTGTACACACCTTTATAAATAGTTCCTTTATTACCCTCCCCTCATCTGTGCCAATTAGCCGGTTAGAGTGTGCCATCTGTTTTTGGAAGGATTCTGACTGATCAAGGGTGATTGATGATTTCAGCCTGAGCTTTACAGGCAAGCTCCATATAAGAAGATTACAAGACAGTCCAGCCCTTGCTTCTTGGCATTTCAGCCTCTGAAGCTAGATTTCATTCATTAGCTAGTGGCTCAGCCTCTGAGACAAAGATTAACACTAGACAAATTCACAGAAGACTGAGTGATAAGCCAGACAGATAAACTGTTCATTTATCATGAGACTATGCCTCTCCAGGGACAACCAACCATACCAAATGTGTAGAGAATCCCCTTCTCAATATCAAAGGCAGTGCAAGGGAAACTGGGACTCTGTTGATATGAGCATGCAAGTTTATGGCAATTACATCTTTTGGGGGAATTCTTCATTTTATGGATTAAATTATAATCTTCTTCATCCCTGATGATGCTTTTTGTATTAAAATTTATTTTATCTCATATTAATATAATTTCATCCGGTTTCTTTTGGTGAGTGTTTATTTGTATGGTATAACTTATATCATCCATTTATTTTAATACTTTCTATACATATATTTTAACTAAGTCTGTAGTTAAAAAACAGATTATTATAAAAATACATTTTTGATAGCTTAATCCTGATAAGTGAGCTTAATCAATTTCCACCTATTGTGTTTACTGATGTATTCAAATATGTGTGTCAATGGATATTGTATTTTTTGTTTAACCTTTTTTTTAGATTATTTTTTCCTCTTCCCCTTGTTTCAATTAGATTGATAGAGTTTTCTTTCCTTTTCTTGGGTGTGAAAATTATAAAACATTCTTTTGAAGTGTATTTTAAGAAATATATCAATGCGAAGAAAAATAGAGAAGAGTATAATGAACACATGCATTGCCAGTTGGATTTGCTAAGTGTTTACATTTTGCCTTATTTGTTTAAGGTCATTTTTTAAACAAACATTTCAGATGCAGTTTAGCCTTCTTATGTCTTTGATTCATTTTGAGTTGATTTTTGTATTTAGTGTGAGATAGGGGTCCACCTTCATTCTTTTGCACATTGATATTAAGTTTTGCCAGCATCATTTGCTGAAGAGACTATTCTTTTCTCATTGAGTGCAGTTGGCATCCTTGTCAAAAATCAAGTGGCCATATATGTGAAGGTTTATTTCTGAACTCTCAATTTGATCCCTTTTGTCCATATATCTAGTTTTGTGCCAGTATCTTGCTGTTTTGATTACTATGGATTTGTAATGCATTTAAAATTGGGATTGTGAGTCCTCCAAATCTTCTTCTTTTTTCAAGATGGCTTTGGCTATTTGGGGTCCCTAAATCTGATGATTGGTTTTTCTATTTCTGCAAAGAAGGCTGTTGGAATTTTGATTGGGATGGCTGAATCTGTAAATTGTTTTGGGTAGAATTGGCAGCTTAATGTTTACTCTTTTAATCCATGAACACAGAGTATCCTTCCATTTATTTAAGTTGTCTTTGATTTCTTTAAGCAATGTTTTGTTGTTTTTTGAGTACAAGTCCTTTGTCTTTTTGGTTAGATTTATTCCTAGTACATTTGCTACTTTTAGTTGCTATTGTAAATGTATTTTTTTTTATTTCATCTTCAGTGTGTTTAGTACTAGTGTATAGTGCATGCTGATTTTGTACCCTGCCATTTTGATGAATTTATTTGTTAGTTCTAGATGCTTGGTATGAATTTTTCAGGATTTTATATGGGATCATGTCATCTGCAAATAGGGAATATTTTACTTCTTCCTTTCCAATTTGGATGCCTTCAATTCTTTTTCCATGCCTAATTCTCTGGCTGAAACGTCATGTTCCATGTTGTACCTTGTGTTGGTAATTTTAGAGGAAACACTATCACTCTTTCACCATTAAGTATAATGTTAGTTGTGGGTTTTTCATATATGCCCTTTATCATGTTGAGGAAGTTTCCTTCTATTTCTAGTCCTGTATATATTTTGCCAAGTAGTGCTGGATTTTGTCAAATGTCTTTTCTGTATCAGTTGACAGGATCATTTTTTTTCCTGTTGTATTGTTACTGTGGTGTATTGTATTAATTGATTTTCTTATGTTGAACCACTCTGGCGTGTCTGGGATAAATCCCACTTGATGATGATGTATAACTCTTTTAATGTGCTGTTGGATTCAGTTTGCTAGTATTTTCTTGAGGATGTTTGCATCTATATTCATAAAGGATATTGGTCTGTATATTCTTTAGTTGTATCTTTATCTGGCTTTAGTATTTGTCTGATGCTGGCCTCGTGTAATGAGTTAAGGAGTGTTCCCACCTCTTCAACTTTTTGGAATAGTTTGAACAGGATTGGTGTCAGTGCTTCTTGTAATGTTTGGTAAAATTCTCCTGTGAAGCTGTCTGGTTCTGGGCTTTTCTTTATTGGGAGGTTTTTGGTTTGTTTGTTTTTGTTTTTTGTTTTGTATTACTAATTCAATCTCTTTACATATTGTTGGCCTGTTTAGAAATCATCTAGTTTTATTGAATTATTGTAGGTGGTTTATGTGTTTCTAAGAATTTGTCCATTCTGTCTAAGTTGCTGTACAGTTTTTCATAGTATCCTCTTATAATCCTTTGTGTATCTGTGGGGTTGTTGGTAAAGCCCCCCCTTCACTTATGATTTTAGTTTTTGCATTCTCACAGGTTTTTTCTTTGTCAGTCTATTATTCATCTTTTCAAAGAACTTTTGGTTTTGTTGATTCTCTCTATTGTTTTATTTATCTTGGTTCTATTCTTTGTTATCCTTCCTTCTGCTAATTTTGCATTTAGTTTACTCTATGTGTCTCTGATTTGAGATCTTTTTTTTTCAAAGGTAAGTATGTAGAGCTATAAATTTCTCTCTCAGCACTACCTTTTTTTTGCATCCCATAAGTTTTGGTTTTTCATTGCCTCAAGATATTTTCTAATTTCCCTTGGGGTTTCTTCTTTGATCCATTGGTTAAGACTGGGTTGTTAAATTTCCACATATATGTGGATTTTCCAATTAACTTTGTGTTATTTATTTCTAGCTTCTTTCTATAGTGGTCAGAGAATATATATATATATATATATATATATATAAATTCCAATATTTTTAACTTATTGAGGCTTGTTTTGTGAACTAACATATGGTCTGTCCTGGAGAATGATCCATGTGCACTCAAGAAGAATGTATGTTCTGTTGTTATTGGGTGAAGTGTTCTATACATGTATGTTAGGTCTAGTTAGTTTAGAGTATTGTTTAAGTCTTTTATTTGTGCATGTTTATTTGTTTATTGATATTCTCTCTAGATGTTCTCTTTGTATTTACCCCTTTTGGGGTTTGTTGGGATTCTTGAATATAAATGTTCATGTCTTTCTTTAAATCTGGCAAGTTTTCCACCATTATCTCTCTTTGAATATTCTTTATTCTCTTTTCTCTCTTTCTTTTCCTTCTGAGAATCCCATAATGGATATATTGGTATGCTTGATGGTGTCCCACACCTGTCTTAGACTCTGTTCACTTTTATTCATTCATTTTTTTTTTTTTTTTTGCTCCTCAGCCCAAACCATTTCAATTGTCTTGTTTTTAAGTTCACTGATTCTTTCTTCTGCCAGCTCCAGTCTGCCATTAGAAATGATCTAGGAAATTTTTCATTCCAGTTTTTGTGGTCATTAACTTTTCTATTTCTGTTTGGTTCCTTTATAAAATTTCTATCTTTATTGAGCTGCTCATACTGATCATTCATTTTTTCCCCTATATCATTTAGTTCTTTCTCCATTTTTTCCTTTATCTCTTTGGGCATTCTCCATTTTTTCCTTTATCTTTTTTGAAAGTATTTACCTGATATGTTCAAAGTCTGTTCCTCTTCATTGATGCTTTCTGGATTTTTATCTTGTTCCTTTAGATGAAGGGTCAGTCATCTCCTGTTTCCTCAATTGTGTTTTCATCTTTTGTTGCACACTATACATTTTAATATTTTAAACTGTTAACTTTGGGATTTAGTTCCTAAATTGTTTTTTCCTTATGTTTTTATCCAGAAATTTCATTGAGTGCCAGCAGCTAAAACAAACAAATCAATGCAAACTGTTACTTTTCACAGTCTTTTGCAAACTGTCTTTGCTTTATCTGGTGGTCTCCTTCAGAGCTTAGCCCTCCTATCAATAAGATGAGCCTGAAGTGAATATGAAGTGCACGGTCCTCGTGGGTCTAATTCAGATCTGTATGGAGTCTGCTCCTCGTCCTGGGCTTGTGCTTTCTTGTGGCTTTAGGGTCTTCCACATTTACCTTTTTCAAATGTCTGTTTATTTTTTTTTAATTAACATGCGTGAAATATTGCATTATTAGATGAATACAACCAGTTCAAAGGAGAATCCAAAGAGTAGACACACTTGTAGATCAGGGATATTGAAATTAACTGTTCTAAGCAATGCCTAGTTTTCCACTGAAGACACACAGCAATCTTTTTGGCTTGTTCTTAATTTCCTTTACATTACCATAATTATAACTAATTCATCATAGCTGCAGTTTCCCCATTCAGGCCCACTTGTCAAGAAAGAATCTACCATATACTTACGACATGTCATAAATCTCGTGTGTCTAAAATTTATATTTACAATATAAACATTCCTACTCATTCCAGGTATATTTTGTAATAGAGTTCATGACTATAACCCCTTATCATAACTTGCTGATTTGGATTAAAGTCAAAGGATGAAAAATATGTTGAGGCTTAAACAAGAAAGAAAAAGCAAGTAGTCATGCTGGCAATTTACCCATTTAGAAAATGTCTAGATTTATGAAAACTAAATCCACTGTTGGAATTGCATGCTCAAGAAAGAAAATCTATTTGGTGTGGGAAATAGTACTCAACCTTTCATATTCGGCAATGTAATCAAATCTCTCCTGCTCTCTCAAATATCAAATGTCTTTTCTACTTCTTATGAAATACACTGTCACTGCCTCCTGGGTGCTCTATTGTGTGACCTAATTCAGCTATTCCTTTGTCCCAGACTGTTTTAACTTACTTACTTCTTGTATGGCTTTAGCTCTGTGAGCTGCTTCTTCCTGCAGGACATGCTCTGGGAGGGTGAGCCTGAGACAAGTGTCTTGGTTCATTTTTTCAGGCTCCCATCCAATAAATTGGCACTGACATACAGGCAGCCTACTATGTGCATAGGGGTTATTTTTGTCCCTGAGCTACAGAGCCAGGGTCCCATAATGTGAGTGCAGGCTGGCTCCATCCTGTACCGGGTTGGGGTTGGATGAGGGGCTAGCAAGGGTGCCATGAGCTTTGCCTACCATTTTCAGCTTAATTTTCTTGATTCCATATTTCCCAGTTACTGCATCTCTTTAACTGTTTTCTGTAGTATTGAAGATGACTCTGCCAGTTTGTGCTAGTTGTTAAGAGATTCTGTAGGGGCATGGCACCTTGGAGTGTCTTATGCTGCAATCTTGGTTGCCCAGAAGCCTTTAAAATACCACCTTTTCAATCCACCCAATTTGTCATTATCATTATTTTTTATTAGTTGCCTTTTTAGATTTATGAATATGCTCATTTATTTAGATGCTACTGTTATTTCTTTTGTCTATTTACTTCTTTCTGGATTTGTTTTCTCTTATGGACAACTTTTAGTAGTTCTTCGAGTATCTGCATATAGTACAATTTCTATATTTTCATGCTTGAAAGTATTTTTATATTTCCTTCAACCTTGAGTGCTATTTAGCTAGTAGTAGAATTGTACATTGACAGTATTTTCTATTAGCAGTTGATGATTGGAATTGCTTTTATTCTAAATTATGCTTCTTCGCTAGTAAACCATGTGATATAACCATGGTAGAGGTAACAAACTCTATGAATACATTTCTCAAACTTGGTTCTTGATTGGGAATAGAGAAAAACCTAGGAACAATGAGTTAATGAGAATGAAAATATATTGATTCATTATTCTAAATATCTAACTGCCATTATGTTTGTTTTGATATATTTATATGTTTATTGTAAGAAATTTGGAAAACACAGAACAGTAGAAGAAATAGCATATTTTTGCCACTCTGTAATAGCTAATATGATGCACCTGCATATGTATATGATATATGATTTTAAAAAAAGTTTTTATTATATATGTGCTTTTCTTCAAGATTATATTGTAAGATGTTTATTCCAATATGCTAATTGCAAAACCACCACCACCACCCCCTAAAAAACACCAATTTAATCTGTTGGTCAAGCACAGCTAAGTTTGTTAAACTTACTTCACCAAGGGTGAACACCATTTTGACAGAGTCTTAGTAGACTCAATAGAAAGCAACCACAGAAGAGAGTGTCAACGGAGGATACCTATATGGTTTTGCAGTCTCAATTTTTTGCAGGCTCTTTCATGGAGAAGATCTGATTGGGATTTGACAAAATTTGCTTCATAATAGCTTATGACTAGAAGGCACATTGAGAGAGGTTCTTGAAGCAAATTTTAATAAGTCAGCCCTTGTTTGATACTTTAGGTATTTGCCCAAATGAGCAATCTGTTGCTCTGATAGAAGAGCTGTTTGCCCAAATAAGCAAACTATTTCCCCAGACAAATTGGTTTCCAAGAATTTATTGAACTGAAGTGTGAAGCTGTTTGTTGGTTTGCAGTCCAGTTTTTCTGGACAAGATTTTCCTGAAACAAATAGTGGTTAGGTCTTGTTGACACAGGCTAATAGTTAAATTATGTGGACACAGGTAGTCTCAATTCTAAGTCATTAAAATTCTTCATAAACATCAATTTAAGTGTGTCTACATCATTTGATCACTTTAATGTTTTTAAAGTTTTGTAACCCTTTTACCTACTGTTTGTCATTTGGGTTTGCCAATATATTACTTATTATAAGTAATAGAGTATGACCATATCTACATATAAAATATGTGCATCTCTTCCCATTTCCTCAGGATTTATTTTAGGAATGGGAGTTAATAGGCGAAAGGCTATGAATCTGCTAAATCATTTGACACAAATTACAACCTGGATTATTGATCTGCCCTGTTGTGTGGATTTGCTCTCCTACCATTTAGGTCCTAGTGTTGATCCCTTCAAATGTTTGCCAGCATATATTAAAAAACTAAATGTAATGAAAAATAGAAATTTTAATGATGTGACTGCTGAAAAATGATGCAATGTAATATTAATTTGCATTAATTATATATTAGCAAGGCTGAACACTTTCCCTATGCTACTGCTCTTTTGTCTCTCTTATGTGAATCGTCCATTGCCCCTTTCTTTTTCCATTTAAATGGTTTCTTTTGGATTGCATATATTTGAAGGTAAAAGTGGTGTCATGAAATTTTAATTTATTTATCTATATGGACTTAAATTTAAAAATGTAGAAATTATATGCATGTATGTGTGTTTACATGAACTGTTTACATACTCTGGAATAATGCATAATGAACTAAACAAAGGTTTCCTTTGCATATGGAAGTACAGTTGAACATTGCTGTTGGTGGGTTGATAAAAGATATATTTTTATATACCTGTGCATTAATTTTGATTTTTTTAACAATAAACATATACTTATGCATTTTCTATATAATGAAAGAAAAAGAAAAGCAAAAAATTACTTCACCAATTTGCTGGTTTGTGTATATTATGTCCTCCAGAAAAGGCCACATTTTTTAAAGCAGTCTTGTGGGGGCAGATGTATTAGTGTGGATTAGGTTGGAACCTATTGTTTTAGTGTTTCCATGGAGATGTGACCCACCCAAGTGTAGGTGATAGCTCTGATTAGATAATTTCCATGGAGGTGTGGCCCCGCCCATTCAGCATGGGCCTTGATTAGTTCACTAGAGCACTATATAAGCACAGACAGAAGGAGCAGCTTGCTACAGCCAAGAGGGACACTTTGAAGAACGCACAGGAGCTGAGAGAGGAGCTAGCTGGAGCTGAGACAGACATTTTGAATGTGGCCGTTGGAAGCTGATGCAGACATTTTGGAGAATGCCATCTTAAAATGCAACCTGGAAGCAAGCAGATGCCAGCCACATGCCTTCCCAGCTAACAGAAGTTTTCCGGACACCATTGGCCATCCTCCAGTGAAGGTACCCGATTGCTGATGTGTTACCTTGGACACGTTAAGCCCTTAAGACTGTAACTGTGTAACCAGATAAACCCCCTTTTATAAAAGCCAATCCATTTCTGGTGTTTTGCATTCTGGCAGCATTAGCAAACTGGAACAACCAATAAGATAATAGTCCAAGATATATTTATTTTTTGTTGGATAAATTGTTTGTAAACTGTGTATATTGCCATCTTTTCCAATGGTGGTTCACCCATTAGCTTTTTTTTCCCTCTGTGGTAATTGTCAGGTGTCTTCAATGCTGTGACTGATAGCTTAGGATGAAGAAAATAGTGGGGTTTCTGAATGACACAAAACTGACATAAAATAATTTTTCTGAATACTGGCAAATAAGCTAGCAATAAAATGGCATTTTGGAAAATGTCTTATTTCAAATCAATTGAGAGTATTAATCTACATAAAATAATTGAATTGTGTTTTGATTATAAAAACTATTGCTTGATATATGATTTACCATAACTTTACCTGTTTATCTCAAATAAAATGCATCCAAGTTGTAGGCTGGTAATTTTAGCCCTGTAATTAGTTTGACTACCTGTTGTGCCATATAGCACTTGATTATTAGAACTTCTTTGCATGGCTTATTTAGTTGAGCATATAAGGAGATATCTAAGTTCCATTTCAGGCAGGTGTGTCTAATGATGAGGATATGTTATGGAAATGATTCTGAATTGGATGTTCATTTAATGAAAATCTATATTCACTGAAGGTGTCCATGCTCCATAGGGTTACCTTCTATTTAGTGGGTTTTGATTCATCTGGTTGGGTAGTATTAAAAATTCACTTCTTCCTCCAATTAATAAAACATGGATAAATGTTTTTATAATTATAGTGTTTGAACAATGTAGAGCATTTTGGTATTACTAAGAATGTATGGCATAGAAAAATATATTTTATATTTAAAATTTTACAGAGGAGGTTATGAAAATATATGAAAAGGGGATCAAGTAAGACCTTTAATTTGATATATTTTTTCCTCTCCTAAAATTGCTTAACAATTAATTACAAATAGTCCCAAAAACTTTGGATTTGACTCTGGATTTTTCTTGACCCGATTATCCATAAACATTTTTAAAAGCAGTATAATTTTTTTGCCTTATTGATACAACATTTTTTGAGTTTCTACTATGAGCAAGGCACTTTGTGCTCTATGGATAATCTAAAGAAATAAGAGATGTGGTTTCTTCACAATTATTTTCTTGGTAATTATTAGTTAATTGGGGGGTGCTTTTTAAATAGATATGTTTAAAATAATACTGAATTTATACCTTGGGAATTAATAAAACTGCGAACATAAATTTTTTATTAATACAATTCTAGTTAGATGTTCTTAATTGAACAGATAAATTTTCTTTCTGATTCTAATCAGAGAGAATCATAATGGGAGAGAACTTTCTGACAAACTCATTAGCTTTGCGGAATTAAACATGTTTAGAGTTTTTATCTTAAATATTTTGGTGAATCGGGTAGTAACCAGCATAAAGTGAAAAATGGTGATACAAACTGAGTGATGTATAGTTTCAGATATTTGCACACACACCACATAGAGCTTGTTAAATGAGTATATATATATAATGCATGTTAAAGGGTTACTATTCTGTAATTTTATGCTTTATCCTTCTTTTAAAAATATTTTATTGTTTTCTGAGGTGTAGGTTTTGAGGGAGATATGAATATAATGCAAATGAGAATTGTAGTTGGGTGCCCTAACCAGAGAGATAGGGAATGAGTTGAGAGTAGAGAGAGATGATGCCCAGCTGTAGGGTTTTTTTTTTTTTTTTTTTTTTAAGTTCGACTTCTCTGACTTTGTCTTTTTGATCAGATGCTTGGGACCTCAGTGATAGTGTGAGAAAACATGGATTCACAAATATTGGCCACTGTAATTTGTGTGGTAAGAGAAAAAAAATAACTGTTAAAAGTCTCTAAAAGGGTAATAATTGAGGGAAGAGATGATATGAACAGAGGTAGCAGGATGTAGCAGCCTGGATTCTGGAACCATACATACCTTGGTTCAAATATTGGCTCTACCATTTAGAAAAGTGAACTTGGTTAACTTATTTAACCTCCCTAAGTTCCGTTTCATCATTTATAATTTGTGGATAATAATAGTAATCATTGAATTATCACTATTAAGTGAAATAATTCGTAGAACCCGTAGCAGGTAGTAATCACTAATAAATGTGAGATATTACCATTATTATGTACAGAAGAATGGATTGAGAATAAAGGAAGTCTGGGAAAAGTGGGAAGAAGAACTGTAAATTGTAAAAAAAGGTAGAATTGTATATCCAAGAGCCATTTTTTGAAAGCCTAAGTCAGGTCAGGAAGTTATTATTGACTCCTTGCAGTTCTGTAGGAATTGTTTTGTAAGCAGTACTTAGAGTGTTGGTCCTGTGGGGCTTTAGGCTATTAATGGATTTCACTGCCTGTCACCTGTTCTTTTGTATTAAAGAGTTCCTGAGGCATAAATAGTTTCTATGTCCCTGTGCCCTAGATATAGATCTTTGTCAGGATCCCTTTAGGAATAGATATTTTGACACAAGGTAGACTGAGGAGAATATTTGGGGACTATTGGCTGTAACTTTAAATACAATTTAGAAAAACATCTAAAGTAATCGTATAGGACAGGTCTAAGGAGAAGGAAAAGGGAAACCAGATCTGCAGAGGGACTGCCTGACAGGGAAAAAGCCATGGCTCTAGACAAGGACAAGATGAAAGAAGATGAAATGTAGTCCTAGAGCTCAGAGAGGGGAAATTGTCTACTTGTTCTATTTCGACCTGAGAACAGATTTTTCTTTACAGTGTTCCAAGGCCAGTGCCTTATTTTTTTCTTGAATTTAAATAACACTTATTTTGAATAGTTTTAGATTTACAGAAAAATTGCCGAGATAGAACCGAGTTCCCATATGCCCCTCATCCAGTTTTCCCTATTGTTAACATTCTACATGCAGCATTTGCCACAACTAAGGAACCAAAATTGATACATTAATGTTAACCTATTTCCATACTTTTTTTTTTTGCATTTCACTAGTTTTCCCCTAATGTTCTTTTTACTGTTTGAGGATCCTATCCAGGATATCACTTTACATTTAGTCATCATGCCTCCTTAGACTCTTCTGGTTAGTGACAGTTTCTTAGAGATTCTTGTTTGAGATGACCTTGACAGTTTTGAATAGTACTGGTCAGATATTTGGTAGAATGTCACTCAACTGAGATTTGTTTGATATTTTTTCTCATAGTTAGACAGGTTTTCTTAATTAGCCTGGCTTGAGTTTTGCTAATTTTATTAATCATTTCCAAGTTCCCACTTTTTTTTCCATTGATTCGCTTTATTGTTTTCCTATTTTCAATTTCATTGATTTCTGCTCTAATTTCTTCTTCTTTTTCATATTTGCTTTAGGTTTAATTTGTTTTTCTAGTTTCCTAAGGAGGAAATGTAAGTAATTGAATTTAGATATTTCTTTTTTTCTAATATATTGATTTATTTCCCCCTAAGCACTGCTTTAGCTGTACCCATCAAATTTTAACTTGCATTTTAATTTAGTTTAAAATATTTAAAATTTTTTCTTTATACTTCTTTGACCCATATTTTGTCCTGAGAGCAGATATTTCTTCTTTATTATACCTGCTGTCTCCTATCCCTTTTGTTGTTGTTTCTTATCCATTTGTGCTGACACTGTGTTGGAAACCAAAGCATCAGACACTTTAGTTTACTGTTGGAGATTTTCTAAAAAATGAGGTTGGGTGTTAATTTTTTTCATTTCCTGTCCTAGTGGAGATCATCAGGACTCATCATAGTTAGGTTGGCTCTGAGCTGTTTGTATCAAGAGTGAAGAAAGAGAAAAGTGAAAGAGGTGGAGAAAATGGAGAAGTAAACATAAATACATTCCCCACACTCCAGATGTTAGATGTGCTTTCTGTAAATATTTTGGTTTTATTATGAAGTTTTTTGATATTACATGAAACCCCAAATGAGGCTAGGTTTTCTTGGTTCTTTGCAAGAGATGGCTGTGTTATCTTTCTAACAGCTCTCCCTGATTCTACTCTTGCTCCTTATGGTTTATTTTCTACTCAACAGTTAGAGTGATCTTCTAAAACATTAATTGGATTATATCCTCCCCTGATCAAGATCCTGCAGTCGATTCTTACCACACTCAGAATAAAATCTGCCAACCTTCCAAACGTGGACTACTGACACTGCAGGAACTGCCTGCCTATTTATTTGAGTTTATCTTCTATCTGTTTCTTTCCTTTTCACCCTGCTATACTCACACTGTTCTTACCATTTTCCAAAATACCAATTATTCTTGACCCAAGAACTTTTGCTCTTTCGTCTGCCTTGAATGCTGTCTATATATCTTCATATAGTTCGTTCTGCTACTTCATTCAGCTGTCAGCTCCATTTCACCCCCCCACCCCAGTGACCTTCCTGTCTTCACCACTTAGAGCAACATTAATCCTGATAGCAACTCTATATTCCTCCAGTTCATTTTCCTTCATAGCATTTACCCTTATATAGCATTAAATTTTACGTTTATTTGTTTGTTGCCTTTTCCCTTTACTAAAATTGTAGCACCATTATGGCAGGATTTTTTCTATCTTGTCCATTGATGACTCACCAGCACCTGAAATAATGCCTGGCACATTGTAGGTGCCCACATAATATTCATCGAGTGACTAAACATGGAGATAAAGGGAATGTTGCTAATATGAGGAATGAAAATGAAGGGATGTTAAGGGTTTATTGCAGGTTGGTTTCCCCAGAGAGCACACTCTGAGATAGAGATTTGTCGGCAAGTGGTTTACTTGGAAGTGCTCTCAGGATAACACCCACAGGGAAGGGAAGAAAGCCAGGTTGGACAGCCAGAGGGTGCTGGGCAGCAATGGTGCAGTTTTGACAAAGCCCTGATGCAGTTACAACCCAGGCCTCACACATTCCCCTGGAGACCTCTGCAGCTGTGTTGGCCCTTTGTAGTTGTCTCCTGTTGAAGTGAAAGGAGCAGGCCTTCATAACCCTGCTGCAACTGGTGCCTGGTGCTTCCAGGAAAGGGGTGTGTCCTTGGGAGCAGTGGCTCTCTTTGGCCAAGGGCAGTTCCTGGAGAAGGCTGAGAGGTGAGTGTGTCTAGCCCACAGAAGTTTCAGCTCTGAAAACAATCCTTCTGTCTGGATGAGGATTCTGTGAGGTGCAGCATGGTGTTCTTGACTGGTCCCTAGGAATGGGGTATGGATGTAGGATATGGAAAAGAAGAGAAGAGAGAACATGTTGGGGTACTATGCTTTGTTGTAAGAGAAGAGCTACTGATTTAGATATGGTCTGCTGCAGTGTGGTTTACAGGTTGGGCTTTAAGACTTTAAATGGGTTTGAACCACTAGATACTGAGCAGTGCACCCAGATGCAAGGAACAGAAGTCATTCACAATTGCCAAGTGAGAAAACAAGGATATGAGTCCCCCAAGAGTGTTGCTGAATGGTTTCTGTATGTTTGGATTCTGCCAGTAGAAACCTACAACTGTGCCATGATGACCAGGGCGAACATGAATTTCATACACAGGTGTAGAAGACTAAAGGAGAATTATAAAGAGGACGTGCAAGACAGGCCCCCTGAGTTATCAAACGGATGGCCAGGAGGAGATGGACAAACTGTGTGAATGGACTTCATCATCCTAGAGTCCATCTCCTGTTGTCAGAGGGCACTGGCCCACTTGTTAGTTACATCAGGGTGAGATGCCAGAACCTGCTGGTGGTGGTACAAAGGTCCCACATAAATCTACTTGTTGAATGCCTTCTCTAGCTCCTAAATATTCTGAGGATCTAGAACCCTGCTTCAGCTTTCTTAGCAGTATCACAATTCAGTTGGAGCAAGAAAGAAAGGCAAAAAACAGTAGAAGAGTCCCACAGTCCAATACGGCAAAAAGAAGAAATGAGATTGGGCAGGGTAATTAACTGGTGAATGTGTAGACAGTAACAGGCCGGAAGAGAGTGGCGAGGGATCTCTGTGTTGAGTTGGGTCTTGAAGGATGTGAAGGATTTTGAGGGGCAGAGGAGGGGTGAATCTGTTTCTCCCCAGGTGTAACTTTGAGTCTCACTCAGTCTCCTTGTCTGAAAATTAAAGATGCCATAGTTAAAAGTTCCTAGGTTTCTTTTCAGGTCTGATATCCTAAACTTTTATTCTTACCAGTAGTGCCAAATATGTTTATCAATCTCTATGACTGATTTGTCATTGAATTTCCTCAGATGCCATTAATAGAAATTATGTGGCTCATTTGTTTTGTATGTCCTCCTACAGTGGGAGCATTCACAGATTCGACATGAATATTAACCTTATTTCAAATTGTGCTAAAAGATTTTGGATCAAATCTGTATAGTTTCTTTAAAAATAGGTTCTCCCAAATACTTATAACTCAGTGAATCTAAACATGAAAATGAATGTGTCTATAGATTTTTAAAAAATAATAGCTTCAGATTGCTTTCTATCATGCCCTCCTTTTCCCAAGCCAGCTTACCCTTAATAGAGCTGTATGTATCAATGAACAATTTTCCTTCTTAATACACCACTTTTAAGTGGCTTATTTGAAAGAGAGAGAGAGAGAGAGAGAGAGAGAGAGAGAGAGAGAGAGAGAGGGAGGGAGGGAGGGAGATATGGATGCTACTACTGCACTACTGGTGGCTTCTTGTATTTTACCTGGAACCTCTGTGTCATGACACATTCTTTAATTTCACGTAGTGATGGCTTAATTTGGTGTTTCCATTGTGTGATATGTATTAAAGTTGCAACTTCCACCTCCTGAGTTGTATCTCTTTTATGTTACAAAAAAGCCAACGTCCTTTGAAAACAATGCCTGTATTCTCTCAGGATTGTCTCTGTAAAGCTGAATTAATATCCTTTACACACCTACTTGATTTCCTTTCTACAGGTGTCCAGAATACTTAGATCTTCCTAGAAATACTGCTTGTGGCCCCAAAGACATTTAGCTGGGGTTTACTTTTAACTTAAAAATAAGAATTGCTTTCCACACCCACTCCCACTCACCAGGTATTTATTTTCTAGGAAAAAATAATGACAATATCTCTGGAGTATTCATCCTGCCACAACTCATTTTTGCATACACATTTTTAGTGTTATATTAAAAAATATTGCCAATATTTTGAGGTATGATTTTAAAATAGAAAAATAACTGATGATTATAATATATTAAGCATTTCATAATATGAGTTCCTCTGATATAATGTTATATTGAGCCAGCAAAAAAGACATTTATCATCCCATTATTCTAATGCCTATGGGCCAGGAGGGTGAAAATAACAAACTCTGTTTTCCCATGGAATATCTGATCATACTGTGTGTGTGTGTGTGTGCGCGCGCGCTTTCGAAGTGCAACAGTGTTTCATATAAATGTACACTTTTTTGTTTAGAATATACATATCAATTATTTTTGAAAAAGGTTATATGTTGTTTGGGTAAATCTGTTGGTTATCAGCCATTTGAGATTGGCACTTTAGTAGCTGATTTAGGTAGCTCCGTTTTTGTCTGTATAACGAGCTGACTCAGATGAGCCCAAATACCAAATCCTTCATGCTTCTGTGCAATGTTTTCAAAGCTAGCTACAGATTACCAATAAAATATGACATATGACTCTGCTTCTGTTTTAAAATCACTAGTTTTTCATAATATACTTGATTTTAGTTTGTTCCATTTCAAGGTCCACTTTAACTTTTAAAACCTGTTGGTAATTCTACTGTGTATTATGTAGGTGTTTTGTGCCTAGAGTATTTTTTTTTTTTTATTAGCACTTCGTTTGCAGTAAACCCCAAATAAAAAAAAAAGTATTTTCTGTGATGTACAAAATGAGCCAGTATGAAACTAAAACAAAAGAAACCTGGCTCATGTGACTGCTGCATTTGAAAGCTATTGGAACATGTTTTTATAGGCCCTAGACTATGCAGTCCTACGACTGACTACCTCTCATGCAATTATCAAAATTTGTGAATTAGAAATTATGCGAAGCTCTCTCAGATAATCTAGGACACCAATGTGCTTTTTTTTTTTTTTTTTAATCAATGACACTTAAGTGTAAAATATTTCACTCTGTGCTACTGAGTGTCTCATGTACATTTGTTAGGACATCTCAGTACTGTGAATTCTCCTTTTAGTTGGTTGTATTTAAATCTGATAACTGGGGTGAGACTGTCTGCTTTTATTATGATTAGTAAGCTTTAGATTAGTATACTCTTAGACAAGTGATATGATACATTTTAAATGGTTCAGGGAAGTTGGTAGTTTATTTCTAAAATGTTTTCTTGTAAAAGTGTTAGAATTGAAAATAATTGCAAAATACTTTTTGAAAAGTATTAACAGTGAAAGCAGAGTTAATTTTGAAAAGAACACTTTTTGATGAAGAATAATATAGTCTCCTTTAATTATCTGTCATCTATATATATGACTGTTTTCATAATAACTGTCATTGCTGGGTTCTTGTGTTTTGACCAGTTCCTATTTTAGCACAAAACAAGAATTAAGAAGGGGTAAGAATGCTATACTTAAGCATCATTTTATTCTTCGATCTTACCTGTTGAAATCTGAATGTTTCCATTTTGATTATTATATAAGAATGATACAAATTTCTTTTTACAATTGCTTCTATGTTGGCCTTTCTTTTAAAGCTCTGAGCATGTCCCTTTCTTGCTCAAACACCCGCTTTCAGTGTCCTTCCTCATGGCCTATAGAATAAAGTTCAAAACCCTTAACCAGAAATTCAAAACCCCTTAATGACTTGGTAGCTAATTCATGTCCTGCTTTCCACTCAGATCGCTCTCTGCTTGGAATGCCTTTGCCTGTCTCTGTGTGTTCACATTTTATCTCTCACTCCAGGGCTCAGCTCAAAAGCAAGACCTTGTCAGTTTCTTTCTTCCTTATTACTGATCCCAAGAGTAAGTGTCAGGACCTGTATTAGGCACTGTACATATGTGAAACAGATAATATTTTAAACACATTAAAGTGATGAATTTTTATTTTCTCTGCAATTATGTTGGTGTGCAGCCTTCTATTTCATGGCTGAGCCATGAGGCCTATGGTCCCGGGGATGAGGAGCAGACATATTGGTCAAAGGCGGCATTTGAGCTATGAATTGAGACAGTGGTCTTGAAATCCTAGATTTGTGGAGCATTCTCAATTCTAAATGCCCTTCTTTTAGAACTAATCAAGAGCCATGCCTGTATCCATTCAGAGAGCATTTTTGTATGTCAGGGTTTGAGGGAATTCTTAATATGATATAGAAGAAGAGAAAAATCCCACCACTTCTGGCTAGTGACATAGTGAGGAGAAGCAAGAGGATACAAAAGTGGGAGATTGGAATTTAGTTTAAATATGAAGGAGTCTCTTTTTTTAATCAACCAGCAGATTGGTTATTAATTAGGCTTATTTTTAAGCTTTGAGTCCCTTTCCACCATTATCTAGCTGGTTCGAGGCTTCTGAGAAGAATAGAATAGTTATGGAATATAAAATCTAATCTACATTTAGTAGGAGTGAATTTTGACTTCATTATACATTTAAGTGTCACAATAACCCTATACTTCTTAGAAGCAGATGCCAAGACAAACATTCATGTGCAATTAGTTGGTTTGGGAAGTAATTCCAGGAAACACCATGTGTTAGTTTCTAATGACTGCCTGGGAAACTTGGGCTTAAAACAACATTAATTTATTCTTTCACTCTTCTGGAGGCCCTCCTCCATCTCTTCCAGCTTCTAGTGGTTCTAGTCATTCCATGGTGTGTGGCAACATAACTTCAATCTCTGCCTCCATCTCCACATGACCTTCTCTGTGTTTCTCCTCTTCTATCTGTGTCTTCTTCTATTCTTGCATATGGTGGCCTCTCCTGGCTTCTCTGTGTTCTGTTGACTTCAGGATTCTTCCCATGGCTGTCTCTCTGTGTCTGACTTTCATTTTGCTTATAAAGGACTCCAGTGATAGGATTAAGACTCATCCTGATACAGTTGGGCTGCACCTTAACTGAAGTAACTTCATTAAAAGGTCCTATTTACAAGGTCCACACCCACAGGAATGGATTAAGATTAAGAACATGTTTTTCTGGGGTACATAATTCTATACCACCAACCTCTCAAGGCCTTTTCTGTGTCAACATGGAGATATATTTAACAATCATTAGGCATAGGTATTAAATGTGGGGCCGATGCTGCTACTTGACTTGCATGTAAGAGACAGGGAGGAGCTCTTTTAGATATTCTGAATTCTATTCTTAAACCAGTTAGCCCACCCAAAGCCTTCTTATTTGGAACATATTATCTGAGCCCTATGAAAACCACCTTCACTGAACTGTTTCATTATTATGCCTTTAAGATTACTTTAAAAAAAAAAGCTATAAAAACGGCTCGAGTTTATAGAGGTCTTATGTTTTCGGCACTTTGCTAGGTATCTTATATTGAATCTACCAAGTCTATCTGCATAAATTGTGGTTATTGACACTGAACTCATTGGATTGTTATAAATATTTAGCACTTTCTTGGCATGAAGAAAGAGCTAAGTAGATGGTGATGGTGATGGTTATTGTTATTATTTCTTATAATAATAAAACATCTTTGTGGATGTGACTACTTAAAAACTTTACTTTAAAGAAAACATTTATTTATGATCTTTGCTGGTCAGAAAGTTTCAAACGCAAAGCAGGTTTTCATATTTTGAGCCTTTAGTGCACAGACAGGATGTCATGCATAAAATAAATGGTTTTCCAGCAAAGCTCTTCCCTGATGCATTTAAATATTAGGATGATCAGTCAGAAAAGTAAAAGACTTACTTGATAGTAATCTGCTCATAAATATGCTTGAAAAAGCACGATTTAAACCTTATGTTAAGGCTTTTCATAACATAAAAGTGCTTAAATGATTTGTAATCTTAATTTTAAAAGAAAACACACCAAGAATCAACTATCTCTTTAAAGAAAAAAATATCAATTTATACTCTTCTTAATAGAACCCAACAATTTAAAATAAACTCCAGTTCCATATGTGTGTGTGTGTGTGTGTGTGTGTGTGTGCAATTATAACTTATGTAGTCTTTTGCTCTGTATACTTTTATTCATACAACAGTGACAGAGGACTGGACAGAGGCTCTACAGAAAATTGCTGACTGAAGGAAATAGTGCTTGGGTGAAGCAGTATTTTTTTTCCACTCTATTGTTGAAAAAAGGTGTTGACATTATGGGAAAAGGGGACGCATCAGATTGATGTTCTTGAGGAGGCTGCTGCCTCTGGATTTTTGGGACTTAGCTGGCCTAGGAGTTCTCTGGAGGATTTAAGTACTTTAGAAGTGCCAAGTTCTTTCCCTTTTCCAAGCCTTCTCTCATGGTGCATCCATTTCTTGGAATACTCTTACTAGGCTCTTTACCTTACTAACTCCTAGACATCCTTTAGGTCTTAACTCAAATGTCAGTTTGAAAGACTGACAAACTCTGATCACTCCCCAGTTTGGATTGTGTATTCCCAAACCAGGTTATTCTGGCTCATATCACCCTGTCTTCACCACTTTGTGCTCTTATACAACTTGTAGTTATATAAATGTGGGTGTTGGTGCCTCTCCACTATCAGAAGCTCCACCAGGGCACATATTCTTTGTTTACTACTGAATTTTAAGTGTTTGACACATGGCGGATATTCAATAAAGAATGAAAGAATGAATGGAGGCAGAGAAGTTGAAGAGTTAAGCAGGAACAATTCATGAATAGCTTTTGGTGTTGAGTAGAGGAATTTGAACTTTGTCATGAAAGCTAAGGGGAGCCTTTGGATGATTTTAAACAAGAGGCTAATATGATAATTTTAAACTTTAAAGATGTTACTCTGGCATTTATTGAGAAAAAGTTTGGTAAAAGGCCTAACTGTAGGAAGTGAGACCAGTTAAGAGGCTACCACTACAAGCTCTAGGTAAGAAGTGGATTAAGATGTGGATTAAGAAGTGGATTTAAGGATATGGGAATTGACAGGAGATAATGTACAGAAAGGAGGTGGAATCTATAGGTGTCTTAGTTTGCTAATGCTGCAGAATGCAAAACACCAGAGATGGATAGGCTTTTATAAAACGGGGGTTTATTTGGCTATACAGTTACAGTCTTAAGGCCACAAAGTGTCCAAGGTAACACATCAGCAACCGGGCACCTTCACCTGAGGATGGCCAATGGCGTCCGGAAAACCTCTGTTAGCTAGGAAGGCAGCTGGCATCTGCTCCAAAGCTCCGGCCTCAAAACGGCTTTCTCCCAGGACGTTTCTTTCTAGCAAGCTTGCTTCTCTTCAAAACATCACTCCCAGCTGCACTCTCTTTCCTCTTTGAGTCAGCTCATTTATATAGCTCCACCGATCAATGCCCACCCTGAATGGGTGGGGCCACACCTCCATGGGAACATCTCATCAAAATTATCTCCCACAGCTGGGTGGGGCACACTCCAAGCAAATCCAACCAGCACCAAAACTTCTGCCCCACACAAGACCACAAAGATAATGGCATTTGGGGGACACAGTACACTCAAACTGGCACAATAGGACATGATTTCCTGTTGTTTATTGGTCTGGTGTTCTGGTTTTCTCTTTGATAAATCATAATAAAGCAACAAACATAACAAGCATAAGCTTGACTATATGTATTTCATGAAATTAAAAGTCTAGGTAACTCCAAACCATAATATATGAACAGAGGCTGCCAAATGGTGTGAAAGTAAAGGGAAAAAAGGTGTTGGGATTTACCAGAGAGGATAGCTATGGCTGTATTTCTCAAACAACATTGACAGAGAACTGCTCTCCTAATTAGTGGCATCATACAAGCCTCAAAACTAATAATCCCCTGTTTATGAATTGGGAACTAAATGGGCAGGTTGATGAAAACACCTTCCCTGGATTCAGTTGAAGTCTCAAGAGGCAGGGAAGGCAGGATTAAGAGAAGATGCAGACAGCAAGTCCTATCCCGACAACAAACTGTTGGTCAAGTTGAGTGGATTGGAGATATTATGCCTTGTGATCAGCTCTGCAGTGTTAATCTCTATTGGCTTAGAGAAATAAGCCTTAAAAGCACTCAGTTGCAACCCTTTTTAATAAGAAACATTATTGCTAGGAAGGAATGTTGACCTTGGACTCTCTCTGTCAAGAACCTCCATCCAATAGTCCAGGAAGAATTCAAGTCATCAAAGATGAATACTAATAAAAAAGGATCTGCTCAGAATATAGGAAAACATGCTACAAGACAAAAGGAGAAAAGAAAAAATAGATGAAAGAATAAGAACACTTACAAGAAAATTTTTTGTCCTAGAGAAGATGAAAATTGTGACAAAATATATCACCATGAATTAAAAAGTGATTATGAAACAATCACATTAATAAAACAAGGGATCAAAACAGAAATGTAAAAGCTCGGGACACAAATATAGGGGGAAAAGGCCTTAGTCTGCACTCATTTCCCCCTCTCTTTTTATTTCTAAGCTCTAATTATTTGTTCAGCTTCGTTTCAGATTGTATCTATACTTGAAGACCATATCTGATTCCTTCATACCAGGAGTGTTTTTTTTTTTGGAGTTTGATAGTTTAAGGTATTTACTTTTAGCTATTCCAATACATTAAAACCTAAAAAGTGTTATCTATATAGTGCATAAGAATGTCCACCAGAGTGAACTCTCGACTGTGTTTGAATTCTCTCAGCCACTGAAGCTTTATTTTGTTTCATTTAGCATCCCCCTTTTGGTCAAGAAGATGTCCTCAATCCCACGATGCTGGGTCCAGATTCATCCTTGGGAGTCATACCTGCGTTGCCAGGGAGATTTACATCCCTGGGAGTCAGGTCCCACGTAGCGGGGAAGGCAGTGAGTTCACCTGACGAGGTGGCTTAGTTAGAGAGAGAGAGGGCCACATCTAAGCAATAAAGAGGCACTCAGGGGGAGACTCTTAGGCACAATTATAAGCAGGCTTAGCATCTCCTTTGCAGTAACAGGCTTCTTAAAGGCAAGTCCCGTGTTAGAGGCTTCGGCACATCAACCCGCCAGTCCTCAGTGTTTGTGAGAATATCAGCAACCATCCAGGTGAGGAAGCCCAACACCTCTGCATTTTCCCCCGGCTCCTCAGGGGGGCTCTGCATATTTTTCATTGTTTTTTTTTTAAATTAACTTTATCAAAAAATTAAAAAAAACTGACAAGAAAAAGCCATTTCAAACCAAACCAAAACAATGGAATAAGAAAAAATGAATATCCTAGAATAATACATTACTTCCAACATGTTCCTGTTCTACCCCAAGAAAATATACAGACTAACCCAGGAAAGGAATAAGAAAAACAGATAACCTAAGATAACTACATTTCTGTGAACTTGTTCCTACCATACCCACCAGAAATTAACAAACTATAGTCATTCATGAGCATTCCCAGAACATTAAATTTACTCACAGTAACTTATCTGTTCTTACTAGATTACCATTTCACCCTTCACTAATTGCTATCTATCGCTAGACCAGGCATTCTCAATTGGTCAGGTGACAATTTTCTTATTCAGTAGGTCTGGGGTGGGGATCAGGAATTTGTATTTCTAACATCTTCCTAGGTGATGGATGCTAAATCTGCAGGGCCAGGAACCACATTTTGAGAACCACTGGAGTAGCTTTTCTTTCTGTTTGTATCATTCCTTACTAATTCATATAAATATTTCCTTTATCCCAGATTTGGTCCCTGTTTCAGCTTGCTAAAGTTGCAGAAATGCAATATATAGCAGAAATGGACTGGCTTTTAACAGTGGAAATTTACTAGCTTACAAGTTACAATTCTAAGATCATGAAAATGTCCAAATTAAGGCATCAACAGGAGGATACCTTCTCTGAAGAAAGGCTGCTGGCGTCTGGGACACCACCATCACATGGGAAGGCACATAGCCCATGTCTTCTGGTCCTATGCTCCCAGGTTTCATTGCTTTCAGCTTCTGGCTTCAGTGGCCTCCTCTCTCAGCTTCTGTAGGTGTGTCCTTGTCTCTCAGCTTCTCTGAAGCTTCTCTGAGCTCTCTGGGTTTTTTCTGTTTTTTATCCTCTCATAAAGGACTCCAGTAAAAGGATTATGAGCCACCTTGAATAGGCTGGGTCACATCTCAATTGAAATAGTCTAACCAAAAGGTCACACCCACAATAGGTCTTTACCCACAGGATCAGATTTAAAGAATGTGGCATTTTCTGGGGTTACATACACTCTCCAAACCAACACAGTCCCCAGTCTTTAAACCCTGGCTGTTAGTCCGTCTAATCTTTCTGAAACTGACAGAGGCATCAACAAGGGAACCATCCTGCAGGTCCTGATCTAATTCTCTGGTTTCTGAGCCAGTTATAGGAGGATCTAAGAGCTGAGGCAGATTTACTTAGGCTAGAAGCTATTTGATACTCACCCTTGCATTGAGAACTTTCTCTGCTGAGAAGATATGATCTTAAGGCTTAAAATGAATAGAGTTTCTATTTGGGACAATGGAAAATTTTGGTAATGAATAGTGAAAAAAGAGAGACATGATTCCAGTTCCGTAATAGGCTAACATTAAGTGTTACAATTTTAAGTATCCGGACAGAGCTTTAAGACAGTATTTAGTCATCAGCTCTAGGAATGAAGGTGTTATGCCCATTTTAAGTTGAGACACCTCAGATGATCTGCTTTTGTATCCCTAGAAAGAGGAAGCTATTTCGAGGGTTTACTTTTATTCTCTTCATTGTTGTTAGATTTAACTTTTTCTCTGCCCTTTTATTCCATGTTTAGCCATGTGGCATTTGAAATGAAAATGGGTGTCAGGGAGAGAACAAGATTAAAGGAAAGCAATGGCAGGCAGGAAGAAATAGAGCGTTAGCAGAGAGGGGAGGATGAAAGGCAGCTAATGGGAGACTTGAGAGCAAAGAGGAGGAGAAGAGAACAGCTGGTGGGAGAAGCAGGGAGGGGAAAAGCCATAGAGGCAATGGAGTAAAAATGAAGTAGTCAGCTTCTTTCTGATAGCTGAAGTTCTCTGCTTAATCTATTTCTCTCCTTCACTGCCACCACTTCTGATGGGGATCACAGTCGGTTGATAGGCAAATACAATCAGTGCATGGCTAGGCTTGCTTCCTTTCCCCTGTTCCCGTGGCATTCCTATGGATATTGCAGGTGTACCAGGAGCCTTCTCAGGAACTCTGTCATTTGCACTAGGTAGCTCAACACCTACTTTATAACCTCAGGGAATACTTCTAGGCAAAGGTTGATCCCCATATAGACAGAAAGGGGGGTATGTCCACTGTGGTGTTATCCAAGGGCATAAAAGATTACCTGACTAGATGTTCACTAATCAGCTGCCATGATACCTCAGTTCTGTCCAATGAGTTAAGACTGTGCATTTCCAAAAAGGTACGTGTCACCTTATAATGCATTTTTGTAGAGGGAGTAATTTAGACAGTGCTAGTTATAAATAGATTTGAGTGACTGAATTAATGCTATTTAGTGCTAGAAAACACCTAAATAGCTCTTCCCATATTCAAATACATAATAAATTAATCCCCTTAGCAACTGTAGAATGTAAAGATAAATGAATAGTTTCCCTCTAATATTTTTACTTACTAAACATATATTGACTGCATATTCTGGCATAGTGCCAAGCCCTGGAGAAGACAACTGTAAATAAGATATTTGTCTCTCCTGCCTCTTGGAGTTGAGAGATAATGAGGAAAGGTGAATTTTAAATAAAGTAATTACCATGTTTGTAAGTGTCCTGATGAGGGAAGTGGGTAGTGCTACGGGATCTCATACGAGGGCAGCCAACACAGACTTAGGGACTGAAGGATGAGTACTCTGGGGAGGGGCCATCAAAGTTTACCTCTAAACACTTAGGCAAGCAAAGGGGGCTATGGGAAGAGTGGTCCTGACAGAAGGAACAACAAAAGCTTGGAGACATAGAGGACCTTAGGACAATTGAAAGTGATTCTTTATAACCAGTTGTAGAGTATGAGGAAAGAGGGATGCATCTAGTATCACAGGGCCTGTGTGTAATAGAACTGGAACATGAGCTCAGTGTTCCAGGTTCCATAACCATGTTCTTACCTTTCCTACATTCTTTCTATTTCATCAACTTAGAAATAATGGAGAACAAAGCTTTGAAGAATGAGATAAGAAAGGACCTTTATGATAAAGAATGGGGAGGAAAGCCTTAGAGGCAGTTTCAGAGGTACCCAGATAAGTAGTCATAAGTAGAGGAAACTTTGGAGCTGGTAGACTTTGGTGTTGGTGGTTGTTTTGAGTTGAATGAAAACTAAGGCAAAAGAAAGGAGGGAAGTGGTAGGATCCTGATTTGGTTTGCTAAAGCTGCCAGAATGCAACATACCAGAAACAGGTTGGCTTTTACCATGGAGGTTTATTAACTTACAATTTATAGTTTTTAGGCCGTGAAAATGTCCAAATGAAGGCATCAACAGGACAATACCTGGAGTCTGAAGACAGGCTGCTGGCTTCTGGGACACCTTTGTCACATGGGAAGGCACATGGCTGGCATCTGCTGGTCCTTCTCTCCTGGGTTTCATTGCTTTCAGCTTCTGGCTTCAGTGGCTTCCTCTCTGTTTTTTGTGGGGCTTTTCTCTGTAAGCTTCTCTTAATTTCATCTGTTTGCTTCTCTGTGACTTTTATCTTTTTATAAAGGACTCCAGTAGGAGGATTAAGATCCACCTTGAACAAGGCAGGCCTCAACTGAAATAACCTAATCAAAAGGTCCCATCTACAATAGGAGTGCATCCATAGGAATGGATTTAAAGAACATGACCTTTTCTAGGGTAAATAACAGCTTCAAAATACCACAGATCCCAAAGAAATATTTGAGATTTTCTGAGCTCTATTGGATCATGTTGTGACTGATGCTTGTAGCGCCTGGTAGTGTTGTTTTCTCCTTTAGTACTGGATGGTGACTAAGACCTCATGTTTTGGGCTATTTCATTTCAACTTTCTCACAACAGAAATGGGTAAAAGGTTAGCAGTCATCTGGTCTAATATCAAACCCAGCAGTGTGAAGTCCCTGGCATGGGAAGGCATATGGCATGTAAAAGAAACTTAAAGAAGGCCAGTGTGTTTGGAGAACAGTGAAAGAAAGACAGGGGATCATTACGTGACAAGTGAGAAAGAGGGTTGGGCTCATGTTGGGCTCATCACAAAAGTTTAAGGGTTGAAATTTTCCAAAGAGACAATGGGAAGCCATGGGAAGACTTTAAGTAGGACCAGGATATGATCAGACTTTTATTTTTAAGAAGTTCACTGTGGATGTTGTGGAGAGAATAGATTAGAGGGAAGCAAGAGTGGATGGAGGTGAGATGATATAGGAGGTTATTGGAATAATCTGGGCAAAGGATGATGACAACTTAAAATGAGGGTTTTGACTACATGGATAGAGCAACACGGATAGATTGGAGAGATATCCAAGGGGTGGAATCAACTGATCTTGGTGATGAATTGGATGGGTGATCAGGTGGGGTAGTGAGGAGGGAGAGAAAAGTGTTGAAGGTGACTCCCAGGTGTTCTGACTTTTGTAGCTGAATACATAGTAACATCATCCACTATGGCTTTGGGAGAAGTCCATGAATCTTGTTTTGAATCTGTGGCAATGGGAGGAATATTCCTGAAGGAGCCAGATTTTTTTTTTTAATAAGAAAATATTAAGTGTTAGAAGTTTCTAATTCATATCCAGGGATTTGACTTCTTAAAGTTTTTCTGTTTTTTATTTTAGTTCTGTCCTCTGAGCCATCCACAGTGCTATCATGGGATTCTACTTTAAGAACACAGTCCTGGGGCCTCTTGTCACTTCAAATGTCCTTCTGCAGGACGTTCCCTGAAAGAAAGCAACTAGGTAAGTCTTGAGTTAAGCTTTGCCTATGATTTATTTTTTGCAGCATGTGTTTATTGGCTTTCTAATCCACAGCACTAGATTTGGCACTCTGGGTTTTCCAAAGAAGCTAATGTATGGTGCTGGCTTTCAAAGGAGTTTGGAATCTTATTGTGAAGCCAAGACATGGCACTAATAAAACAGCAACAATTCATGGCATTTCTGTGCATGATATTAAGAAGAGGGGAGGCAGAGGCCCATGTGGAAATCCTCTCTCATCTTTATATATAGAAGGCATAATCATCTCTCATGAATGAAATTGGAGGCTTGAGGAGAAACATTATTTAGAATATGTGCTAGATATATGGCATGTGCTAGAATATCAACAGGGGTTTTAAATAATGTCACAAAGAAGCCTAGCTTTCCCAAAGAAAATTCATCTCTAGAGAGAAACTATGTAAATTTTCTGCTATAAATCCCAGTGATGTGGGAAAGGCCAGCATAGCAGAAAGGACCCAATTAGCATGTGATTTGGTTGCGTCCCTTGGATCTAGTGATACGTGTTAGAATAAAATGAATAATGGGAATAATGGAGTATAAGCTTGTATGTATATATGGATAAATGAACAAAGGAACAAATGCATTGAGATATTCCATTCCAGGCAACGAGTCACATATGGGACCAAGCAATGTGATGTGCTGAAGGATGAATTCCTGAGGGTGACAAGGTTACCCATAGAGAGTATTGAGACATTGTTAGGGAAGAAAACTATGAACATATAATTGTCACAGAGACTGTCATCCATAATTGAATCCACACTTTTTGAGAGAATCAGAGGAAAGTAGCTATAATAAGAATACCCTAGACTCTGACCTGGAAGATTTTGGCATTCCCAACAGTCTATTCTCATTAAAAATGTCAATGTAATTCATAAATCGGCCCAAAACAAAGGTAAACAACCATGTCTGGTTATGCAGATTGTCATAGACACCTTACCTTTCTAATGGAGCAATAATTATGTACTCTTTTGACTCAGATGATGCTGTGCTACTTTCACTTCTTGTAATTTTCCCACCACTGGAATGAAGGCTCTGAGCTGTTCATAAAGGTCAAGACCTAGACTCTGGCATATTTCCTTCACTTCATTTTGAAAGACTTTTTGTTTTCCATTTATTCCCTTTTATCTGTGACTTGGAACAGTGATATTTTAATTCTAGATTCAGATGTATTTAAGTTCTATTTTCTCTGAAGTAGGAGGAGCAAGACTTTAAGATGAAGTCTCCTTGACTTGTGGCAGGTCTCTGGTCATGCAGCAGTAAAGGGGTCAGACATACTTGGGAACAATTTTCCAAATCATCCTTGAATTCCCTAACTCTGCTAGAAAAGCTAATTGAAAATGTTGAACTGAATTTACAATCTTAACAAATACAAAATACCACTCACTAAGGGATAATGACTTCCTCTATTTCTGGAAAACTGTTTAACATCCTGAGAGATAGGGAAGAGGGTTTTTGTACACTCTAGGCCCCAGAAAAATTCTGGTTTAATCCAACTTCTCTGCTCATTCTTGTCAAGGGCCTAGACAAGGTTAACCTGTAAGTAGGTTAAGTGCTTGTTTTAACGAGAATTTTTCCTATATGAAATAGAACGTAATAAATAGCATAACCATGCATGCAAGTAGTGATATAGGTGGAAAAACTAATCATCTTCAGGGGAGAGATAAGACTTATAAAAATTATTTTGATGCTATTTGAAAATGTATAAAATACTTTCATATGAATATATGAAATACAGGAGTTTCAAGTGTTTGATAGACTTGCTATCAATTTAGTATAATGCTGTCCAAAAGAACTTTCTTTGATGTTGAAAGTGTTCTATGTCTGCACTAATAAGGTAGTCAGTAGGCACACGTGGCCATGATCTTTTGACATGGGGCTAGTACAACAGAAGAGCTGGATTTTTTTTTATTTTAATTAATATAAATCTAAATTAAAACAGCCATATGTGGCTGTTGACTATCATATTTGGGCAGTGACGCTTTAGAGGAAATGACCATGAAGCTATTGTCAAGTCTTTGGTTTTATCCCTCACTATCACAGTGACCCAGGAAGAAAATTCTCTCTTTTCTCTTGAAACAAGGTGGAATGGAGGAGAATCCTCTATGCTCACCTTTCAGTGAAGAGCTATGACTCCCTGTGTATAATAATTCTTCTCAGTTGTAGAATTTACTAGACTTCAGAATGTATGGGTGAGGGAAATCCCATTCCTTATAGAGGCAATAAAATTATGGAGAACAATATAGTGTAAAAATTGGTTGAAGGCAAGACCATGTCTTTGTGAGCATTGTATCCTCTGAAAATACTTGAATGTCTGAAAATTATTATTATTAATGAAATGTCTAGTACATATTGAATATTTATTATGTACAGGTATTGTTCTATGTAAGTAACATGACTTGTTTAATACCTGTAACTGTCCTAGAAGTAGGTAGGTTTATTATCTTTATTTCACAAAGTAAGTTCATACATCCTTCTCCCCCATTTTGTACCAGAGCAGTAGCACTGGCAATGTTTTCCAGTGCCCAACAGGTTCTGATTCCTAGCATAAGGCACAGCCATCACACTGCACAACTCTGGGGGGCAGCATTCACATGGTGATCCACGTTGACGATGTTCCCTGCAGCACCAGCTGTGCTGTCCAGAAAGGGTAGCTAAAGAAGGGAGAACATATCTCCTCTTCCTCCATAGAGTTTTCCATATTATAGAGTCGCATTGGCGCACACCCAAATGGACAAGGATACTGTTCTGGTTTGCTAATGCTCTGCCATTTTGCAAAATACCAGAAATGGATTGGCTTTTATAAAGGGGGGTTATTTTGTTACACAATTACAGTCTTAAGGCCATAAAGTGTCCAAGGTAAGGCAACAACAATAGGGTACCTTCACTGGAGAAGGGCCATTGGCATCTGGAAAACCTCTGTTAGCTAGGAAGGCATGTGGCTGGTGTCTGCTTGCTCCCAGGTTATGTTTCAAAATGGCATTCTACAGACTGTTGCTCTTGGGGTGTTTTGTCCTCTCTTAGCTGCAGTTCCTCTTCAAAATGTCACTCTCAGTTGCTCCGAGATCCTTCTGTCTGTGAAGTCCTTTATATGACTCCGGTGATCCAATTAATACCCACCCTGAATAGGCGGGGTAACACCTCCATGGAAATTATCCAATCAAACATTTCACTCACAGTTGATTGAGTCATATCTCCATGGAAACACTCAACCAATAGGTTCCAACCCAATCAAAACCCACATGTCTGCCCCCACAAAGTTGCATCAAAGATAATGGCATTTTGGGGGACAAAATACATCCAAACTGGCATAGATACCATGCCCTATGATGTTCAATATAAGGAACTACTTTCTAAGTCTCTCCCATAATCTAATGGGCTATTTGAGAGATGCTCCCCCATCACCAGAGGCATTCATGAAAATATTTAGGTCCCCATTTAACTCCATATTTCTGTGACATCACAGCAGTAAGGCAATATAGGAAAAAGATAGACTTGGGGTTTGACAAACCAGAGTTAAATCCTTAGCTCTATCTTACTAGGTAGTGACTCTGAGGCTCTTTCCTAGTTGTAGAAGAGAATGATTCTTCAAAAGGAAGTTTTAAGAATTAAATGAGATTGAATAATTCAAAATCAGAGTCTGGTGTTTGAAGACTAATGGGGATTTAATAAATGGGAGATATTATTTTTATTACAAAGAGTATTTCTCAACAGGTGTGTGGAGCTACTGATCTGTAATCAGGGATCTTAATATGGGAAATGAGATATGAACATAAGTAAGTGGAATGTAATCAAAATGTCCTGCCCCATATGAGTGAAGTAAAGCATGATGGGTATTTAATAGCAAAAAAAATTACTTCTGGTGAATTATAAGGAAGAACTTCCTTAGAAAGTAATGATGCACTGTACAACAGAAACCTTCTAACTAGACATTTTTGTAGAAAAAATATTGAAAAACAGATGCAAATGGACGTTCTGAATCTTGGCTTTTGGAAATCAGCCATACCTCTACCCTTCTGCCTGAATTTCTTCCAGTGTGGATGGCTTTCTAAAATGCTCTTTGCTCTTTTAGCCCTTCCAAAGTTTTATAAGCTTCTTTATTGAATTCCTTCCTGCTTGAGTCGAGTTTGTTTCCCTGATTGATGCTTTGTGTTTTGAGTGAGTGAAGCCTTGTGGATTCTTACATCAGTGTTCCACAGGTAGACCTGGAATTCTCACTGATTCTTTTAATGGGCCAAAGCTTTATGCACCAAGGATCTCCTTCCGTTTTTCAGAAATCTTCACACAGCTGTGGGTCCTGGCTCCTGAGAGTGTGATCTTGCACTTGAAAGAATGTTTTGTACTTTTTGTTTTTTAACTCACTCAGTATCTTTTTTATCAGTTTCCTATACTTAAACTCAAACCATCTTCAAACTCTGTGCCTGGCTTGTGCTTATTTAAGGCTAAAATATTTGCCATCTTGTACATGGCATATTTGTATTTATTGAGCACCGCTAATGTACTCAATAGGAAAATAGCAACTATTTACAGATGTGCCAAACAAAACCCAGCAATGTTTCCATCCAGGTAGCACAAGAACAGTCCTTTGGTTTTTCTGCCTAGACACGTCACAAAATATGGTCATAAAGAGTGACAATGAATTCACTGAGTGACAGTGGAGCTGGTATTGATGTCAGGTTATACAGATCCCCCATGCTTGGAGCAATGGAAATGAATTTAATGGTCTCTTCTGGAAAAAAAAAAAAAGTTCAAGACAATAATTGCCAAAATGTCTGCTACCTGTTTATTATAGTCTGTTTTATCCTTTGAGACCTTTGCCATCATATTTAAAAAGCCAAATTTGAGGTCACTATGCAATAGTCATTACTAACAATATATTCACTTTAAGCAATGAGTAATAAACATAAAGAATTGCTAGCTGGGAAAAAAAGTTGAATATTCTTTATGGACTTTAAAAAAGCATTTTCCCAAGCCAAAATGGAATTTGTGGAAAAAAGTGAAGCTGGAAATGAATCACTTTATCAGTCTATTGAACATTTCATAAAGAGGCAGCAGGCATCAAGAAAAAAAAATAACAAGGACAAGTGGTGACCGCTCTTGCCTTTAAAACAAATGCAATAAAAGTAGTTTATTTGCTGAAATAGTGAATAGATCCAGATCTTTCAGTTTAGAAATTTTCCTCCGTCACTTAGATCCAGAGGATATGTCTTTGAGGAGTCAGGACAGGATTACTACATTATAATATGATACTTTAAAAGACTTACCCAAATTTTAAATAATTAAAACAAACTTCCTTATACTTTCCCCACAAGGAAGCACACATCATGTATATAGGTCTTAAAAGTTCTTAAAAATATGTGCTCTTCTGTCTCAGAGACTTAGTGCTCCTCCAAAGGAGCAGAGACCTAGAGAGAGCCTTGACAACCCCACATGCAGGTGAGTGTTAAACATGGGGGTGTCCATCTCAAGGAGCCGTTCTGTCCCTTAGGTCTGTAGACACAATTCTGAGTTTTCCAGACCTAGATTTGGGGCACTTTCAGTCAATGAACAGCCAGTAAAATGGATAGCTCCAGAAAGCCACACAGAACTGAGGCTCCTTCAATCACCTGATATTCATTAATATCCAACTATGGATCTATTGTCATTTTCCTCAAAGTAAAGCCCAGGATTATCAGTAATCTTTAATAAATTTTTTTTACAATAAAAACAAATCTCAAACAAATGTGCTTATGTTCTCTTTTAATAAAGATTAAACAGTGTTCTTTCTGGTAAGTATTCTACAAAGGTGAATTTATTTTCAAGCTCAGTCTTGAAGAGAATCTTAACTTCATTCCGTTACAAGATAGTGAAGATACAAAGCAGAATATACATGCAGAGACATATATAGATGTGCATGTTAATGAATATAGAGGAACTCACTGATGAGTATTTTCTATGTTGAGCCCAGACACTCCCTTTTTTTATTAATTTTTTTCAGTAGTTCAGGGACCCTGCATTTCAACTGAATTATCATTTAAAAATATTTTGCTTCCCTGAAGTTTGAATTTACAGTGAGACTTAGTAAGTCTGTGCACATTCCCTACCCCTATATAACTCCCAAATGCTTGCACTATTTTCCTGCTAATTGCTTTGGAGAGGTTGCTAAAATCTGACTGCCAGATTACAAAGTGATGATGGAAAGACTTAACTAAGAATATTACACCCAGCCAAAACAACATAGCTATCTGAAGGCAGACATTCTCTAACATGAATGAATTCATGTAATATAGTTTCCATGAGTATTTATTTTAAAAAATTGATAATGGAATAACTCCAAAGCAGAGATAAAAGGGGAAGACATGGTAAAGAATCTGGGAGTGAAGACTGAATCCACTTAAAAATAGAGCTAAGCCTGTCTATTATAGCTTTCTCTTTCTAGTTGACATGATTCTTACTCCATAAACTTAGCTGTGCTAAAAAAAAAAAAGTATATAAAAATTACATTACTGAATTTTCTTAAGTAATTAAATCTAATGCAAGAAGCTGCGTTACCTGTACAATGGGAAATTAAATTTCAGTACTTTTAATTTTTTGTTCTGGGCACAGGCATGTGGGAAGATTATGAGATGCTCAGGGAAATGATCTCTTGGTTTCATTCCATCAGATTTATTGGTGATCCCTCATTTGTCCAAGCCTATCTAGTTTCTTGAAGTCAGAGCTATTGCTAAGCTCAGGGGTGGGAATGTTTGAAAGGGCTGTGAGTCATAGAAATGCCCCACATAGCTTCTAAGATCCTATTAACCACCTTCAAATGTAGGCTCCATGAGGGTGTGTATTTTTGTCTGTTTGGTTCACTGACATATACCCAGATCAGAACAGTAGTGCCTGGCACAGAGTGTATGGTAATACATTCAACAGATGGTTGTATGAATAAATGCTGCCTGGGAGAGGGACATGTGTTTCTGCTCCTCACAGTTCCTAGAGCCCTGAGGAATCTCCCCCACTGGCTGGCACTCTCCTTCCCCTTCCATCCCATCTCTTTCTCCCAGCCTCCCTCTAGACTTTCACCTCTCTATATATTACTTTTATAACTGGAAATAACTAGATAGATGTGGACATATTTGCACAAAAATAAAGGGAATCTTTTCTCCAAAGAGTTGTTCCTTTTTTTTTTGGTTATGAAGTGGAAATCACTACATTCCCTTTTCTTGTACTACCAACTAGTTAATGGTGGATAAGCAGATACTTTCCATGAAGAATATGATTCAGCACCATGGATTGTTTGATTATAACCCACTTAAGCCTTAACAAGATCTTCCTCTTGCTGGCTGGTTGATCTCATCAGAGATCACAATTGATTCTTAAAATTTTTAACCCTTTTGTAAGTGCTTTCTTCTATTTTATTATTACAGTTTAACAACTAGAAGACATCTAAGAGACAATAGAAAGAATCATCAGTTTTCAAGGATAGGATGTTATGTTGATGTTTTTAAAACTGTGGGTCACAATCTACTAATGGGTTGTATAATCCATGTAGTGGGTTTCAACTAACATAAAAAATGATATAGACTAAAATAAAATAGGAAAATTCAGGGTGCATCGCATATATAGGGCCAAACTA